>NC_041712.1:23638505-24259755 GCF_900700375.1 Denticeps clupeoides
ACTAAGCGCTGTGGCCAGGACAAACCGGCCAGCGCCGCAGACGCCCTGAGGGAGGCGCTAATCCCACGTGGTGCGTAATCCAGATTAAAAAAAAAAACCCGTCTTCCAGGGACAGGTTTGTCGGGGACCCTGAGCGAACTCGGTTATGTTTGGGGGGGGGAGGGGGGGGGGTCAAATCATTTTAAGTGGCGTCCATCTGCACGTCTCAGATGTCGCCTTGAACCCGTAATCCACGTTCTGGAAGGACTTTATTATATTAACCAGACGTTCAACATCAGAGGGTTCCGTCGGTTTCTGCAGCACGTGTCTCAACAACACACACACACACACACACACACAAACATTATTTTATACCGAGCCGAGAACGGGGACACACACACACTTTTGGAAGCCGGACCTCGCGTCCCCGCAGGATCCGGATGAGCCGAGCTGCAGAACGCAGAGCGACAGCTGAGGCCGACACCGCAGACAGCCGGCTCCACACACACACACACACACACACACACAGACGCCCACACACACACACACACACACCACAGATACACACGTGCACGGGGTCCAGACGTCTGGGAGCGTGCTGGGGGTCTTTAGGAATGTGAAAAGTGCAGAAAAAAGGTGTGTGTGTTGCATTTTATAAAAAATTTAAATAAAACACTTCCCTTGTGGTCTCACACTTTTGAACCCACTGCACACACACACACACACACACACACACACACCTCAGAGTGTCCACATGTGGGTCTGGCTGCCAGAAGACAGATTCCCCTGTGTCCAGCTCGCTTGGGAGGGAGCGGGCAGCCAAATTAGAACCTCACTGGCGTCACGCCGCAACATGGACGTCAATTAGACGGCAAGCGGGGGCGAAATTACAGGCGGAGAGGCCCGGACATTCCCAACGCCGCGCTTATTTTCATCCCGGCTCCTGGGCGATCTCCTCAACACCGACGACACCTAAAACTAAGCCTTTTTTCCCAAAGACGACGGCCTTCCGAGGGGAGGGAGGGAAGCCGTGATAAAAATGTATTACCTGCCGGGACACGTGGCGACTGTCAACCACAGTTAAAAAGCGGTCTGATAACAGGTCACCTGCCGCCGCCGCCGCTTATGAGGCTTCGCACCGCAGTGACCCAACCCCAGAGGTCGGGCGCGCTAATGGCCCCCCAAACACAATTCCGGCTGAACCCACCCCCCCAGAACTGCAGAGTGGGTCTCGTTACTGCTTCTGTCTCCGTCCCAGAGTGGTCCACTGTCCCTCTTCGTTGCTGTGACACCCGTTCACCGTGCAACCACATCCCGCTCTGTCCCCATGCACATCACCCACGTGTCACCTCTCCGCCTCTCTCTGCGTCACTCCCCAACTCCGCCGGCTCACATGCATGATTCAGCGGGGGGGACCCGTCAGGTCGTGGGTGGCGGGGTCCCCATCCCAGGGTGCACCTCTCCTCCTCTGCACTCCTCATGTTGGGGACCAACAGCGCCACCGCCAGAACCCCACCCCCACCCCCCTCGCATGTCGGTGTTCATCAAGCGATCCGCACAGTAGGTGCGAGCAGGAGCGTCGGCTCCCCTTTCATCAGAGACACATGATCACATCAGGGGGGACAGCAGGGGACATCAGGGGCGTCTATCCAATTTAAATCTATTTAGATCCATATTATGAAAAATAGTGATTAAAACGCACACATGCACAAAAAACAAAGTGCTCCTGCGTCCAAAGTTGTTGTTTTGGTGTTAGTAGCCTAGCGGGTGACACACTCACCTATAAACCAGAAGACCCGGGTTCGAACCCCACTTACTACCATCGTGTCCCTGAGCAAGACACTTAACCCTGAGTGTCTCCAGGGGGGGACTGTCCCTGTCACTACTGATTGTAAGTCGCTCTGGATAAGGACGTCTGATAAATGCCACAAACGTAAAATGTTTTTTTTTTTAAGTTATAAGCGGCGAAAGCTAATTGGTTAACTGGGGTCCAGTTTCTATGGAAACGCAGCGGACCAAACCTCGTTGTCGGCGAGACCTCCGAACACGACCGGCCGCGATCAGCCGCAGCCTCCCGCACGAACAAATGCCCCGTATCCACGCCGCGCCCCCCCACCCCACCCGTGCCTGCGTAACGTCTCCACGGCGCGGGAGCGCGCGGGGCCAAAGGTCACCCGCGTGCGCTTTTACCGACCCCCCCCCCCCCAAAACATTGTATTTCATGTTTGACGTACCAAAACAACAAATACAAATAAACCGGATCCGGACCGTTATGTCCCTCCCCGGTCCAACTTGGGGACTGCGCCGCAACGGGAGCAATTGCTCATAATGAACTTCTTGTTTTTTTTTATATATCCTCGCATTGTTTAATAAGAGCGATTAAACGGAGGAGGACGGAGGGATGGAGGGGCGCGGGGACCCGCCTACCTGCCACCGTGTACCGGTCCATGTAATTCAGCACGTTGCCCAGACTCAGGATCCCGGCCGCAGCCTTCGGCGAGCGGCAGCGCAGCAGCGCGGCGCGGAACTTGGCTCCGGGCTCGCAGGGGCGGAGGTCGGCGCCGGGCTTGAGGGTGGGCGTCAGGCTGCGGGACAGCGTGCGGACCTCGTCCGCGGCGCCGCAGCCCTCCATCTCGCACCCGTCGCTCTCCACACACATCGTCCGGCGGGGGAGCTCCAGCGCGCCGCGGGGACGCGACGCGGCGACACGGCGACACGGCGAGTTCAGTGGCGGTCCCGCTGGCTCATGTTCCGGCGGCTCGGGCGGCGCAGTGTCGGGCTGCGCGGCTCCGCGACGCGGTTTTCCTCCGGCGGAGCCGCGCAGACGCGGTCGGGGGCGTGGCTTCGGCGTTCGCCCCGCCTCCTCGCCCCGCCCCTGCGGCGCACCTGAGCGTGCGGTCGTGTACGGCCGCCATTCATTCTGATTTATCTCATTTATCGAGCGTTTAATACGCAGCAAAGCCGTATTTTCTTTTCGTTTCGGGGGTTCGATACGGGAGTCCACGTCTTGTAAGAAGCTCGGCCCCACGGACGTGGTCCGGATATTTCCACGTGGCGTGGAAGGGTTCCGCCGGGTTCCGCTGCGTTCTGCTCTCTAAATCTGCCCTGGAACCGAATCGACCTATTTTTTGTTGTTGCTGCTTTGTTTGTTTCGGACCGAACCCGCCGCAGGATAAAGCCGTTCAAGCCGGTTTCTGCTCGAGATTAAAGACGGCCGTTCATTAACCAGGACCAGTGATCCAGTCCGGGAAATAACGACGCGCGTTATCTGCTGTCGGGACCGTCCTGTAGGAAGCAGGAAGGGCAGGACGTGTGTTGCTGGACAAAGGGCACAGTTTGATGAGATTACGCTTCGGCGTCTAAACGGGCCCGGCGCGGCAGTGACGTCGTTACGCGCAGACAGAATCTCACCTTTGACCCCCGGGACACGGACGGACAGTCTTACAGTTGCTTTGTTTGCTTAACTAAAGAAATTAAAATGCCATTAACCACTAGAACCAGGTGTCATCACAGCCAGGTTACCTAAGCAAATGAAAGCGTGGTGGTCCTCACACCGCAGCACGGCACATCGAAATGTGTCCTCTGCTTTTAACCGTCACCCTCGGTTGACGGGGCTTTGCTCGGGGATTTGATCCGGCACCCTTCTGATCACGGGTCCGCTTCCTTGCCTGCCAGGCCTCCTCGGCCCCTTGAACTTTGATGGATTTGGGGGTGGTTACATCACTGATAAATTGTACTGAAAGATGAAACACCGGAACTGGTCCAGGATTTCATTACATTGTTATAAATTAGCGTAATTTACATGAAGATATAAACCAGCTACACGATTTGGCAGAGCAGTTTACGTTTCTATTAACACTAGCTGTGTTGAAAAAAACAATAAAGGGTCTACTTAACTCAGGGACAACTATAGATTATCTATAGGGCCTTTTTGGTATTATTTATGTAAATATATAAAATGCGAAAAACAAGCTACATCAGAAATTTCTCCACTTAACCGTGGCTGTTTTCTGTGCTTTTTTTGGTTGAGTCCTCAACACCATACACTAAATTACTGTTATAATAAACTTGAATTGTTTTATACTATTTATTACATTATAATATATATTGTTTATAGCATTATATATATATTTGTTTTTCTATACCGGGGCAGTGGTGGCCTAGGGGTTAAGGAAGCGACCCCGTAATCAGAAGGTTGCCGAATCCCGATCTGCCAAGGTACCGCTGAGCAAAGCACCGTCCCCACACACTGCTCCCCGGCCGCCTGTCATGGTGCCCGCTGCTCACCAAGGGTGATGGTTAAATACAGAGGACACATTTCGTTGTGTCACCGTGACAGGACAATTATCAGCGGCAAATGACGCCGGTCTTCTCAGGATGGATGACCCAATATTTAAAATGTACAATCTGACCTTTAACCCTCTCATACGCAGCCATGCAGATCCAATGTCTCCTATCAGTGGACATTGTGTGGTCCCATAGAGGACAAAGGTTTTGTGTGGCATGCGCATTTTTGTCGTTTTTTTGTACATTCTTTGTAATAAATCAAAATCATTCATTAGTTAAAGGGCATTGCTGCTATTAGTTGTTACCACCAAATTCAGACAACGCTGCTATAGTTGGTTACAGGCAATGTTATATGTGCTTTATGCTTTTAGAGGAAGGAGCAGTGATTCAAGGTACCCAGATGACAATAAATAGTCGTCCTGTAGTCCTCATCGTCCCCCTCATATGTAATCACCCAGCAGTGTCCCGTCCCACTGCGTGTGTCTGCTAGCAGCTTTAAAGGTAGCACAAAGTGGGGGGGTTGCAGACCCCCTGCCTCCCTCACAGTATCAAAGCACACACCGGTCCCGCAGGGACGTGTGGCGTTGAGGGACAGTGACCCATGGGTGGCCAGCTGAAGGCCTGGACATGTTCTGAGACAGGACGCGACGGGCGACCACCGTGTGCCAGCGAGATGCTGTCACAGGCCGTGGGGGAGGGGAGGGTGCATGTGTGCGCGTGTGGTGACAATGGGTCCCATTGATCGCCTAGCCGCCGTGAGGGACGACACGCGCTATACATATTACACAGAGGAAAAAACTACAATACAAATCCTTATCAGTGTTAATCAGAAATCAATTCATCCCTGACATGCATATCATCTGATACGTCATAAACCAATCGTGAGCTCTGATTGACATCAGAACAGGCCTGGACCGACGCCGGCACCACACTGTTAGAAAAAGAAGGTGCGTGAGCGTTTCCCTTAAGAAGCATTTCCTGACCATTATGACAGAGCATATGTGCTTAATATGATACATACTGGGAATAATTTGCAGCGGCAGTTTGTAGCTCGGGATCTGTGGCGCCTTAATGCAGAAGACCACCAGAACGGACTTTTTTCTTTTTTTTCCCCTCTTTCAGAATACATACGTTGTCCCCGGTTTCCAGCTTGAGGTCAGACATAACATGATGGATTTCAGTGTCAGTTTCAAAGAACTAAAACCAAAAGAACGTGTGCAGTTTGCAAGCTGAAGGACAAAAAAATAAATGAGATGAATAGTCATGATATATATATATATGTGTGTGTGTGTATTTAAAAAAAAAAATATATATATATATATATATATATATGTGTGTGTGTGTGTGTGTGTGTGTGTTTATATATATATATATATATATATATGTGTGTGTGTGTGTGTGTGTGTGTGTATATGTGTGTGTGTGTGTGTGTGTGTATATATATATATATATTTTTTTTTTTTTTTTTTTTTTAAGCTTTGAGCCTGCTGAGCTCCGTTGTACAAATGAAGCTGAAAGCGGGCAGAGTGGGTGTGCTTGCTTGTGGGGTTTAAGGGTGCCAAGCGAGGTGCCAGCCAGCTGGCTCCACCGAACTCGGAGCCTGAGGAAGGGGGCTTTGCCGTGAACCCAGCACCCCTTCCAGCACAAATGGTGTCGGCCTCTTCCACCATGCCAGGTTACGGCAGTCAGCATTCAGCTCATTTCGAGTGTGTTAGTGCTGCAGACGTTGGCAAAAGTGGCACCGACAGAAAGTAGTGACATTTATGTAGTGATATTTCAGTGTTTAATATTATATTCAGTAAACGAGTGCAAAATGGACCCAAGTCGGCGGCGAGTCTGGCTTTTAGGCCCTCATTCTGTTCTGCGGGGACGGATGAATGGATTGAAAGAGAGGGACGCTGGCAGCCTCGGGTCCACGGGCTTTTTAGCTGTCAGAGGACGTCAGGGGTGGAGTGGTGAATGGCCTCTGACTCAGCTGAAATGGCCCGAGCGCAATAAAGAAACGGGGACCCGGGTGGACGCACCGGCTGCGGGTGGGGAAGAAAAGACTCTCTGGTCTCCACCTTCTTCCACCGCCTGCCGTCCCCTTTTTTCCTCTCTGCCTCTGTGCCCTGAGCGCTTGTCATTCTGGTCGTGTGCCGGCGCTGTCGTCGCTCCATTCAGTGGGTTCCCGTGTCCGTCTTCCCTCGCGCCACCGTGGGTGTGTGTGCACGCGTTTTGCCGGACCGGGGCGGCGTCCCTCTCCTCCTGATTTCTCTTGGCAGCCTCCCCGTCTGCCTCCCTTCCTGCAGAGTCCTGCCCTGGTGCAGGACGGGAGATAACCCCGCTATCCTCCCGCAGCTTGCCGTCTGCGGGACGATAAGTGGGGGCCCTTTAAAGCCAGTTCACGCACGTGTCAGTTTAAATGTCCCACCGCCGCATGGATCTGTCACGTTCTAATCGTTCTGAACACACTCTGAGTTCTGCACGTGTTTCCGTGTGAACCATGGGAGTCCCTGTTATCACTTGTCACTAGGCAGCTTTGCGAAGTTTTGGCCATAAAAACCTGAAAGAACCCAAGATGACACCAGTAAGAATATCCTGGAGAACAGTAACTGATAAAGTGAATAAAGTGAAGTGATCGTCACATGTGATAAACAGCAGCACAGCACACGGTGCACACAGTGAAATTTGTCCTCTGCATTTAACCCATCACCCTGAGTGAGCAGTGGGCAGCCATGACAGGCGCCTGGGGAGCAGTGTGTGGGGACGGTGCTTTGCTCAGTGGCACCTCAGTGGCGCCTTGGCGGATCGGGATTCGAACCGGCAACCTTCTGATTACGTGGCCGCTTCCTTAACTGCTAGGCCACCACTGAAATTAATAATTAAGACACATATTTTCATATTTCCCTCCATTCTCTGCAATCCTAATACCCTTATGCACAGGGTGTGTCAGAGGGCGTGTCACACGCCCACTACCATGGCCCCACTACCACGGCCCCAACATTTTATATTTGTTTCTGACTTCCTGGATTTGAGCTGAACATCCTCTGAGATCCTGCCGGCCCTCCGGCATGCTGAGCTCCGTCCCGATTGGCTCCTCCGGGGACCCCAGATAAGAACCGGGCTCCTGTCACTTGCTGTTCGTCAGCGGCGTTTGCTCTTGTCTGAATGGCCGTTGTCCTGCTTTTTCGTGAGTGATCAAGCTCATCCACGCCGCTCTCAGCAAGGACTGCTGCGTCCATTAAAAGACACGAACAGCCAAACACCGTAATCAGTTTCGACGAATTGTGGGAAAAAACGTGGACTGGGTGGGAAAGCGCCGGGTGTTGTTTTAACCAGCTGTTTACACTCGCCTATGAAGACCCAGGTTCGAATCCCACTTACTACCACTGTGTCCCTGAGCAAGACACTTAGCCCTGAGTGTCTCCAGGGGGGGACTGTCCCTGTGACTACTGACTGTAAGTCGCTCTGGATAAGGGCGTCTGGTGAATGGCGTAAATGTAAATGTAGCGGCTGCTACAGACCACAGTATTGCAAATATTGCAAGTATACAGTGAACCAATATGCAAATATTGCAAACATAACCAAATATTACACTTTTGTGTTTTTAACATAAAATATGTGTAACAGGTAACAGGGGTGAAGGTGTGCAAATGTTTAAAGTGAAAGTAAAGTGAAAATCGTGCAAGATTCTGGGGGGGTCTTTTATTTAGATCTTTTATTTAGAGTGACACTGGATCGGAGAGGAACTCAGTCAGCTCTGTGTCCTGTGCTAGAAAGTAAGATTGATTGCGTGTCTTTATGTGCTGAACGCAAAAGTAAAAAAAAAAAAAAATGACCTGATTCCTTCATCCCGTTTTTAAACGCAGGACTTTCATTGGACGAGCGCCAGTTCGTCACCGCGGATCTTCTGGAAATGTTTCCTCGTGTATAAAAACGCCGACGAGGGGTTCGGCTCTGCACCTGCATGTCACCACAAAGACTTGCTTCCCTGTTCTCGTGGCCACCCAGCACAGAGAGCACTCTGGGTCATCGCTGTGGCCGAGCACCCTTCTGTGCTGACCTCGCTGACCCCTGACCTTCCCTTATTTTAGAGTGTGACTGTGAGGTCCGGCCACAAGGAACACGATAGACCTTTGTGAAGAATGGAAAGTGAAAAGAAAAGAATGCTCGGGACTTTTAAACTGAACACTCCTACGCCTACTGGAGCTCATGAAGAGCTCTTTTCATTTTTAAATCACAGCAGTTTGATTGGACAGAATCATTTCTTTTTTTTTTTTTATTTCCGACGAGTGGGGACGAGTGCCCCTGCACCTGTCCTTGCACGGACCGAGTCCGACGTCTCCCTCGTATGAGAATTCCCCAAATGTCAGTGAGACTAAATTTAGTCTCCAGGTTCGAGTCTTTTTTATCTCCCAATTCAATTATTTATCAAACGGCCCCGTCCCCAATCTGACTCCAGGTTTCGGGACATCGGTCTCTGAGGAAGTCCGCGCGGCTCGTCGGCAGACTTTAAATCAAGTTCCTGGCTCTGAGCTGCCGGTCGACGCCGATGTGATGTTAACAGAGACCAGGAGCGCGGCGGAGGCCAGACGTCTAACACACAAACATATACACAGTGTTGATCATGGATGTTCGGACGCACCTACTCTGTGCCGCTTGTGGATACTAAAATGGAGCAATTTTGAAGAATCCAATGCAGGAAACATATCAGGAGAAAGTGAAGTGTGATTGACGAGTCTGTTTTTTCAGAGTCACCTCTTTTTACCTTCATGGCTGCTTTCTTCTCTATTGTCATCATCAAAAGCCGCTTGATGAAATGCCCCTTAACATGAGTAGATAAGAAAGAAAGTGTAAAGCTTATTATTAAGACATGGTCCTTAGAGTTATGATTGATTGACAGGTGAGTGTAGTCATGTTTAATTACTTTTAAATGACAACAACACTTACCTTTTAATGTGCACTGTGCATCAGTGTTCACGTCACATATACATATTACCTGACCTTATTAGAAAGATATAATAATAATGTGTATTGAGTTGCTGTGTGTGTGTGTGTGTGTGTGTGTATATATATTTATTTATTTAAATTTATACACACAGACACCTATATATACATATGTTATATATATGTTATGTTAGCTTTTGTGGACCCATGTTGAAGAGTCTGAATCGCCTCCCTCCTTCTCGTCTCACATGTGTTGGACTTGCAGGAAGTTCATTGTCTCTTAAACACTGGAGGACTTTCTTCTAACTACAGAACCTGTGGTGGAGCTTTTTGATGTCCTAAGCACATAATCCTCCTGACAAATAAAGCAAGCCTGGGCGGGGCAGCTGTCAGTGGCGCCACGTGCAGGACATGTGCTGGGCCCGGAACTGGACCCCCGGTGTCCGTCCAGTCAGAATAAGCAGTGAAATACTACCGCTGACTACTACGCCCAGCCAAACATTCAAACCTAACCGAGCGCTGCCAAAGCGCTTTCTGAACACTTGTCCTGAACAGAGGAAGAAATTCCGTCCAAAGGAACAGACGTCTAACTAGCGTCAGTGCAAAGAAACTAAATAGAACCAAGTGATAGTCCAACATAAGAAGGAGAGGAGGACAAATTCCGGGCCAAAACATTGCCAAAACTTCAAAAAATGTCACATATGGTACTTTACATTCATAATCACGCCATTTACCAGACGGCCGTTAACCAGAGTGCCTGACAATCAGCGGTGACAGAGGGACAGAGACACTCAGGGTTAAGTGTCTTGCTCAATGGTAGTAAGTGGGTAGTAAGTGGGGCTTGAACCTGGCTTGTAGGCTTGAAGTGAAGTGACAGTGACGTGATTGTCATTGTGATACACTGCAGCACAGCACACGGTGACACAGTGAAACGTGTCCTCTGTATTTAACCGTCACCCTTGGTGAGCAGTGGGCAGCCATGACAGGCGCCCGGGGAGCAGCGTGTGGGGACGGCGCTCAGTGGCACCCTGGCGGATCGGGATTCGAACCGGCAACCCTCTTACCCCCCACTTATCCACAAGGCTTCTGACATTCCCAACTTTCCTCCGGTTTGCCGCTCCGTCCTTTAGGCGGGGAAAGGCGGAGCGGGCCGGCCCCGTATTTTTAGCCGCCGGCTCTTTGTAATTACCCTGCAGTGGTTGCGAAGCGGCCCAGAACGCCGCAGCGGGCCGCAAGGATCCGGAGCAGGAATGCTAAATACACGCGCCGCGGGACACTTTCGGCCTGTGTGATTAAACGTTGGCTCCGTTCTTGCGGGTCGGAACTTTCCCTCGCTCAGCACAAACAGCTCCGGTCGCGGCTCTCGGCCCAACTGCGTCCGGTTTCCACGAGCGCGCTTTCAACAAACGGAGCGGCCCGTTGCCGCGAAAAGCCGGCGCGCGTCGCATCATTCTAAAAATAGCGCAGAGGCGTGAATTTAAGAGCGTTAGCACGGAACCGCCTTCCTGCAGACACAGCCCGGCGTGGAATAAACACCCTTCCTCTGCCGTGGCTGCTGTGCGCACCGTCCAGAAGACGGGGGGCCTTTAAAATAGACACCGACGCTGGCGCGGCCTCAAATCGGCAGAAGACAGCCGGCGTGATGTAACAGCGCCGCGGTGACGTCACGGCCCCCGTGGCCCAGCTGGGGGGAGATAAGACGGGCAGCGCTGCCTGCCTGCAGATAAAGGGGGGGGCCATCCTGCCCTCGGCGTCTCTTATCGGGCCCGGGCGGCCCTTCGCGTCCCCGCCTGGCGACTCTGAATGTCAGAGCGCTGCATGATGCACGAAGGCGAACGTGCTGCATGCAGCGATGCGGCCAAAAGCGAGCGTTGCAGGCGACGTACTGAACGTCGTTTAGGCCCCGTCCGAACACGAATGCGGGACTGTGACCCCCCGTCTAGCTCTCCTGGTTCCCCGGTCTCGCCGTTTCATTAGAAATGTGCAGCGCAGCGAGGAGCTCCTGTAGCTGCTGCAGTACGCCATTGTGTGCACCGCGCGCACCGCGTGCTGTGCTGCTGTGTGTCACAACGGCAATCGCTTCACTTTAAATTGCATGCAGGACGCGTTTGGGGTTATAGGTCAGGTGGGAGGTTGGGCTGATACCAAAAAAAAAAGCCACTTTGCCGTCCACGCGGAAAAAAGAACTTGACTCTGAAACCCGTTTTAGGAAATAACGGCGCTTCTGTGTGGACACAAGACCGACTGGGATTGAAATTTCCGTGTTTTAGAGTAAAATGTGTGGACAGGGCCCTTGTGCGTAGATGAACGACCCGCCCCCGTGATGGACTGACACTCTGTCCAGGAGATATTTTGCCTTTAGATTGTGCTCGCGTTCAAAATGTATGGATGGATAATTTGCTATTAACATTCAATTGATGTTCAGATAAGCAAATTATGGGCAAATATACGCTAGTAAAATGTTACGACTATAAAGGAAGCATTTTTAGTTGACTAGTACAGGCTAGTAAATCATCTGCGTGGAACAAAAGGCACTGAACGTATGCATTTAAATACACTCAAGAAGTGGCTCAAATCCCAACAACATGCACAGTCCAGACAAGCACGTGTGGAAAGATCTGAGCGCCGTGTGGAGCAACACAGCCCATCAAACGCACAGCCTGTCCAAAACACCAAACAGAATGGCGAAGCAGAGCCGCGTTCGGGGCGGGTTGGGATGGGGGGGGGATACAGCTTTTCAATATTTTAAACGGTTCCCGCGGGAACGCGCTACGTGCCGTAAATGATTCTTTTTTCCACCCTGAACAATGGTCAAGGTGAGACGACTGAGGGGCGAGTGCGAGACTGCGGATATGAACTTGTGCGCCTGTGCATGTATGTGGAATGCGTTAATGCGGAATGCTTCCCATTCCTGGAGTAAACATGGTCTCTCGCCCTCTCTCTCTCTCTCTCCCTCTCTCTCTTTGGCTGCTTTGGCCCGACTCGCGTCTCGGCATCGATCGGCCTCTGAAAATGCATGTGCCATTGTGGCAGCTTCCTGCAGGCTCTCCAGCCAAACAGGGGAAGCGCACCGGCGCTGAGATAAAAGCTGTGGCGAAACGGGGGGCGCACAATGCCCATTGTGTACTAATTACGGGTCACGGCGTCACGTGGCGGAATGTTTTCCACTCGGGCCTCGCGTCCCGTGTGCTTTTAGGGGCACGGGCGTTCCTCCTCTGGCCGCCGCCGAAGAACAAACGCGAGGCCGGAAATTTCCGAGCTGAAGGTTAAAACAACTTGGGAGCGAAAAGAACGCGGCGGTCGGGCCTGGCGGAGGAAGATTTCTCCGACAAACAAGTAAAAATGTGTGACAGTGACATCGGCATGTGACCTTGACCTTTTCCTCCGAGCAGCTCCCCACTTTTTTTTTTTTTGTTTTTTTTTTTTTGTTGCTGCTAGCAACTTCGTGGGTGAAAGTGTTATTTTTACCCTGGCCATGCCAGCGCCATGAGTGGCTTCGGCCAATCACGTCTCTCCGCTGACGGAGATCGCGCCGCGCTCGCGCCGTGACCCCCGACACCCCTGTAAGGTGAGCCCCTGGTGCATCTGCACACACGATGACAGGCCGCGCTCGGCCGGCTGTGGCGTGACTCGGAGCAGCTGGCCGCCGGGGTGCGACGCGTGATTGACAGGCCCCCTGTCAGTCTTCGGCGTGTGAACGCCGACCGCGTCCGGCGGCTAGAAATTCTGCCCGCTCCCTCATCCGTTAAAGGATCCCGAGGCTCTTTGGGAGGCCTGCGTGTGTGTCCATGCACGTCTGTGTGCTGCACGAACAGAAGAGAATGAAATGGATGTCATTTGTTAACAGGTTTGTGACTGAAAAACCAATTTAGGGGATACACAGCAGCACAGCACACAATGAAATTTGTCCTCTGTATTTAACCCTCACCCTGGGGAACAGTGTGTGGGGACGGTGCTTTGCTCAGTGGCACCTCGGCGGATCGGGATTCGAACCGGAAACCTTCTGATTATGGGGCCGCTTCCTTAACCGCTAGGCCACCACTGGAGCTTAAAAAAGGGGCGGGACCATTCTAAACATCAAGGTCCCAGCTAGGCGATGGTGCCTTGACGTACCGCTTTGGTGTGCCTAATAAAGCGGCCAAGGACATTATTCTAGGGGGACCAGGCAGTAAAGATGAATGATGCCAGTTACAAGCTGAGACCATCCGAACGGAATGGTCGTGATGGCTCAGCATTAGGCCAGAGAACTGCTGACATCCGTTTTTAATTAGTTGCCCCGATAAGCTAATAATGTCAGTGATTTCAATATTACACGGAAAAAAAAAAACTGCACCAATGTAAGAGCCGGCCTGTAATTGCCTTTATCGCATGTGCTAATTAGCCAGATGGCTTAGTCTGCCCCCCAGGCCTAATGATGGTGCCGGGTGTACAGAGAGCCAGAAACTGTCAACACAGCTTAAAAAAAGGGGTCACAGAGGCCCCAAAAAAATTTATCGGCAAAAATGCCCAAGTGGCCCTCGTAAACAATGCAGCAATTAAGCGCCTCTGGCCAGTGATGGGAGGGACGCTTGATGGAGGAGGGACTTTTGTGGTGTTGCGCTGCCACCGTGTGGCCGATTACTGCAACTGCAGCGCCAGAGATTTCAGAAATATGGCAGCCAATAAGCATAACATTAAAATGGCTTTTAATGGGTTATAAGGCTTAACGAGACAGAATAGTTTGAAGCATTACAGCTGATTATAATGCTATGCTGTTGATTTTCTTAACATCTGAAGACCTTGATTAAAAATTTGGGCTACGTGCTGCTTTCAGACTATTTATATATTTTAAGTGACAATCATTGTGACACACTGCAGCACGGCACACAGTACGCACAACGAATTGTGTTCTCTGCATTTAACCCATTACCTTAGTGAGCAGTGGGCAGCCATGAAAGGCTGCAGGGGAGCAGTGTGTGGGGACGGGACCTTGATCAAGGGGACCTCAATGGTGCCTTGATGGTCAATGCTGGTCAGTCTACTGATCCAGTTGGGTATACTGGATGACTGGTCATTTCCACATTGCTGCCTCCCTGTATTGTATTATAGTGAAGGTATTTTACACATCAGCATTACACCACAATTCTCACAGAGAGTGTAAGTGTTGTAGAAATTTCCCTCATACTACAATAAGGGGCCATTTTTGGGGGTCAGTAGTAGTTGATTTTGGACTGTGGGTATACTGCACTATATTTATTATCTCCTGTTAATGATATTTATCATCTCCTATTAATTATCTTCTTGGGGTACATGTGACAATGGGGCCTCATTGTCAAACAAACTGGGCCTCATTACAAATAAGACAGTAGAGAAGTAGCACTTCCTTCTGGTGTATATGAGACACCCACAATTTCAGTCAGTTAGTACCTTTGTCTCTTTATTAATAAAAATGCTAAATGTGTGGCCAGTGTGAGTGTGGGATGCAGCACCACTACAAACGCCAGGTTGTCAGGTGTGAAACCTTTTTTTTTTTTTTTTAAATGTAGTCCAGCTTTCCAATTTATCACAATGCTGCTCTGCTTCTGAACTCAGGTCCTCGCTTCCACGTCGGGATTTGGATCATGCCCTGTAAGCATAAGATGGAAAACGGCGAGGTGGTGACACTGGCTTTGCAAAAAGTCCAATAACAGTGCAGGGTTTCAGTTTCACTGTTGCCTCTGCGGAATGGCACAAAGATACCAATCAGCGACAGGAGCTGACGATAACCACATCTGCAAGGGCATGCGAAGTCTCGTTGCACCAAAAAAGCGACCCGTCTATCCCCCGGTCTCCGCTTCTCTAACCTGATTAGGCAGCCGAGACACGCCCCCTGCCCACAGAAACGCCGGCAGAAACTCCCCGGCTGTGTCTGAGAACCCGGAGACTGGAGCTCGACAAAGGCCATCTTTGTCTTGAGACGGGTCCTGAGGAAGCCTGACAATGTGCATGTGGGCTCTGACACAATTTTGTGTGCTTCTCTACCCAAGCTAATTGGGAATAGTGGCCAGGACTTGCCTAAAAGAAATCTCACTGTTTTTATGAACCTTTTGTAAAAATAATGCAAAGAAGCTGAACTGCCTGGCTGTAAAAGTCAAACTGAAGAGATTGCCATTGCGATACACAGCATCACAGCACACGGTGCACACAGTGAAATGTGTCCTCTGCATTTAACCCATCACCCTGAGTGAGCAGTGGGCAGCCGTGACAGGCGCCCGGGGAGCAGTGTGTGGGGACGGGGCTTTGCTCAGTGGCACCTCAGCGGCACCTTGGCGGATCGGGATTCGAACCGGCAACCTTCTGATTACGGGGCCGCTTCCTTAACCGCTGCCCCTGTAGGCCACCACTGCCCCTACTGAATATGCTTTATATTCAGAAATGGACCTGCGCATCTGTAAATACAATGACATGAGAAGTGTGGGCCCATGCAGAGGCGTACCTGCAGTCAGAATTTCAGCCGTCTTCCGGTCGTTCTTGATGTAGAGCGCGGCCATGAGGAAGAACAGCCCCCCCAGAACCCCCACGAAGGGGCAGAGGAAGAAGCTGTACTGAAGACTGCGGAAGCTCTGTTGCTCGTACTTATTCAGCGCATCTGAGATCTGCCGAGAAGATTTCTGTTTTAGTTTGATTATTGTGCACACATCTGTGATAAAAAGGTCGAGGAAAAAGATTCTAATCTGTGTCAAAGTCTGCAGTTAAGCAATTCCCTCCAGGAGCATTAAAGTCTGATTCTTTTTTAGCTTGTTTAAGTTTAAAACACATTTTGTCATTGCACAATCATACTTACAAAATGCCATAAAAGAACAGAATATTAAAAGGTAGTAACATAAAAGAAGATATAATACAAAATAAATACAAATCTGTAAATGAGTGTGCAAAACAATTCAAATGGGTGGGGTAGCTTTATCTCTGGTGTGAATTGTAGTATAATGTGATGTAGTAGCAGCAGAGTAGATGCAGTGTGTATGTTGCAGGTTATGTATGAGTTGAGTGAGGTACCGTACTGGTGTGAATTGTAGTATAATGTAGTGTAGTAGCAGCAGAGTAGATGCAGTGTGTATGTTGCAGGTTATGTGTGAGGTAGCGTACTGGTGTGAATTGTAGTATAATGAGATGTAGTAGCAGCAGAGTAAATGCAGTTTGTATGTTGCAGGTTATGTATGAGTTGAGTGAGGTAGCGTACTGGTGTGAATTGTGGTATAATGTAGTGTAGTAGCAGCAGAGTAGATGCAGTGTGTATGTTGCAGGTTATGTGTGAGGTAGCGTACTGGTGTGAATTGTAGTATAATGAGATGTAGTAGCAGCAGAGTAGATGCAGTGTGTATGTTGCAGGTTATGTATGAGTTGAGTGAGGTGGTGTACTGGTGTGAATTGTAGTATAATGTAGTGTAGTAGCAGCAGAGTAGATCCAGTGTGTACGTTGCAGGTTATGTATGAGTTGAGTGAGGTGGCGTACTAGTGTGAATTGTGGTATAATGTAGTGTAGTAGCAGCAGAGTAGATGCAGTGTGTATGTTGCAGGTTATGTGTGAGGTAGCGTACTGGTGTGAATTGTAGTATAATGTGATGTAGTAGCAGCAGAGTAGATGCAGTGTGTATGTTGCAGGTTATGTGTTAGTTGAGTGAGGTGGCGTACTGGTGTGAATTGTAGTATAATGTAGTAGCAGCAGGGTAGATGCAGTGTGTATGTTGCAGGTTATGTATGAGTTGAGTGAGGTAGCGTACTAGTGTGAATTGTAGTATAATGTAGTGTAGTAGCAGCAGAGTAGATGCAGTGTGAATGTTACAGGTTATGTGTATGAGTGCTATTGCCTGGTTGTAGAAACTGTCCTACATTCTGTCTTTTTTGACCTCAGCGCCCTGAATGTCCTGCCAGAGGGCAGCATCTGAGACACCCTCTGTTGAGTGTGTGCGGTCTCTGCAGCCTGCCTACTTGAGACAGCGGCTGATGTAGACGTCCTTTAGGGAAGGAAGCGAGTGACCAATGACTTTCCCTGCGGTGGTGATGACCTTCTGCAGTGACTACTCGCCTGCCATCGTGCAGTTCGAGTACCACACAGTGATGCAATATGTCAGCAGGCTTTCACTGGAGCAGCAGATGGAAAGGGGAAGGCCGATGTCTAGTGACTTTCATTTTGTTTGCAGTGGGTTAGATGTTGCCTAGGCCTCTTTGATGCCTCTTTTCAGATTGGCTGTGGGTGTGCCGTACTGCGCTCCATCACCAGAACTGAAAGCGGTGTTGCGTTGTTTCAGCAGGTTTCTGGTTTGAGAAAGTCCTGGTGTTCAAACACACTCCAGTCTGTGCTCTCAAAGCAATCCTGCAGCTGAAGTGTCATGTCCTCCAGGGACATTTTTACAGTCTTAAATGTTTGGGGAACTCTCTTCCTTACTGTGCTTGAATCGGGAGCAGGGACATGTGAGGGGACAGGCCCAGATGGGGTAAGGGTTCAGCTCTGTAGCCACCCTGGATGTCGCTATAGGTTTTATCGCCAACTCTGGTGGCATTTTCTGATCAAATACGTAACATTCTGCTGAATACTTTCTACTTTTAGATTATTTTCTTCAATTGCACACCATTCAGACACCAAGATCCAATTTCAGCCTAATGGGACGAGTCTCAGAAAACCCGTAATTTAAAAATACAACCCCCATTGCCGTGTTCGTCTTTACACTAGACAATCGGCAAGACGGCAGGCGAAAACGAGAGGAAGCGACAACTGTTTTATCTGATCTATTTAGGACGCCAAACAGAGCCTCTTTTGTCCCTCTCCAGTTTGTTGTCTTTAATTTGTCCTCACTGAACACATTCAGCAAATGGTAAATGGCGTTTCTATTCTGTCTGTTGGTAAGAGAAATGTCTGTTTGGCCCTTTGCACGGCTGCTTTTTTATTTTAACCCTCCAATCGTGCTTCAGAGCCCATGCGTTTTAACTCTTAACACAATGCGCTTCTGTTTGAGTGAAAGGATGCGCGTCCTCTGCGAGAGGAGTCGCCGAGGCCGAGATAACAATCCCCCGGGCCGATATCATCACACCCTACACCGCTCACCGCTGTCGCATTCTCGCGGCAGCCGCTGTAGGTGCATCACATGTTTTATCTCGAGCGAAACATCGACTTGGTCTGCTCCGGGAATTTGGGGCCGACCTACTCGTTTAACACCAGACGTGCCGTGCTGCTCTGCCGATCGCCATTTGCAGAGGAGCAGCAAACTTTGCCTTCAACTCGCCACAAGAAGTGTATGGACCAGTTGGTGTGCAGCTTTAAAAATGCACGGCTCGGTTAACAAAAGCATGAAAAGAAGCGGGGCTCTGAAGGCCTTACCATGCCCAGCAGATACGGGCTCCCTGCGTCCCCAAGCAGGTGGCAGACCATGATCTGGAGGGCTTCGGCTGTGGCTCTCCTCGTGGGCACGACAACGTACTGAAAGGTGCAGCGGAGGGGTCAGCGAGTCTCTTTTATTCTGCGAAGGCCTAGCGGCAGACATTTACCAGCAGTATGTCGGCGAGAATGGCCCAGTTCAGGGACAGCAGCGTCTCACCGATGGCGATGAAGGTCTGGACGAAAGAAGGAGAGCGAGACACGTCATTCGCCGCAAGGTTTGTGGCGCGAGTCGAACGGAGGGTGCGGAGCTCACGTATGTCGCTGCGATGCTGTTGGACGCCAAAAGGATGGCGAGGAAGAAACAGGGCGCAGACGAGAGCATGCCCACCGCGCAGATGATGGGGTCAGCGTTGGCCACCCTGTCCCGCAGCCTGCGTGAGATCCAGGTGCCCACGGCCACACCCACGATGCCCGTCGCCACGGTGATCAGTCCAAATATGAAACTACTGCGAGGAAGAGCAGGGCAAATCAGACGCTGCACTTAAAACAAGCTTTCAGAAGAAAGCGGGCACCAGATGGACCTGTTATTGGAGTCGCTCGAGCAGCCGTTCATCTTCATGTTCATGTTCTGGGCCAGACACAGAAACAGCGGCGTCCAGAAAGCTAAGGCCCCCCGTGACGAAAGCCATGGCCGTAACCCCCAGAGTAGACCACACAAACGTCCGACTGGAGAAGGAAGCGCAGTCAACACATGCAGTGGATCTCAGCGTGGATAAATGTGGCTGTGATCTGACCGACTTCTTCAGGAGGTATCTGACGTCTTCACAGTAGGAGGTTTGCTCCATGTGGACGCCCTCTTTAGAGTCTGCAGCTCCTCGTGGGGGGTTGGGGATGAAAATGAGGAGCAACAGAAGACCCACAGAGCCCAAGATGGGGTTCAGCTGGAAAAGATCACCGCCACAACGATGAGGGAATTAGAGAATCGGGGAAAACTGATTCAGATACATCACTGTGGAAGGCTGATTGGACCATAAATGTTCCTTAGAACTTTGGTTCTCAAATTGTGGTAATATTCACAGCGGCTGTGTCAATATTATTCTCATTATCATGAGCCTTAGAACCTCATAGAATTCCTTACCCTCAAAGCCCAACGCCAGTCTCCTGTAGCATTGGCAATTTTGGATCCTGCAATGTATCCAAGGCCACTGCGTGGAGATGGGTTTAAATTGCATATATAATAAGATGCCTTTTTTTTTATCTTACAAAACATAGGTTTGTGTATATTTACTTGAACACACGCCGAGTTGAAACTAAATAAATATTACAGAAAGCTCCCATAAGAGTACAAAAGACAGTGAGGTGATCTGAAGGCCCTATACCTCCCCACCGGGATGAAGATGTAGAAGTAGGAGATCATAAGCGTCCTTTTTGTGCCAGTGAAGAGGTCCCCGATGATGGTGGGCGCGATGGTCGAGTAGCTGGCTTCTCCTGTGCCAATCAGAGCCCTCATGAGCACCAGCAGCCAGAAGTCCTCCTGAAATGACATGAAGCGCCCTGCACGTGTCCTAGATGCATGGTTGGACGTTCAAGTTTGGTTGTGGACCCAGAAATGTCCTCACCTCTCTGGCGATGAATGAGCTGCCCAGCGTGGTCACGAGCCACACGCTAAGTCCAACGACCATGATCAGCTTCCTGTTGTAGCGGTCGCCAAGGTAACCGAAGACGGGCGCCAGCAGCATGAAGCTGCAGATAAAAACTGTCAACACGTTGAGATTATCAGCAGGGGAACGGTGTGGCGAACGCCGCGAAGAGTCGCGCTATCGGCAGCTCTGAAGTTGCGTCGGTGTGTGCAGGCCGGTTCCGGCGCAGGGGAGGTTTGCACCTGTTTGCAGCAGTCCAGACGTGCTGTTGTTTATGCCGAAGAACGTCTGGATTCTGCTCAGAACGCCTGCAAGAGTGTTGAACGAGGTCAGGAGAGTTGAACGAGATGCCGGGCGCGGCGAGGCCAAACTCGGGCGCACCTGCGATGGTGTAGCGGTCCATGTAGTTGAGCAGGTTGACGTAGCAGAGGACCGCCACTGCAAGGTGTGCCCGTCGGGGCGAGATGGCCGCCGTGTGGGAGGAGGGGCCCATGTCGAGTTGCGCGCCGGCCACCGAGCCGTACCGCGAGACCCTGGACAAGTGCCGGACCAGGCCGGCTTTCTCGGTGCCCGGATGGGCGGCAGCTGGGGCCACGTCCTCCATGGCCAAAAACCCGGGTTCACAGTCCTGTCTCTGGAAAGAAAAAAAAACGGAGGTGAAATCAAGTTCGTGTGGCTGAGGCTCCTCTCGCAATGTTCTCGCAATGTGGTGCCGTTGCACAACTAAAGAAAACAGGCATTTCACGTCTTATATCGCTGATATGGTCCCTATATCAGCGATATAAGAGTATCATCAGGACGCTTAACAGACTGGAAAAAACTGAAAGATCTCAGTATGGAAGTGATACGCTAGCCTTTTTTTTAATAGAAAATTATAGTCAGTGGACCCCGCAGTTCCATAAAATGCAACGTCTCCACAGGAGATGTTTCCGCACTCAACGCGTTCAAAGCCCATTCGCCCGGTTCTCTGGGATAAATACCACCGCTCGTCTTCATCCTACCCTTGAAGAAAGGGCTGCGTTGGACCACTGCGCACGAGGAGCAAGACAACGCCACAGTTGTCGCAGCGATGAGAAATGCCTCTGCATTAGATTCACTAATCCACAGAGCTGGACCGTCTCTGAGTGACGTTTGGATTTTCCGAGTGACGTTTGCCCCCTTAAAATAAATTACTTCAGGCAGGGAGAAAAAAAACTGGGTTTGAGTTACATCAAACTGCATCAAAAAGCCACCAGGTCGGATGAATCAGTTCCAACGATAAAGAAAAATGTTACGTACATGTTGTTTCAGAGGTCTGTGTTTTAACGCCTCCCTCTGCCCATGGCTTCGGCGGCCTCCTCTGCTTTTCCCCGGACCTAGCCAAGTGATGGCGCCACAAGGGTCCAGCGCGCTGCAGAGCTCGTGAGAACTCGCTGCGAGTCGATCGCGCAGGCGACTTATCGAGTTAGAGACGGACCCAGCCCCTTTCAGCAGCAAGTCACACGCTTCAACAGTTCCCCACTGTGACGTCGTTTTTTTGAGCGCAAGCCAGCAGCAGTTTTACTTTTTTTTTCCTGCCTTAACTCTTTGTGATCAACCCCCCCCAACACACCCACACACACACACACACACACACACACACTTGAGCCCCAGAGCTGCAAGACCTTTGCAACAGAGAGCAAAGTGAATCTTTCTCAATGTGCCTCTTGCAAGCCTGGTGCAAGGTGCAAATGGGATGTAAACCTTATTCACACTTGTCTTCTCTATAGAATATGTCGATCTTGGCCTCATAATACTGTGTCTCTTACTGTTATCACTGTGAATGTGCACGCCATGAATGGTAAACTCACACAGTGACCTGGGTGGAAGATTCAGTTCCCAGCTCATCCCAGCTCGAGTCGAGACGCCCCGGCGTGCCTTCCAGGTCTACTGGTCTTTCCGTGTGGATCCGTAAATTTCCCACTTGTCTAATAAAGGATCTAATAAAGGATCATCTTATCTCTTATCTTCCGAGTAACTTCTGTTTGTTAAATAAACACTCTTCTACCAAGTTCAAAGGTTTCACAAAGAATGAATTTATTGTAACAAAATACTGCAGAATTAATACAGGTAAAAAAATTAAGCTTTACAACACCTTAGGGGCAATAGTCCCTGCATATGTACAGATTTTAAAAAGTGCTTTGAGAGTATGAGAGGACTTATTCCTTCCATACAATAATGCCTTTGTAGTTCACAACTCCCAAATTAAGTCCATCACTTCTGCAGCACAGTTGCCAGGGAAACACCACCGCCCATTATATAACTTCCAAACCGAATCAGGCCCGGACAGTGTCTTGTTTGTGCTCCTTGGAGACTACCGGCGTGCGGTGACAGGGAGCACAATGGGCCCGTTCAGGCCGCGGAGAGACAATGTCACTGCCGCGCATTTCACAGCGACGCGTCCGGACGTCTGTCCACGTGTCCGCCCGTCGGCCGGCTCGGGCATCTCCGGAGCGACGCGGCTCGCGTTCGGACGGCGCCTGCGCGGTGGCGGCGAATTTAGCGCGCCTGCGCAGAGCGGCGCAGAATGTCGCGCAGAGCGGACTAGAGCGGGCAGCGCAGGGGACGTCGTCGGTGTCGCTGGAGCACACGCGCAGTCGGTCGGCAACACACGGCACCATGACGGAGCCCCAGTCCGCGCTGCTGCTCAGGAGACAGCTGGCAGGTAAGCTCCCCGGCCCGCTCCGCCGAGCGCTAGCCTAGCCTAGCCTAGCGCGCTAGTCGCGGCTGGTCGTCCGTGGCCCACTTTCCGCACGCTTCTTTGTTTTTGCCCCTGTGGGCGGAACGTCGCGTCGGCGTGTCGTCCGGGGGGGGGGTGCCGGCGAGGGGACTGTCGCGCCGAGGGACGGCGTCGGGCAAGTTGTCGCGGCGCTTCGCGTGTGTGTTCGCTGGGCCGCGGGGCCCTGCCCCTGCCCCCCGTCCCGGCTCGAAGCTAATCGGGGCTGGCAGTGCCCCTTTCACCCCGGACGTGGCAGCCGCGGTTGTTTCGGCGATTTAGCGGCTGATCGCCGGCAGGGGAAACGTCCGTGTAGCCGGCAGACCGGGGCACCCAGAGCCGTCTGCTGCCCAGGTCGGACACGGACACCCAGGACGGGGCTCCCTTTATGGGACTCGCGTTTCCTTTAGGTGTTCTGTTGGGTTTTTTTTTTTTTCTTTTGCTGCTGCTACTACTGAAACTGCGTATAAACTCTCCTTTGTTCCCTTGTTCACCGGCGTCCTTTTAATATCCCTCCGGCTCCATTGTGTGCCGACGTCTTGTTTGTCTCCTGTGAGCTGCCGTGGAACTGGCCCACCGCAGGGAACGCCAGGGGTCACGGCAGCCGTGACCTGCAGGCCTTTGACAGCTGGGAAGTGGGCCGAAGCGCCTAACTCTGTAACGCGGGTTCTGCTGTGTGTGTGTGTGTGTGTGTGTGTGTAAAGAGATTGTTGTGCGTCCCTAAATAATAAGGGTTTCTTCCTAATAACCACTGCATTCAATGCTGATCGGTTCCATGTTTCTTTTCCCCTGTCAGAACTCAATAAGAACCCGGTGGAAGGATTCTCGGCCGGCCTAATAGACGACAATGATCTCTACAGATGGGAAGTCCTAATAATTGGACCGCCTGATACGCTGTAGTAAGTACACGAAGTGCATGCGGGCGTCGCCGCGTTGAGAAATGAGCGCAACTTGACGTGTTGGTTGTCCTTCGCAGCGAAGGGGGTGTGTTTAAAGCCCATCTCACGTTTCCCAAAGACTATCCTCTCAGACCTCCCAAAATGAAGTTCATTACGGAAATATGGCACCCAAATGGTAAGAGTCTTAACAGGCCTGTACAATGTGAAGTTTTCTCATTAGCTTATGGCTGTAATGGCTTGTAATTAATTGTGATATTTTTATGTCGAAAGCTCACTCACCCTCTCTACCTCTTTGGTCTCCACATCACCGCTTCCAGTTGATAAGAATGGCGACGTTTGTATTTCTATTTTGCACGAACCCGGGGAGGACAAGTATGGCTATGAGAAACCAGAGGAACGCTGGCTTCCCATCCACACCGTGGAAACCATCATGATCAGCGTCATCTCCATGCTGGCTGACCCTAACGGAGACTCCCCTGCCAATGTGGACGCTGCAGTAAGTCCTCGTCTCCTTGTTGTTTCATCATGATGCATGAATGTCTGATCAGGTAGCCCTTTTATGTGCCGCTTTATGTGTTTTGATATGTTTTAAAATGACAGTAATGAACAATTTGCGACCTGACCGGGATAGTGGTCAGGTTAAGAGTCAACTGTCTGCCGCATTTGAAGAAATTGATAATTGTACGGAGAAATGACAATAATTGCTTTGAATGCTGTTTTCAAATCTGATCTCGCAAGGATGTAGCCCCCAAATATTTTTAATAGCAAATCAGTTTCACCGTTTTTTGTGATTTATTTATTTACTTATTTATCAGAGAAACTATTTATTTCTGTATTGAGCCTAATCCTCATTTAGTTGCTTGGGGAGAGAGGAATGTGTGTATTTTATTGATTGATTTCCTGAATGTTGCAGAAAGAGTGGCGGGAAGACAGACATGGGGAATTCAAGAGGAAAGTTGCCCGCTGTGTAAGAAAGAGCCAAGAGACTGCCTTTGACTGATGGTGATCCAGCAACTCGTAGCTTCATACTTTTCAGGGTAAGACGGGGTGGACTTTCACCTCGGTGCTTTACAAGCGGTTCACGTGATTTGCGAACTGCACCGAGCCGCCGAAGTGGCTGCTGTTTTTTCCGATTTTATGAAAAAGAGCGTTTAGAAGGCTGCCGCTTTTGTTCAGCGGGCTGACCTGTCAGAACAGGCCTCGAGTTGCAGAATGATCCAGAATGCCTGTTGACGTTCCTGTTGTGTGTGATGTTTCCCGCAGGTCTCCAGTTGAGAAACAACATGGCACTGTTTTTACTGCACTCTACCACCCAGCCGGACTTGTCCCGTTTGAACGTTGGCAGAAACAGGCTGGTGAAAGGAGCTGCAATAGAGCATCAGGCTTTTACAGATGCTGACCACCACGCCAAGCAAGTGCCAATGGGGGGAGAAACAAAGTACATTAAAAGATGATAACGCATTTTTTTTTTTTTTTTTTTGTAATAACGTGTATGAACTGATACAACCTTCAGGAAGAAATTGTAAAGACCTGTACATAGCACAGACATAAAACTGGATAATATATAAAATGTTCCTTTCCATTCATCCACACTTAGTACCAAATAAATAGCGCTTCTGTAGTCTGAATCCTGTACATTTTTTAAATCTGTAGTCCATTTGCCTCTCCTCTTCTCCAAACCACCCCTAATTTTAATATTTTAGTTTTATTACGTAGCCCTGCGTGCACAGACGGCCAGCTCTTTTGAACTGAGGTTTTCTTCGGATGTCCCCGCGGCTGGACAGTCACACGTGGCGAGAGCAGATCAGATGATTTGTTGGGCTTTTGGGCGACGTTTGCTGTGAAGCTCCTGGAACAAGAAGTCTTCTGGAGCCATTATCCTTATCTTTTTTTGGTTTTAAGCTTGGAGGTTGTTAATGCAGCGATGCTGCGCTGGGTGGCATTTGTGTGCCAGTTTGGACTGTGTGCATCTTTAAGGGGTGACCATTTTTTTCCCTTTTTCCTCCCATCCACTGTAATTCATGCATGTTTGAAGTAGAACTTTTTAATTTCAGTCTAGTCTTTCTTTTCAAAAGTGCCTCTTGTTGAGTTGCTCAGCTGTTACACACCTGCATTGAACTGAAGCTAAAGGATGAGAACTGCGCTGTTGGGGGTGTGTATGACAATTGCTGTTCACTTGCTCATGGGTGTATGTGTGAAGTGTGTGTGTGTTTTTTGTTTGTTTTTTGTTTTTTTTTTAAATGATAGCCTTTTGTGCCAGCATTATGCATTTTTTTTTTTATATTATTGCTTGTTTGCAGCAATAATTCACCACCTTTATATATAGTAGTAAACTCAGTTCCCCAATACCAATAATCTGGTGAAACTTGAGGGTAGAAATCTTCATTTTAAATGTCCCTGTTATCTGATAACTGTTCGTTGCTTTTTTTTTTTTTTTTTTTTTTTTTTTCCTCGTCTGATTGTCTTTGGTAGGATTTGTTCAGCATGCTCCGATTGTAGCTTATCTTGCAGGCAGTTTGTTGAGTTTGGTTTGAAAGATGCTTGTGTGTGTGTGTGTGTGTGTGTGTGTGTGTGTGTGTGTGTGTGTGTGAGAGACTTCGGGTGAGAGTGTGTGTATGTCTGTGTTTTTATTTCTCCTCCACTTGCCCTCTTGTTTTTTGTTCTCTGCTCATTTTATTCCAGTCCTGATGGACTACTGCAGTCTCTTGCCTAATGTACAAAGAAAAATACTGATGTATATTTTTCATGTTATGGAAATTGTCACCTTCTGTAGTGAGTTCTTCTAAAATATACTTTTTTTTTTTTTATGTTTGTGTATGGTTTTTTTTTTTTTTTTTTCCCTCCCCCATGCACAATTAAAATGTTGGAGAAAAGCGAACTGAAATGAAATTCAGAATGGTTTTCCAGCTGCTAAGCTAAAAGCATTGGTGTAAGATACATATGTGACATCGATCGCTTTCCTTAATCAACTAATTTTTTTTTTTTCCACGCAGAGAAGTTGTATGCCAGCCGCAGGCAGAATCTCATGGTCTCTCAGTACTACTTAGATTTTGCAATGTGTATATACAATAATGCAAATGTATTTATATAATGTTAGTTATAGGAACTATATCGGAATTACTCTAAATCGGTGTTACTTGTCATACAAAAACAACGATCATCTCTTCGTTCAAACAGGAACGGCAAATGCAAACTTAATTTATTTTTTCATGTGAGTTTGTTCAGGTATTTGCACTAATCACACTGGCCTACTGACTGGGTTATAAATTGCAATTTCCAAACCACAGTTTAATCCAGAAACCAGCCTGACATTTACCATCTGGGTGTGTATGGCAACTAAACAATACAGTAAATATTATTATTACTAAATAATGTAGGTTTCTTTTTCCATTAGTCAAAAGCAAAAATGCAAAACACGAGAATCACCCACTTCCTGTGCTGCTCTATTTATTTTCTTTTAAAGACCCGCCCAGTCGCCATTCTCGCTTGGCTCCGCCCAAATCTCCCCTCCTCTCGCGAGAGGTGTCGGACAGCCACGGATCCAACATGGCGGATGGTATGGAGCTGATTTCCTTCACGTTTTCACGCCCTTTATGCCCCAGATAAGTGCTAATTTGTCGCTTCGTCTCAGCGAGGGGTCGGGCGGCGCCAATGTCGGCCGTTTCTCGCCTCGCCGCGGCGCTTCTTGCCGTCGTGTCGACGTTTCGCGCGTCGGGAGAGTTGAGCCTGGCACTCCGCTGGTGGGCTGGGCGGTGGTACCGGAGCCCGTTAGTTTTACGGCTGCCAGAAAAATAAATAGATAAAATAAAATAAAATGATACGTACGCTTGTCGCTGTTAACGTGATGAATACCACCTCTGTCCGCTCGTATGCAGTGAGCTTTTTTTTACCTGTGTCTGCTGCATCTGTCTCCCAAGGTGCCGAAATGCTGAAATAATGTCGCTGTCCGCATGACACCGGGCTGCAGATCGATCTTTTTCATCCGATTCAGACGCCAGCTTGATCGTGTTCTCGTCGCCGGCGGCCCCCAGCCTCTGAAGGCACCTGTAACCAGCCGGCGGGTCGCCGAATAAAACCTTTCAGCTCCGAAACGCGCGTCCCCCCGTACCCCCTTTCTGGGATTTAATGATTGTTATGGTCCCTGGTTGCATGATGTGAACTCTGGCCGGTTTATTTGTTGCCAAGCAGACGCGCAGGAAACGTATTAATTGTCGAAATCAGCCACCAGCACCCCCACTGTGTATCAAAGGCATGCATTTTAAGTATTATTATTGGGGGTTTATTCTGGCTCTTGTTTTCCCCCCACTTTGTATCAAAAGGCATGAATTTTAAGTATTATTATTGGGGGTTTATTCTGGCTCTTGTTTTTTATCCCCCACTTTATGGCAAAAGGCATGCATTTTAAGTATTATTAGTGGGGTATTGTTCTGGCTCTTGTTTTTTCCCCCCCACTGTGTAGCAAAGGCATGCATTTTAATTATTATTAGTGGGGTTTTATTCTGCCTCTTGTTGGCAGACCACAGTCATACGCCACTTATCCTTCCGTCATTGGCTGGGAAGAAGCTTTACAGCACCCTCCCGAAAGTCTTGTGACTGAGGATCAATCATTCATGACCTGTGGCGGCCTGTTGGTGTGAACAGCGGTGCGCTGGCGGTCAGGACGTTCTTGCAGTTTCTTTCTTTCCTTTTTATCAATATATATTCTTTACCCTGTTGAGTGCGAGTCAGGCAGGTGGGAAAGACTTCCTTCTGCCACTTGGACCTCAGGCTTACTCAGCCACCACAGTAAGGGCAGGCCGAGGCGAGCTGCTGCCTCAGCGCTTCGCGTTGGGATAGGCCCACGGAAACGGGAAGGAAGCTGTGAGTGGTGCGGCGCAGACGTTGGTCTGCTGAGGCTGCAGTTTCTTTACATGAATCATGCCCGGAGAATTCTTTTATATCCGCACACTCGCACCCTGAGCCCAGATTTTGCAGAGACACATCAAGTCTGCCTTCCATAAGCAAGAAGTAACAGGTTATGCTGGAGAGGAGGAACTAACTGGCCGCCCCGCCCTTTATGATGCTGTATAACTATTTTTTGGGCTGCAACTATCGAATATTTTTGGAATAGAGTATTCTGTCGATTTTTTTATTTATTTATTTTTTTCATCGAGTAATCAGATAAATAATTATTTTGCGTTTTTAAACAACTATCAATAATGTGTTATGCAACATGACAATCCTCTTAAAATGAGCAAGCAATTGGCAATTATTCCTCACAAAAAAAGTTTTTATTCAAACTGAAAACTTTTTTTTTAGATCAAAGCTTAAAACCTTTGTTACTGACTCCAGAATTTAAGCCCATTTAATCAATCTTTCTGTGAAACATTCATGATTTACATGAAAAAACTATGAAATTCACAAACATAGGTTAGCCTATTTGTCCTTAGTTTTATTTTGATAAAAAAGGAAAAAAGGGGTTTACCCCCTGCTATAGCCAATCTGAGAATAACGAAAAAATAAAAAGTATAAAGTTACAAAATAGTAAAAAGAAAATATAAATAAACTATTCAAGTATTACTAATAAATCCAACTTAAACAATAAGTTCAGTTTCCAGTTGTATCCAGATGAGGTAGGTAGGTAGAATGTTTGTCTTTTTGCAATGTTATGTGCAAAATAGAGAGAGAGAGAGAATTTGTCTTAGTGCATGTGTGTGCAATACATGTGCAAGCCTGCGCCGCTGTGATGTACAACAAATTCTATAAACTGGCCCAAAAGAAATTCTATATGCTAATGAATGTAGATTTGTCCATCTGTTGCATTTATTATTACTACCTTATGTATGGGGAAGGCGTGTTTTGAGATGTAACCTATCAGTCTGTGTGTGTGTGTGTGTGTGTGTGTGTGTGGGTGTGTGTGTCTCTTGCTACTTATCATCCCTCGTTACTATCGACTCATAACACAAATAATTACAAATAATGTGCGTTATAAGAAGCGCTAATGCTACTTAGCAATCATAAAAATACGATACCTTGTAGAAGCTCCGAGTCGCTTGGAGAAGTGCGGTTTACGTGAGGATTTGCTTGGTTAAGGTGCTGTAGTTTTGACGATGTACTAATATGGTAAACCAGGCCGTTTTACAGTGTATACACGCAGTGAAAAATGGTCCCACACTTTAGACATTTTATGTCTTTTACGCACACCAGTATCTTAATTTTCCGCCATTGCCATAGAACTCAAAATAAATCGTGCCTCCTTAACTCTTGCGCTTCCTTAAAAATGCGCTTCAGTTAAAACAGTCCATGTAGAACAATGATTCCGGTGCTGCGTAGCTCCGCGGGAGCGATACGATAATAGATGGACTTTGTGACGAATTAAACGAAGCCTCGAGGCATTTTTTGTAATCGAATCATTTGAGTTATTCGAATAATCGTTTCAGTCCTTATTATTTTGGAAGATAAACTTTAGACAAAGTTTTAAAAAAGGGGAGGAGCCTGTTGGCGTGATTGACAGCTCTCACCCACCCTCCTTCCTGGGTTATATTCTGGTATTCTGATGAAGAATTCCACTCCCCTGCTTTTCATATAGCATCTCGAACCCTGCACCGATCACTTCTGGCTGTTCCGCGATTTTCCCAGTGGCGTCATGGAGGTGAGGGACACTCCTGTCCTGATCCTCGCTGCAGGGACCAACCTCCTTTCTTTCCCCCTCTCAGAGGAGGTGCAGAAGCTGCAGAAGCACCTGGCCCTGCTGAGGCAGGAGTACGTCAAGCTCCAGCAGCGGCTGGTGGAGTCGGAGCGCCGCTGCGCCGCGCTGGCCGCCCACGCCTCCACGGCGGGCGACTCCTTCATCAGCCGCCTGCTGGCCATCGTCGCCGACCTCTTCAAGCAGGACCAGTACAGGTGAGCCACGGTTGCCGCGGCGACGCCACCCACCCTCTGACGCCAGACAGCATGGCTCGATATTAATGCAATTCTGTTATTATTAAATAAAACATATGAGCTTTAGTTTGTCAGTGTCAACTGCTCTCATTTTTCCCAGTGCTTTGTAAGTCATGTTCACTAAGTGAGAGTGAAGTGATTGTCACTTGTGATACACAGAAGCACAGCACACGGTGCACACAGTGAAATTTGTGCTCTGCATTTAATCCATTACCCCGGGTGAGCAGTGGGCAGCCATGACAGGTGCCCGGGGAGCAGTGTGTTTTAATGAAAGGAATGTCAAACTCACAAGTTCATCAATCAGAAGGCTTGGTTTATATCACTGCTCTGCAAGCTGGCAGTAGGCGTGGTCACCTTTGTGATGTTCAATGACATACCCTGTGCATTAGGAGTGTGAAGAACAGAGGAGAACAGGAGGAAATGGACGCTGCACTACGCCTGGGCCTGTGAATTATTGAAAGGACAGGGTTTAAGAGCCCAGCATGAGGAAGTAGGGCACGCGAGAGCTGTCAATCATACCCAACAGGCTCCTCTCCTTTAAAATCTTAATTAAGTTCATCATGTCAGAAATAATTACACACCAACAAAAAGAGCTAGATGGGCAGTTAGTTCGTCCTCTTCAGGCAAGCAGACGCTTGTTTTAATTTGTCTATTTCCGGAAATTCCGAAGAGGTGGACCCATGATTGGAAGGTTGCGGGTTCGAATCCCGAACCGCCAAGGTGCCACCGAGGTCCCCTTGATGAAAGTGACCAAGGGTGATGGTTAAATGGAGAGGACGCATTTCAGGCGTCACCGTGTGCTGTGCTGCAGTGTATTGCAATGGCAAAAACGATCACTTTAATGCAGGACTTCTCAAGTAGTGGAGCACATCCCCCTATCGATGCCAGGTGGGGGTCCGGGGCTTTTTTTTTTTTTTTTGGCGTAGGGACTAGTGTTCTTTTTGCACCGAACAAGAACTTGCAGGATATATGAAGTGCAGTGAACAAACCGGCTTCCCCTCCACCACGGCAAGCCAACAGGACCAATAATTGCCAGGTTCACGACCCCTTTTTAAAGGTAACGCTGTTAAAAAAGGAAAAAAAAAACATCTTGTTGCAAGAATACAACAGCATTCAATCCACTACAACGGCATTTTATTTTTTTATGCCACTTAGTGGTTAAACGCTCACCGTTTGTATGGAAGGAGGGGTGAAATTTTTACTTCTTCCTAAGGGGGGCGTAACAGAAAAATAATTGAGAAGCACGGCTTCAATGTGACATCTCAACATATAGTGCTGTGAAAACACGGCGCCGTTCGTCTTGGTTTCAGACGGAACCAGCAGGATGCTGTCAGGTCAAGTGACTTATTCATCCGTCTGCTCTCGTTCACAGTGACCTGAAGGTGAAGGTCGGAGGAGAGCGGATCAGCGCCCATAAGTTTGTGCTGGCAGCTCGCAGTGATGCCTGGAGCCCGGCCAGCCTGGCCTCCACCTCCGAGCTGGACCTGTCGGGTAAGAGGTGGAAGCGGCTTGAAATCCCACCGTCCATGTTGCATATCTTTGGAAAAATAAATATCACACCGTTCACAAATAAATTTCTTGATTGAGCAAGAAATGTAACAGGGCGTTGCCGAATCAAGAGATTGTGAAGGGTGTGATTTATTTATTTGCTACCTCCATGCATGACTCCTTTCATGGAAGAAATATACCGACACCCACAGAGAGACGATGTGCTGCCTTAAACACATTTTCTTCCTCCCCTACGGAAATCTCATGCCGCCGACTGGGTAGAAGCCAAGCCAGAGGTTGCCATGGCGATGCTGCGCTGGGCCTACACGGACGAACTGGAGCTCAGCGAAGACGACGGGTTCCTCATCGACCTCATGAAGCTGTCCAACCGCTTCCAGCTGCAGCTCCTGCGTGAGAGGTAGAGTTCACCTTCCAGACCCGATATGCTGTTTACTCAACCCAGACAGTGAATCGTACATTTCCAAATTGATTACATTTTTTTGGAGAAAGTGTTTGTCATGGTCTGAACATTTAATCTGTCAGCGATTTTCTGCTGGTACAGACAGTCCCCATTTCTACGTAGTCCTGGATTTGGATGACCAACCACCGAGGTCGGGCGTAAAAAAGTTTGGATTCCGCTTAGCTTCGTTACTCACACGTCCTGCAGATGTGCGGAGAACATGTACAGCGGTTCTTTCGTTTTCTCTTGTTGCGTGTGCATTTAAAGCAAGTACATTACACTTCATGGAAAGATCTGGAGAGATTTTAGGCCTCAGGGACACCACCTTCCATTTCTTCGTGGTCCACTACTTGTCTGGTCGGGCTCCGGCCGGGTTGTTGATGCTGTGAATGGTCTGTTCCCGGCACCAGGTGCGAGAAGGGAGTCATGTCCTCGGTCAACGTCAGGAACTGCATACGGTTCTACCAGACCGCCGAGGAGCTGGACGCCGCCACGCTGATGAACTACTGCGGGGAGATCATTGCCAGTCACTGGGTGAGGCTCCTCTCCAGAACCTCGGCGCCGTTCATGCACCAGCCGGATCTCACGTTCTTCAGACGGTCATGACATTTCAGCCGTTGGCATTTACGGCTCTGGGCTCATTATTTATTATTGAAAGAGTTGGACGTCGAGTCCGGGTCACATGGTGCGCCGCTGCTGGATGTGGGATTAAAAGTGTTCAGGAAGCTAATAGGATTTCGTGGCGGTTGAGGAATGTACCTTAATGTTCTCTGCTCCGTACTGCATCGAGTATCACTTGGTGGTGTCGGTGTGAAGTGTTTTATCGATTTCCCTCAGTGAAATGTGTGTGTGTGTGTGTGTGTGTGTGTCACAGGATGACCTGCGGAAAGAAGACTTCACAACCATGAGTGCACAGCTGCTGTACAAGATGATCAAATCCAGGACTGAGTTCCCCCTCCACAAAGCCATCAAGGTGGAGCGAGAAGACGTAGTCTTCCTCTATCTCATTGAGATGGACTCACAGGTGACCAAGCGTCCAGTAAATAATTTTTCTGCATAGCGTTTTATCCGTACCGGCGAATTTATGTATGAGAGCGGTGTGAGGTGGGCGTGGCTGATGATGTTGAATCTGTCGCCAGCTCCCAGGCAAGCTGAACGAGCTGGATAACAACGGAGACCTGGCGCTGGACCTGGCCTTATCCCGGAAGCTGGAGAGCATTGCCACCACGCTGGTCAACAACAAGGCCGACGTGGACTTGGTGGACCAAAGTGGCTGGAGTCTCTTACACAAAGCCATCCAGCGAGGTAACTCCCCCACCCCCCATATGCAAAATTGTGAAAAACTTGAACGACTGACCAAAAATCTCACATATACTAATACATCTTCATAAATAAGAGTATGGTGGCGCATTAGACTAGGGGCTCATCTCCTGTTTCCAAAATACATCACAAACTGCTTGAGAAAGCTGTTCTACTATGATAATTGGTGATGAAAATAAATTATGTTCAATAAGATGTACTTGTGTTTACCAACTGTTTATTCAGTTAAATAGCTGCATCCATGTTACCACGTCACTTTGATGTGGTAATTTTACAGTTTGAAGACTCGTTCTCGCCCCCTACAGTGCAATTCGGCTAGGTATACATCCGTGCTAAAATATCAAGGTGAAAGTCATCATAGTGTAGCGGTTCTTCTTCTGCGTTGTGTAACTTTTTGATTTAGTTTCTTGAACCACAAATGATGAGCTGACACCCAAGAGATTTTCTGTGCAAAGTGTATTCTGTCACACATCGCGTCTTTCTGCACCTCTCTCTACAATATTCAGTATTAAAAGAACATAATAAAAATATTCACAAAATAACACACATGCAAAATATTCCTAATATGTACATTAATTGAAATGAAAGAAATAACTTTTTGCACACAAACCCCACGCACCTCTCACAGCTCACGCCATGTGTCCAAGAGACCCGAACCGGGTCTCAAAAACAAAATAAAAGTCTTTAGAAAATAAGAAAATAAAAGACACAAGAAAGAAGAAATATACTTATAAATCTAGTGTAACCATTTAACTCCGGCACAATTGCTTGCGCAGTATAGACCCAGCTCCCAACACAACTTTGTGAATAGATTAACGACAATATTTTTTTTTATCACCCGATAAGAGTCTCACGTTTAACGCAGCACGTTAACGCCGATAACGGCCCACCACTATATATATATATATAAAAAAATAAAGAGAGAGATGTAGAAGGTATGAAAGTATGACCCTCTCGTTTTACAGGTGACGAGTTTGCCTCCACTTTTCTGATACGTCACTCGGCTCAGGTCAACGCCGCCACCGTTGGGGCGGTGGAGACGCCCCTGCACCTGGTCTGCTCGTTCAGCCCAAAGAAGCACAGCGAGGAGGTGATGAAGGGGATGGCTCACATCGCAGAGGCACTTCTGAAGGCCGGGGCCAACCCCAACATGCAGAACAGTAAGGGAAGGTGGGTGGTGCTGCCCCGGACGTATATTATGCCCCAACATTTCTGCTTTGTAACGCACTCATATTTCCTCAGAACTCCTTTACATGAAGCCGTGGTTTCGGGAAACGAGCCAGTGTTCACCCAGCTCCTGCAGTGCAAGCAGTGAGTATGAGCCAAATAATAATCTTTTTTTTTTTTTTAAAGCCTGTAGTGTGGGAACATAAACGGCTTCTATGCTTTTATTAGAGAAGACTGGCCTACTTCAGGGTTTCGGAAGGTTCACTCCAGTTTCACTTTTATTGCAAATGTGGCCTTGTTACTGCGAGCCTTCCACAAAACCGGAACCATAGGAATTTAGTGTTTTTATATTTTCCATTTAGACTTTCAATTCATGCTTTTATGTGTGTGTTTTTTTTTGTTGGAGTTGGATATTTATCGTGGTGTAGAGCTGAAACGCGTCCCTGGTCTCTCTTAGGCTGGATTTGGAGCTTAAAGACCACGAGGGCAGCACAGCGCTCTGGTTGGCCCTCCAGTACATCACCGTAGCCTCCAACCTTTCGGTTAACCCCTTTGACGATGACACGCCCGTCGTCAACGGCACAACTTTCGATGAGAACAGCCTTGCCGCTCGGCTCATTCAGAGAGGCAGCAACCCAGACGCCCCCGATTCTGCTACTGGTGAGAGCCGGAGGAGCCGTCGTCCTCCAGACTTTCACTTTTTTTTGCTGTCTTGAAAAAGGAATCCAGGAACACTCTGCAATGACTAGGAGGGTTTTTTTTTCTACTTCCTGTTTCTCTCTCTAGGGAACTGTCTCTTGCAGAGGGCAGCTTGCATTGGAAATGAGGCTGCGGCCTTGTTCCTGGCAACCCATGGCGCAAAGGTCAACCATGTCAACAAATGGGTAAGTGCATATGCGTTTCGTACAGAAACACATTAAATTACAGTTCTGTTCCATGCTCTGAGGAAACTTGCAGCACTTTTTGTTTGTGTGTAACCGTTTCTCAAACTGGGTTGATGGGCTTTTTATGCATATAGTTTAAAAAGGGAAGAGCCTGTTCACATGAGTGACCGTTTTCACACAACCTACCCTCTCCTGTCAAGACCACAAAACTATAATTGTTTCTGACTGTCTACCTTCAGTTTAGTTCTAGTCTAGTCTTTGCGTCCAGCTGTTGTTTTAGTTAATATTAGTATTAGTCACGTCCATACTAGCTTTAGTCTAGTCAAGTTTCAGTTGACTAAAAGCCTGAGAATTGTGATTAAACAAGAGGAAATATCATCTTCTCTCATTTCGTCCATGAAAATGAAGACATAGTTTTAGTTTTTATTTTGTTGTTTTTTGTTTTTGTTTTTTATTACATGAGGATGTCATCATCGTTGTCGTCGTCATCACATGACCAGCATTTGCGTTGCATCTCGTTTCCATCACGTCATAAATTTAGTTGACTAAAACAGCATTACTCACAACCCAATTTTTATGCCCCGCCCCTTATTTCATAGGGAGAGACTCCACTCCACACTGCCTGTCGATGTGGTCTGGCCGGCCTCACCACTGAGCTGCTCCAGCAAGGCGCCAACCCCAACCTGCAGACTCAGAGTCCCATACCCGACAGCGGGGACCGCAGCCACGGCGTCTCTCTGCAGACCCCCCTCCACATGGCCATCGGCCACAACCACCCAGACGTGGTGTCCGTCATCCTCGAGCAGAAAGGTACAGCACGTCCGCACGCAGGTTAAACCGGGCATCCGTGACACGCCGTCCCCCTTCACTCACTCTCCGTCCTGCACTACAGCGAACACGCTTCACGCCACCAACAACCTGCAGATCATCCCCGACTTCAGCCTCAAAGACTCTCTGGACCAGACAGTGCTGGGCCTGGCGCTCTGGACTGGTAGGAAACAACTTCTGTGGTACCTGTTGTACCTTTTTTGATATGGATGAACCGGAAGATTTGTTTTTGTTTTTGTCTTATTTTTTGCTAATGTCTCTGGCACCGTAAGGCATGCACAAGATTGCAGCTCAGCTCTTGGGCTCTGGCGCAGCCATTAATGACACCATGTCAGATGGCCAGACCCTCCTCCACATGGCCATCAAGGGACAGGACAGTAAAAGTGCCCTCTTCCTGCTGGAGCACCAGGCTGACATCAACGTCAGGTAATGACCTCCCAACACAACACTTTGTCTTATTGGTCACTTCCTTTGGCAATATTCGTACTGCCAGAACCCAACACCCCATGGCAGCAAATTTGCGCTGAAATATTTAAAATTCTCCACACTTTATTAAAGGTCTGTTGTAATTGAGCCCTTGTTCTCTATGTGCAGGACGCAGGATGGACAGACCGCCCTGCAGTTGGCTATTAGCAACCAGCTCCCTCTAGTGGTGGATGCCATCTGCACCCGTGGGGCTGATATGTCGGTGATGGATGAGAAAGGGAACCCCCCTCTGTGGCTGGCTCTGGAGAACGGGCTGGAGGACATCGCCTCTACCTTGGTAAGGACCTTGTGCCTCTAATCTTCTTTTTTTATTTCTTTTTTCCGTAGGGGCAGTGGTGGCTAACGAATAAGGGGGTTGACCCGTAAACAAAATAATAAAAAAATTTGGTTCATTGATTAAATGTCAGTATCTGGTGCAAGGTCAAATATCACCGCTTGCGGTGATTAACGGGTCTTGCAGACATGTTATTGTTAAACTATGGATGTGTGAAGAATGATTTTACCCCATGAGAGAATCCCCCCCCACCCCAACTTTCTTCTCTCCAGCATACTCAGAGAGCAAGCTAAGCCCCGCCCCTTTTAGCCATGAATTTAACGCCACCACATGGCAACACACTCAAAGATATAAGAATGAAGATGTTTGGCATGTGAAACGTTGAACTTGTCTTGATGCTCAGCAATTTTGGTGTAAATTGAATGTTGCTTTAATTAGCTCAGCATGAAAGTTTGGGGCAGTGGTGGCCTAGCGGTTAAGGAAGCGGCCCCGTAATCAGAAGGTTGCAGGTTCGAATCCCGATCTGCCGAGGTGCCACTGAGCAAAGCACCGTCCCCACACACTGCTCCCCGGGTGCCTGTCATGGCTGCCCACTGCTCACTCAGGGTGATGGGTTAAATGCAGAGGACAAATTTCACTGTGTGCACTGTGTGCACCGTGTGCGGTGCTGCTGTGTATCACATGTGACAATCACTTTTTTTACATTATATGTGTTCTCATTTAATGTAAAAATTATATATGTAAAAAACAAATTATGCATTTCAGCTAATGGATGTGAATCGTAATTTTTTTTCTGATTGTATTGACACACATGGTGAACAAGTTTGGGGAAGTAGGTTAAATTGCACAGGATGCAAAAAAACTGCTCCAAAACCACAGCTTGTACCCCGATTTTGAAATGTCAAATGTACATAAGGAATCAAAAACGTGCAATTCCTTGTGCACATTTCATAAGAAACATGTTCATAACATACTGACTAAAGTTTATGTTAATCTTATTAATGGTGTACGAGCACGACAATAGAAAATGCAAAGTGGTACTTTTTTTCTTGCCAGTTGGTGACTCTATACCAAGGTGTCCAAATTCATATATGAATATCATTATGTTGTGAGACAGAATATTTCTTTGAAGTTTCATCTTGATTAGTTAATGTTTAGTGTAATTTATGATTTTTTTCCACCCAATACTTGCCATTTCCAGACCATTCAAGTGACCAAAAAAGTTTTGCAATTTAGCACGATGAACCTGGACAAAGGGTCTGAGATCACACACTTATTCATTTTGATGGCAATACGTAAAAGTGTGTGTGCACCACAACAACAACATTTATTTCTTATATAGGCCAAAATCACATACAGTACGTCTCAATGGGCTTTGACAGGCCCTACAGTTGACACCCCCCACACTTGACCCTTCTGCACACAAGGAAAAACTCCACACACACACAAAAAAAAAAAAAAAAACTCTAGGAGAGAGAAAAAAAGAAAGGAAGAAACGTTGGGAAGGAGTGATACAGAGAGGGACCCCCTTCCAGGGTAGAGTGAACCGGTGACAATGCAGGGTTGGGGATGATATAATAATAATAAGTCCAGGATGTATTCCAGTGTCATGGTCTAGATTACGTGTCCACAATGATGTTACTGGTCCATTTGAAGATCCCTGAAGCTGTAGTTGTAACGGTGGTGGTGGCTGTGGTGACCCTCTGGTTCGTTTCATGGTATGTCCTTGTTTAGCAGTTGTCAGGAACCAGGATTTATTTGCTGGTCTGATCACTGGGGTCTGCCAGTAGTCTGGGCACTTGATTCCGTGTCTCGGAGAAAACAAACAGAAGCAGCGGGAGACGGTTGCACTGTACGACCGATACTGAAATATGTGGTTATAGTGGTATATTGGTGCTACAGTGGCCCAGTACCCTAACTAGGACAACCTAACTAGGGTGAATTTAACTCTGTCTGTGTCTAACAGGGGGACTCTGTGATAAACTGGACTTTATAATTGACACTGCGTCAAAGTGAAGTGAAATGAGGGTCTAGGATTTTAACAAAAAGCCAGAGAAAACAGATAGGTTTTGAGATTGGATTTAAACCAGAAGGAGGTAACGTGTTAGGTGGCGTCGTTGAGCCCCCCTGTCTACGTTGTGCATAGGAACCACCTGGAAAATTGCAAATGATAATTATATTCCTTGCAGAAACAATACAGCTTTGCACCTTCGGTGCTCTGGCCCTAATAGAGTGGCGTCTGTGCATTTAAAAAAAAAAAAAAAAAAAAAAAAAGTTCATACACACACAAACATACACAGATCCGCCTAAAAATTATTATTAGTTGAAAATACTGCAGCGGGATAGAAGTGGTTCTTAAATCTATTGGTCCTGGTTTGAATGCTTCTGCACTGTCCCTCTGACGGGAGAAGGTCAAAAAATGTGTCCCCTCGGGTGAGAAACGTCCTTTATGATGTTCGGTGCCTATCTTGAGACACCGGGAACTGTGCAGCGCCCTCTTCTGGGCCACCGTGCCGCTGCTGCACCACATGCATATGCAAGTATGTCAAGAAGCTCTCAGTAGAGCAATGATTAGGGGAGTGACCCTGTGGGGTTGCGGGTTCAAATCCTGAACTGAAGTACCCTTGAGCATCACTAAGGGTGATGGGTAACCAGCAGAGGGTCCGTTCTGCTGTGTATCACAATGACATCATCGCTTGAAGAGCAGGTGGCAGGCCTGGGATCTGACTGCATGTCTGACTGCTGTAGGTCCGACATGGCTGTGACGCCACCTGCTGGAGCCCGGGGCCGGCTGGGTGTCTGCAGACACTCCTCCACAGGGCCATCGACGAGAACAACGAGGTGTCTGCCTGTTTCCTCATCAGAAGGTCAGAGTTCAATGCGTGGTTGTTTCTTAAGATGCCTTGGTACAGCGTGAGAGGCCATTGAGGTCATCTCTTTCTGCCGGTGAAGGTGAGTGAGTCTCCCCCTCTGTGTCTGTGTTAAGTGGGTGTGACGTGAACAGCTCCCGTAAGCCGGGTCCTAACGGGGAGGGTGACGAGGAGGCGCGGGATGGACAGTCCCCGTTGCACCTGGCCAGCAGCTGGGGCCTGGAGGAGGTGGCACAGTGCCTTCTGGAGTTTGGGGCCAACGTCAACGCACAGGTCAGACACACATCGGAGGGCGTTACTGTAAAGGTTCATTTGCACAGATGATTGGAACTGGGAGGGAAATAAAACATTTTAATAACAACTTATAATTATTCCCTTCCTGGATACAGAGGACAGAATAGTGTGAAAGATTCACCGTGCCATTCTGCTGTTTTAAAATAAATGTACAAGCTGGGTACGTCACAGAATAATGGAGTGTTTTGTTGGGGGGAAATATATAGTACAGGCGAAAAGACACCTTCTCATTCAATGTGTTTTCTTTATTTTCATGACCATTTACATTTTTAGATTCTCACTGAAGGCATCAATACTATGTGGAGTTATGTATTTAACAAAAAATGGTGAAATAAGTGAAAACATGTTTTATATTCTAGTTTCTTTGCTCTGATTACTGCTTTGCACACTCTTGGCATTCTCTCGATGAGCTTCAAGAGGTCGTCACCTGAAATGCTTCTCCAACAGTCTTGAAGGAGTTCCCAGAGGTGTTTAGCACTTGTTGGGGTCCAGCTCAGTGAGAATCTACCAACGTAAATGGTCATAAAATAAAGAAAACATATTGAATGATAAGGTGTTCAAACTTTTGGCCTGTACTGTATGTGTGTGTGATTTTATATGTATATATTTTTTTACACTTTTTACATTCATTATTATATTTTAATTCTGTTTATTTTTCAGTCCTCTCTCCCCTTGACCTGTGTTTTTAAGATTAATTTTTTTTTTTTTTTTTTTTGTGCAGGATTCAGAGGGACGGGCTCCCATCCATGTAGCTATTAGCAACCAACACACAGTCATCATCCAGCTCCTCATTTCGCACCCCGACATCCGGCTGAACCTGCGGGACCGTCAGGGCATGACGCCGTTTGCCTGCGCCATGACGCACAAGAACAACAAGGCTGCCGAGGCCATCCTGAAGCGCGAGGCGGGGGCAGCTGAGCAGGTCGGCATGCCGCCGCGTCGGTAACAACACCGCCGACGTTTCCTTCCCTTCCCGCCGGTCTGTATTGAAACGGCCCTTCTGACCAGGTGGACAACAAAGGCAGGAACTTCCTCCACGTGGCGGTGCAGAATTCCGACATTGAGAGCGTGCTGTTCCTCATCAGCGTCCAGGCCAACGTGAACTCCAGGGTCCAGGATGCAGCCAAGCTTACTCCGCTCCACCTGGCGGTGCAGGCCGGCTCCGAAATCATCGTCCGCAACCTGGTCAGACCCGAGTCCTCCCCGCTCGTGACCTCACCTTAAACCTTCCTTCTTACACACATTTTATTTTTATTTTTTTCCCGCATTCGCGTGTAGCTCTTGGCCGGGGCCAAAGTGAACGAGCTGACCAAACACCGGCAGACCGCCCTACATCTGGCGGCGCAGCAGGACCTGGCCACCATCTGCTCGGTGCTGCTGGAGAACGGTGTGGATTTCGCTGCCGTGGACGAGAACGGCAGCAACGGTAAGCGATTTCACAGAAAGGAGCTCCGCATTAAAACATTATTTTTTCCATTGTCAGACAAAATTACTCTGCAATATACTGTGTCTGTGTGTGTGTGTCTGTGTGTGTGTGTGTGTGTGTGTGTATATATATATATATATATGTATATATATTGTGATCATTTCGTATAATGAAATTTATGAGAACAAAAACCAGAGGGCTAGCTGAATAATAGTAATTAAATGCAATAGGTACTAAAGTAGACCGCAGCCCCCTTTCAGGTTCCGAGGATGAGTTTGTCCAACCGTTTCCCCGCTGCCCCCCCCACAGTTCTGCACTTGGCCGTGATGCACGGGCGCCTCAACAACGTGCGGGTCCTGCTCACCGAGTCCAACGTTGACGCCGAGGCCTACAACCTCAGGTGCGCGTGGCCGTCCTGCTCCCAGTCCTAACACGGCGCGCCAGTGTCCGCGGGCCTTCTTTCGCTTACTGATCGCCACGTTCCTCGTTTGTCTGCAGGGGTCAGACGCCCATGCACGTCCTGGGGCATTACGGGAAGGAGAACGCTGCTGCCATCTTTGAGCTTTTCCTGGAGTGCATGCCCGAGTATCCCTTGGATAAGCCAGATAGTGAAGGGAACACCGGTATGGGCTCAGTCTGTGCAGTTGCCATGGCAACCGGGAACAACCTGGACATTAACCCGGTCCCGCTGTTCTGTTAGTTCTCCTGCTAGCGTACATGAAAGGGAATGCCAACCTGTGCCGTGCCATCGTGAGGGCAGGAGCTCGCCTGGGCGTCAACAACAACCAAGGCACCAACATCTTCAACTACCAGGTGGCCACCAAACAGCTGCTCTTCCGCCTTCTAGGTGAGGTCTCCTCATCGCCGTGCCTGTTCGCGTCTGCATCGGGACTTTTTCTTTCTGGTTTTTTTTTTGTTTTTTTTTGGTGACGATTCAGATTCTGTTCACTCTCTAGATATGTTATCCAAAGAGCCTCCATGGTGTGATGGGTCCAACTGCTACGAGTGCGCCGCCAAGTTTGGAGTTACCACGCGGAAACATCACTGGTAAAGACTCAATACGCACCCCTGGGTGACTGGTGTCCTGAGTGCAGGGAATATCGCAACGTCTCGTGTCTCACGTCTTCCATGTTCCCCTCTCCCGCAGTCGGCACTGTGGACGGCTGCTGTGCCACAAGTGCTCGGTGAAGGAGATCCCCATCATCAAGTTCGACCTGAACAAGCCTGTGCGCGTGTGCGACATCTGCTTCGACGTGCTGACTCTGGGCGGGGTGTCCTAGCGAGGCGAGAGCAGAGAAGGCCGTGCACAAGCATGTCTGGACCACAACGTCTGTACTTTTCCAGTTTTTCTATGTGTCATAGACGTCCTTTTTTTTTTTTTTTTTTTTTTAATACAAAGAAATAAACCATCACGTGGCCATCAGCGGGTTTAAATGAACGTTGTTGTCACAGCATCCATATATGAGTGTATGAGCCTAAAAAAACGGATCACTGTAGCACGTGGGGAAGGGACAGAATCACTGACCTTCAGCGGTCCGCATTTAATGGCCTGAAACACTAACAAGGGGGGACGATCAGTTGCCGCCTGAGCTCGGAGGACCCGGGTCTGGCTTCCTCCAGCTTGCTCATTTAAGGTAGTGAAATCTACGCCACACAAACAAGTTGTGATATTTTTACTTTTTTTTTTTTTTTTTTTTCTCTGTGAAATCAACCAGAACCTGACAGTGCTAATCGAGTGCAGTCACAGTTGATGGAAATTTGTGGACCTGTACTTTCCATTTTCTCACAAAGGACCGACAAATGACATGACTTCCACCATCTTAGGATTGCAACCATGATTACAAGATGATTGTGAGAACGCAGTTGGGAACTTATGACTATGACGAATGCCTACTATGCATACGCGTGTCCTTTAATTCCATGCGTAGCCGATACGTCACCATAAATCACCATTCGCTGCTTTCCACCAAAGGAAACATTCCACTCGATCGGTGGCCAATAAGTGCTTTTTTTTTCCCCTTTCTTGGCTTATCAAGTTTTAAATTTTTTTTTTTTCCTGTGATAAACCTTAACAGGAGCACTTTATCCAAATTACATGTCCGATCATAATTCAATAGAGTATGGTGGATGTGCGCGAGCAAGCGAGCATGTTTGTGTACATGTGGATGGATGTGTGTGTGTGGGGGTGGATTCGATGGCCTATACTAGCTATACTTAAATTGTACAGACAAATGTATAATATTTTTGGACCACTACAACTGTTTTGTACTTGATGCAGTTTGTGCTTTTTTTTTTTGGGGGGGGGTTAATGTGACAAACTTCAGATTCGCCTCTGTTAATATTTTATGCACAGTGTATTCCTCGTACATCTATATCTGTACGCTCAGATATCTAGCCTGTCGCTTCCTCTAGTATCCTGTACCACGAGGGGAGGACAACTTCACGTGCAGGTCGAACACAAGCTTTGAAGTGGAATTCTGTTAATTGCAGCACCCTGTTTTATTGCTTTTGTGAAATCATGTTTCTGAAGCCAGAATTAATAAACAATATTGTCATGAACATGCTTACACCTGCCTGGAACGATCAGCTGCGCAATAAACCGAACAAAACGGAAAGCCTTCTTGTTGCACCAGTTCTGTGGATCCATCCATTTTGGCCACAGGTTGGTCGGGCGGTTGGCGCTCAGCTGGTCCCAAGGGGGCACGATGCCGCCTGGCGAGGGCAGCCCTCGTACTCCTGCAGACGCGGGCTGTCGGAATGCTCGGCGTCCTCCAGGTTCACACAGACGCAGCGGGAACTGGAGCCGGGGGTGAAGAGCATCCTGGGAACGCCCGCCCAGCTTCGGACCACGTTGCCGCTGGAGAGGGACGAACACAAATGAAACGTGGGGTCAGTCAACAGTCAATAAAAGCAAGTGGTTTCTTTTAGTCCCGAATATTGGGGCATGAGAGTGACCTCCAACGCAGAGCTGCTAAACGTTAATGTCCAACCTGTAAGGACACCTTTTGAAAATGCATTGTGGGTACCTTTTTGTAGAACACCACACCCGTCCCCCCGCGGAACTCCACTCAGAGTTGCATTCTGGGTAGTGGCGACTCTGTGCTTGCTCCCGAGCCCTGAGTCGTTGTCCCTCCTTTAGTGTCACCTCCACCTCTCGCAGGGCATCTGCAGGCGCTCCGCTGGGGCCGTAGAACCGGCCCACCACCCTGCCTGCAGGAAAGGTGACGTCACAGAGCGCTGCAATCACGCGCCACGTAAACACACAATTTATTATCCCACAAAACCGAGCACGTAAGACGCATACCTACAGGAGTGTAGTCCTTTTGGTAAAAAGCCAACCAGTCGTACAGGGCCACGATCTGGCCGGGAGCTAAATCGGACACGTCATCAGTCAGCCCGTCTTCAGTGAAGTCGCCAGTGACAAAAGCACGGGACGCATCTTTGCCTGGTCAAACAAACAATAAAGAAAACTTCTGGGACTTTGAATCTGTGTTGACTCCCTGTCCTACGTGTTTGTAACATCAGGTGGCGCAAGGATAAGTCAGGTGTCTGGAATAGAAGGTATTTAACTTTTAACAGCCAGGACACCATATCGTTCAACTTTCATCTAGAATATTGTTTTCTAAACAATAATATTAATATAAAAGGCATTTAGCTTCACAGCGTGTAATGACAGTGCCCCCCAAAAAAGCCCATTAACACAACAGGTCTTCACCAGGACCGTGGCTGAATCAGCTTGTGCCCTTCACCCAATGCATTCTGGGTACATCACTAATTTTGTGAATATCATTGAACTAATAAGAGACAAAGAAGTCATACCTGCAAAAAAGTGGTAACCACCTCCAGGACCATAGTGCCTTCTGCCCGCACTCACGTCAAACACCTGTCCCAGCACGGCCAGGTACAACCCGGGACTGTCGGTCGCTCCCACGTATCGCGACAGCTCGTCCACACTCAACACCCGGACCGGTGAGCCGGACGCGACCGCGGCGAGCAGCGCGGACAGCGCATCGCCGCACGTGTCGCGCCACTGGCGCGGGACGATGAATCCGGCTAGACACACTGACGCGACGGCGACAAAATACTTCAGCATCGCTTCAAATGCGCATTCTTCAGCCAGGCAGCGCTCTCGGTTTCCGGGGAGGCTGCCTTGAAGAGGAATGTTGCCAGGTTTCTAGACATAAAAACGAGTGAAAATGGCGAATTGAGTATTTCTGTGCACATATTTCATACAATTGTTAAATCTCAAACGTCGGTATGAGTTCTACGACACATCAGTGCGAAAATACTAATCCAATACGAAATCCTATTATTGCTTATAATAAGCGGACCTGGCAACATAACGTATCGCAAAGTGCGCATGTGTACTCCTCTGTTTCCTCAGATTGACCAAATCTGGTAGACGCGCAACTCAATCGAAAGACTTTTGCACTTAAAATTGAATAGGATAAATTAATGTTTTGCACTGATTGTTTTTAATGAAAGCAAAAAAATGTCATGTATATTGTGTGAATGTGTTGCTTGTAGATTTTTTTAGTATTCGTGCCAAACGTTTTTCCAAATCGTTATAAACGTATTATAATATGCTGCATAATGTTTAAGACTATGATCAACTGTAAATGTTCTTTCTGTTTGTGAAGACGTTTTAACCAATCGGGTCGCGCCGTTTGCACCACGTGTCTCGACACGGAAGTAAACAGCAAGTCGACGCTCTCGCCCTCCAACACCTTCTTTGGTCCAAAGTTTGTGACAAGTGATGACGTAGGCGGATTGCTGCGTGCGGTGCGTCAATGCGGTAGTGACACCGAGGAAGCGCGCAGCTCGGGTTGGGCCGTGGATCGGTTCGGGCCGAGAGCGACACGGAGCCGGAGCCGCCAGGGGCGGCGATGGGCAACGCGGAGAGCGGCTGCGGTGCGGCCAGCGGCGACGAGGACGATGTCGACACGGAAAGTCCGGGCTTCGCCGAAGGCAGCCCGGCCTCCCCGGCCGCCGGGGTCGGAGGCGGCGGCGGCGGCGGTGGAGGCTCGGGCAGGAGCGGCAGGGCGCCGAGCAGCCCCGCCTCGCCGGGCAGCGGACTTCCCGCCCCGGGCGCCCTGCTGGAGCAGGTGAAGCTCCGCGAGGCGGCGGCCCGCATGAGCGACGCGTGGGTGGCCATCTCGGAGTCCGTCCTCGCCCGGAACGAGGGCGCCCTGGTGCGCTGGCTGGAGGAGCGGCTGAGCCGCGGCGAGGAGTCGGTCACCCTGGAGCAGTTCTGCGAGATGCTGGAGAGCAGAGATGCTCCCCGGTACGAGTGCGAGGAGGTGGGTGTCGGTGCCACCCGAACTGATCATCAATACGTTATCAATACCAGTATCGGAGTGATGGTTCAACGCTTGTACTGTACAAACTCTTTTCCGTGACCAGCTGTTGCTGTAAACCCTTCTAGATCTCGACCCAACTCTGTAAACTAATGAACGTCCTCCTACAGATGGAGGACAATACAGTACAGTCCAAAAGTTTGGACACACCTTCTCATTCAATATGTTATCTTAACAAAATGTGTACTTAACAAAAAGTGGAGACCAATCCAGATGGTTTGGGGTGAGCTGGACCAACAAGTGCTAAACACCTCTGGGAACTCCTTCAAGACTGTTGGAGAAGCATTTCAGGTGATGACCTCTTGAAGCTCATCGAGAGAATGCCAAGAGTGTGCAAAGCAGGAATCAGAGCAAAGAAACTAGAATATAAAACATGTTTTCAGCTATTTCACCTTTTTTTCGTTAAGTACATAACTCCACATTTGTTCATTCATAGTTTTGATGCCTTCAGTGAGAATCTACCAACGTAAATGGTCATGAAGATAAAGAAAACACATTGAATGAGAAGGTGTCCAAACTTTTGGCCTGTACTGTATATTGTATTCTCCACACACATCACGTCATTGTTTCATGAAAACTTGGAAATTCTGCGATAAACGCTTTATAGGTAAATCAATATTTGATCAGATTGCGTGCAGCTTGAATAAACGGCGGTTTGGTTTTCGACGGTTCGTATTGGTGCCTGAGACTTTTGCACAGGCCTGGCCTGTAGGTCTTGAGTCTTGTGGACTCCTTAAACGTTTTCCTTTTTAACCCACACCCCAGGCCTTCGGGCAGTTCGACGCCGAGGGGGACGGCATCGTGGACGTGGAGAACATGCTGATGGCCCTGAAGAACTGCAATGGGGCCAACCTGCAGGGAGACCTGAGTCACGTGATCAGGCAACTGCAGGCCTGCTCCCTTACTCCAGGTAATAGTCTGGGCCTTACCACAACATGGCCATTTACATTTACAGCATTTACCAGACGCCCTTATCCAGAGCGACTTACAGTCAGTAGTTACAGGGACAGTCCCCCCCTGGAGACACTCAGGGTTAAGTGTCTTGCTCAGAGACACGATGTTAGTAAGTGGGATTTGAACCTGGGTCTTCTGGTTCATAGGCGAGTGTGTTACCCACTAGGCCACTACCGCTGCAGTTCATTTCCTATCTAGTTAAGTCTGCTCGTTTGGTTTGTTTAGGGTTTGTAGACATCTTCTCCAGATCCAAGGACCGCTTAGGAGCACACGCCTCCAAGATCCTGCGGTTCCTGCACCGGAACCGAATTCCCAGCAGTGCCATCCCGTTCCCAGTGCTGGAGGGCTACAACAGCATCTGCACCATGAGGTCTTCTGTGATGCAGGACTTCCTGGAGTACCTCCTGCAGAAGGAGAAAGGTGCATGCAAGGCCTCGCCGTTCTAGCAACGTTTTTATTACCCTCCCTTTGAACTTTGAACTCTGCTTCCTCCACATGCTACAGTTATCCATTTTCTTTCTTCCTCGGCCAGATCTAGATATCCAGTACCGGGCGGAGCTGAACAGCGACCTGGAAACGGACAAGGTGAAGGTGGTGACGCAGTGCTACAGTTTAATCGAGGCGTCCTCCAACGCCACCGAGGTCCACAAAATGACCAACGGGGAGACGGTGTCGTTCTGGCAGTCCGACGGCAGCGCGCGTTCCCACTGGGTCAGGTGAGGCTGATTGGAGTAAAGCTGATTTGCGTTTCGGGTGCCCCCTCAAACATACACTCGGGGCAGTGGTGGCCTAGCGGTTAAGGAAGCGGCCCCGTAATCAGAAGGTTGCCAGTTCGAATCCCGATCCGTCAAGGTACCACTGAGGTGCCACTGAGCAAAGCACCGTCCCCACACACTGCTCCCCGGGCGCCTGTCATGGCAGCCCACTGCTCACTCAGGGTGATGGGTTAAATACAGAGGACACATTTCACTGTGTGCACCATGCTGTGCTGCTGTGTATCACAAGTGACAATCACTTCACTTTAACTTTGGCCATTTTTTTAAAAACATATCAAGGTTATTCATAATTATTCGGGACTCCATTTTGGAAGAGCTGGAATTCTTTTCCGAAGATGAAGTGTTACCAGTTGGGCCGCAGATTTGTTCCTCGCCCGCGACTCGCCAGAATCCCGTCGAATGCGGGCTTATTTCGAGGTCCCTGCTGAGTCCCTCGCCACTCGTGTGTTGACGTGTAGGCTGAAGCTGAAGCCCGACATGGTGCTGCGGCGTCTGGCCATCGCCGTGGCGTCCAACGACCACAGCTACATGCCTCAGCTGGTGTCCGTCGCCGTGGGGAAGAACCGCCGCTCCATGCAGGAGATCCGGGACGTCCGCATTCCCAGCAACGTCACCGGCTACGTGGCCCTGCTGGACAACGCCAACATCACCCACCCATGTGAGTAAAAATAAAGTGCAGTGAATAGAAGTGAATAAGATGTTTAGATGCCCTCAGTCAGTTACATTTGCTTTATGTGGTGAAGGTGTAGGTGTTTCTCCATGTAGTTTTATTAAAAACTACTAACATGTCACTTTGGGTGACATGGGCCAGTGGTGGCCTAGCGGTTAAGGAAGCGGCCCCGTAATCGCAAGGTTGCCGGTTCGAGTCCCGATCCGCCAAGGTGCCACCGAGGTGCCACTGAGCAAAGCACCGTCCCCCCACACTGCTCCCCGGGCACCTGTCATGGCTGCCCACTGCTCACTCAGGGTGATGGGTTAAATACAGAGGACACATTTCACCGTGTCACCGTAATAAAGTCCAGTGTAGCTCGAAGGCAGAAGACTTGCATTAATAAGAACAAAAATTAACTAATGGGAATAAAGACAGAGGCTACTGCTCCTCAGCATTTTCGGGTTCGTCCTTGTTCAGACGTTCAGATCAACATCAAGCGATGCCTCAGCGACGGGTGCGACACCCGCATCCACGGCCTGAAGACCATGGGCTACCAGATCACCAGGGCCAAGGAGGTGTCGGTCACCGACGCCTCGGCCATCTGGTACCTCTCCCTCCTCACCTCCCTGGTGACGGCGTCCATGGAGACCAACCCCGTCCTGGCGCAGACGGTCCTCCAGAGCACCCAGTGAGTCCGGACCGGGTTTGATGTTAATGCAGCGTACTGTCACCCTGCCTGGCGCCATTAACAACAGATGTCCGGGTGGAATGTCATTTTTTTCTTTTTTTTTTGCTTGGTTTGTTTCAGATATTCCTAAAAATGTGTGTGTGTGTGTGTTATTTGCAGAAAAGCCCTGCAGCACATGCCACCCCTGTCTTTAACCCCCTGCTCCTCCGAGTTTCCCAAATTCTTCTCCATGAACATTCTGGAAGAAGTGGATGGCTTCCTGCTGAGAGTGGCCGAGTAATACTTCCTGGCTTCCATTACATAAACCGCACATCTATAATTTATACACACACACACACACACACACACACACACACGACTCTCACGTTCTCTCCCCGTCTGTCTGCCTGTAGTTGCTGCGTAACGCCGGACGCCGAGTTGACCCTGCTGGCCTTTGCCCTGGCAAGGGGCAGCGTTGCCAAAATCCTGCAGTCCCTGTCGGGCATCAGTGAGCGCCTCGACTCAGAGTATCGAGCCACGTCCCTGCTGGCCTCCATGGCAACAGCACGGCTGCGCCTGCTATACAAGAACGGTGAACCTCGCCCGCCGTTCATGGCAACTGTTTGTTTTGTAGCTGAACTGGCTGAACAGGCAGAAAGTGGGCGGGTAGTGGCCAGGGAACAGGTAACTGAAGGGGAAGTGAACGGGGAACTGGGCTGGTAGTGGACAGGGAACAGGGAACTGAAGGGGAAGTGAACGGGGAACTGGGCTGGTAGTGGACAGGGAACAGGGAACTGAAGGGGAAGTGAACGGGGAACTGGGCTGGTAGTGGACAGGGAACAGGGAACTGAAGGGGAAGTGAACGGTGGGAGCTGGGCGGGTAGTGGCCAGGGAACAGGTAACTGAAGGGGAAGTGAACGGGGAACTGGGCTGGTAGTGAACAGGGAACTGAAGGGGAAGTGAACGGGGAACTGGGCTGGTAGTGGACAGGGAACAGGGAACTGAAGGGGAAGTGAACGGGGAACTGGGCTGGTAGTGGACAGGGAACAGGGAACTGAAGGGGAAGTGAACGGTGGGAACTGGGCTGGTAGTGGACAGGGAACTGAAGGGGAAGTGAACGGGGAACTGGGCTGGTAGTGGACAGGGAACAGGGAACTGAAGGGGAAGTGAACGGGGAACTGGGCTGGTAGTGGACAGGGAACAGGGAACTGAAGGGGAAGTGAACGGGGAACTGGGCTGGTAGTGGACAGGGAACAGGGAACTGAAGGGGAAGTGAACGGTGGGAGCTGGGCGGGTAGTGGCCAGGGAACAGGTAACTGAAGGGGAAGTGAACGGGGAACTGGGCTGGTAGTGAACAGGGAACTGAAGGGGAAGTGAACGGGGAACTGGGCTGGTAGTGGACAGGGAACAGGGAACTGAAGGGGAAGTGAACGGGGAACTGGGCTGGTAGTGGACAGGGAACAGGGAACTGAAGGGGAAGTGAACGGTGGGAACTGGGCTGGTAGTGGACAGGGAACAGGGAACTGAAGGGGAAGTGAACGGGGAACTGGGCTGGTAGTGGACAGGGAACAGGGAACTGAAGGGGAAGTGAACGGGGAACTGGGCTGGTAGTGGACAGGGAACAGGGAACTGAAGAGGAAGTGAACGGGGAACTGGGCTGGTAGTGGACAGGGAACAGGGAACTGAAGGGGAAGTGAACGGGGAACTGGGCTGGTAGTGAACAGGGAACTGAAGGGGAAGTGAACGGGGAACTGGGCGGGTAGTGGCCAGGGAACAGGGAACTGAAGGGGAAGTGAACGGTGGGAACTGGGCGGGTAGTGGCCAGGGAACAGGGAACTGAACGGGTAGTGAAAGGGGAACTGGGCTGGTAGTGGACAGGGAACAGGGAACTGAACGGGTAGTGAACGGGGAACTGGGCTGGTAGTGGACAGGGAACAGGGAACTGAACGGGTAGTGAAAGGGGAACTGGGCTGGTAGTGGACAGGGAACAGGGAACTGAACGGGTAGTGAACGGGGAACTGGGCTGGTAGTGGACAAAGAACAGGGAACTGAACGGGTAGTGAACGGGGAACTGGGCGGGTAGTGCACAGGGAACAGGGAACTGAACGGGTAGTGGCCAGGGAACAGGGAACTGAACGGGTAGTGAACGGGGAACTGGGCTGGTAGTGCACAGGGAACTGAACGGGTAGTGAACAGGGAACTGGGCTGGTAGTGCACAGGGAACAGGGAACTGAACGGGTAGTGAAAGGGGAACTGGGCTGGTAGTGGACAGGGAACTGAACGGGTAGTGAACGGGGAACTGGGCTGGTAGTGGACAGGGAACAGGTAACTGAAGGGGAAGTGAATGGGGAACTGGGCGGGTAGTGGCCAGGAAACAGGGAACTGAACGGGTAGTGAACGGGGAACTGGGCTGGTAGTGCACAGGGAACAGGGAACTGAACGGGTAGTGGCCAGGGAACAGGGAACTGAACGGGGAACTGGGCTGGTAGTGCACAGGGAACAGGGAACTGAACGGGTAGTGAACAGGGAACTGGGCTGGTAGTGCACAGGGAACAGGGAACTGAACGGGTAGTGGCCAGGGAACAGGGAACTGAACGGGTAGTGAACGGGGAACTGGGCTGGTAGTGCACAGGGAACAGGGAACTGAACGGGTAGTGGCCAGGGAACAGGGAACTGAACGGGTAGTGAACAGGGAACTGGGCTGGTAGTGCACAGGGAACAGGGAACTGAACGGGTAGTGCACAGGGAACTGAACGGGTAGTGAACGGGGAACTGGGCTGGTAGTGGACAGGGAACAGGGAACTGAACGGGTAGTGAACGGGGAACTGGGCTGGTAGTGCACAGGGAACAGGGAACTGAACGGGTAGTGAACGGGGAACTGGGCGGGTAGTGCACAGGGAACAGGGAACTGAACGGGTAGTGAACGGGGAACTGGGCTGGTAGTGGACAGGGAACAGGGAACTGAACGGGTAGTGAAAGGGGAACTGGGCTGGTAGTGGACAGGGAACTGAACGGGTAGTGAAAGGGGAACTGGGCTGGTAGTGGACAGGGAACAGGGAACTGAACGGGTAGTGAAAGGGGAACTGGGCCATTAGTGAGCAGGAACTGAGTGGTGAACTGGGCAGGTAATGAACGAGGAATTGGGAGGTTAGTGGACGGGCGGGTAGTGAACAGTAGCTGATCTGGGGAACTGGGTGGTTTGTGAACAGGAAGTGAAAGGTGAACTGGGTGCGTAGTGAATGGGGAAATGAACAGGGAATTAGTGGGTTAGTAGATGGGCAGGTACAGAACAGTAGCTGAACAGGGAACTGGCCAGGTACTGAACATTAACTGAAAGGGGAATTGGGCGGTTAGTGGACAATGAACTGGGTTGGTAGTGAACGGCAAATTGGGGAGTTAGTGAGCAGTAGCTGAACGGGGAACTGGGCGGACGAGCGGGAATGGGGAACTGGACTTGTAGTGAGCGGGGAACTGAATGGGGAATTGGGCGGGTAGTGAACGGTTCGTAAATCTGTCCATGCGCTGTGTTACAGGTAAAGCTCTGCAGCTGCAGCTGCAGGCGTGTGATGTGAAGGGAAAAGATGAGAAGTCTGGACCGGAGAGCATGCTTGCTGAGTCCAGCTCAGGAGACGGTAAAATGATGTAAAACACAGTACGGTACAGCACAGCATGATGCAGCATAGCAATGTACCGTACAGCTTTTTATAGACATTTACATTTACAGCATTTACCAGACGCCCTTATCCAGAGCGACTTAAGTGTCTTGCTCAGGGACACAATGGTAGTAAGTGGGGTTTGAACCTGGGTCTTCTGGTTCATATGCGAGTGTGTTACCCACTAGGCTACTACCACCTCATGGGTAATGAGCTTAACACCACTGTTAATCGGTGTGAGACTGCTGAGCTGGAGCTCCATGTCGTCTGCAGGCTTCCTCACTGAGAGCGGTAAGAGAAGGGCCAGTGTGATCCTCTCCACTGAAGACCAGAGCTGCTTCCAGGTCACGCAGATAAAGATTAAGGTGAGTATGAGCAGAACGTCATGTTAAAAGTTCCGTTGTAAAGACATTTGCCGTAATCATGAAGCGGTTTGTTTTCCCTCTTCCTCATTAAAAGTAAATCTCTGCTCTCTCTCTCTCGTGGTTTCAGGTTCGTAAGGGAGCTGTTGGCGCGAAGTGTGGCCTTGTATTTGCCTACAACGATTCAGAAGCTTTTAATGCAGACAGACACTTTAAGAGGTTTAAAAAGTTCGACTCCTGGGATTACAAGACCTACAAAGAGTTCGTGCAGGAAAGGTGAGAATAACAGAAATAACGTTTTAATATTAGAATCTTTTGTCTCTGTGCTCCTGTCAGGGTTGGTTCAGGTTTGATATGACAATAATAGATTGCGCCTATTGATTATACTGCTGCCTCACAATGTTATCTGTCTCACGTGCACACAGGGAAATAAAAGGGCGTATTGCAGGAGACAGCCTGCAAAATGCATTAATGCACCATTTCTGTCCCTCTGATTGGCTGTAAATGTCAGCTCCAGGCCTGTGGAGAGTGGTGAGGACGTCCCCATCGGCTGGTTTGAGTTGGAGGAGGACTGGAACGACATGGAGATTAAACTGCAGCAGGTTCGCGTCTCTAAGGTACGAATACTCGCTGGCGCCCCGCGTAGTCTGCACACCGTGGCCGGTCAGACTGGCCTCTCGTTCCGCAAGGGAGCAACAATGGAGCCGCGTCCTTCCTGTCCAGCGCCACGCTGTCCTCCATCGCAGCTTCGCCGCACCCAGCTGCATTATGTAGAAGCTGAATGGGCTTTTGTTCCGCTCTCAGTGCCCACTACTCGTACTAGAGTTTCTGCCATACGGCCGAGCGTCACGGGTTCACAGATGAAAGGCCAACAGTTCATGTTTGTGCCTCAGTAAATTAATAATTTTTTTAAATCACTAGTTAAAGGTTCGGCCTCTGCGAAGCAGCAAAACTTGATGCATCGCTGTTCTCATCAAGATTCAAGATTTTTATTTGTCGCATGCACAGTTATAGCAGTAGAACATGCAGCGAAATGCATCCTGTACCGCTCGGTCTTTGCTGTGCATAGTTAAGAATAAAGTTCTAAAAATAAATAGAATAGAATAAAGGTGGGGAATGAAATAGAATTAGAGCGGAGAAAGGCTGGTAGGATAAGTATGGGTCATGGGCAGCCCATATCCTGAATGAACCATGAGCCAAACTTTTTTTTTACTCATCTGGGAAGGTCAGCTGGACTAGACAAGAATATGAATAATGTGAAAAATGCGGCGTAATGTATTTTAATGGTCTTTCTGGCAGTTCCTGATGGTGAAGTTCCTGTGTACGCGCCAGGACTCGGCGGAGCGCCTCGGCGTGCAGCAGCTTGGTTTCAGCGGGTACCTGTGCCCCAACGCCGAGCGCTCGGAAGATCTCGAGAGCCTCCAATTGCAGCCTGAGGGGGGCGACACCGAGCTGGTCAGGGGCCTCACCCTGCTGAAGAAAACGCTGTTCTTCATCCAGCAACTCACCCAGGACATGGTATAGAATTCAAAACCTGCGGCAACGCCAACAAGGATGTGAAATTGGTATCAATGTCTCAGAACACACAGAACCATTTAGTGCCAAAAAAGCAATTGTGACTATTTTTGCGATTTAGAAGTGTAGGGGAATGAAATATTGTTCAAATGTACATATTTTTAGTTATATATATTGACACCAACCTATAACAGCATATGTGTCTGTAGGACATGGCCTTCTGCAAGCAGAAGCTGTTGCTGGACTTCAGCGGTTTGAATCTGCGGCTCTTCTGGGACTTTTACAGCAAACTCATGAATATGTGAGTTGTTCCACATCTTCTGAGTGTTTTTTTTTTTTTCCACAAGGCCAGTCTCTGTGTGTTATTCAGTTGTGTGTGTGTGTGTGTGCTTCAGTGAGGGAGACGAGGTGATGAAGACCAGGATCCTGCTGCTCCAGCTGCTCCAGAACTGCTTCACGGTGCTGCCCGCCCTCCCGGAGGGGCGGAGTCCAGATGAGCCTTCAGGCAGCTCAGAGATGCACCCTGCCGAGGCCGTCTGGGAACTCTACACACACCTCTGTCAGGGTGAGGGAGACTGAGGTCACCTGAGGTCGCAGTCACCTCACCTGAGGTTGATTGATTTATTCAATGCCACTGTCCTCGCTCGTTTCAGTGGTGGACCACCGAGAGTCTGGTGCGCCGGTGGACAAAATGCTGAGGAAGGAGGCGGTGAAGGCCATCCTGAATGGGGCAGCCATCTTCTTCCCAGACAAACAGTGCCGGAGGGACAAGCTGTTTGACATGATGGTGTGTGTGTGTTTGTGTCGTTGTGCTGTTGTCACCTTATTTGTACCATCTTGGTAAAATGCATTTCTTTTCTAATCAATAGAAAAATATCACAGAAGAAGATCAGTCGGAGTCGGCGAAGCTGACATTCGAGTCTCTGTGCAACTATTTCAGGTGATTTTACGCAAACAAACACACACACACGCGCACACACACTCTCACTGGGTTTCACTCTTCTTTACTTCTACACTCCACCTGCAGTGATCAGGACCCCAGTGGTCTCCTGATGCTGCCCCCCAAAGGAGCCCCCTCGGACTTCGACATCAGCCCGGTTCTGAGCGTGATGGACACCCTGCTGCTGGTGGCCACGCGGGAGGTCGGCGGCGAACTTCCTCTCTGTAAACGCTTCCACCCTCGTGGTGTCTTGACTAACGTCCCCCTCTCCCTTCCTCCCAGTGTGAGGTCCTGATGCTGGACTCAAGTGGAGGGTCCAGTCGGAAGGTGCTGCTCTCGCTGTTCTGGGCCCTGCAGGGCAGTCTGCTGTCCTGGTGCTATCTGCAGCTGAAGAGTGGAGCAGCCACGCCCTCCGAGCTGGCCAGAGACATCCTAGTCAAATGTTCGTCATGATGACAAATGTCTACTTTTAATAGACAGATATTTTTTTTATATGTATTCCGATGTAAATGTCATTTATTAACACTTTGTCAATAATTTATTAACAATTCGTGCTAATTGTTTTCAGATAAAATATAAATACCAGCAGTCATTCAAGTAAAAAAAAAAATATATATTTTTTTTAGTGATTTATTGGTGCTGTAACATGTGGATTTAACATTACGACTTTTATGTTTTGTCTCCTCTTATTCCCACCTGTTGCTCCGCCCCTCCTCTGCAGATGTGGAGCAGTTCCTGGGTGGGACCAGAGCCATCCTGACCTCCCTGCTGGAGCGTTTCGGCAGCAGCGACGTTGTGGAGAAGCTGAGCGGCTCCATCATGGCCATATCCACCAGGCAGCTGGTACTGAAGTCCACCGTTTAACATTAATGATTATTAATGATGCCGCGTGGGTTTTATTAATGCCGCGTGGCCTTCTTTCAGACCATCTTCCTGCTGGAACTGTGTCCTCTGGACATCCCCCACTGCGTCATCTTGCGCAGTTTCTCCTCCCTGGTGGACCTGCTGAAGAAACTGTCCAGCAGCGCTGAGGACCTGTTCTCCAAGGTTGGTTCTCTAGTGGGATGCTCAGATTGATGACATTTTTTTGGTTTTGTTTTGTCAGGAAAATGTTTATTTTTGCGCCAGCATGGGAGAGTTTAAATAATTTGGAAGAACATTAATCTCATCACAATATTTTTTTTTTAATTATTTGTACCCTTGTATGAAGAAACAGTCTTTTGACTGAAGATTATATGGGTCACATTATAAAGTTTAGTTATATATTTTTTAAGCATATAGAAAATGTATTAACCAAATTAAATGATAAAAAAACAGTACCAGTGTCACAAATGATCCATACTTATTAAAGGAATGGGTTCTTTTAAAAGACGCTGAGTGCAACTCCAGAACTGAGTGTGGATTGGTTCTGTGTCCAGGTGGACATGGAGACCTGTCAGCAGCCCCTGCAGCCAGTGGTCCTCAGGACATGGAACATGGAGTCTCCACACAACTACGAGAACAGCCGCCATGAGACCACAGTGTTCGTCTGCCCAGGAGCCACGGCTTTCGAGGTGGAGTTTGACGAACGCTGTGAGACTGAAAAGAGGTAGGAACTCAGCCCCGAGGAGAGCTGTCTGACTCGAGTGCCCTCAGATGCACTGATGGTTTAAAAAAATGAATTCATTGTACCAACAGATATGACTACCTGGAGTTTACAGATGCCAGAGGGGGAAAGGTTCGCTATGATACTAAAGTTGGCACCGAGAAGTGGCCCAAGGTAATAATCAGTCCATGGAGTGTGGTGAACGATGTCCTAATCATCCAATTAAAGTGCCAATCACACCTTTATACACAGAAGATGCATCCAATAATGTTAGCAGTTTCTAAAGCTCATATAGCTGTTCTGTTCCCTTCCCCTGCAGAAAGTGACATTTAAAGCCGGCCCACAGCTCCAGTTCCTCTTCCACTCCGACGGCAGCAATAACGAGTGGGGCTACAAGTTCACTGTGACTGCCTACGGCCTGCCGGACATCAGCGTGTCCTGGATCTCCGACCTGCAGCTGCTGGTGTCCAGGCTGATGGGTAGGCTTGCGTCCCGGACTATGGCCTTCAAATCCACACATGGTGAGTCCTGCTTTACAGATTTACAGATCTATAGATAAGGATATAGAGATATAAAAATCGATAATCTGTATGTTCAATATTTGTTCACTTATTCTCACTTTGTACATATTCACAATCTCATAACTCTTTACATATTTTATTCTTTATATTGCTGTCAATATAGTACCTTATTTATCGTATTGTGTGAATAGTCAATTTCAATTCTGCACTAGACTGAATGTTTAATAGTTGTTTTTTAGTTCGGTCCAAGTGACATGGGGAAAAAAAATGAGCCTGGACTTCTGTTTGTAAGTGTTAATTCGACAATTTTACTTGTTTCCAGTAATCCGTAAGGTGAAAGAGGTTCCTGCTGGGAAGATGAGCCACGTCCTTTCCTCCGCACTGTGGAAGCCTGTCTTCAGTCACGGTCTGCTGGGTCCTTTGGACGAGTTTGACTCCAACGTGGAGCAGGTCAAGGTCCGTTTAAAAGAGCAAACCTGTCAGATATTGTATTAGATCGAACATGCTTATCCTGACCCAACACTTCTTTGTAACACCTTCTGGAATATGGATGAACGATTTATCAAATTGAAACCAGAACAACTGCGATCGTTTTTTGCAAATGCAGCCTCTGCTCCATCGGTTAACATCGGCCTTGACGTGGCTGGAGACAGTCAGTGAGCGAGAGACTGCAGCGTTGGGGAGGCACCCCCATTTACATTTACAACATTTACCAGATGCCCTTATCCAGAGCGACTTACAATCAGTAGTTACAGGGACAGTCCCCCCCCTGGAGGTTAAGTGTCCTGCTCAGGGATACAATGGCAGTAAGTGGGGTTTGAACCTGGGTCTTCTGGTTCACAGGCGAGTGTTTTACTCACTAGGCTACTACCACCTCCAGCCTTGGTGGCGATAGCACGGAATGGCACATACATGGGAAACAAAGTTCTGTCCTCTGCGCGTTTCTTCTCAGCAGCCCACCACGGAGGTCCGACAGGTGCCATGACAGTTAATCTCATCATGTTGATGTCCCTGTGTGATGACCAATCATGCTCACCAATCAGATATGTCCCAATCTAAAGCACCGCCCATTTAAACACATGGTAGGCTACTTATAGCGCAGTGTAACTGTATAGTATGCTGCAGTTTTTTAATCCATGCAAAAAATTGCAAATCAATTTGCAGTATCTGTCAAATAAACCAGACGTTGAGTTTTCTTTTCATTTCAGCTACATGTTAGACAGTTCATAGTGAAATGACGTTTCTCCAGAACCTGGTGCTACATGTAACATTTAATAAAAGATACATACTGACAAAAAGTACACATGTGTGACACTAGCAGAGCTACATAAAGGTGCACGTGGGGGGTGTGTAGAGTCCTTCACAATGCTGGTGGATTTCCTGCTGCAGCGTGTGTTCTAAATGTCCGTTATGGAGGGAAAAGAGAATCCAATGATCTTCTCAGCTGTCTTCACTATCCGCTGTAGGGACTTGCGGTCCGATGCGGTACAGTTCCCAAACCAGACAGTGATGCAGCTGGTCAGAATGCTCTCAGTAGTCCCTCTATAGAAGGTGGTGAGGATGGGTGGTGGGAGATGGACTTTCCTCAGCATCCACAGGAAGTAGACACCTCTGTCAAAATCATTCAGCCTTGTTCTGGAACATTAACCCTACATAGATTTCCTACATTCTAACAGTTGTGATTGTTCCATATGTCTTTGGAAGGTGCACCAGAACCACTGTAATCATGGATCTTTGTATCGTAGGTCCACACCGGAGTTGAGGTGGCTGACTTCCTGATGGATTTTGTGAGCTGGGACCCCGCCCAAGAGCCCTCTGATGCCAGGACCGAGCTAATGAGGGCGCTCATGCTGGCCTGCAAGAAGCACCAAACCAGGAGTGAGATTGCTGCTGGGTCAAAGGTCGACCAGGCAGTGAATGCAATCTGGGCCGCCATGGTTTACCACACACCGCCTTTGCATCAAGCCTTAAGAACCTACAGTAAATAAATGCAATACAATCAAATGTACATCAGCCGATTTATTTCATTAAATGTGAAATAAGTTTTTAAATTCTTATTTGTGCAGTTAAGGATGGTCAGACCTCCCTCAGTGGAGACCTTATCCAGGTGTACATCCTGGCAGATGGCATCCGGACATGGATGGTTGGTGAATCTCATCTCATGTCGACATTTAGTTTTGCATTAATGAATCCGTGTTGATACCTTTTAGCAGAACGAGAGCAGGTGTCAAACCCTCCTAATATGTGCTCTGCTGTCTGCAGCTGGAGATGAAGCAGCGTTTCCTCATGGGCCAGATGAATGTGCTGGATGACCGGGACGAAGCTCAGGGGGAGTTCAGTATCGAGTCTCTGGGTGAGTGTGGTTATCCGTAAAACCGTACAGACGAAATGTGCTTCTCTACTCATGTTTACTCAAGAGCCTCATTCTGACATGAGATAGATAGATAGATGCTTTCATCTGAACAAGTACATCAAGATAATGTTTGGAGAAAATCAGCAGTAGGACAAAGACTGATAAAAAAAATGCAGAATAGAGTAATTAATCTGCACAATAAATAATGGCTTAATTATGAGGTAACTGAGCTGGCAGTTCTATACCCATCATGCACCCTGGTAGACATTCTTTCTTTATTTCTGTAGCGGAGGTGTGCGTCGGTAAGAGTCGTCTCCTCTTCCGATTCAACCCTGCTGGAGGAACCCTTCACCAGAACTCTGTGCCTCCAAAAACAGCAGACGGTGCTGCACCCCTGCTCAGATCCGACTCCATATCGGAGGGGGACTTCCAGGCCTGTCCCGGGACGGACTGCGCCGAGAGGGACCCTGCCACCCCGGTTCAGACACAGATCTCCTCATCCTCTGACCCTGGAACCTCTGGCGGCGCCAGCCACACACCGGGCACAGCGGGCCAGGGAGGGTCTACAGAGAGCCTCCACTCCCAGCCCGGAGAGCCCACCTCGCCTTTAGCCCTCGCCCGCAAGGCGCCCTTCAGCCGGGGCCGCCTGCGCCTCCTGTCCTACCGCTCGGTGGAGGAACCGCGCATGCCCCCGTCTGTCGCAGAGAGGTTTCCCACCCTTAAGCACATCCTCAACTTCATGAAGGACCAGACAGTCAGTGAGGCCAGGTACCATTCCACTTAAGACCATTCTGGTTCTGATCATGTGATATCTGGTTAGGAAGCGGACCTGTAATCAGAAGGTTGCCGGTTCTAATCCCGAGGTGCCCCTGAGCAAAGTGCCGTCACCACGCGCTGCTCCCCAGGCACCTTTCATGGAGCCCACTGCTCACCAAGGGTGATGGTTAAATACAGAGGACACATTTTTTTGTGTCACCATGTGCTGTGCTGCACAATGACAGTCACGTCACTTTCTTTATTACTGTTATTAAATATGTATCTGCTGAAACAATCATGTGATTGGTTGCAGTGGACAGTGGTCACCCAGCGGGTAAGAAATTGGACTCGTAACCGAAGGGTAATCAGAAGGTTGCCGGTTAGAATCCTGATCCGCCAAGGTGCCACTGAGGTGCCACTGAGCAATGCACCGTCCCCACACACTGCTCCCCGGGCACCTGTCATGGCTGCCCACTGCTCACCAAGGGTGATGGGTTAAATGCAGAGGACAAATTTCACTGTGTGCACCGTGTGCTGTGCTGCTTTGTATCACATGTGACAATCACTTCAATTTAAATAAAATTTTTTAATTTAAACCTGAACCACCATGATGCCACTGAGGTCCCCATGATGAAGGTACCGTCCCAACACACTGCTCCCCGGGCGCCTGTCATGGCTGCCCACTGCTCACCAAGGGTGACGAGTTAAATGCAGAGGACACATTTCGTTCACTGTGTACTGTGCTGCAGTGTATAATGACACTTTTTCACTTGTCTTTCTCAGCGTTGTGCAGACGTTGTCCCTGAAGAAGGCTCAGGCCGCCGGTGCCTGCGAGGTCCTGGAAATCGTGCACCGCTGTTTACTGACCCTGGGCAAGCCACATCTCTTCCAGTCCCCCTGCATCCTGTTCCTGCAGGAGCTGCTGGCCTGCCAGAAGGACTTCACCAGGTGGGCGTCGCCGTCCCCTGTCCCCCCCCTCTCCATCACAGTCTCATTGCCGCGTTAATACATGCAGAGTGGTTGCATTTATTTCTTTATTTTGCAGTTATTTCTCCCAGCTGCTGGGCAGCGGGCAGCAGCTGAGGGAGCGCGTGCGCGCCGCGTACCACCGCCTGGTGCTGATGCTGGTGGAGGCGGTGCAGGGCTTCAGCTCCCTCGATGAGAAGTAGGGTGGCGCATGCCGCACCTACACTTTTTCTTTTGTTTTGCATATGTAATGCAAATTAATTTTCTTTGCGTACCTTCAAGATTCTCGCCCGAGTTAAAATGAAGTGCACAGTGATCGTTGTATTGCCCATTGAGACATACTGTATGTGATTTTGGGCTATATAAGAAATAAATGTTGTTGTTGTTGTTGTTGTATTAATTGATAACAATTAGACTTGAAATTTGCATAGAGCTACGTTTAAAAAAAAAAAAAAAAAAAATGTTTAGTAATGTTTATTTTTAAACCTCTACAGGGTGCTACTGCCTGCCCTGTCCTGTGTGCAGACCTGTCTGCTGCACTTGCTGGACATGAGCTGGGAGTTGCGGGACCTGTCCCTCTTCCTCAACATCAGGCTGCCGGACCTCCTCCTGACCATGTCCCAGGAGAACATCAGCGTCCACGATATCGCCATCAGGTGTGACAAAAAAAATGTATTATAGCTCTTCCGTCTGGCGTGTTCCAGCATGACGTTTTTTTAAACGTCTTTAGCCAGTGGACGGAGGAAGACGAGATTGCCGACTACGAGCGCAACTGCGAGTGGATGGACGAGTGTGTGGACGGCATGTTTGAGAAGTGGTATGACAAGATCATGGAGCAGTCGCCCGAGACCAGGAGAAAGGTAGCAAATGCAGAACACCCACCACACCCGTCGCTTTTGTGGAAAGGTTCACCAGTAAATATTTGAACGTGCCAGAAAGGGTTTGTTCTTTTCACCGACCGTTCCATCAGAGGCCGATCCTTGTGGTTTTCATTTCTGTTGACGGGAGACTTTTCAGAAGTCTCTATATCAGTGCCACGTATATATAAATATAGGACTGTCTGGGCCACCATCTAGAGGTGACTGATATTGGCTCACATGCTTGGTTTCCTAGTGGCGTCCATACACTAGGGGGGGTCATGACCCGTGCAAAAGTCAGATCCAGCAAATGCTATCCCCCCCAGTATAATAACACCATTCCGATTAAAGTGAAGTGATTGTCACTGTGAAACGCTGCAGCACAGCACACGATGACACAACGAAATGTGTCCTCTGCTTTTAACCGCAGATGCACATGTTTATCGCCCGCTACTGCGACCTGCTGAACGTAGAGATCTCCTGCGATGGCTGCGAGAGGATCGCGCCGTGGCATCGCTACCGCTGCCTGCAGTGCACGGACATGGACCTGTGCAAGACCTGCTTTCTCAGTGAGCGCTGCATGATCAATCGCCAGTTCACTGTTAATGTAGTAAATCAAGGCCGTCTGGTCCAGGTGATCTCGGATATTCTGTGTGTGTGTGTGTCATTAGGTGGCGTTAAACCCGAGGGCCACGAGGACGACCATGAGATGGTGAATATGGAGTACGCCTGTGACCACTGCCAGGGCCTCATCGTGGGCAGCAGGATCAACTGCAACGTGTGTGAAGATTTCGACCTCTGCTTCGGCTGCTACAATGCCAAGAAGTATCCAGACAGGTGAGTTACGGTGACCTCTGACCCCAGATTGAGATGATAAAGTGAGGTGACAATGTGGACACAACGAAATGTGACCTCTACATTTAACCATCATCCATACTGAGCAGTGGGCAGCTATGAAAGGTGCCCGGAGAGCAGTGTGTGGGGATGGTACCTTGATCAAGGGGACCTTCCTTATCCTCTAGTCCACTAATGCGACACCTCACAACAATATTTTAAAATTCCCCGCCAGTGACATTCAGTACATGTCACTTGTGTACAGTTAATGTACCAAAAAATGAACTTCTTCCCACCGTGTGTCCCAGCCACCTGCCCACCCACCGCATCACCGTTTTCCCCATGGTGACCATCCGCATCAGCGACCGCCACCGCCTGATCCAGCCCTACATCCACAACTACGCCTGGCTCCTGTTCGCGGCGCTGGCCCTCTTCACCTCCGACCTCACCAGCGAGCGGGAGCAGGACGGCGAGGTCCTGGACGGCGCCACGCAGGAACACGCCAGAGCCCTGCACTACCGCTGCTCCGAGCTCATCACCGAATGCCTGCTGAAAGGGCAGACCGGGAAAGGTCAGAAAAAACGAGACAAATCTAGGATTACTTACAAGTTGTTGTAAGATGTTGCTATACAGCAGTGTGACTGGTACATTATCATGTATAGCTTTTGGATACTGGATTTCGGGCCTAATTTTTAACTGTGTGTATAATGAATAAGATAAGAGAAAGTTTTATTAGGCCCACAAGTGGGAAATTTGCATTGTCACGGTAGAAAGTGTATAGAACAAAAAAGGAAGGATCAGCGAAAATTAAAGAAACAATAGAACAGAAAAACTATACAGCAATAAAATATAAAATGTACACTATACGATCTATAAAATGTACACTATACGATCTAGAAACACAAAATATGGATGTATACACACAAGTGCACAATGGAGTTACAGGCATTGACCAAAACAGTAGTAATACACCAGAAAAATTGCACGTTTATAAATCGCACGTTACCCCCAGTAATAATAATCCACCCCTAATATTGCACGTTGCACCAGAAAAATTGCCCACAGGTATTACTGCACATGAGAGAATGGAAGAATGTGAAAGTCCATCTTAAATTCAATTACAATTACAAATGACAATCAAGACCATCACTGTAACTCATTTAGTCTCATGTTGAGCACCTTGTATTTCTATCCACCATATAAACCACCCAAATGTCTCTCTGTCTCTCCCCGTCTCTGTCTGTTCTGTCCCGTCCCGTCCCTCGTCCCTGCAGGTCTGAAGTCCTCTGCGCTCCTCTCGCTGCTGTCTTCCTCTGATGTGACCGCAGAGAGCGATCTGTGCAGCGCCACGCCGGAATCCTCTCGGGACCAGAGCGCCACCGACCCCGCCTGCTCTCCGGCTCCCCACAGTGGCAGGGTGAGGATCCGCAGTTTTGCGCCTGCTTACAATTTTTGTGCCTGAGGTGGTCGGGGATTTTGCTGTACGGAATTGAGCAGGAGGTTAGTAGGTGAAATATGAAACCTGTCAGAACAGGTCAAAAAGCCGAAAAGAGTGTGAAGTAAACGACAAGCAGATGCATGCACACACACACACACACAAACATCTCACTCACGGGAGGTCTTTTTTTTTTTTTTAATCACACCATCGTAGCCTAGTGGTTAAGAGACTCACCTGTGAACCAGAAGACCCAGGTTCAAATCCCACTTACTACCATTGTGTCCCTGAGCAAGACACTTAACCTTAAGTTGCTCCAGGGAGACTGTCCCTGTAAATACTGATTGTAAGTCGCTCTGGATAAGGGCATCTGATAAATGCTGTAAATCTCTTCTACTTTATTTTCGATGCAGAGTAAATGCCCAGAGCAGGATGCAGAAGCACCCGTAGGTGCCACTCAGGAGCATGATGGGTACAGCAAGAAGCTGCTGTCCCAGGATACGCTGGACTCCACCAGTCTGAGCAAGACGCCGTCCGTGTCCAGCGAGGGTACGATGACATTTTTCCACATACATTAATTAATGTATTCACAGTTGTTCATGGATAATTCATCATGAATTATGATCATTTCTTCATTGCAAGTTGTGTTTTTAATAGTGCACCTTTTACATTTTTGGAGGGGGGAGGTGACCTCAGTGACCAGAATTGCCATTTTCTCCAAGCGCAGCTCCAGCGTCGGAAGGAGACGTGCTTCCCTCCCCGGTGTCCGAGGAGGTGACGGAGCCTGAGGAGAAGACGCGCGTTCCGCTGCAGGAGCACGTGTTCGCAGAGTGCTCCAGGGAGCGGATCTTGGGGCTGCTGGCCGCCATGCTGCCCCCGGCCAAAGTGGTACAATGAAATAAGGGTTTTACACATCACAACTTCCTCAAAGTAAAGTATAAACATGGTTTAATGGATGAGAGGGGCAGTGGTGGCCTAGCGGGTAAGGAAGTGGAATGCCCACTGCTCACTAAGGGTGATGGGCACATTGCTGCTGTGTTCACCTCAACCTTTGACCTTTTCAGGGCCGCAGCATGTGCCTGTCCAGCCTGAGTCCCATCCTGCCCCTGCTCTTCCGGGTGGTCATCTCCAACGCCGGCTGCCTGAACGAGACGTACCACCTCACGCTGGGGCTGCTGGGCCAGCTGCTGCTGCGCATCTCCCCGGCCGAGGCGGACGCGGGGGTCAGCGAGGGCCTGACCGACAGATACAAGCTGCTCAGCCTGAGGGACGGAGCCGCGCCGGACACCGCCGGCTGGAAGACCACCCAGCTGCTCTTCAGCCTGGGCGCGGTGTGTCTGGACAGGTGAGAAGGCTGCAATTCTAATGTCATTCAGAATTTTTTATTTTTTTTTATGAGAATTGTAACAGTCCGTCTGTTTCCATGGAATCAATTCTAATGTCATTCAGAATTTTTTTTTATTAAATGAGAATTGTAACAGTCTGTCTGTTTCCATGGAAACAATTCTAATGTCATTCAGAATTTTTTTTTTTTTTTTATGAGAATTGTAACAGTCTGTCTGTTTCCATGGAATCAATTCTAATGTCATTCAGAATTTTTTTTTTTTTTTATGAGAATTGTAACAGTCTGTCTGTTTCCATGGAAACAATTCTAATGTCATTCAGATAGTGTTTTTTTATTTATTTTTATGAGAATTGTAACAGTCTGTTTCCATGGCAGCCGTATTGGTCTGGACTGGGCGTGCTCGGTGGCGGACATCTTGCGCAACCTGAACGTCTATCCCCAGTGGTCCACAGTCATCGGGGCTTTCACAGACCACTGCGTTCAGCAGTTACCACAGCAACTCAAGCGGACCAATCTCTTCACCCTCCTGGTGCTCGTGGGCTTCCCTGAGGTATGGCGTCTAGCGTTTCGCTTCCATACACATAGAATTGAATAGAATTGCTGTTATGGGTTGTGCAAGACTGATACGAGCCCAGGTTCATTCGAATGATGCCGCCGGTCACTTCCCACGCCATGTGTGTCTGAGCCACTGTGACCTGTCACCGCAGGTCCTGTGTATGGGCACCCAGTCCGTGTTCATAGACAACGCCAACGAGCAGCACAGCGTGATCCTGCTCAAACATTTCACCGAGAAGAACCGAGCGGCCGTGGTGGATGTGAAGACCCGCAAGAGGAGGACCGGTGAGTCCGTTGCTGTTGAAATGAATCTCATAATCGATGCAGGTGCAGCGCAGAATAGGGTTGTTTATATTATAATGACGTTGCTTGGTGATTTCCTAGTGCCGGAGTAGAGTGCAGCCTCGTCCACATGTTTTTATTTGGAATTTCACTGCCATTCGCTCTTTGCTGTTTAATGTTTGTCAGGATCTTGGCAGAAATTGATGCCAACAAATCCGAACGCACATCCGACCAAATGCGTCATCTCACTGACGTATTTGAACACACAACATGACATCATGTAGGAAAACTGATGAGATGCATCGTGATGCATCGATAATTGACACATTGGTAATCGAGTCATGAGACCAGTTAAGCTTCACACGTCCAGTGCAAAAAAACTGGAAATCAACTGTGCCCCTGAACTTGAAAGAATGGACAGATGCCATGGATGGAGATGGCATCTGATGTCCCTCTGTTGCACAGAATCAAGGACCGCAGGGGAGAACCAGCGGGACCTTTTTTTGGACCAGCATCGGATGATCTGGCCATGATCGTATAATTAGTTCCAATACAGATTACAGTTATGGACTGAATTTCCATTTAGCCTCAGACTATTCTAATGTACATGTTGGTAACCCTGTACCAACAAACCAAGTTTTGTTTGTCTGATGTCGTTAAAATTCGAATAAAAATTCAAATGGGGGGAAAAAGTCGATTTGATACTCGCTGTCGCGTGATAGCTCCTTCTTAACGCCTGTGCAGTAAAGGACTACCAGTTGGTCCAGGCCCAGGACGGTAGCAGCGCCACCAGCAGCATAGACCCGCGCGGCGACGGCCCCACCCCGACACCGACCTCCGCCCACCTGACCCGCTACCTGAACGACTTCGTCTCCGTCGTCAGCCACCTGCTACAGGCCGGAGTGGACGGCGGCACGCAGGACGCGGTGGAGGCCACCTGGGTCCTGTCCCTGGCGCTGAAGGGCCTCTACAACACCCTGAAGGTCACGAACTCCCCGATTTCTCCTTCCACCTCTCCCGCCGCGGCGCCACCTCACCGCGCGTTCTTTACCCGCTCGTTGCAGAAGCACGGCGTCGCTCGGGCGCAGGAGGCCATCCGGGGCTCGGGTCTGACCCAGCTGCTGGTCAGGAAGTGCAGCAAGGGAACGGGCTTCAGTAAAATGTGGCTCCTGCGCGACCTGGAGATCCTCTCCGTCATGCTGTACTCCTCCAAACGCGAGATCCACTCCATGGCGGAGGACGCCGACGGCGAGCGGGAGGAGGAGCGCGAGAAGGAGCACGAGTCGGACCACTCCAGCTGCTGCGCCGACGACAGCGACCCCAGCCAGCCCGACCCCCTGGAGGGGCTGGACGAGGAGACCAAGATCTGCTTCCAGGTTTACACAAGCTCCTCCTTTCTCAGCTTCACGTCTACGGTGGACGTTAAAATGGCCTCAGAAGCTGGTCAAACTGGGACCTACCACATGACCAGTTCGCTTTATTTCCCAGGTTACCCATGATGCCCTGAATGCCCCGCTGCACATCCTGAGGGCGATGTACGAGCTTCAGATGAAGAGGACCGACTTCTTCTTCCTGGAGGTGCAGAAGAGGTGAGTGCATCGTAATAAAAATGCAAGAATATGTTTATTTTTGTTTATTTTTGTATTTTGAAGTTTGGGGTTTATTTATTATTATTATTATTAGCCTTTTGATTGATCATAGGCAAAATTTTAATAACTTTGAGGTTTGGGATTTTCATTGTCAGCCATAGTCTTCAACATTTTACAACAATATTTCCCTTTGCTTGTTATTAATTTGTATTGTATGAAGATTTACCTTTTACAGAGATTACAGAGATTTGGATAGATTAGTTTGGAAAAACTTGTTTGTGTTTTTCTCAAATTCAGTCCTTTTCAAGTTTAAAGACTTCATTGTCATTGCACAATCATATTTAGTACAACAGTACAACGAAAAACAAGTGGCAGTGGTGGCCTAGCAGCCCCGTTATCAGAAGGTACCACTGAGGTGCCACTGAGCAAAGCACCGTCCCCACACACTGCTCCCCGGGCGCCTGTCATGGCTGCCCACTGCTCACTCAGGGTGATGGGTTAAATGAAGAGGACAAATTTCACTGTGTGCACCGTGTGCTGTGTATCACAATGACAATCAGTTCAATCACTTCACTTCTAAATACAAAACTGTACAAGAGTGGAAAAAAAACAAGTCGAATGAGTGTGAACTGTAGTGTAATCTAATGTAGTAGCAGCAGAGCAGATGCACGGCGTGTGCTTGCGGTTTATGTGTTTGAGTTAATGACCGTCCTTCGTTCCGTTCTGTGTTCAGGTTCGACGGCGACAGGATCAAAACGGACGAGACGATTCGAACGCTGGCGCAGAAGTGGCAGCCGTCCAAGCGGCCGTGGTCTGGGGAGCGCAGCACCAAGGCGGTGGACACCGACATGATCGTGATGCCCTGTGTGGTGAGCTCACTTCTCCGTTCCATTCCAGCAGTGAGCTGAGGCTCATGGTTACATGGCTTCAAGTGAGCCTGGGACTTCCTGATGGGTGGTTGTAGCCAAGTGTGTAACACACTCGCCTATGAACCAGAAGTCTCCAAGTCCCGCTTACTACCATCGTGTCCCTGAGCAGGACACTTAACCCTGAGTGTCTCCAGGTGGGGACTGTCCCTGTAACTACTGATTGTAAGTCGCTCTGGATAAGACCGTCTGGTAAATGCTGTAAATGTAAATGATTCACGTTTGCTGTATTTTCCTGCCGCTGAATAAGATGTGATGCAAGTGTTCACTAATGTCATTTAAACAGGTAAATGCTTTTTTTACGTGTGTAATTCTTTCTGACACCCAGAAAGTGAAGTTTAATGAGTTTAAGTTTAAAAGGGGAACCCTTTCCTGTGGATACGTGACACGCCCACGTGCAGGGCAGCGTTAATCTCCTCCCTTTTCTCCTCCGTTTGCCTCTTTGCGCCACACTACTAACACGTTGTACACCTGGGCTGTCCCTGGACGTCACAAACGTGACCTCGGCTGCTGATGCCATTCATCCATCTTGGGTGCTAGTAGCCTAGCGGGTGACACACTCGCCTATGAACCAGAAGACCCAGGTTCAAACCCCACTTACTACCATCGTGTCCCTGAGCAAGACACTTAACCCTGAGTGTCTCCAGGGGGGGACTGTCCCTGTAACTACTAAGTCGCTCTGGATAAGGGCGCCTGGTAAATGCGGTAAACGTATCTTGTTCGCTGTCTGTCGTCCTCTATCTAGTCCAAGCCAAGTCGGTGCGAACGGGCAACGGAGGAAAGCGCGGCCGTGACTCAGAAGCTGATCACCAACACCGAAAGCGACCTGCAGCTCAGCTACGCCAAGCAGCGGCGCACCAAGAGCTCCGCCCTCCTGCACAAGGAGCTGGACGCGCGCAGCAACAAGGCCGTGCGGCAGTACCTGTTCAAGGTGAACGAGGCCATTGCCATCCTGTACGCGCGGCACGTGCTGGCCTCGCTGCTGGCCGATTGGCCGCTCGGGACGCCGATACGAGAGGAGGACCTGGAGTTGAGCGGAGCATCGCACATGGCCTACGTCCTGGACATGCTGATGCAGCTAGAGGAGCGGCCGCTGTGGGAAAGGGTGTGTGTGTGTGTGTGTGTGTGTGTGTGTGTGTGTGTGTGTGTGTGTGCCTTTATACACTTCACAGTATACAACACCTGTAAAAAAAACCACTCTCCCTGCCTCAGATCCTGCAGAAGGTTTTGAAGGGCTGCACGCAGGGCATGCTGGGTAGTTTGTCCTTGACCGCCTGCCAGTTCATGGAGGAGCCGGGGATGGCGGTGCAGGTGCGCGAATCCAAACACCCGTATGACAACGATACCAACTTCCAGGTGAGGTGGTGTCCGGCGCCCCGCCCGCTTTCCCACAGTCTGCACATCAGAAACATTCCGACTGCATCCGGGCTTGGCGGCGTGGCTGGAACGACTGATGAGTTTAGCCTTCTGGGACCATGTTCTTGATGTTAAAAATCTTGATCTTACAGTATTTTTAACATGTTACCTAGCAACGACGCTAATTTTCACAAAAAACATTCCGTTAAAGAACCATTACAGAATAAAACTTCACCAATTCTGTGCGGCCTGTAAGCGCCTCGTGCGTAGGCATTAATTTGGCAGGGTTACAGGACCAATATAACCCCCCAATGTAATCACATCATTCCGATTAATAATTATATTAATGATCTTGCATTAATAGCATGTTGATTTTATTCATTTCATTTGCAAAATAATAGCATGTTTAATCGTCTGCTCATGTTACTGAAGCATCCATCCCCCTCCCCGTCATGGCCTTTACTTTGTGCCTGGTTGCGCAAATGGATTGTTTATTAAAAAAAAACAACAACTGCAATTTACAGCGATTTATTGTTAAAAAAATAAAATAAAAATTACGCCACTGTTTTAGAAAACGTAGTTGGCCTCATGGCTGCATTTCATTTTGACCCAGGACAAGGTGCACATCCCCGGCGCCATCTACCTGTCTGTGAAGTTCGACTCGCGCTGCCACACGGAGGAGGGCTGTGATGAGCTCATCGTGTCCAGCAGCAGCGACTTCCTGCAGGACCTCCACAACTTCAGTGGCTCCCACCAGAAATGGGCCGACTTCGAGATCCCCGGTGAGGATTCGGTGTCAGAAAACACACACACACACACGTACCTGATGCTGAACTGTACGAACGGGTTACCTCTCATCCAATCAGAGCAGGCCTTTCTCTTTCAGCTCATATACAGCTAGTGATGGAGAACTTTTAAAGGCTTTAGAACTGGATTAAAGCATACTAATTAAAAAAGGACCATGTAGATGGTCTGGAAAGTGTAGCAGCCTGGCTGCAGAGGCTATAGAGTAGAAAAGGTATTTTTGGCGGCCTGTCTTAATTTTAGTCCAGTGTTTGTGTCCAGCTGTCATTTTAGTCTTTATTACTCTTAATCGTGTCCATGCTCATTTTAGTCTAGACAAGTTTCAGTTGACTAAATCTCTGATTATTTTAGTCAGATTTATCCATGACCATTTTAGTCAAGTTTTAGTCAACGAAAATTTATTTTAGTCTCTTTTCTTTCTTTTAGTCAAACCCATTTCACAATTAATACAATGTTATCTGATTATTATATTGTTGTTACCGTATAGACTCAAGAATTCTTTACATCATTTCCAGCTGACTCATTTCTCCCCGTGTTTTTCGACACATGTTCGGTTTTCTTTTCCCCTTCATTGTAAAGAAAGCATCCAAATGTTTCTTTGTCTTTTTCTCCCTGCCATCTGCTCTCCCAACACCATAAATATATAACCCACCACAAGCATCCTGAAATCTAAGTAATGGTAATTGAGGAAATTACATCATCTGAAATAATAATAATAATAACGGGATTAAACGAGAAGAAATAACATCTCATCTCAACAAAAATGAAGACATTTTGTCTCATTTTTATTAGTTAATACATTACATGATATATCTATCGTCACATGACCAGCATTTACGTCTTGTTTCAAGTCACGTCAAAAAGGTCTGAAGGACGTGCAGCACGATGGTGTTTTACAGTTCTAATGCAGGAACTGCAGTTTATGCATCCCAGATGGTATATGTGATCCTAGATTCTATTCTAAATGTATTAAAACCTGGATGTATACAGCGTGACTTTGCATTTCGGCCAGTCGGTTGTGTGTGTTGAGGCTAGAGAGTGTTATGTGTGTGTGACTGTGCCTGAATGCTGGTGACCGCATTCTCCTGCAGGGGACACACTTTACTACCGATTCATCTCGGACATGAGCAACACGGAGTGGGGCTACAGGTTCACTGTGACAGGAGGCCATCGGGGACGCTTCCAAACCGGTGGGTCTCTGTCACTTTCTCACTTCTTTTTCCAGGTCACACCCAAATTATGGGCATGATGGGAATGATGCTGCCCACAGAAACCACTCATGTATATATAAAACTGTGTTTTAAATAACATAATTTACCCCTGCCGTATTTAATGTCATACAGCATCTGTCGAATCTAGAACATTCCCAGATTACCTGTTGAGGTTTTCCTTCCCTGGCCTCCCTGTACTGGGAGCAATATTGCAGAGAGCTAAACAGTTCTTCTATTCCTGGAAGGATTTCCTAGGAGAATTTCGCCTCTCGGCAGGGGTCTCCATTTGCACAGCTTACCAACAGTATTGAACTTAAGACGGGCAGAAATTACGAACAAATTATCTTCTATTTGTGTCCTATCAGGAGTTCCTGAAGTTCCCTGTATGCTTTAATTGGCCGTTTATAAAATGTCTTTTTTTTTTTTTATTGTTCAAACCAGGCTTTGAGATCCTGAAGCAGATGCTTGCAGATGAAGAGACGTTAGGCCACCTCCCCCTGGCTGACATTTGGGAGTGGCAGGTGGGCGTGGCTTGTCGGCAAACAGGAAATCAGCGACTGAAGGCGATCCACCTGCTGCTGCGTATTCTCCTCTGCCCTTCACAGTGGTGAGAATCTGTGTTCCATGTCCCATCATGCCATTCAGTATCCAGTAAACAACCAGCCAGAGGTGATGTTAATAATGTTGAGTAATAATAATGTAATTATGTTAATCATGTTGAGTCCATCTATGCTGGATGCGTACTTCAAAGTACAGAGAAGAATGTGGATTGATAAGCGCACCGAAGCTCCTCCCCCAGCTTTTAATAGGAGATGTATGGAGGCTTTCCACCTGTTCTGTTCAGACCAACGTATCCCAAGATTCAATGCATTGTGCTGACATTTTCTGAACTAAGTAGGGAAGGGCTCATAGGCTAGAGAGTCACGATTGACTGAAATGGGGCAAATCTGGGTCCTATTGTACAGTGCCACGAACCCTGTTCATCTATCCATCCCAGCAGCCAATCACAGCTCATGCTCTGTTTGCAACTTTGTCGCAGTTGTGTGTGTGTGTGTGTGTGTGTGTGTGTGTGTGTGTGTGTGTGTGTGTGTGTCTGTGCGTGCATGCGTGCACGTGTGCATTTTTGTGGTCGCATTTACAAAGCCTTTGCATAAAACTCCATCTAGAATCTTCCGCCCTTTATTGTTGTCATGGCGATGGAGCCATTTACCCAAGTAGTGGTTTGCATATTTTCCACGGCCCATGCCTGGTCTGACATGCTGCGGTGACATCAGGCCGGATTACAGACAGTCTGTGATTAATACCCAGTGATTTAATAAAATAATCAGTTCATTTGCACATAATTAATCAGACGGTGACACCATGCGTCTTGTGTGTTTAGGAGCTGCGACCTGACCCTGCTGCAGCCGCTGTGGCAGCTCTTCTCCTCGATGGAGGTTGGCGTGGGTCAGGATCCCAGCAGCCTCAGCGTGCTGCTGCCGCTGCACCGCGCCTTGACCGAGCTCTTCTTCATCGCCGAGGCCAAGGCCATGGTGAGGGAGCCACGCCCACATCCTGCTCACACCCTGCACCCGCCTTCACTCGTGCAAAACTAGACAGATCTCAAATATGTTCAAGAAAGCAGTCAGCTTTTTCATTTTTACAGCCATGATTATTTACCATTTTACAAAGCATTTCATTGTTAATAAGATGATTTACATTTACTGCATTAACCAGATGCCCTTATCCAGAGCGACTTACAATCAGTAGTTACAGGGACAGTCCCCCCCTGGAGACACTCAGGGTTATAGGTCTTGCTCAAGGACACGATGGTAGTAAGTGGGGTTCTGGACTGCTGCTGTTCTAGTTGTGTATGTTCTGTTCTCTGGTGTGTGTGTGTGTGCGTGTGTGTGCGCGCGCGCTCTAACCACTGTTGTGTGATGGAACAGTGTTATTGTACAGCTGTCCTCCTCCTGCTTCCTAGATAAAGATCTTGACTCAAGAGAGAGAGAGAAAGAGAAAAATGTCCGTCCATTGTTCAAATAATTTTTTTTTTTTTTTTCTTTTTGCGGAATTAGCCCATTGATTGAATGGTTATGTTAAAATGATACCCATAGTTGGCAACAAAAAGGAACTTGTTTTTTAAAAAATGAAGACTATTCTGGACTGAGCGCTTTTTTTACTCTTCACATTCCTGGGTTCCAACTGTTCCGAACTCCATTTCCAGACCGGCCGGACGGGAACAGCATGTGTGTAGGCAGGCGGTGCAGTGTTCCCGGCCTCTGACACCAGTGAGGAGGCTGTGGCGTCATATATAACCAGTGGGGGGCAGTAGTGGACCTCACCATCTGCATGCGTGTGTGGATAAATGATTTAAAAAGTAGAATTTAACGTGTCGTATAGGGCCGTATTTACCTGGCACGAGTCTTGAATTGCAGTGCTGATAACCCGCATGTTGGTGTGGGTAGTGGGCGTGGTCACCTTTGTGTACAAGGGATATTAGGGATATAGGGGTTTCAATCCTCCAGAAGGAGGACGTAAGCTGTGTCAGAGCTGTCAGTCGTGTTAAATGTATTTCATTCAAACATCATTAGCGCAAATTTTCTGGGTGCCAGGAGTAATTACACACCAACAGAAAGGGCTGGGTGGGCAGTTAGTTCCTCCTCCCCAACATACAGATAACCGGCAGTCACTTCCTGTTTTTGTCTGCTTATTTCTGTTAATCTAGAGGACGTGCATGATTACATTTGACAATGTGCGCCGTCGTGAATAGTGCCAGGGAGATACTGCCCTCTCTCTCTCTCTACCTCACGCGCACATTTACATTTAAGGCATTTGGCGGACGCCCTTATCCAGAGCGACTTACAACGTGCTTCCATGTTACCATCGATGATGACTCCCAACTATGAATACGGTCTTTTTATTCACTCTGTTGTAGTTTCTATACATACGAAGGTTACAAGTTCATCTAAATGTTCTCTAAAGAGGAAGGTCTTGAGCTGCCGTTTGAAAGTACTCAGTTACTGAGCTGTTCTGACCTTGAGGGGAACTTCATTCCACCACCGAGGGGCCAAGACGGAGAAGAGTCTAGATGAGCGTCTTCCTTTTACCTTCAGAGATGGAGGGACCAGGCGAGCAGTACTGGAGGCTCGGAGTATACGAGGTGCAGTGTGAGGTGTAATAAGGGCTGTGAGGTAGGATGGTGCTACTCCATGTTTGGCTTTGTAGGCCAGCATCAGTATTTTGAACCTGATGCGTGCAGCTACTGGGAGCCGGTGGAGGGAACACGCCCAGAGAGAACATGTGGTGGTGGCACCACGTCCCCACAGACTCTCATTACAGCTCTTCGAAAAGAAAGAGAAGCTGTTTTGTCTGTTTCCTGGTAACTTTCACACTCCCTCAGCTTATCTGTTTCCATCTCGCTGCCTCACCATCAGTGTGTGTGTGTGTGTGTGTGTGTGTGTGTGTGTGTGTGTGTGTGTGTGTGTGTGTGTATGTGTGGTTTCTGCTGGTGCAGGTGGTGTTCCTGAGGGACGACTGGTGTTAAGCGCTGTATAATCCTGGGTGCGTGTGTGTAAACAACTGTTCAGTTGACACAGGGCTCATCTTCATGCACCGCTGGCAGTTGGCCATCAGGTTGGCGCTGCCGCGTGGTGACGTGGGGGGAACACCCTTGCTCCGGTTGGCGCGGCGTGTTGACATGCCGCTCGCGTTCAGGTAGCAGTTGGTGAAGGCAGGACCCGGACGAGCCTCTTCAAACAGTCGACGTTTACACTGCACAGCGTGATGAGCTGCGATTCGCTTTTTCCATCGCACAGAGATCACTGGCTCAAAAACCGCACGGACCCTGCTGGTGTCCCCTCCCTGCCGTTGCCGTAGTGATGCGTGATCTCTTGCAGAAAATTACATCTGGACTGGTAGTAGCCACCCACATATGATCCCGAAGACCACAAAGTCCCAGGTTCAAACCCCACATACTACCATCCTGTCCTTGAGCAAGATACTTAACCCTGAGTGTCTCCAGGGGGGGACTGTCCCTGTAACTACTGACTGTAAGATGCTCTGGATAAGGACGTCTGGTAAATGGCATAAAATGTAAATAGGGCAGGTTCATTTCTTATTTGACAATACTTAGTGGGCATTGGGGGGCTAGCAGCTAAGGAAATGGTGGGGGGTTCAAATCACAAACCGCCAAGGTGCCACTGAGCAAATCACCGTCCCCACACACTGCTCCCCGGGCGCCTGTCATGGCTGCCCACTGCTCACCAAGGGTGATGGTTAAATACAGATACCGTGTGCTGTGCTGCAGTGTTTCACAATGACAATCACTTCACTTTCATTTAAAAAAGGTAGTAGCCTAGCAGGTAACACACTCGCCTATGAACCAGAAGACCCAGGTTCAAATCCCGCTTACTACCATCGTGTCCCTGAGCAAGACACTTAACCCTGAGTGTCTCCAGGGGGGGGGACTGTCCCTGTAACTACTGACTGTAAGTCGCTCTGGGCGTCTGATAAATGCTGTAAAAATAGGGCCATCAAAAATAACGTGTTAATTACTGTACGCCCAAGCAATCCTTGTTTTTAACTCACGACAACATACCTGGCTTAATAAATGAGATAAATGAATATCCTTCCCAGAACTGTGCAGAACGATGTAGTGGCTCGAGTGTCGCCTGCTTCCTGTACTAAGTGTACTCGGCTGATTTATTAACTTTATTAACCACCTCCTGCACATTCCGCCTCCATCAGAAGAGCCGTCTTCTAAACGCGGTCACCTGAGCCGGCTGCTGCCGGGCCGTTCGGAGGAGCTGGAGTAACGCGCCTGCCGGAAACTCGCATTTTGTGTACATTTTTTCAGCCATTTTTCCTGTACAGACAACTTTTATCCTTTCGTCTCATCCCTGTGTGAATAAGTGAAATTCAAGCACAGAGGATGAAAGTGTAAAAATAAGCGCTGGGGAATCAGGCCTGCGGTGTCTGGCGCCCGGCGTGTTTAGCCCTAAATCAACCGGCGTGTCCTTCGGGGCGAAAGCGTTTTTGGCCGAGGCCGCATCTCACGTCTCGTTGGCGAAGTCGTTCCTTCTGTTAGCCGGGAAGTCCCGTGCTGCGAGTTCATCCTGTCCTCTCTCTCTCTCTCTCCTCCAGGACCAGGGCATCTTGCAGGAGTATCTGCTGGCGCTCACCACCAAGGAGCAGCTCCTGGGAAGAACCGCGCAGGTACGTCTGCAGTCTAGAACGCTACCTGACCTGCCGAGGTTCCGTCAGCATTGTAGAGTTTACTAAAACCCACCTGACCTGCCGAGGTTCCGTCAGCATCGTACAGTTTACTAAAACCCACTCGACCTGCCGAGGTTCCGTCAGCATCGTAGAGTTTACTAAAACCCACCCGACCTGCCGAGGTTCCGTCAGCATCGTAGACTTTACTAAAACCCACCCGACCTGCCGAGGTTCCGTCAGCATCGTACAGTTTACTAAAACCCACTCGACCTGCCGAGGTTCCGTCAGCATCGTAGAGTTTACTAAAACCCACCCGACCTGCCGAGGTTCCGTCAGCATCGTAGAGTTTACTAAAACCCACTCGACCTGCCGAGGGTTCCGTCAGCATCGTAGAGTTTACTAAAACCCACCCGACCTGCCGAGGTTCCGTCAGCATCTCCGAGTTTACTAAAACCCACTCGACCTGCCGAGGTTCCGTCAGCATCTCCGAGTTTACTAAAACCCACCCGACCTGCCGAGGTTCCGTCAGCATTGTAGAGTTTACTAAAACCCACTCGACCTGCCGAGGTTCCGTCAGCATCGTAGAGTTTACTAAAACCCACCCGACCTGCCGAGGTTCCGTCAGCATCTCCGAATTTATTAAAACCCACCCGACCTGCCGAGGTTCCGTCAGCATCGTAGAGTTTACTAAAACCCACCCGACCTGCCGAGGTTCCGTCAGCATTGTAGAATTTACTAAAACCCACTCGACCTGCCGAGGTTCCGTCAGCATCTCCGAGTTTACTAAAACCCACCCGACCTGCCGAGGTTCCGTCAGCATCTCCGAATTTACTAAACCCACCCGACCTGCCGAGGTTCCGTCAGCATCTCCGAATTTACTAAAACCCACTCGACCTGCCGAGGTTCCGTCAGCATTGTAGAGTTTACTAAAACCCACCCGACCTGCCGAGGTTCCGTCAGCATCGTACAGTTTACTAAAACCCACCCGACCTGCCGAGGTTCCGTCAGCATCTCCGAGTTTACTAAAACCCACTCGACCTGCCGAGGTTCCGTCAGCATTGTAGAGTTTACTAAAACCCACTCGACCTGCCGAGGTTCCGTCAGCATCGTAGAGTTTACTAAAACCCACCCGACCTGCCGAGGTTCCGTCAGCATCTCCGAATTTATTAAAACCCACCCGACCTGCCGAGGTTCCGTCAGCATCGTAGAGTTTACTAAAACCCACCCGACCTGCCGAGGTTCCGTCAGCATTGTAGAGTTTACTAAAACCCACCCGACCTGCCGAGGTTCCGTCAGCATCGTAGAATTTACTAAAACCCACCCGACCTGCCGAGGTTCCGTCAGCATCTCCGAGTTTACTAAAACCCACTCGACCTGCCGAGGTTCCGTCAGCATCGTAGAATTTACTAAAACCCACCCGACCTGCCGAGGTTCCGTCAGCATCTCCAAGTTTACTAAAACCCACCTCACCTGCCGAGGTTCCGTCAGCATCGTAGAGTTTACTAAAACCCACTCGACCTGCCGAGGTTCCGTCAGCATCGTAGAGTTTAATAAAACCCACCCGACCTGCCGAGGTTCCGTCAGCATCGTAGAGTTTACTAAAACCCACTCGACCTGCCGAGGTTCCGTCAGCATCGTAGAGTTTACTAAAACCCACCCGACCTGCCGAGGTTCCGTCAGCATCGTAGAGTTTACTAAAACCCACCCGACCTGCCGAGGTTCCGTCAGCATCTCCGAATTTATTAAAACCCACCCGACCTGCCGAGGTTCCGTCAGCATCTCCGAATTTATTAAAACCCACCCGACCTGCCGAGGTTCCGTCAGCATCGTAGAGTTTACTAAAACCCACCCGACCTGCCGAGGTTCCGTCAGCATCTCCCGAGTTTACTAAAACCCACCCGACCTGCCGAGGTTCCGTCAGCATCGTAGAGTTTACTAAAACCCACCCGACCTGCCGAGGTTCCGTCAGCATCTCCCGAGTTTACTAAAACCCACCCGACCTGCCGAGGTTCCGTCAGCATTGTAGAGTTTACTAAAACCCACTCGACCTGCCGAGGTTCCGTCAGCATCTCCGAGTTTACTAAAACCCACCCGACCTGCCGAGGTTCCGTCAGCATTGTAGAGTTTACTAAAACCCACTCGACCTGCCGAGGTTCCGTCAGAATCTCCGAATTTACTAAACTCACCCGACCTGCCGAGGTTCCGTCAGCATCTCCGAATTTACTAAACCCACCCGACCTGCCGAGGTTCCGTCAGCATCTCCGAATTTACTAAAACCCACTCGACCTGCCGAGGTTCCGTCAGCATTGTAGAGTTTACTAAAACCCACCCGACCTGCCGAGGTTCCGTCAGCATCGTACAGTTTACTAAAACCCACCCGACCTGCCGAGGTTCCGTCAGCATCTCCGAGTTTACTAAAACCCACTCGACCTGCCGAGGTTCCGTCAGCATTGTAGAGTTTACTAAAACCCACTCGACCTGCCGAGGTTCCGTCAGCATCGTAGAGTTTACTAAAACCCACCCGACCTGCCGAGGTTCCGTCAGCATCTCCGAATTTATTAAAACCCACCCGACCTGCCGAGGTTCCGTCAGCATCGTAGAGTTTACTAAAACCCACCCGACCTGCCGAGGTTCCGTCAGCATTGTAGAATTTACTAAAACCCACCCGACCTGCCGAGGTTCCGTCAGCATCTCCGAATTTACTAAAACCCACCCGACCTGCCGAGGTTCCGTCAGCATCTCCGAATTTACTAAAACCCACCCGACCTGCCGAGGTTCCGTCAGCATCGTAGAATTTACTAAAACCCACCCGACCTGCCGAGGTTCCGTCAGCATCATAGAGTTTACTAAAACCCACTCGACCTGCCGAGGTTCCGTCAGCATCTCCGAGTTTACTAAAACCCACCCGACCTGCCGAGGTTCCGTCAGCATTGTAGAGTTTACTAAAACCCACCCGACCTGCCGAGGTTCCGTCAGCATCGTAGAATTTACTAAAACCCACCCGACCTGCCGAGGTTCCGTCAGCATCTCCGAGTTTACTAAAACCCACCCGACCTGCCGAGGTTCCGTCAGCATCTCCGAATTATTAAAACCCACCCCGACCTGCCGAGGTTCCGTCAGCATCGTAGAGTTTACTAAAACCCACCCGACCTGCCGAGGTTCCGTCAGCATCGTAGAGTTTATTAAAACCCACCCGACGTGCCGAGGTTCCGTCAGCATCTCCGAATTTACTAAAACCCACCCGACCTGCCGAGGTTCCGTCAGCATCGTAGACTTTACTAAAACCCACCCGACCTGCCGAGGTTCCGTCAGCATCGTAGAGTTTACTAAAACCCACCCGACCTGCCGAGGTTCCGTCAGCATCGTAGACTTTACTAAAACCCACCCGACCTGCCGAGGTTCCGTCAGCATCGTAGAGTTTACTAAAACCCACCCGACCTGCCGAGGTTCCGTCAGCATCGTAGACTTTACTAAAACCCACCCGACCTGCCGAGGTTCCGTCAGCATCGTAGAATTTACTAAAACCCACCCGACCTGCCGAGGTTCCGTCAGCATCTCCGAGTTTACTAAAACCCACTCGACCTGCCGAGGTTCCGTCAGCATCGTAGAATTTACTAAAACCCACCCGACCTGCCGAGGTTCCGTCAGCATCTCCAAGTTTACTAAAACCCACCTCACCTGCCGAGGTTCCGTCAGCATCGTAGAGTTTACTAAAACCCACTCGACCTGCCGAGGTTCCGTCAGCATCTCCGAGTTTAATAAAACCCACTCGACCTGCCGAGGTTCCGTCAGCATTGTAGAGTTTACTAAAACCCACTCGACCTGCCGAGGTTCCGTCAGCATCGTAGAATTTACTAAAACCCACCCGACCTGCCGAGGTTCCATCAGCATCGTAGAGTTTACTAAAACCCACCCGACCTGCCGAGGTTCCGTCAGCATTGTAGAGTTTACTAAAACCCACCCGACCTGCCGAGGTTCCGTCAGCATTGTAGAATTTACTAAAACCCACCCGACCTGCCGAGGTTCCGTCAGCATCTCCGAATTTACTAAAACCCACCCGACCTGCCGAGGTTCCGTCAGCATTGTAGAGTTTACTAAAACCCACCCGACCTGCCGAGGTTCCGTCAGCATCTCCGAGTTTACTAAAACCCACTCGACCTGCCGAGGTTCCGTCAGCATCTCCGAGTTTACTAAAACCCACCCGACCTGCCGAGGTTCCGTCAGCATTGTAGAGTTTACTAAAACCCACTCGACCTGCCGAGGTTCCGTCAGAATCTCCGAATTTACTAAACTCACCCGACCTGCCGAGGTTCCGTCAGCATCTCCGAATTTACTAAACCCACCCGACCTGCCGAGGTTCCGTCAGCATCTCCGAATTACTAAAACCCACTCGACCTGCCGAGGTTCCCTCAGCATTGTAGAGTTTACTAAAACCCACCCGACCTGCCGAGGTTCCGTCAGCATCGTACAGTTTACTAAAACCCACCCGACCTGCCGAGGTTCCGTCAGCATCTCCGAGTTTACTAAAACCCACTCGACCTGCCGAGGTTCCGTCAGCATTGTAGAGTTTACTAAAACCCACTCGACCTGCCGAGGTTCCGTCAGCATCGTAGAGTTTACTAAAACCCACCCGACCTGCCGAGGTTCCGTCAGCATCTCCGAATTTATTAAAACCCACCCGACCTGCCGAGGTTCCGTCAGCATCGTAGAGTTTACTAAAAACCCACCCGACCTGCCGAGGTTCCGTCAGCATTGTAGAGTTTACTAAAACCCACCCGACCTGCCGAGGGTTCCGTCAGCATCGTAGAATTTACTAAAACCCACCCGACCTGCCGAGGGTTCCGTCAGCATCTCCGAGTTTACTAAAACCCACTCGACCTGCCGAGGTTCCGTCAGCATCGTAGAATTTACTAAAACCCACCCGACCTGCCGAGGTTCCGTCAGCATCTCCAAGTTACTAAAACCCACCTCACCTGCCGAGGTTCCGTCAGCATCGTAGAGTTTACTAAAACCCACTCGACCTGCCGAGGTTCCGTCAGCATCGTAGAGTTTAATAAAACCCACCCGACCTGCCGAGGTTCCGTCAGCATCGTAGAGTTTACTAAAACCCACTCGACCTGCCGAGGTTCCGTCAGCATCGTAGAGTTTACTAAAACCCACCCGACCTGCCGAGGTTCCGTCAGCATCGTAGAGTTTACTAAAACCCACCCGACCTGCCGAGGTTCCGTCAGCATCGTAGAGTTTACTAAAACCCACCCGACCTGCCGAGGTTCCGTCAGCATCTCCGAATTTATTAAAACCCACCCCGACCTGCCGAGGTTCCGTCAGCATCTCCGAATTTATTAAAACCCACCCGACCTGCCGAGGTTCCGTCAGCATCGTAGAGTTTACTAAAACCCACCCGACCTGCCGAGGTTCCGTCAGCATCGTAGAATTTACTAAAACCCACCCGACCTGCCGAGGTTCCGTCAGCATCGTAGAGTTTACTAAAACCCACCCGACCTGCCGAGGTTCCGTCAGCATCGTAGAGTTTACTAAAACCCACCCGACCTGCCGAGGTTCCGTCAGCATCTCCGAATTTACTAAAACCCACCCGACCTGCCGAGGTTCCGTCAGCATTGTAGAGTTTACTAAAACCCACCCGACCTGCCGAGGTTCCGTCAGCATCGTAGAATTTACTAAAACCCACCCGACCTGCCGAGGTTCCGTTCCATAGGGTGGTAGTAGCCTAGTGGTTAACAGACTCGTCTGTGAACCAGAAGACCCAGGTTCAAACCCCACTTACTACCATCGTGTCCGGACGGTCCCTGTAACTACTGATTGTAATTCGCTCTGGATAAGGGTGTCTGGTAAATGTTGTAAATGTAAATGAATCCCACCTGACTTTAGAGCGTGTTAAAAGAATCTTTTCTTGCAATACACATTTACCTGCTACTTTTTTTTACTCCTACGTGTAGACTTAATTGAATTATTACATTTTTCTTTTATGCCGATTTATTGTAAAAAAAATATATTTACCTAAAATATTAATTTTGGAATGGCAAAGCGGCCACAGTTCACCACTTACCTCTTAATTTTAAGATCTTATTTTTATTGTAACTGTATGGCCAAGGTCAGAAAGAGAGAGCAAGTGAATTCTGGCTCTTGTTTATTTCGCCGTGTAGAAATAAAGGGCCACACGTTATCGTCCCACACGGGGGTGGAGCCGGTCCGGTTCAGGGGAAAAACAAAATAATTTTCAACAGGCTGCCATGATTCATGAGTCCGTGCGCTTACTCGCACCGGGTCCCCGCTCACCGCCACCGCTCTCCGTGCATGCGACTGGGAGAGCGATGGGGGATGCGGCGCTTTGAACTAATGCATTTAGTAATTACCTCCTGTTAGCCGGCGTGGTGGCGCTTCATCTCCGGTTAGCCAGGGGACGGGAGTGGCTGGAAGAGCGAATTTCTCATTAGCAGCTGAAAATGCCACCAGTGGGCTCCGACACCGGAAAGGAAGAACAAAGGATTCCGATTGCAGGCGTTGTCATACGAAGAAATCTGACTGGTAACACCGTTACCAGCACAGTTTTAGCTCTTGTGGTCAAGGTCCGAATGCAGATGTTGGGGGGGACCTCAAATCACATTATTTTGGGATGTTTTTTTTTTTTTTTATAAGATTAATAATTCTTTTCTTTTTTTCCTCTTTCTAGTTTTTGTTGAACCTCACTCATATGTATTTTTAATTATTTTATTGTTTTTTTTTTTTTTGCTCTGTGGGCTTCTTGTGTGTGGGTGTCTTTCGAGAGTCTCTGGCCATGTTCAGAAATCCCTCGCAGCTTTTTAGACTCATTTCTTTTACTTCTTATTCGTTTCTCCGTAGGCTCTGAAGAACATCGCCGCCATCAGCCTTGCTATCAACTACCCAAACAAATCTACCAAACTGCTCAATCTCTCGCCCTGAGCAACAGAGGAAAAAAAAAAAGACCAGATGGAAGAGAGAGAGGGAGAGGGAGAAGAACTCGATGGGAAGGAGCATCTCAACTCTTCTTCTTTTCATTTATTTTAGGCTTAGAAGGTGAAAAGCCATCCAATGTCTTCCAGGGAACCTGCGGGTATCAGCATCATCAGCATGTGTCATGAGGTCTTGCCTTATGAGGGTCAGAACTCGAGGTGGATTTGAGATGCAGGCGAATTGTGCCAAGCCTTTTTTCTATTCTTCTTTTTGTGTTCTGTTTTTTTTTTTTTTTTTTTTTTTTTTTTTTTTGGGGTGGGTGTGCTACCTTAGGTGAGACAATCGATCATCTCAAAAAAAGCAGGTCACCTTGTCGGCCGCTTCTTTTCTCGTGTCTCCTGGTGGACGCGCAGCCTAAAAATATCGTCCCGGCGCGGCGCAGCGCAGCGCCGCTGAAGGCTCATCAGTCTTGGCGGCCCGAGCTTTCAGACTCGCGCCGCACTTCACAAGCGCCAAAACGCCTCGCGGCTAGAACCCATCAGGCCCGAGGAGCACTTTCCCGTCTGGGCGGAGTCTCCTCACATTTGCATGATGGGATGTGCACAGGTGGACTTATAAAATAATGATTTCCACATTTGCATCGTGCCGTGAGGCGTTTCTTTTCTTTTCCCACTTCGCACACAGCCGACGTTCGTTTCTAAAGGCTGCAGACGGAGGAGAGGAGATACGTGCAGGGCCGCCGGTATCGGGAAAAACTACACTACTGACCGGTCAAAGAGCTTCTCTTGAACCGATCAGATTTGGTCATTACACCGGTTATTAAAGTCCTTTTTTTTCTGCCTGGTTGATTGGAAAAGATTATAATGGGATTTTTTTTTTTTTTTTTTTTTTGGCTTGTTTTAATTTATGCAATCTATTTTTTTAATGGGTGATTATAGGCACAGATTTATTTACTATAGAATGTAGTCCAGGTTGCGTTTTTTTTATTTTCGGAGGGGTGTGGAGTAGAAATTAATGCCAAAGAGACAGTCGCCTATCCAGGACTCTTCATATCTCCTCCAGATGTGTGCAGATGTGGGTGCATTTGGAGGGGTCACGTAGTAACAGGGGTCACGGTCACCTTCACCACGTCTCACACATCAACAATGTGCCTACAGTAGAAATGAAGCGATCCTGGTTTCATTCTCATATCACTGCAGTCATCTCATTGATTATATTTTTAAAGACACATACACTTTCATTTAAGCATTTTCCATCTTTTTACTTTTCTTTTTTTCGCTTCAATGTTACGTTAGAATTGTTGTTTGAATTGTAAATATTTGTGAATATTGTTAATTGCAAAGGGAATTATTGCATAATTAACAAGGAAAATCTTTCATATTGAATCCTTCCCCTTGAAAGAGAGCAAAAAAAAAAAGCTAATATATTGTTTTGATGTGAGACCTGTACGACTCTTTTGGATTTTGTACACTGTGCTCATGGAGAGGGGAAGGAAAGGGTGTAAAAAAAACACTGCTTGGGTTAACTTGGTGATTCCTTTTTAATTAAAATTAATTTTGGCGTGCACATCTGTCTCATGATTGATTTTTTATGTTTAAAAGACTTGGGAGTGGGAAGCCTACAACTCGGAAACATGCCGGATTTTACAACTACGCAAACGTAAGCACGTTTCGAAACCCTGAGTCAATAGAACTTATGAACTTTAGTTGAACAGATAAGCTCATCAAAAGTAGAGAGAAGCTGCTATTCTGGGGACTGGGCAAACAGGCAAAGGTCAGAGGTCAAAAAAGAAAAACCTTCCTTGAGTGAAATCCACCCTCAGAAGAAATCAGACGTTCGCAGCTAATACGGAACGATGCCACGATGCACGCAGCCGGGCACGTTTACAACGTGTATTTATCGTGTATTTATTCTCACACCTGGTCAAAATGACCACCTAAACGGGACGAAAGGCAGAGGGGTTTCATTCATCCAGTGGTGTTTGGCGTTGGTTGTGCCGCTATTAACTGTGTGGCGAATTAGGCAATAAGCGAAACGAAGTGAATTGTTTTCAGAGATGAGACTGCAGAACTGGTGTGACTGATTCTGATTGGCTGCACTTAATATCTCATGTAACATGACTTCATAAACAAAATGACTACCAGCATGGCTTCCTCACTAATGGACGTTTCATTTACATGCTTCTAAAATTGCACAGAATTTTACTTAATAATATAATCGCTTGTAGATGGTTTTGGTTTGGAACTGAATGCTGAGGCCTTTTCTCGTTTATGAATCTGCTTTCTCTTCCCCGCTGTCATGGCGGGCGGCTCGTCTGAATTAAACTCATTACTCACTTTCTGAACGGGTCCCCCCCCCCATCCCCTGTCGGAACCCCGTCGCTCAGCGGCCAGGCTCTGTGGCGAATGCCTCGCTGGTGGTTGTGAGTGTGAGTGATACGTGGGGAGGAGGGGGTGTGATGACGATTCAGCTCCGGCACAGTGAGTAAGGCCGATGAGTGTCCCCTGTGCAGCCGCCGCGTGATGTCATCGCAGGGGGACGTGATGTGGTGGCGGCTTCATGAATTATAAATAAGCTGAGACGCTGCGCTGGTGTGAAGCCGCCCACGGTGAGCAGGGTCTGATGCAGTATGCAGTCACACTTTCTTTTATTACTAGCACTACTTGTATGAATGGCCCTATCATGTTAAATTAGGTTCTGGTTCAGAATTTTACAACTTATTTAAGTAAAAGAATTGAATTAATGCCATGACACGTTTTTTTTTTTCATTTATACCGAATTCTTCCAATAAAACTATATATAGTATTTAGCATTTTTCTCGTACAATTCCACTCCAATTGCAAGGTTTTTAGAAAAGAGTGTGTGTGTATTTAGTGTGTTTTCATAATGGACTCACTGGACCTATGGCCAGTGTAGGAAACCGGAGAACCCGGAGGAAACCAACTCAGGGCAAGCATGGAAGCCTTGCGGCCCCACATTGCAGTGCAGCCTCAAGGAGAGTCGGCAGGAGATTGGCGATTAGACGCCAGTGTCAGAGATTAGGAGGATGCCGGTGACGTCAGTGGCTCTCCACAGCCCTGTTGCTAAGCCTGGAGCAGCCTGTTCCTCTCAGAGAGCGTCCCGCCAACCAGCCGGAGACGTCCAACGTGGGGGCCGGGCATGGGACCAGCTGGGTGTGGTTATTCATCGTACTTCCTCTCGCATTTTTCTTGTTTAGTCAGAAAATGACTGGTGAGACGACGCCTCGTGTTTCGCCACGAGCGTCACGGTGACGTTCTTGGGTTTCCTTATAAACAGTTTCTTTGGCATGCTGCCTTTTACCACGTTCAACTAAATAATGGGGTGCTAATAGCCTAGTGGGTAACCTAGTGAGCAAGACAGTGTCTCCAGGGGGGACTGTCCCTGTAACTACTGACTGTAAGTCGCTCTGGATAATGACGTAAATGTGAACATTCCACCAATCAATCGGCCTTTAATGTAATTAAATCAATTTTGTATTGTGCTTCACAATACAAAAAAATATCTAATTAAATGGACTCAAAATTAAATTGATCAGTGCAGTATTGAAACAATTGAAAAATGTAAAGTCTGAAATGCGTTCAGGAAAGGCCGGAGGTCCAGTATCCGTTTAACCTGATCCACCAGGAACGAAACTTCAGAATATTTGAGCATGTGAACATTTTTGCATTTTCACATTTAGTTATTTATCCGTCCATGTTCCAGTACAGTTTAGATGTCCAAACACAATATCCACAATGCACCACGCAGGCCCATTTCTTTCCTTTAACTCCATCCTCAGACGTGCATCACACATGGTTCCGCTTTCTTTCCATTGTGCATGAAGGTTGCAGAAGCATTTGAAATTTTTTTAAAGCACTGGCTAAACTGTTAATGCTGCAACCATTAGTCTAGGTTTGATCAGTGTGAAAGGAACATTGAGCGCCCGACACCCAATCAACACATTAAACTGTTTCTGCTCCCAGCTTTTCAGACTGCCCGATGCATGCTGGGAAGTACCATTTCTCTCTTTCTTCCATTTCCAGGAGGGACCTGATTGCTTCCTCCCGGTAGAAATAAGATTCTGCCATTAGCGCCTGTGTGATTTGTACTTCAGTGGAGACTTGAAAAGGGGTTAGTGGAGCAGCACTTAGGCACCTGAGCAGATCGGGGTTGTGTTCTTCTCACTTTCTCTTTCTGTGACCCCAGGAAGATGATTTGAATTTCCGCCTTATCGTCCACTGAACCTGTCGTGGCGTTGGTGTAGTTTTAATCCAGGAAAAGGCTTGAAAAGGGGAGCAACTCATTTTGTATAGTACTTATTTATTGTCTTATACTTGTACAGCACTTTGGTCAACGGAAGTTGCCTTAAATGTGCTTTATAAATAAATTTCGATTGTTAAACGGGACATTCCCCCCATTCCCCCCTTGTGCTATTTTATCAATGAATGCAAGTAAGTAAAATACGGTGAGCGAGAATGCACGAGCAACTTATATACATGCCAACTTTAAAAAAAGAAAACATTTATTAGTAAGCAGCATAGAAGGTGCCGTCCCAAGGCATAGGCAGCATAGGCAAATGCCACAAACGAAGGAAGAAAAATAAGAAAGTGTTTCTTATAACTAATTTGCATGAATGTGTCTTTAATATGAAATGAACAAGACCACATGAACTTGCCTGCATAGCAAAGCCTATTAAGTAGTAGTAGTAATAATAATAATGATATGTACATTTCCACTGAGGCCGCTGCGGCCTCCTCTTCCCTTCCGCCTCCACTACGGCAAGCCAGCAGGCTACAAGCAGAGTGCAGCACACACACCAGCATTTAAGGGAAAATTTGGAAGTAAATCTCAGTATCTGACACATCCTCACCATGTATGTTTTAGGATAGTAGAAAATATTCATTTTGGTTTTGCTTAAACAACGATAGAAAGGGCACGTGTACCATGTGCACTGGCATCAGCACAAAATATGTTTGATTAAAAGTAAAAATTCACCAAAAACTCAACTACTCATGACAATATGCTAAAATGCGCTAAAACAACTGAAACGCTCCCTCGGCCCGTGGTTTTCGGAGTCCAGGAGTCCATTACGAGCACTTCAGTAGAGGACTTCGTGATGGTACAGGACAGGTTTCTTATTTGTGTTTCAGCCGATCTCCATTCCCCTCTGGCACGCTGGAAACCATGATGGACCATGGCAGCTATCGTCATTTCATTACCGTAATGAGACCTACTTCCCGCCGCTCACCCGGGACCAGAGGGGCACTTCGGGGCACTTCCCAGGAGGCTTTGCTGATAATTGGGTAGTTTAAATAAGTCATAAGCACAAAGCGCACTTGATCCCTCGGCCCAGATTTAATACGATCGCAGGAGGGCACTTTTGATTGCTGGAGCGGGAACAACAAAGGCCGTTGTATCTCCTGCCGTTCAACTCCACTTTCCTCTCCATGCCGCTCGATAGGGATCTATGAAGGTCGACGTGGCTCCTACTTTCTAATTCTCCTCGCTGTCGCCGCACGGCTGAAGGCAACCAGTCGACCCAGGCCGCGCCCGTGAAACTCTAGCCGCCGTGTTTTCAGTCGGGGAAGCGTGGAGCTCGGGTCGAGTTCCCGAGGAACATGGAGACGGGAGCAGTTAGCTGCATCCACGCTAAACACACAAATATTTAATAGCCGTCATTTAGTTATGTTATTAGATGCCACTATCAATTATCACTTACACTAAATGGGAAATGTACATTACCTGTTTTATTTTGGTCAATACAAATTGCAGTATGATGATTATAACATTAATAAATGTTATTATTAGCAACTAGGTTATTGATTCATGTGAGTTGTTCAGCTGAGAGACATAAAATATTTTTAGAACATAGAGTGAACATGAATATAAGCAAAGCTAAACGGATGTTAGGATTTTCTTTTTCGTATTGGTGGTAGTAGCCTAGTGGTTAACACTCGCCCCACTTACTACCATTGTGTCCCCCACAATACACTGTCCCTGTAACTACTGATAGTAAGGGGGTCTGGTAAATGCTGTAAATGTAAAATATATTGGTTGGAATCTGAACAGAAATCCCAAACAAAATCCCGAAATCTCGCAATTGATCTGCATGAGTATCTCCCCATCCCTCAATGTGTCTTTCTGATCCATCTCTCCCTGGTCGGGAGCTTGGCTCTTGTGTGCTTTTTATTGCTGGGGGTACTTTGTTGTTAGGAGGCTGTGAGATGTGAGCTGGATGAAGCGTGAGAAAAAGTCCTACAGTTGCCTACAGACCTCTGGTGGAAACAGGCGGAGCTACTCAGCTCCTTTTTTTTTTTTTTTTTTTATTTGTTCTCACATCAACTTCTCGCCTCCCTACCTACACCATCAGGGATCTCTGCTACACTGCCGAGCTTCTGTTGCCACAATCTCTATGTTAAAACTGAGTTTTTAATACAGTTTAGAGAAATGCATGTAGGTCCTGGTCCGATTCATTCAGATCCAACTGTAACAGTAGCACCTGTGGCATAAATGTACATTTTTAAAAAATACTGCAGCACAGAACACCGTGACACAACAAAATGTGTCCTCTGCTTTTAACCCTCACCCTTGGTGAGCAGTGGGCAGCCATTACAGGCGCCCGGGGAGCAGTGTGTGGGGACGGTGCTTTGCTCAGTGGCACCTCAGTGGCACCTTGGCGGATCGGGATTCGAACCGGCAACCTTCTGATTACGGGGCCGCACACTGTGTGCACTGTGTGCTGTGCTGCTGTGTATCACATGTGACAATCACTTCACTTTACTTTACTTTACTGAGTGGAAGACCAGTGGGGCATCGTCCCACCAAAGGACCAATGTTCCAATGTGTGCACTGTGTGCTGTGCTGCTGTGTATCACATGTGACAATCACTTCACTTTACTTTACTTTACTGAGTGGAAGACCAGTGGGGCATCGTCCCACCAAAGGACCAATGTTCCAATGTCCCTTCATTCAGCAATTGCTCAAATGAAAGAGAAATGGCGAGACACGTCACTCTCTCACTCGGCAGTTTAAAAAAAAAAGGTTTATCGACTCATTTGCAGCCCCAGGCTGCGCACTTGCTGGTAGACGAGTGAAGAATGAAAGTGAGTCAGAGCTGCTCCTCCCAAACCCCGAAGAGATCCGTGTTCCGAGAAGAGTCCAGAATGGATGAGGAACGCTCAGGTCTGCACAAGTCAGATAGGTTCAGTCTACGGAACGTGGAACTATTTGCCTCTAAAATACGTTTATCTGACGAGGAGGTGGACGTTAGAGATGTGAACCTTAATTCCCATCCATTTTTCTACATTACATTATGTTTCCAAATACGTCAGTGGGACGAGAGCTAACGCCTCATTCACATGGATGTCTGAACCAGCAGAGTTTTTGGTGTTTGTAGCATCAGGTGAGTGAGAACTGAAACACTGCCTGAAACGATTTATTGGCGTTAATTTCTCCGAAAATCCCAGCAAACGTTAAACAGCAACAAGCATTAAACAGCCATTGAACAGTGAAACGGCAATCGAACGCAGCTACAAAGCGCCGCAAAAACGTGTGTGGCATTCAGAGACTGTTTGTTTTGTGGACGAGGCCAAACTCCTACCCAGGCGGCCGCAGTCACTACCCGCACTACGTTTCAAGTAGAATTTTTATATCACCACCAGAAAATCACCCAAAACTGATTATGGTCTGCACTAAATCAATTCAGAATAGTCCACATCTGCGTCGAGATGCGTTGATGGGGCAGCGGTGGCCTAGTGGTTAAGGAAGCGGCCCCGTAATCAGAAGGTTGCCGGGTTGAATCCCGATCCACCAAGGCGCCACCGAGGTGCCATTCATGGCTGCCCACTGCTCACCAAGGTTGATGGGTTAAATGCAGAGGACAAATTTCACTGTGTGCACCGTGTGGTGTGCTGCTGCATTTAATTCCAACACCTCGAGCTTTGTGCCAGTTTATGCCAATTCTTGGTCTTTCTATGTTAATTGGAGTTGTCCGAACTCAGGCGCAGGCCTGAAAGGCTCATTAGTGTTTTCCAAGGAGAGTCCAGATGGGGCCTGGAGACGCTTCATTCCACGAGGCGGGTGAAGACCGAGGTGGGTGAGGAGCAAATGTCTCCAGGGCTCAGATGGATCCTTCTGTTTCATTCTTGAATGATCTTGGCCTGGAATTGTCACTCGGGGAAACTGTTCTATCTGAACTTGTCAGTTACGTGTATTTGGTGGGCAAATGGCACTGCAGTGTAAGTTTCAAAGTCATAAATGAACTTTTCTTGGATACTTTTAGCACTAGGTTATAAAGCAGGGAATGAGTGTGTGTGTGTGGGGGGGGGGGGGGGGTGCACAGAATATGGAACAACGCGTAGCAGGATAAAATTACCTGCCACCAAAAAAGCCAGAATCCCATAAACGTGTGATAGACGACCCCCGTAAGGCACCGCACTTCTCCCCCCAGTGCAAGTAAAGGCAGTCAAGTGGAAAAAAAGAAGACAGTGGCCATCCAGGAGGAGATTTACTGAAGGAACAGCAGGAAACACAGAACTACGCTCAACAGAACTCTGACGGAAGGCAAAGAGCTACACTAAACAGACTTGATGTAGGATAGACCATCTTCAGGTGGGGGCGCCAGCACTTCCACACCCACATCCAACGGTCCTCCAGCACTGTCCATGTATGCTCAGCTTCCCAGCATGGTGGGTTGAGTCCAGGGGAAGAAGGAGGAAACTGGGCTTTAAAAATGGCTTTGAAGGGGCCCTCATTTCATTTCAGAGTGTCTTTTGCATTTTATAAAATAATTGAGTGAACACTTCATCACTCTTTACAGATGACTGCAGTGTAATATGTGCTTTATGTTGGTGCCTGTGGGTGTGTGTGTGTGTGTGTGTGTGTGAGAGAGATGGGAAGCGGTGGAGAGACATGCACTGCAGCTGAATGGAGGAGAGCGAGGACGAATAGGAAAGAGAAGGGCGGAGAAGTGGAACCTGCAAAACGTGGTATTAGTGCAGAGGTGGGGAGATGGAGCGGTGCAGCGTGGAGCCAAGTCACGCCAGGCGGGACCACAATTCCAGTTAAAGTAACTGGGGCTGCGTGTCCGGTTTGACCTTCTGCATCGGTGTCCTTGAATGGAAAAAAGTCAGACGGTTTTTACACACATCCACAAATTCTGTATCATTCTGCAATATCCATGCAACACAATACTATTCTCATACATGATGTGTGTTGTTGTTTTTTACACACGAGTCTTTAAATATTAGCCTATTTAAAAATGGAAGGAATATAAAATATGTACAGATTCTATTTTTCTCCCATGGTCCAAAGACAGGCTGAACTGCTGAGGTTAAACAGCCCCTGTGTGTGTGTGTGTGTGTGTGTGTGTGTGTGTGTGTGTGTGTGTGTGGTGTGTGTGTGTGTGTGTGTGTGTGTGTGTGTGTGTGTGTGTGTGTGAAAATGTTGTGGCATCCTCTCCGCCCTGTAAAAGTCGCTAGAATACGGAGGCATGGTTATTATAAAGGGAACTTCTTTTCCTTTTCTCGTCAGTGTCTTGTCACTGTGCGTGGAGGTGATGCCAAGCCCCCAGTTCCAACCCAAAGGAGAACCTAGAACGAGCCTGCCACGCCGACCAAAGCACGGCCATGCCACCGATGGTGGTAAATCATAACATAAACCATGGTCACACACCCACACACACACACACAGAATCAGCATACAATCTGGCCGGAAATGAAGGATGCCATTCCTCAGCCTCTGTTGTTTATCGGATGCTAGACCTACAGCAACATCCACATCTTGCCGTTTTTGAGACTTAGTTTTATGAAATACATTTCCCAGCATTCCTCCATGTTCTAGTCTGGCAGTATCAGCATCGTTCGGGGGCCGGCTGCTGGCTGAGGTTCAGCCGCGTTCGGCCGTCCCAACGTCCATCTCCCATCAGATCTGCATCAGATTTGCATCGCTGGCGGGCCCTGGGCTCCTTTGCAATGCAAATGCATGGTGCTATCAGCCCTCAGCCTCCGAGGCCACACAGCCCTGTCCAAACGTCACCTCGCCAGCTGTCACTCGTTTCGCCTCTCTCCCGAATATCGATTCGAGAGAGCGAAGGAGCCCACCTCGGGTCCCAGATCCTCAAAGATCGCTGCCCCCCTCCGTTATTCAGTGTCGGACCACTTCTCGGTACAGCGAGTGACGTAGCGGCCATGGCTCTTTGGTGCATTAGTGAAGCTGCCCCTACAGTAACGTAATCAGGGCAGCGCTTTATTTAAAGCCTCAAAAATGGCGCCATGGCCTCCAGAGATGCTGCAGTGGCAGCGTGTAGCCCATATAGAGGTGACAGCACATAGGCAGAATTCTCAGTCTAAGCAGTTTTACTGCCCATAAACTTCAGCAGCTAAAATGCTCCTAAAAAAAATCAGTAAAAGTCACAAAAATTCACAAAAGATTAAAAAAAATTTTCTTTCAGCTCCTGGACCAATTGGAGGATCCGCACCAACAGTATGTTCATTTATTTGTGTTAAATTAAGCGAACTGATTGATTCCTCTGCCTTTGAAATATGGAGCATGTAAACCCAAACATAAAGATCCACCAGAACATACCCCACATCCCGACCCCTCCGTGAACTGAATATTAGATATGAATATTTTCTCCCAATAACATTTTTAAAAAAGAGAATCTTCTCTCTGTTACAGATAAACTACTTGCTGCTAGATAATGAAAATTGTCATCAGTACCAATCGTTAGGAAGCAGATAGCTTCCTATCTGGAGGATAGATCTTACCTGGTGACATGGAAGGGGACCACATCTGTACCTCACAATCTCTCGGCTGGGGTTCCCCAGGGCTCACTTCTTGACCCTCTCCTGTTCTCCTTTTACACCAAACCTCTTGGTGAGGTCATATCTTTGCATGGGTTATCCTATCAGTGCTATGCAGATGACATCCAACCAAAATCGGTGTCCACCAAAATATATTTTTGCCTGTCTGACATCTCATCCTAGTTACATCATTTGAAACTCAACTCCAGAAAAACTGAACTGCTCAGTTCAAAATCTCCCTGGACAATTCTCCAATCTCTCCCTCTGCCACTGCATGCAACCTTGGGGTAACTGTGGACAATTCCCTCTCCCACCAATCTCTCTCGATCATGTTGATTTCTTCTCTAAATCATTAGGAGGATTCGTCCATTTCTGTTAACTCAGGCTACTCAAATACTCTGGTCATCTTCAAACTGGACAACTCCTGGCTGGTCTTCCTCTTTGCATTACTTGACGTCTCCATCTGATCCAGAACATTGCAGCACGACTTGTTTTCAAGCCTCCCAAATTCTCCGACGCCACTCCACTGGCTTCCTGTAGCTGCCCGCATCAGGTTCGAAATACTGATGCTGGCCTACAAAGCCTCCTACCTCAGATCCCTCACCACTCCTCGCTCTGCACCTCAATCTCTCAGATACTCCAGCACTGATCAACTGGTACCGATCATCTCTCAAAGTACTCAAGGTACCAGGAAAGCATTTATCTAGACTTCTCTGTCTTGGCTCCTAGGTGCTGGAATGAACTTCCAAAAAGACGTCTGAACAGGCGAGATCTTCAAGCGCATGCTAAAAACCTTGATGTTTACAAGATATTAGGACTAAAAGAGCTCCTGTGTAGACTTTCAATATTTATTTAGGGGGAAAAATGGTTTTGGTTCTGAGTTGTTATGTGAACGGTACCTACAGATCAGGTCCTAGTGAACCAAACAAGGGATTTCAATCATGGATATTTAAAGCACTTATGTAAGTTGCTCTGCCAAAAGCTGTAAATGTAAAAAAATATATCAATCAATCAATGTCCTTAAACAAATAGTCATGATTGTATATAAAATGGATTCTTATCCCACGTGTTTATATGTTAATAAAATATATCAATATAAAAATACAGAGTTTAGAGTTTTCTGTTATTATATATATCGTGCATGGAGTGCTCTCTCTCACTGGGAAAAAAGTAAACATATGCTGCAGTAATAACAATAAGCGTGTGTGTGTGTGTGTGTGTGTGTGTGTACGCAATGCTCATTTTACCACACAGTTTTTGTGTTATTTTAATGTGAATTGTGGTATTTTTTATTTTCTATTGAAGCTTTTTAAAAGTGCGTGCTGTGAATCACCAGGCATTTATGCAATCAGATAATTCATGCATCCACCGATGATGCACTCAGGCCGAACTCCCCCCCAAACCGACCTGGCAGGTAAGCGGGGGACAGTAAAAGGGCCCAGGACCAGGAGTGTGTGTGACTCTGTGTGTGTATATGTTCGCATTGTGTTTGTGGGGGTGTACAAGTTCAGGTCTGTTTGGAAATATGTGTGTGTGTGTGGTTGAGGGCTGCTATTAGAAGAGGATGTGAAAAACCATACTCTATGCATGGAGAGTGTGTTTTGTGTAGGCTCAGCTTGTTTGTGTGTGTGTGTGTGTGTGTGGATGTGGTTTAAATGGTTAAGAGTGTGTATGTGTGGGAGGAGCTGCTTATTTGTGATTGGTCTGATGTTGTGGGAGTGTGATATCAGGGTCACGCCGAGTGTTTCTCTCAGATTTAAAGTGATCAGCTTTTCCAGAACATCCCACAGATGCTCAATTGGATTTAGATTTTTGAACTTACACTTTGTGTACACATCCTTACACCTTACAGCACACGGTGCACACAGAGAAATTGGTCCTCTGTATTTAACCATCACCCTTGGTGAGCAGTGGGCAGCCATGACAGGCGCCCGGGGAGCAGTGTGTGGGGATGGTGCTTTGCTCAGTGGAACCTTGGCAGATCGGAATTCGAACGGGTTTATTAAAGTGATTATATATAAAATATGTACAAAAGCATATGTGCAGTTAGGTTACATTTTGTCATACTGTCCAAAAAATGTGCACAAAATGTTTACGTGATGCCTAACAGACTACGCCCACTGCCAGGTGTCAGATAACCAACGATATTCACTTTACCCGTCAGCGGTCATAATGCACATATTACCAGAGTGTGTGTGTGTGTGCGTGTGTGTGTGTTGCAGAATGATGACTCACAGCCTCTCCATCAACAACAGCCATCAGAGGCGTAGAACTGCCCCCACACACACACACACACACACACACGCGCTACACCATAAGCACAGGGACATGTCCTGCAGATCCACACAGAAGGACAGGAACTGTGTCACAGCTGAAAGCGACACTTGTGATTCTGTTTTGCTGTGTGGTTTCTGACTCTATATCTGCTGTTGTGCTTCCTGGCAGCTAGAGATGTTCAGGAAGAGAACAGACGAGTAAAACCCGCCCGCTCCTCCAAATAAATTGGTTTCCAATTCAAATTTTATTTGTCACATGCACAGTCATACACGGTATGATATGCAGTGAAATGCTTTTAATGTCCTCCTCTTCGGCGACGCCTCTGCGCGTGCCTGTGTGTAGCTTCAGGCCACAGGCACTTCGATTCCCTCGCCTGGACACACTGACACCATCTCACAGCCGGCCTCCCGCGAGACAAGAAAACATGACAAAGATCATAAAACTGCACACACATTACATAAGAAACCCTTCATTTTGCACTTAGATTTTTTCATTTCTCTCTGTTATTCTCTGTATCCACCTACTGATCCACCAGTAGTCTTATTTTGTTACTGTTTAATTTTAATAAGGTTCCTGCCCTTACATCCAATCCAATGATTTAAAGGGTCATTAAACACCTTTGTTTTCTAAGCAGGAAAGTGTTGAGGGGCAGAAGGACCAGAATGGCGCAGTAATCATCGAGTCGACAGGCCTGTGTTAATCAGGCACAACTACTTCCTGAAGTCCTTCCTGCTTGAAGGCACCAAAATATCCTCCCTACTCTGAAATAAATTATTATTTCTTGTAATTATCTACAGTCCCTGACAAAAGTCTCGTAGAAACCTATTTTGTAGAAACACCTGCTATTGACCTGACTTTTAATTCATCAATCGGCGTTTGAAATAGCTCAAATGAAAAGCTAAAACCTTCACAAATGATGTTTAATGCACTTTACATATAATGAAATTGTGGTCTATTTTTGGTTTCAGGATCACCCCGTGATAACAAAGCACTTCAAATCTTAAGTATGAATCGTAGCTGTTTCTTGAGACCATAGTGGAAGTTATGAATTTACCACCACTGGTGCATCACATGCTTTTTTCTGCATGACATGTGACATCCCTTTCCATGGGTGCCTGCTAGCTAGTTATCTCACGAGTATCTTGCCAGCTTGCAAATGCATAATCTATCTCTATCTATCTTACAAATATCTAGCCAGCTAGTACTGATTTTTAACCAGCTTTTGTCTCGTATCAGGCGCTCAAGAGTGACACTGGGAGAAAAGGATTTATTACAAACACAAAGACCATAAAAGGAACACAGAATAACCCTCGAGGCCTGTGGCAATAAGGCCAGGAGCATTGACACAAACAGAAAATCAGGTCCTGTGCTAGGTGTTAAAATGGATGTCCAGCACATTGCAGGACACTGGTCTACGGTATGAACACTACTGACGTTTAAAAAGCCGACATTACATCTGTTTGGTGAAAGTTCCAAGTCTAGTGTACTGGTGATTGATGATTTTTACAGTCCCACCCCTGTTCTTCCCCTCGCCTGTGTGCCTGGACAGCTGAGGCTGGATATTTGTTTTTGAGCGCCGGAGTCGTGTGACCTCCTGCCTCGCGTTGCCACGGAGGTTATTTTGCATGCCGACCTGCGTTTGCTTTGCTGTACGGAATCCTGTTTGCAGAGGGAGACATCCTCTTCCCGAGAAGTGCCGCAGTGGATCAGAGTTGCACCAAGTCTCCCTCGCCGGCAGGACAACGCACATGTACAAGTCATTGTACTCTTGCACTAAGTACGATTGTGCAAAGACAATAAAGTCTGTAATGTTCTGTTATAAATGAGTGAGAACTGTGCATCTCTGAAACTTCTCTGTGAAAAGTTTATTTCACTGTTTCTCTTTCACCATAATTTGTGTGTGACGATACTGCAAAGTTAATATTAAAGCGTATAATCTAAACCTTCTGTCTCCAGGTGGTACCTTGGCCCCGATGGGCACTGCATTCTGTGAGGGATTTTGGAAGGGCCACGTGCCCCAGGTGCACTGCGACAATGCCACCCCCCCCCGGGGCGCGTTCGCTAATGACGCAGTGTGTACACGGTGAACGGCAAATTAGACAAATTAGCAACAGTGCGACACACGGGGGGGGGGCGCAGGGCGGCAGTGCCTGTGCCGACTTAACTGTTCTTCACTGCTTCAGATACGACTGTTTTTACAGCGTGGAAAAAAAAAAGGAACAGACACGGGGTTATTCAATAAACGGGGAAAGAACTGCAGACAAAAGAAAATGTTACAGGCCTGATGGTCCTGAAAGCGGTGACGACGATGGGGCAAGCAGGACAGTACAGGGCATAGGCAATATAGGCAAATGGTAAGGCCGGAGGAAGACAAAAAGTGCAACAAAGTAGTTGGTATTAGAGTTTTTAATTTCACATGAAACAGAAATGACATCCTTAAAACTATAAGATCATTCGGTGAAACGGTCTTACAGCTCGGTGCAACGTTAGAGCTCACAAGCAAAAGTTCATATCTCTCCCAAAACTGTTCACACGTGCTTCAAAACTAGATCCCTTTCCCATATAAAGAGTCAGTACCATCAAAATTTCAAAGATCTTTCTCAGTTGCATTGGCTCATTTGGGCTTAGTGCTTTTGCCAAAGTAACTTGGATGGTTCATAGTCGGTGCCCCCAAAGTGAAAGTGAAGTGATTGTCATTGTGATACACAGCACAACACAGCACACGGTGAAGTGTGTCCTCTGTATTTAACCATCACCCTTGGTGAGCAGTGGGCAGCCATGACAGGCGGAGTGTGGGAGACGGCGCTTTGCTCAGTGGCACCTCGGTAGCACCGTGGTTTCGAACCGGAAACCTTCTGGTTATGGGGTCGCTTCCTTAACCGCTAGGCCACCACTGCCCCAAAATGCATCGGCATTGTTCAAGCACTGCTACTCAAAATGGCTGGATGTTTTGTCACTGTAGAAAAAGTCTAACAGAATACAATTATGTATAAAACAAAAAAAAGGATTTTACAGTAAGAAGGGTGTTGTTTCCAGGCGGCTAAGGAGGTGGACCCATAATCAGAAGGTTGCCGGTTCGACTCCCGAGCCACTGAGGTGCCACTGAGCAAAGCACCGTCCCCACACACTGCTCCCCGGGCGCCTGTCATGGCCGCCCACTGCTCACCAAGGGTGATGGTTAAAAGCAGAGGACACATTTCATTGTCACCGGGTGCTGCGCTGCAGTGTTTCACAATCACGCCCATGTTTTTGCACTTCATGTAGCTCGGTTTGTCGACGTTGCACACGTGCACTTTATGTCACGATCTGTCGGGTATAAAGAGATGAAGTGCCCCTCTTGGCCGACTGGCAATGCCGTGCGTCTCGACCCACCCACAGACAAGATGCTGAGCTTGTACTGCTTGTGCAGTGTGTGTGGGATGGGGTTTGTGGTGGGAGTATTTCATTACACTGTGGAGTGAACTGCGGGTATGTGTGTGTGTGTGTGTGTTGTCTGATTTTCATGGAGAGTTTTGGCCGAGAGAGATAAAAGTGCGGCGAGTCTGTCGTGGAGAAGCCCCGCAGGAATGGCCGTCCCCGGTCAGCTTCCTGTCCAGGGCTGTTTATTTGACATTTCCTGTCTGACTGGGGGCTGCCCCACCTCATTACCCATACTCCCCCTCTGGGCTGTGAGATCCCCACACCCCCCTCCTGGACATGGAGGAAGTGAACACTGCAGATCTTCAGATACTCGGCGAAGAATGAGTTTTCTGGCCTTCGCTCAGAGTATTCCGATGGGCCATATTTCCCCGGGGAACCTGTCCCCGAGGGGAGTGCACATCCGTCGCTGAGACGCTCGTAAGAACGTTCTTCCTTTGTTTCAACACTGTTCCCACACTAAAAATAGAAGATAATATGATAATATGATCCTTTGGTATTTCTGCATTTTTATTACTTGATCTGAGATGTGCCATCATATCAGAGAGACTGCCGGCCTGCCCGCATTCTTACCCGCAGTGGTGACCTAGCGGGTAAGGAAGTAATCGAAAGGCTGCAGGATCAAGGTGCCACTGAGGTCCCCTTGATGAAGGTACCGTCCCCACACACTGCTGTCATGGCTGCACACCGCTCACCAAGGGTGATGGGTTAAATGCAGAGGACACATTTCACAGTGTCCATCATGTGCTGTGCTGTGGTCTTAACCTTCCCTCTCACACGTGGATAGAGGACAGGGATTAAAGAGGTCAAGGGGCATCTCACCCCTGAAAACAGATTGGGCCGAGCTCCCAAATGGAGAGTAGGATCCTGGACTTCAATACTGCGTGCAGGTGTGGTCACCTGACCTGAGAAGGACAATGCAGAACTTCCAGAATGATTTCTGGCCCGAAGGAGGTGGCTTAGTACCCGTGGCCACCATCAGAACCAGCGGGGCAACCCTGAGAAAGAAGTTCCAGATGTTGGTGTTCTTCATACTATTCGTTTCATTGCTGTTTTTGTTGTTGATGTTCTAAAAACCAATAAATGTACATATTTAAAAAAGAGAATGTCGGGGTAGCAGAAACCCTGGATTCCTTCAGATATCGACTAGGAAGACTCTTGAATTTCCATCACTCTGATGTTCTGTATGATTGTCATTGTGATAGACAGCAGCACAGCACACTGTGCACACAGTGAAATTTGTCTTCTGCATTTAACCCTTGGTGAGCAGTGGGCAGCCATGACAGGCGCCTGGGGAGCAGTGTGTGGGGACGGTGCTTTGCTCAGTGGCACCTAGGCGGATTGGGACTCGAACCAGCAACCTTCTGATTACAGGTTAAGGGTTAACCTAGCGGTTAAGGAAGCGGCCACCGAGTAAAGCACCGTCCCCACACACTGCTCCCCGGGCACCTGTCAGGGCTGCCCACTGCTCACTCAGGGTGATGGGTTAAATGCAGAGGACAAATTTCACTGTGTGCACTGTGTGCTGTGCTTCTGTGTATCACAAGTGACAATCACTTCACTTTCACTTCACTTCATATACTGTGACTATATACTGCCTTGCATTATTTATATATCTTGTCTATGTTTCTGCTTCCATGTGGTAATGAAGGAAAATATTGCGGTTCTAAACGCCGTTTGAAAGAAATGCCGTAAAACGAACTGAGTTGACGGCATGCTGAGTTGAGTTTTTAATGTGATAACTTCTCAGTTTTGGACCTTTGGTTCTGGCGCATGGAAGTTGAGAATCTCACGATCCCGATTCTGTCCATATTTCCCTCGTTGTGTAATAACGTTGTGCCGCAATCTGGATCACGATCCCCGAAGACGAGCGGCAACTCGACGGTAATCAGCTCGGCATCGTCATTAAAGCGCCAGGCCGCACTCGCCTGTTACTATGCCGACCAACCAGGCCACGAGGGGTGGGAGGCAGGCGCGCCGAGGGACGCCATCTGTCCCTCATTATTGTCCATCCAGCAGAGGGTCTGGGCGGGCCACGGCCGGCCGGTGGAGAGACACAGAGAAAGAGGTAAATAACCTGAAATGCCAGAGGATTACAGACAGACCCGGAGTTTCCACGCAGGGTTTCACATCCTCTCCAAAAGGTCTGAAGGTCTGAAACGTCCACTGAGGAAGGCGAAATGGCATTTCTAGAAAAGAACATCTGAGCCATTTAAGCTGTTATAAACTTGCTCATAACATGAGGACGTTTCAGCAGGACGAATGACTTGTGTGGCAAAAATCCCGCCCAAAATGCAAACAGATCCCTGTCAGCAAACATGGTCTGGTCTTATTTCAGCTTGACAAATCAGGTGTGGCTACATTCATTTACAGCATTTACAGCATTTTATCAGACGCCCTTAACCGGAGCCACTTAATATCAGTATTTACAGGGACAGTCCCCCCCTGGACCGCTACTTTCTTATTTAGCTTTCGTTTTTGCATGATGGGTAACACACTCGTCTATGGACCAGAAGACCCAGATTCGAACCCCACTTACTACCATTGTGTCCCTGAGCAAGACACTTAACCCTGAGTATTTCCAGGGGGGGACTGTCCCTGTAACTGCTGACAGTAAGTCGCTCTGGATAAGGGCGTAAATGCTCTAAATGTAAATGTAATCAATGCAAGATGCACTTTAGTAGTGTCCATAGCCTCTATACCCAGTGATGTGTCTGTGTGTCATGATCCAGTCCATTCACGTTAGTCCTGTGTTATTATGTTTCCTGATTGTTATCACCTGTGTATACGTGTATAAAGCTGCCCTGTTTGAGTCTGTTTGAGGTCGTTGTGTGGCGATGTCTCCCTTGTGTTGTCTACCATGTATTAAACCCCTGTTTCGTGACGTCGTGCGTATGCGTCCTGCTTCCTCGCCACGTCCAGCCATCGTGACACTCTGTGTTATGCTCTCATCGAAATGTCTCCCATGGCCGTGACCTCAACACGTGTGGCCCCTCCACTCCACTCGCGCCACCCTCCCCGGTGAAAAAGTGCTTCAGCAGCTTCGGCGGGCCGAGCCGATGCTCCGGCACTCTTTCTGTTTTCATCCCATGGCTGATGTGAAGCGCCGTGCTCTGAGATAATTAACACGAGGCCTTCTGGGAAATGAGCGGCATCTTGCTTTACCATTTTTAATGAGCCTCTCCGTCTGCCTCTGTCTATCGGGAGTCTGTGTAACTTGTGTTGTTTCGGACCTCTTTTTTTATTAAAATGCATTAACATACACTATTATACACAAAAACATTGTTATGATCAAGAAGTTGCCAATTAACTGTCCCGCAAAAAATTGCAATTATTTATTAAATTGTCCTAAATTGTCTCATAGTTTAGTTCTAGAAACACACATTATAAAGTAAACCTATTTATTTGCATTGAACCCTGGAATATATGAATGAAAAATGCAAAAAATGGAAGCAGCCCCATAATCAGAAGGTTGCCGGTTCGAATCCTGATCCGCCGAGGTGCCACTGAGGTGCCACTGAGCAAAGCACCGTCCCCACACACTGCTCCCCGGGCGCCTGTCATGGCTGCCCACTGCTCACCAATGGTGATGGTTAAAAGCAGAGGACACATTTTGTTGTCACCCTGTGCTGTGCAGCAGTGTTTCATAATGACAATCACTTCACTTTCACTTTAAAAAATCGTTATTCAAGCTTATTGCATCTCTTTACACAACAGAATATCTGGAACAGAGCTGGTTTGATGTATCTGCCATTTTGACTAACAGCTCTTCTTAAACACGTTTTTAAAAGGGGCACGATTGACACTTCCTGTCGACATGTCACACGCCCAGGTGTAGCATAGTGTCCATCTTCTCCCTTTCTCCCTCCATTCTACACGCTGTAACTTCAAATGATTAAACCCTTGGTGAGCAGTGGGCAGCCATGACAGGCGCCCGGGGAGCAGTGTGTGGGGACGGTGCTCAGTGGCACCTCTGTGGTACCTTGGCGGATCAGGATTCGAACCAAAAACATTCTGATTACGGGGCCGCTTAGTTAAGCCCGGGGAAGGTGTGGCGATCACGTCAGTTTTCCCCACATTTGGGTGATTTTACAACGCGTCTTACCCTGGCCTCGTCTTCCCCTTTTTCTATAGACATATGAACACTGTAGAAATTAATCCCAGCATTTGGACTCAAATATCGTAAAATGCTGAATGAATCGGTCATTTGGTTAAAAAGCCATTTGGTAGCTTTAGGCAACTTTCAGGCCCAACCAGGTAATGAACAGGTAATGAATGTATATGAACAAATTTATTCCAAATTTTTACTTTTCTCTGTCACAAAACCTTTACATAAAACCTGTTACACATATTTTATGTGTTATGTTAAAGACATAAAAGTGTAATATTTGGTTATGTTTCCAATATTTGCATATTGATTCATTGTATACTTGGTCATTCATTAATACTGTGGTCTGTAGCAGTCGCTAAAGCATTTCACTGCACATCATACCGTGTATGACTATGTATATGGCAAGTAAAATTTGAATTTGATTTATTGGCTGATTTGAACATTTGATTTTGACCATCTGAAAACGTTTCGCGCCCATGTGACTTTGCTTTAGGCGATTTTGGATGCAGAGGGCCGCTGAGATTCCGAGATCCTGATGAACTGTCTTCAGGTCTACGTGAATCGACCCGACAAGACCTGAAAGTACCAGCTGCAGGGGTGCAGATGAAACGGCTGTCTTCGGCGAATGGGATGGGCTGTTCTGCCTGCTGAGGGCATTGTCTGACTCTAGTGTTGGACGGATTGTCCTCCCTTTGTCGACATTTTCTGTCTCCTCCCCTCTCACAGGATGAAAGTGAGGCAGGGAGGTGGAATCCCTCGCTGAGAAACGACTGCTGCGTCACCGTTGCGGCGTGTGTGTGAGCTGGGGGTCCACGGTCTGTGATTTCGGCGGGGATGTCATTCTGTTGCTGTGCAGAAGAACGGGGAGGGGGGAGTGCGTGTCAGGTGCAGCTGCGGAGCTCCACTCCACGGTCTCCTCGAGTCAAAGTCGCCGCCATCCCGGCTCACGCGTGGGCCCGGAGAGGTGGACGGCCCACAGCTGGGACGGACACGGAGCGAGACGGGGGACGGGTGAAGCAGGGGACGTGTTGACTTTCCTCAGCTCGGCTCCTTTCCATAATGCAAAACAGAGGTGGAGGCAAATGGCGCTGGGGCGCAGGGGGGACTGTATGGAAAATCTGGTGTGACTGGCGCAGTGGCCGAGACAGACGGCCATTGTGCAGGGGAACAGAACGAGGGAGCGAGGGAGAGAGAGAGAGCGAAGGATTTCCCTTTCGTAAGGGCTTCGGCATCTGCGGCCTTCCCCTCAGTTTCACGCCCCCCGGGGGGTGGGGGGGGGGCGGTTGTATGGTTTATGGTTTCTGTTTTTGAATAAATTGTGGTGCCAGGGTCATAATGGACTCATTATGTTTCGCCAGAGTGGAAAAAAAGGGAATTGTTTTGGTGATGCAGTTTGTATATTTGTGCACCTAATTTGCATCTGTGGGAATGAACTATTCGCGAAGCCGTGAAGTAAATGGAAATGACAAGCTATCATAATTAGAACTTGCTGTTGGTTGCGTTCTTGGGCAAAGACCCGGACCGGGGGATGAGCTGGGAGCGCCAGGTGGAGGAGAAAGCCTGGAGAACTTCAGCGGGTTCTTCTCAACTCCAACAACTGCCGCACCGCCGCGTAAAATGTGGGGCTGGTTAAATATAGGCGTGCAGTTGGAGGTGAAGCAACCTTGCTGAGAGGCAGGACAGAAGTGGAGCACGTTGTTCCTTCAGCTGGCCTGCAGATTCCCAGAGCCGCTTCCACTGCAGGGATGCAACACTGCAGCGAGACGCACAAGGTGAACCTCCATCAGTTCATCAGAGTTCAACCTCTTTCTATTGAAAACTGAGTCTGTGAGCAGCCAGGATGACATTTATTCAGGCAGGAAGGATATCTTGTTTCCAGTAACGCGTATTGGCTAATTACGATCATTTGGTGGCTATGACGATTATCAAGCCAGGCACGAGGCGGTGACGGCCAGTGAAAACATTATGACGTCACGTCGAGGAACGACGCAGACAGACGCCCGCGCGCCACTTCCTGAAACTATTCCGCGAAAGAGGAGCAGAAGTACAGCAGTCAGGCTCTGTTTGGTCAGATTTCTGCATCTGTGCATTTGATATAGGATACATGGGTTTGTAGGGATAAAAGTAGTGGGATGATTTAAGAAGAAAACAAAACTATATACACTATTCAGGTATGTCGTTTTGTATGTTTGACGTGCATAGCATGTATAACGATAAAGCATGATCCAGCATATTTATGAATCGTCGTGGCTCAGGTAACGCCACCCAATAGCAGACGCGCACTCCCCGCGGAGAGGCGGGCCCAGGTAACGTCGGCCAATAAACGACGCCCAGTCTAAGCAGAGAGGCGGGTCTTTGGGCCGCCGCCCAATAGCGGACGCCCGCTCGCCGGAGGGGCGGGCCCGGCGCCGGAGAGCAGCGCACCTTCCACCTCCCCATCAGCCGGAGCTCCGAAGCGGCGACCGCGAGTGCAGCGCGTAGCGAAGCGGCTCCGCAGCTGCGCCTCTTTCCGTCGGCTCGCAGAGCGGCCAGGTGGCACTGCGCGGCGACCCGCCTCCACCAGCCAGTCCCGCCGCGCCCTGCCCGGCGGGGACGTTCGTGCGGCGCGCCAGCATGGAGAACGCACACACCAAATCCGCGTCCGAAGTTCTGGCCAACTTCGGGGTGAACGAGAACACGGGTCTGACCCTGGAGCAGGTCCGAGGCAACCTGGAGCGATACGGACCCAACGGTGAGTTTTAACCCCCTCTCCCTCCCTCTCTTCTCGGTTCAGAAAGAGAAATGCGCGCAGGTGATGTTCTCTCAGCCCGCCAGGAGATCCGAGCGATCCGCACGTCTTGCTTTTCTTTTTTATAAATTATGATGCCATTTTTAATTCCTTCCCAGCAAATGATTTTCCGAAATCAACCCCCCCCCCCAAAACATAGTTTAAGGTTCAAATTCCAGACGTCTGCGCCACCCCCACCGAGCGCCAGCAAGTTGGAACTGATAAAAGTGTCCGATCTGCACCAGACGCCGGTGACTGTGCTCCTGGGGTCAAACTTGAGCAACCAGTTCTGCGCTTCCCCCGCCGGGGGAACCTGGGCCTGTTGTGAAACCGTCGCTCTCCAGTTACGCTTTCATTGCACGCCAAGCGCTCTCTCGGCACCCTCCCTTCCCCTGGACCCGAGCTCCTGCGGCGAGCCTGGGCCGCTCCGTCGCCACGGCCTGACACCCAAGGAGAGTGGCTTCAAGAGTCGGGCCCGGAGCCACACTTACATGTACGCCCTTATCCAGAGCGACAGAGACACTCAGGGTTAAGTGTCCTGCTCGGGGACACGACGGTAGTAAGTGGGGTTCGAAGCCGGGTCTTCGGGGCCCCAGGCGTGTGTTCTACCCGCCTGGCTGCTCAACAGGGCCTTGTGCGGCTCGTGCGTCGCCACCCGGGGCCCTTTGATGACCTCATGGAAAAAAGAGCGCGGCATCTCGCTCGCGATATCGTCTCTTTCGGTTTGAGCGGTCGACTTCCTGCCTGTTTTATTACAGAGATAAGTGCCTGAGGGAATTCCCTTTTTTTTGTGCACCATGGGGTGTAGCGAACGGCCAGAAACCCCGATCCGAGTGCACTTGCGATCACAAGCATTTAAGAAAAGAAAAAAAACAACCATTCGTGTGCAAAGTGGAGTGTTCTTCGAGTGTTCTCGACGCACGTGTGGAGTGTGTGTGTGTGTGTGCGCGCCTTGCGGTGAATGGCTCGGGGTGGGTGGGGCGTGTTTGTGTTGCCGCCCCACGATTAATTTCCCCGCATGGCACCTCTCTGAAAAGCTTTTATATTCTAAAAAATGAGAAACGTTACGCCTCAAGACTGCGAACATGCACGCAAATGTCAGCACCTTCCAGAGAGAGAGAGAGAGAGAGAGAGAGAACCCCACTTTCTTGTGACCAGACCTCCCTCTTAAAGGGCCGGCGTGGGGCGAAAAACAGGTACCGGCTCAGATCAAATTTCTTCTTCTTTTCTTTTCTTTTTTTTGTTGAAATGGAATTCCGAGGCAGATTTGGCCTCATCTGCCCTTTAGAAACAAGCCCCTCCCATTTTTCTGTTTAGTAGTCTAGTGGGGTAACACACTCGCCTGTGAACCAGAAGACCCAGGTTCAAACCCCACTTACTACCATCGTGTCCCTGAGCAGGACACATAACCCCGAGTGTCTCCAGGTGGGGACCGTCCCTGTAACTACTGATTGTAAGTGGATAAGGGCGTCTGGTAAATGCTGTAAAGGTAAAAGTAAGAACGGAAAACCCACGAAAGAAGAAAGCGGCCGGCCGGGTGCGTCTAGAAAGGTTTTAAACGCGCGGCGTACTCCCAGAGTAACTCCCGATCCTCCCCGACTGACATTTGTGTCCGCACAGTAGCCGGAGACGCAACTTTCGCTCGCCGAGGCGAGTTTTTAGCGCTTTGCAGCAGCAGGAGGCGTCTGCACGGTTGCTGAGTTGTGGTCGGTTCCGTGTTCCTTCACATTTCCGGGACAGGCGGCCGTGTTGTGGGCAGGTGACATAAATATGATTTGCCTTCTGGTTCCCCGGCCTGCCACCGCATTATATAGCTGCATCCTCCTGCGTGTGGAAATGAACCTCACAATCGATGCGTCGCGACGCAGACGCGGACAGAACATAATCGCTTTTACAATAATGACGCTGTTTTGGTGATTTTTATAGGTAAAAACTAGTGCCTGATCTGAGAATTTACATTTACAGCATTTACCAGACGTCCTTATCCAGAGCGACTTACAGTCAGTAGTTACAGGGACAGTCCCCCCCTGGAGACACTCAGGGTTAAGTGTCCTGCTCAGGGACACGATGGTAGTAAGTGGGGTTTGAACCTGGGTCTTCTGGTTCATAGACGAGTGTGTCACCCGCCAGGCTGCTACCACCCTACAGCGCCGCTCCGGCTCCGAGTTGGAAATGAGCGCCCTCTGATCGGCGTAATGTGAGTCGGGACGCTCGGATTTGCACCGATGAGCAGAAGAACGGTCGACGTTCGGACCGCGGTCACCTGACGCCACAAAAGTCCAATAAACGTCTGGTCCCGACGTCCGTGTGAAAGAGGCCTAAGCTCTCATCTCAGTGTCGTATTTCTGAACACCACGTGAAGTACAATCGAAAAACGAACAGGACGCGTCGTGGTTCGTAGAAAATCGTGGTCGAACCGTGAGCCTGCTGTACTGTAAAAATGAACGAAACCGTCCTCGTCCCCTCTGTCCGTCCTGTCCACGTTCCTTGGTCGGCACGCGGGGAGCGTGTCCCTGGATAAACACTGGCTCCCCGCGGCTCTCCGTCCACAGCTGTCTGTCTGTTGCCCTCGATGTTTATCCAGGGACGGCGGGATTCCACGCTGAGGTCAGGGGTCACGCCCGCGGCACACAACCGCGCCGCCGACAGCCAGTAACCAATATCGTTTTCACTCTCTTTTCATCATGTCAACATTTGTCGTCGTGTCAATCATCTGCTTAAACCTGCAATAAACACCATGGAATAGCCCGCACGTTTGGGATACATTTGCATAAATGGATCTGATTGGCTGCCGCTCGCTTTTCTCCCGGTGATGGGACGTTACGGCCTGAGCCTCTTTCCCGCGCTCCGTAATGGCGTCAAATACTAAAGCGAGCTTTCAGTTTAAGGATTTCATTTTGATTGCTTGTGATTTCATTTGTTTGATTTAGAGCCCTCTTGTACCACAGGGTGGTAGTAGCCTAGTGGGTAACACACTCGCCTATGAACCAGAAGACCCAGGTTCAAATCCCACTTACTACCATTGTGTCCCTGAGCAAGACACTTAACCCTGAGTGTCTCCAAGGGGGGGACTGTCCCTGTAACTACTGGTTGTAAGTCGCTCTGGATAAGGGCGTCTGGTAAATGCTGTAAATGTAAATGTTAAAAAACGATTGCAAAAAAAACAACTTTCTGGACGGGTACCGTCGAACTCACCGCCCCTTGTCTTTGTCCCAGCGGATTCACTTGTGCCCCCCAACCCAGCGCCTCTTCCAGCAAAGTGTCTTGTTCATCGGCCGACAACTAATGTGAAGTCAGAAGCAAGAAGTTTAAAGTAGTTCTATCGTTTTCTCGCCATAAAACGTCGGCCTTTTGTCGTTTGTATGGGGTGGGCGTGTCTAACGCGCGCCGCGCTCCGTTTTGTCTGACTTGAGAAGGAAGTAGCCTCATCTCTGTCTTGCAGCCGTGCTCGGAAGCGCCGGGGTAGAGGATGTTTGTGCGTTCCAGACCAACCTGTGCGCGCCACCGAGGCCCCACCCCTGCACCCGCCCCGTTACAAAGGGCCCCTTTGTGGCCTGGCGCGCGGGTGTTTTTGCAAGGTGATGCGGCAGACAAGCCCGAGGCATCACCGGCCTGCCCGTCAGCCGCCTCATGCGCCGCGTTTCCTGCCAGCGATCGTCCCCCGTCGTCCAATCATCCATTAGACGGGTCACGCGCTCGCATCCAGGTTCCCGGGCCCTCGCCGCCGCCGCTGCGCGGCTTTACGGGGCCCGCGGCGGCCCGTCGTGTGCCAACATGCCACTTCTCTCCCATTCACACCTCCCACTTCTGAAGTCACCGCCTCCCCGTGGCAAACGGTTGACTCACCACAAGCGCACACACACACACACACGCACACACACACTCACACTCACAACGCCGCCTCTCTCTCCTCCTGTATTTGAAATTCTAATATGGCCTCCAGTGATCCAGTTTTACAGACAGGTCCCATTCAAATCATTGGTGACACACACACACACACACACACACACAGTTTTACTACATTCATGGTGAATAGAGTGGGTAGTGTCCAGGAGTCCTTTCATCTTCTTTTTTTTTTTTCCCCAATTCAATGCAAAATATGCCGTATATACCAGGTGCATATAACAGGGCAAATAAAGCAACGAAGCATTCGTCACAAGCTGTAGGGCAGTACAGCGGTGCCGCAGCGGGAGACTTAGTCAAATATTGTTAATTACACGAATGAACGTCAGCTTGTAACGGTGTTTCAAATGAGTGGGCATTGGCGGTTTGATTCGAACGAACGCGGTCCACTGTATCAAACGCCTTTAAATCTTTTTGCTGTGTGTGTAGGACAGTTATAGACCGGCGTTCCTTTCTTAAGTGTCTTGCTCAGGGACACGATGGTAGTAAGTGGGGTTTGAACCTGGGTCTTCTGGTTCATAGGCGAGTGTGTTACCCACTAGGCTACTACCACCCACTTATAAACGGAGCATTCTGGGCTGTTAAGCGAAGTGAAAGGGATATTTTTTTTTTTTGTCTGCTGCACAGCGAAACGTGTCCTCTGCTTTTAGCCATCGGCCATCGCGTGTGGGGACGGTACCTTGATCAAGGGGGACCCCGTTGGCGCCTCGGCGGTTCAAGATTCTAAACGGCAACCTTCCGGTCACGGGTCCGCTTCCTTTTTTTAAAAACATTAATGAGAAGCCGCCAGGTCGGTATATAAGATGTGAGGTGAAGTCTGCTCCTGTTCTTGTTTCTTCCAGAACGCGGCGAGATCTCTGTAGAATTTCGTAACCCAGATATTCCGTCTCAGCTGGCTGAAGTTTATTCTAAAGGACGATTTGCTCTAATTATTCAGTTGCCTTTGACAGTCATGTTTTTTTTTTTTTTTTCCCTCTCTGCTTTCATTTCACAATGTACAACCGCATAATAATAATTTGTGCGGCAAGTTTTTGAATGTGAATATTACTTTGATGATTTTTTTTTTATTGTATCACAGATATGATCAAATGAACTTAGAGAACTGCTGATAAATGTTGTTTGTTCGATTAAATATTCATAATCCCCGTTCCTACCTGTAAAACTCTCATAAACATTTCATAACAGGGATGATCCTTTGTGTACGATGCCTCCAGTAACCCCACAGTAACTGCACCTGAGCCCCACTGCTGACCGCTGCCCCCACCATGACCCTCACATGGTCTTCTCATCACCTGAGAACCGCCCCCCCCGGTTCTGCTGCCTGGAGGTGTCTACATGCGTTTGGTGGCTTCGTGTTCAGGACCCCAACTTGTATACTCTGTAGTTTTGAAGCGAACGGCATCTTCGTTTCAGACATGCGCAGCATATAACAGCCTTATTACCTGCACCTAGAACACATTTACCTGCTGCTTAAAAACGGCAGCCCACGGACTGAGTAAAAAAAACGACACGTTATTAAGTTATAAGATAAGAAATCGTTACGCAATCGTAAAGTGACGTAATGTAATAACTCACAACTTAAAAAGCCATGGCATAATGTAAAAATGAAGAAGTTTGACTCTCCAAAGGAAAATAAAGATACCTGAAAAACTACTCAAATAGAGTAGCGAATTACGTTTATTCGCTTACAGTCCACCTCTGGCTTTTGGTCAAGCTTCTTGTCCGTTTTGTTTATTTGATATGCAGGATTCCTACGGCCATTAAAAAGAGAGTTTTCGTTTTGGAACACGAAATTAACATAGAAAGTTCTTGAAAAGTCATTGAAACCTGATTGACACGTGAATGAATAACATGAAGATTTGAGGAACGTTTTTTCTACGTGTTTTCAACGTATAAGACTGGTGCTACACACCTCCGCAGCCACGTGTTTCTCCTTATAAAAGAAGACATGGAAATGACAGGCCCATTTCACTCATGCTCGGACTTGTCGTTTAAATGAAGTATTTACAGTGTGCTGTAATTGAAAAGTCATGGAGATGACTTAGTAAAAACGTGTAAGAAACCTGTACGTGTTTCGTTTTGTTGGGGACAGAGCTGTCACCTGTACCAGGGCTCAGGGGTTTGATCGTCCCATAAACGAAATGAATGTCAATGTGCCAGGCCAGTAATAATAGTACAAACGTAAAAATATATCGAGTTAACATTCGTACGGCTGTTTCGGCGCGAGCCGTTGTCCTCCACACGCGGAGGACACGTAATCGTAACGGAGACGAGTTTCCGGCTGGTGCGCACGATTCTGTAAGTGTGGGCGGACGAGGACGTGCAAGGGCCCTGCGGCTGGCTGCTGGTCACCTCTCGTCCCCTCCGCTCGGCCGGTCGGCAAGACGCGCTGTCCAACTGTGCCCACGGGCCGAGTAGCCATGGCAACATCCGTGAAAAGTTCATGTTTTTATGGTCGGCCGGTGGAGAGAGGAAGTCCAGCCAACGGCCGGTGCGATTCTGTCCCTGTCGTTCTGGAGCCGAGGGTTCTGGAAAGATGGCGGGACGGGGGAACCCCAAGAACGCGGCCAGGAAGGATTTCCCCGCGGCTGGGGCGGCGTGGCCGGGGCAGGGTGGAGGGAGGAGGAATGCCGGAATGCGTCTGGGCAGGGCTCCGCCGACACAGGCCAGATGACTCCGAGGGAATCCTTGGCACCGTGCGGCCGGGGAACCCCGTTCGCTCCTCCCTCCCTCCCTCCCTCCCTCCGGGCCCGTGCGGCGGCGGCGGCCGTAAAACCGTTACGCAAGCCGGAGGGGGCGGGCCGCTTGTGTCAGGCACTCCGAGCGAGGAAGAATTTTCCACCAGCCGCCGGTGGAGCACTGGGCCTGTCGGAGGACGCGATGGTGCGGCCAGCTCCGAACCGTCTTTTTCATCTACAGATTACGGTTTCGGTCGAGTCCGCGCAGAAGTATTCCGTTCCATTATTTTTATTTGTCACATACACAGTCATACACGGTACGATATGCAGTGAAATGCAAACATTGCAAGTACACAATGAACCAATATGCAAATATTGCAAACATAAACAAATATTAAACTTTTACGTCTTTAACTTAAAACAGAAAATACGAGTAACAGGTGAAGTTGTGCAAATGAGTGAAGTGTAAGTATACAGTGAAAAGTACCCGTTTCCGCAGAGGCCAATCAGATTTGTGTATGTATAAAGGTGGTAGTTACTACCATTGTGTCCCTGAGCAGGACACTTAACCCTGAGTGTCTCCAGGGGGGGACTGTCCCTGTAACTACTGACTGTAAGTCGCTCTGGATAAGGGCGTCTGGTAAATGCCGTAAATGTAAAATGGATGTGGCTGTCCCCTTTGTCCCTCGTGTGGTAAACGGCCGTGCTTGTGGAAACATGTGAAAGGCCGGCCTCTTTATCGGACCCGGAGCGAGTGTTGCTCCGGACGAGTGGTGCCAGGGTGGGGACCGGGCCCGGAGCCCCTTCCGCAGAGGCCAATCAGAGGCGAGGGCTTCCCCGCTTCCCCGCAGACGACGTGGGGGAGACACCAGCTAAGTGGCGAGGCGAGGCTTGTCCTGTGAGTTCATGTTCTTCTCCGTGTCCACGGAGCTGCTCTCATTTGTTTCTCTGGAGCTTCAGCTTTGGCTGTGCGACTGCGTAAATGATTCATGATGTCCAGGACCGGACTGGAAATAAAGTTCTTGCCTCTTCTGTGAACCAGATTTTTTTTTTCTCCCTTTCGGTTCTATTTTTGTGCCAGTTCCTGTCACTGGGGACGTCGCTGGGATGTGACGTCCTTGAGGAATTGGGGGATGTAACAGGAGAGCTGGAGACGTGGGAACGGGCCTCTGTGTAATCAGAACATCAGAGCTCTTGCATGGAAGCATGAAAATGAGGCCATGGAAGAATGTGTGTTCTCATGTCTCAGTTGTCTTTGCTGTGGCCCAATCCCACTCTCCACATGCTCTGCATTCTCCACTCGCTCCAGCACGAAGTGACTGCTTCTGGAAGATTCTCTCCTGATCACAACCCCAAAACCTGTGAGCTGCAGCAGGAACAAAGTTGGCCGGGTTTGACCCCACGCCTCAGATCCCAGTTTTAATGTGACCTTAGCTGCTTTCAAGCTCTCAGGATCCTCTCCTCAGGTCGCACCTTATGACAGTAGATGTTCAGCTGAAGATCTAGGCTCTGTAGTAGGGATAACCTAAAATAATTGATCACTTAGGGTTTTTCACATTTCGTTTTTTTCTTAGGTGCACCAAATTGTCAACGGCATCACGCTTTTGCACTTTTACAGGTTCACTTTTGTTTTTAAATCGCTGTGCATATAGGCAATATTGATTTGTAATCAATTAACTAACAATCTGGTTAAAGCACAATTCTAAAGGTATCTTACTGAAAATATGATTGTGCCCAAAGTGCATCATTGGGCTTAAATTAAAGCAAGATGTATGGAATAAAAAGAACATCTAATTAATAGTGCAAGTATTTTAAGGGTTTTAACTCTATTATCGTCCCGGCCTGATGAGCTGAATGTAATGTAGGTGCACTGTGCTTTTTCAGCATTTCATTTCAATCATTTTACTCGGGCTAGAGTGGAAAAATTAAGTTTTAAAAAATATGTATAAAAGAAGCATGTTGGTACAGTCATGTTGGCCGTCATCCACCGCCACAATAATGTCTGGTTCGGGTCTGGTTCGGCTCTTGTCGAGCTCGGGTCTGATTGCAACACGTGCACTTTCAAACCTACAGCACCATCTGGACCACGGCCGGTCAGTGGCTGGCCCCGCCCTTCGCCAACTCTGATTGGTTTAGAATACGACATGGACCGAATACGTCTGTCGCGTGAACCACAGGGAGTTTTATGGAGAATTTTACAGCCTATATTAGGCTACGTATTGAAACTGTCCCAGGACACGTCCCCCAACGTCCCCGACGTTCTGCAGCCCTCCTGGCAACGTTGCCAGATAATTGCTGTTTGCTAAAACGATGCAACTAACGGTCCCTGCTCTGCTTTTCCTTAAAATAGTTTCTTACCCACGAGCATGTTGAACATATTTTTCAACATATTTTATTCATTTTATTTCTCAGTATGTTGCAGTTAATTAAATCCTTTTTTGAGTTTGAACATGGAGAGGTTTAGCTGTTAATGTGTAGTTGTTGTTCAAAGAATTGCTGGAGTACAAATTATTTTTTCAATTGCGTGATTTCTTGAGATTCTTGGAATAAGTTTGTGTATAAAATGCATTTAATTACAAGAGTGCAGTCATTTTCCTGGCAGCGCTCTTCTAAGCAGAGGAATCAGGATGGAGTCTGTGTTCTTCATGGAGAATCTGGGCCCTCAGGTCCGTGGGACACCCCGTGTCCAACAGGTCCCAAGGCGGCGAAGCCCCTTCTGCCCCGACGGCCATCACATTGAGGAAGGCAGTGGAGGTGATGAAGGTTTCGGGGCGCAGGGTTCTTAGTGTCCCCTGTGGATCCTGGCCGGTGGTTTCCACCACACTAAACCAACAAGGTGGAGTTGATTTAGGGAACTCCCATGGAAAAGTATATTTGCAGTGCTTTTGTGTACATTTTTCATCTGTTTGACTCTCCCACTCTATGCTGATCTGGCACCGGTGTCATGTGACGTCTCTTCGTTGTTTTTTTCTACAACTCGTCCTCTGCACAAGAACATCTCTGTTAGAAGCTTCTGGAATGTGCAGCGCACATGTGGATGGTTAATATGTCCCAGACGTGATGCAGTAATCCCTAATCTGATCCCATGCTCCCTGGATAAAGGTTGTGTCTGAGTGTCTGTTGTGCATTAAAATGTACGATGTGTTAAAATTCAATGGAAATGTTTGATGTACCTCTTGATCGTCACGCTCCTCTAAATGAAATGTCCCCCCCCCCTCTTTCTCTCTCTCTCCCCCACATGTTCCTCATTCCTGCACGGATCGCCTTGGTGTGTCACGGACAGAGCTCCCAGCCGAAGAAGGTAAACATTGACCTTTCCACGCCCGTCTTACTCCTCATCCTTTATGATGCCTGTCTGTTAGCTCAGGCCCAGTCCGGGTACATACTCCTGCGGTGTCCCGCCCTCCCGGCCTGGATTCAGCTTCTCAAATACCCTCCATCCCAGGCATAATCCCTGAACGTCCCGGCCACGTCTTTAAAACAAACATATCTGCCAGTGCATCTGTCATTTCATTCTGAACTTCCATTCGTAAAACCTGGGTGTGAGGTCAGCAGGTCAAATCTGGAATGAACACTTGCTTGAAACAGTCAGTCAGTACAAAATGTAAAGTTTCAAACTAACTACCTCTTTTCTTAATGCATCTACAATATTCGATGTGAGGATCGGAGTTCCATTGTGGCTCAGACGTCTCCTCCTTTCCGTCTTTTCCCAGGAAAGTCGCTATGGGAGCTGGTCGTGGAGCAGTTCGAGGACCTCCTGGTGAGGATCCTCCTGCTGGCAGCCTGTGTGTCTTTTGTAAGTATTGGGGAAACCCTTACATTTATAGCATTTACCAGACGCCCTTATCCAGAGCGACTTACAATCAGCAGTTACAGGGACAGTCCCCCCCCTGGAGACACTCAGGGTTAAGTGTCTTGCTCAGGGACACGATGGTAGTAAGTAGGGTTCGAACCTGGGACTTTGTGGTCTTCTGGTTCATAAGCGAGCGTCTTATCCACTAGGCTGCTACTACCAAATCCAGCATTTGCCGTGTTGGGAGGTGAAATCACAGGTATCATTGGGGACAGGGGCGGGGACAGACTCCCAAATCTTAGCTTAATTCACATTTTCGGAGCCAAAATGGCCAAACATTTTTACTGATGTAGTTTATTTCAAATTATACTTTTTATTGTTTATTTTTGAACTTGTCGTTCAGTTTGTGGTCGCACGCCTGCGTGTGTGTGAGTGCGCAGGAGGAGGGTTCGGTGAAAGCGGCCCACACGCTGGACCTTTTTTTGAATACATTAAAACAGAGGCAGTCGGCACGCCGGACTTTTTGCGTGTTTCGGAGAACAATGAGGCCGGTATCCAGGCAACAGGGAAGCTGCATTGGAGGCAAAACAACGCAGATAATTTAGATAGTATTTTAAACGATGCATGATTTTTTTTTATCTGCATGTTAACTTTTAGATTTAATTTCTAATGTTTTAGTGGCATGACTTTTTATTTATTCCTTTTGAATCCAGTCCAGGGAGTGAGCGTGAGTTATCTGCTAAAAGGTCACATTAAACAATGATGCCCTTCCTCTGTTTGAAGGCCGCCGAATGGAAAGCGGCTCCTGGTTGCCATTTTCAGGGCAGGGAAGGCGTGTACAGGAAGCGCGTGAAGGAATGGGGAACGTTCTCAGGCCACGCCGGTTCCCATGGCTGCTTCTGCAAACGCTTGGTGTCCGATGCGGAATTTCAGGTCCCGTGGGCTTATACAGTCGATGGTGCTGGGATGTCAAAAAAAAAAAAAACTATTACTATTTAAAGGTTTTCAGCTCACTCGCGATGACCTGAGGCTGTTGGTGCGGACTTCTTTTGATGAATTCACTTTTGAACGTCGCAGCTGTGGAACAAAGGCCTGCAGTGACCTGAATGACGTCCGGAGTTTGCTGCTCGCACTACACTGCGGCTTTCTGGGAGCTTTTTTATTTTTCCCTGACCTCGTTTGCATTCGGGACACGTGGTCCAATGCATGTTTCAGAAGAAGGAAAATGGAAGCCTTCACAGACCCACATCCATGTTTGCCACGGGGACACGTTCTCCGGTAATTGATCCCGTGTCCCAGATCTCTTACTGAAAAAGTGTATTTTAATTTTTTTTTTTTTGGCGGAAGCTAACTTGCTAATATAGCTTTTGGGAGATTTTTTAACCTTTAAAGGGGTTTAAGGTGGGAGTAAACACTTACTATTAAGTGGAGATGCTGATCCAGGTCAGAGTGAAAGGCCTGTCTGTTCCCTGTTTTTTTATTTTATCTTCGGTTTATCTGCTGACCATTTTAGAGTGTTAGAGTTATGTTGTTTTGGTTGAATTATTAATGTAATGTAATGTGATTGATATATTAGATTCGCAGCCTCTTGTATAGCAACTCTGTTTTTACATTTTCAGTGTACTATAGAATATTGCAATATGTGAGTATCACAAATATCATGATATAATCATATTGTGACCCATGTATCATGATGCATGTCGTATCGTGAGATCATTGCCAGTACACACCCCAATAACGGCACACGTTTGTGTGCCTGTTTGCAAAAAAATACATAAATTGTCGACCAGTTCACTTTTGAGCTTTAAAGTGTCTTTCAAAACCGCCCAATCTGGCAATAGTCTGGCAACTCCTTGACTTTGCACATGTACAGTACAGGCCAGAAGTGGACGCCTGGTCTCCACTCTTTAAGTACATAACTCATGTGTTCATTCATAGTTTTGATGCCTTCAGTGAGAATCTACCAACGTAAATGGTCATGAAAATAAAGAAAACACATCGAATGAGAAGGTGTCCAAACTTTTGGCCTGTTCTGTATCTTAACAGAAAGGTTTTCAGTGAATCCATAATGAAAGAAGAGCAGTAGAGCTGTAATCAGGTCTAAAAAGTTGGGGTTTGACATTGAATCGTTCAGGCTTTAAAAAGCCCGGCTTTCTTTGTACACTACGAAATCTGCGGGGAAATGAGCGGGTTTAAAATGCATCTTTTACACGGTAATTACAGTGACCGAAATTTTTACACTGTATAAAACCTTACCCAGCTATTCGTTCTTGCGAATACGTATATATTGCCGTCACTTAGTAAGCACTTTTTTCTACATTCACGTGTAGACTGAAGTAGCTGCTTTTAATCTCATTGTACCTGCATATAGTGACAATAAAATCAAATTAAAAATTAAAAATTAAAAATTTACATTTAATAAAACTAATTCACAACATGTGAAAGACCAATCACCAAAACAAATTTACCAGCAGCGAATCTTATGGAAAGGATAGGTACTATAGACCGACCGTTTACTGTGTGAGATTGACCCGATTCATTGTTTTATAATGGAACAAGTTTGTGTTTCTACTCGAATAATCCACTTTGTTGCTGCAAAGTGTCCTTCTAAATCACCCAAACTGGCAACAGTCTGGCAACCCCCTCGACTTTGACACGTATCTGATGAAATAAACAGAAGGGTTTTAGTGAATCCATGTTGAAACGTTTGGCAATATCCTCCATTGTCAGATCAGCTTTCTTATGCCCACTCATGTGGGAGTCGTTGGGTTGGATGATCAGTATGTAAAAATACACAATTTGTATTAATGTATTGGGAACGAACGAATGAATGAAATAACTACATATTTTCTGCTTTTAAAGGGACCCCACATGTCTAGGTCATTATGGTTTGTCCTGTGGGTTTGGAACTATTTCTCTCATTTAAATTACGCTCCTCTCATTTGCTGCCGAATCGGACCCGCCGTCGCCTTCGCGGCGCTGGGATGAAACGGCTTTTTGTTCCAGCGCCCAGCACCTGTATCCACAGCCCAGGGCCCCCGCCACTTTAACCCGCGGCGGCGGTGGAATCGCCACGCCAGGCCGACCTTATCAACGGCACACGCCGTGTACAGCAACTCGAACCCGGACCCTCCGCCTGAAGGCCGTGTGTGTGTGTGTGTTTGCGTTCTGCAGGTCCTCGCCCTGTTTGAGGAGGGCGAGGAGACCACCACCGCCTTTGTGGAGCCTGTCGTCATCCTGCTGATCCTCGTGGCCAACGCCGTGATCGGAGTATGGCAGGTAAAACCCGGCGCTTTTAAACGTGTGTGTGTGTGTGTGTGTGTGTGTTTTTTGGCAAGATTCAATGTACGATACTGCTAACTGTTTACATGGATGAAGTCTGTGATTTTAAGGTGGAAATATCGATGTAGTAACAGCATCCATAATAAACAGTGTCGATGGATGTGATAATGAACATTCCTTCCTTCCTTCCAGTCTTACTTCCTGAAGACATTGACTGTTATTCTGCGTTCACGACTTTTATTTGTCATCGGGTTACATTTATATTTAAGACATTTGGCAGACGCCCTCATCCAGAGCGACTTACAACGTGCTTTCAAGTTACCATCGATGAAGAGATCAATTCCGGTTCATTAGGACCCCAACTATGAATACAACCTTTTTATTCACTCTGCTGTATATTCTGTACACAAGTTCAACAATAAGAAAGTTACAAGTTCATCTAAATATTCTTTTAAGAGGAAGGTCCTGAGCTGTCGCTTGAGTTGATCTTGTCGACATGGATGATTCTTTTCTGCCATGTTAACTGGTCCATTTGGATTAAAATGACAGGTCGTTTGTTTGTCTTGTGCAGGAGAGGAACGCGGAGAACGCCATCGAAGCCCTGAAGGAGTACGAGCCGGAGATGGGGAAAGTGTATCGAATGAACCGCAAGGCCGTGCAGAGGATCAAGGCCCGTGACATTGTTCCTGGGGACATTGTGGAGGTGGCCGGTAAGATGGGTGTCCGACAGCCTGATTCGTTGACCTTTTGACCCGTGGAGAGATTAAGACCAGGACCGGCGTACGGCCGTAGTGAAATGAAAACATCCGTGCACGTGAGGGGTGGGGGCGCTTCGCAGGCCGGGCGCGTGGCGTTTCTGCAGGACGCCGTGTGTTTTTTAGCAACTGTTTATATTTCCAGGCTGCTTTCTTGTGCTTTTCCATGCTGTCAGGTCCACCAGGAGCACCTGGACACGGCTCCAAGCCTGGCAGCTACTCGTGCTCTGGAAAACACACACACACACTCTCTCCCAGTCACGTGATGTGAACCAGCCCAAGTCTATTTTTAAACTGGCCACTTTGGCGAAGTGAACCGCTGTCCAACAGAAACCCGTGTGATGTGTATACACCAGCGAGATTAACGTCTCGTACGTCGAGGAGGAAGCGGCCCGGGAGAAATGAGCGCGGCGCGTACTAGCTATGCCCCACCAGGTTGTGGGACTTGGGCTGAACCTCCACAAACACCCCGGCGAGCCTCTGCCCTTTCGCTCCTGACTGGCAATAAGAAGTAAAGATCTTCCGTTTTCCACTAACTGCCGATGGGTTGTAATGGCATTATGCTCTAAACTAGGTCCTGGAGCAGGAAATGAAATTAAAAGGTGCAAGAGGAATAACATTAAGAGCTCATTACCTGACCCAGTGCGCCGGGAACAAATCCTCCTTTGTTCTGGTAGTGTGCCTGCCCGCTTTCTACCTGGGAACCAGCGTAGTAGAGGAGGTGTGGAGACGTCTTCACTCGCTCTCATCTAAAGAGTCAAAATAAGTGGCTTCCAGTAGCTTTGTAATGTAGGACATTCCGAGCATCCCCGAATACAGAACAATCTCGGTATGTGGCCGAAACTGAGGTGCAGTATAACGGTGCGCCCCTTATCCAGGTCTGGCTCTCAGGTCCACTTCCTGTCTTCTTTTGGATGCCCTGCAGAGTTCAGGATGGCCTTGCTATACAATGAACGCAGTAGGGTAGGCCTGAACAAGTTTAAGGAGGAAAAAAATAAAAAAAATTTTGTCAGATGTCTCGATTGCGATTTAGTTTGTGATTATTCACTACATTATGTGTATTGAAACTGTAGTATAACTGTACATCGCAATAGGAACTGCGCTGTAACTAGCAAGCCACGAGTTTGTGGGTGTGTAAGTGGGCGTGGCTTTAAAATCTGATTGGTGAGCACGACTGCCACTCGGTGGCCTTGTGAGTGTACCGCAGGTGAAATTAGTGGAACTTTGACCTCTGCGCCCCTCATTTCCGCATGGCCAATAGAATTAAAGAGTGGAAGCGGCCGGTGTTCGGTCTTCCCCTTTGAAACACACGCACACGAATTGGGAATGGAGGAAAAGACAACCTTGTCGGTCTCCGAGTGTCCAGACATCTACACCACCACATTGCCAAAAGTTAGAAAACCACGACTGTATTCTGCGTTGAACGCCACCCGCTGACATTTGAGAGGAAACGTAAACCTTTGTTTAACTGTCTGACCGTCATTCGCCCGGCATCGCAGAATGGGTTCTCCGCTGCTCCGGCGGCTTTCAGCACATCCAGTAATGAGGACGTGGAAGAGAAGGTCCTTGCAGCTATAAATGGGTGGATGTTCTCGTTGCAAATCTGTCACGGCAGGCGGGATGTAGCTGGTGCGCTGGCGACAGGAAGCCCGTTGGTGGTCTGTGCACGATGGAAGGTGGAAAGCGTGGAGTACAAGAGCAGTGCAAGTGGTCCAGTGAACAGAGGCCTGAAGAGAAGTCACTTCGTTTATAGAACAGCATTATATCGTCCCAAAGAGATATAATCTAAATAGTTAAAAAATTAAATTATTAAAAATGAAAAAATTAAATAAATCAGGAAATATGTGAGATAAATATCTGCAGTAGTGAACTTCCCATTTTCCCGTTATAATTTTCCATAGCGAATAATAATATTTTTTTAGGGATTTTTATCACATTTTTTTCTGATATGGCCAGACTGAAACTGAAGACACCTTATTTAATTATTAGTTTATTGACATATAAAACCATGGTTGTCATTACCCTTCTCTGCTTCGTTGTCAACCATTTCGCTCCTCCGGTAGCTTCATGAAGTGAAATCACGTCACGTGGTGCTGCATGCATAAATTTCTCCGATATTCCTGCGTCTCAGCAGCAGCGTGTCTCCATTTAAAACAAAGCAAATACACACACAAAAGATGCAAATTTCTGCCATTTTTATCATGAACGTGAACGTGAGTTGAATTTAATCTTCACCATCTGCAGTGCAGATGATCAAAATCTCAAAAAGGAAAACCACCCTAAAACCATCCTGGCATCACAACCTCCAACTGTAACATCCATCAGATAGAACAAGGTAAAAAAAATAGAATTTTAAAGTGTTGCATGCTGCCAGTTGAAGTTTCAGACCGCGTTGATGAATGAATTTCTTGCCACAATCCTGATTCAATAAACCCGGCATGCATGGAATGTTCTGGGGACGCTCGCTGAATTTATCATCCTGAACCTTTTGAGATCTTTAAGGACCCCCCTTTCCTTTACTGGAAGAACGCAGTGAGAAAAGGCAGCTCTGGGAAGTGGATTGGGGATCAACGTTCTGCTGCTTCTGACCTTGCTAAGTGCCAACGGCCGGGCGCAGGCCTTGGAAAGATGGAAAGTTGGGATGCTGCCGTGTACCGTACCCTCCACATCCTCTTTCCAGGAGCCTCTGTGTTCTGTGGGCCAATTCCGTGCGGGGCGGTGAGCGTTAGATAGTGTGGGCGTTCACTTATTCAGAGTCACATTTGTGATTCTCGTATCCAGGGATACTTTCCTACTTGTTCTCCGAGGCGGAAAATGACCGGTACGCTGCAGGAAAGGCCGTCAGGGTCTCCATTTCTCCCACATGTAGCAACGTCCAATGGTCTTCTCTTCGTATCACTCCTAACTGGTTGCAGTTTGGGTGGGTTTCCTGCAGCATTAGCATAAAAATGGCTGACCCTAGATCAGCGGCCTTACTTAATATGCAGCCGGTAGAGGGAAATGCATTGGTTAGAAATGCTGATGTTGTTCACAAACTGGTAAAGATATAAAATTTATAAAAACAAAAATGTATAAAAGTGGATCTTCTGTCCACCTATTATACAAATTCTGTGCTGCATCCGTGCAGAATGGTCCACGTCGATTAGTTCAGAGGCTCCTGACTGTGCAGTTTAGGACGATGCGAGTCCTCATGAGGACGTTAAAACCAGATTTGAGCAGATGATACCGATGTCAGAAGCCCTGTGAAAATCTCCCAGGTTGCTTGCTGCTCAGATATTGACCGCTTTCGAGGCAACGGCGACTCCATCATCGCCGTATCGACCCGGCTGTAGACTGTGCGTGCTATTTGACTCTGGAGAGACGTTAGGGGTCTCTGTGCGGCTTCGGCCGGGCAGCCCCAGGCTTTGTTTTTTCACGCTGCCTTTCGATCCAATGTTCCCGTGATCAACACTGTGCTTAACGTCTCGCTGGAGAAGGCGCGACAATTTTTTTTTTTGTCCAACTTATAGCTTGGGGGGGGGGGGGGCCTAATCCGTCTAAGTTTCTTCCACTTTGTTCCTTTCTCCATCTTTATTATCACCGTTCGTGTTCAGTGGGCGACAAGGTGCCAGCCGATATCCGGATCACATCGATTAAGTCTACGACGCTTCGAGTGGACCAGTCCATCCTCACAGGTAGCGGCTACTTCTGTTCTGCCCGTTTAGTTCATTTTTATTCATAACATGATTTGGTCATGATAAAGTCAACACGCGTGACGTGATTGGGGTTTCTGCGATGTTCTCTCCGGGTTTTTTTTAATACTCTCCTGCTCTCCTTCTGTTCACCAGGGGAGTCCGTATCTGTAATCAAACACACGGACCCGGTGCCGGACCCCAGAGCGGTCAATCAAGACAAGAAGAACATGCTGTTTTCGGTGAGTGTTGTCCCTCAGAAAGCCTCGGAGTGCAGCATTCACGCGTGTCCAAAAAGGAAAGTTCACAGATTCCAGCGTAACTGTACAAAGTGAATGGGCGCTGCTCCAACATCTGGGTGCATCACTGTGCGCCGCTCCGTTTTCTTCTGAGGTTCGTGTTGGGACGTTCAGCTAAATCCTCTCCCACGTTTGTATTTAAATCCCTTTACTTATCGTCTTTTATATTAGTAAATCTCATGTATGCGTACATGAAAAACAGACATTTTGCGCTAAGAATTCTGTCCAAATTTCCTTGTTTGTAGCGAGCCTGTTAGCAAGCTGGCTAGTCCCCCTTCATGTCACTTTCTGGAGAGCTATTCCATGTGAAAGAAGGTTTCCGTTTTCGCCATTGTGATACGTTGCAGCACAGCACACGGTGACACAAGGAAATGTGTCCTCTGCTTTTAACCGTCACCCTTGGTGAGCAGCGCGTGGGGACGGTACCTCGATCAAGGGGACCTCAGTCGCAGGAGGTGTGGAGATTAAGATTTTCCTAAACAAGCACCTGATGGCGTCTCTCTCTCTCACACACACACACACACACACACACACACACGGCAGTGCCAGGCTCTGAATAGGTGGCATATGGCGAGCAGTCAGCGCTGGAGAATGTTCCGCCGCAGACTCCGCCGTATGATGACTGTATGTTTACCTCTGGGTGTTGCTGTGAAACATGTGACATATGCCTTAACCGCAGGGCACCAACATTGCTGCCGGACGCGCCATCGGCCTGGTGGTCTCCACTGGCGTCTCCACGGAGATCGGAAAGATCCGGAACCAGATGGCGGCCACGGAGCAGGAGAAGACGCCGCTGCAGCAGAAACTGGACGAGTTTGGCCAGCAGCTGTCCAAGGTCATCTCCCTCGTCTGCGTGGCGGTGTGGGTCATCAACATCGGCCACTTCGCCGACCCCGTCCACGGCGGCTCCTGGGTTCGCGGCGCCATCTACTACTTCAAGATCGCCGTGGCCCTGGCGGTGGCCGCCATCCCCGAGGGTCTCCCCGCAGTCATCACCACCTGCCTGGCGCTGGGCACGCGCCGCATGGCCAAGAAGAACGCCATCGTCCGCTCTTTGCCCTCCGTGGAGACGCTGGGCTGCACCTCCGTCATCTGCTCCGACAAGACGGGAACCCTGACCACCAACCAGATGTCCGTGTGCAGGGTGAGTTTTACCGTTTTTACTAATCTCATTTATAATGTTTCATACGGTCAATCAAAAAAGGATCCACAATAAAGAAATATCCAACTTCTGAATAGTATCTTTATTCGCACAGTTTGGGGTGGTAGTATCCTAGCGGGTAACACACTCGCCTGTGAACCAGAAGACCCAGGTTCAAATCCCACTTACTACCATCGTGTCCCTGAGCAGGACACTTAACCCTAAGTTGCTCCAGGGAGACTGTCCCTGTAACTACTGATTGTAAGTCGCTCTGGCTAAGGGCGTCAGGTAAATGCTGTAAATGCAAAATGTAAATGAACCAGGGCTATTCAATTAGAGGGGCCCGATTATGAAAATGTAATTCCACTTACAGTCACAGCATAAAATGCTTCACATATTAAAAATATGTGAAGCATTGCAGTTGCTCGGCGACTGGATGTAAAAAAAAAATAATAAATTTTATTTCCGTCACCTTGCGTGATTGGCTCCAAGAAATCGGCACCAAATCTGAATTCCGGAAAGATACAGTATTAGGGGACCACTAAGACCGATATAAAAGCAAAAAAATAAGGTCATAATAGGGGACCTTCAAATGTCAAATTCCCTGGGCGCCTGTCATGGCTGCCCACTGCTCACTCAGGGTGATGGTTAAATGCAGAGGACAAATTTCACTGTGTGCACCGTGTGCTGTGCTGCTGTGTATCACATGTGACAATCACTTCACTTTACTTTCAGATTAAAGAAACAAAAAACAGAATGAAATCAATTGAAAAGAGCAAAAACATTCCTTCACAACTGTCCCATCACTGAAAGGCCCAAAATCCACGCAACTTTTAAGGAACATTCATTTGCACGTTGCTGCGCTGTTTTTATGATCTACTTTTTCGCCTTTTGGAGAAAGCCGGGCTGTCCCTCATCTCTCCTCCTCCTCCCTGCTGTGGTAAACTAACGGTCTTATTGGCTCAGCCGAGTATTAACTGGAGTAGCGGCGCCCGCGGTCAATAGCCTTGAACATCCAAAATAATGCCCTTCGTACAGTTCTTCCTCCACATCATGTCGGTTGTAGAGGCATGAGTCTTCACTGCTCTCTCTCGATTTAGTTTAGATTTCTGCATAATCTAATTCTAACACGTAGGGGTCTATTTGGCAGTGTGGTGCGTCTTCACCCATCAGATAACCGTGTCTGTGTTGGTAGTGGGCGCGGTCACGCCTGTGTAAAAGGGGTGTAGAGAACACCTGGGCGTGCGTTGTACTGTATGGCAGCTCAAGACCTTCCTCTTTAAAGAATATTTAGATTAAATTGTAATTTTCTTGTTGTCGAACTTTGTGTACAGAATTTACAACAGAGTGAATAAAATAGATGTATTCATAGTTGGGGTCCTAGTGAACCGGAATTGATCTCTTCATCGATGGTAACTTGAAAGCACGTTGTAAGTCGCTCTGGATAAGGGCGTCTGCCAAATGCCGTAAATGTAATGTATGTAAATGTAGAGGCGTGAACCTTCGCTGGTCTCCCGATTCGATTGCGATTCTCAACCACTCGATTATCGCGTCCCATCAATGGCCTCGTCCACGCGGACGTCCGAACCGGGCGCTTTTCTGCCGTCCTTGGCGTCAGGCGACCAAATTTCCTGCTCATAGGAACAATCGAAAGCGTCCACACGGGCGTTCAGCACCAGCATTCGGTTGCCGTCAAATAAATGCTGCATGCAATGTTTTTTTCCGGCAACTTCTGCCGAATTCCAGACAAATGATAAACAGTGAAGCACCCGCCAGTCATAACGCCACCAGAAAACAGCCGTCAACAGCCCTATCAAATGGACAGGAGGGAGTTTAAATAGTCCAGAAGGAGAAAGTAGGGTGTGTGAGAGCTGTCAATCATGCCTACAAGCCCCTCCCCTTTTAAAATTTAGCTTCATCTTCTCATCTTCAGGATCAATTTCACACCAATGAAAATAGTAGGTTGTATCTGTTTATTTCTGTAAATCCAAGAGAGACTCATTGTGACCCTTTTAGTCAAAGTAAAGTAAAGTGAAGTGATTGTCATTGTGATACACAGCAGCACAGCACACGGTGCACACAGTGAAATTTGTCCTCGGCATTTAACCCATCATCCTTGGTGAGCAGTGGGCAGCCGTGACAGATGCCCGGGGAGCAGTGTGAACCGGCAACCTTCTGATTACGGGGCCACTTCCTTAACCGCTAGGCCACCACTGCCCGTCAGAATAAGCATGCAGCTTTGTCTGAAAGCACTTGGCCGTTTGTATCCACGTGAATGGGATATAAATCCCTCCATGTAACTGCAGCCGACGATGACGCACAACCAGATCCCGTCCAGCATCGTCATTGTTTCATAACCAGCAGTTTTCCGGAATTTGAACAGGAATGAAACGAGTCACCTCACCATCCCCGGGAATTCTGTCCCGTCTTGAGTAGGCGGCGACGTCCGCCTGGCCCTGAACAAAGTGGAACAGATTTACATTTTAAATGAAACATGGGGGGAAGAAACATTAAAGAAACAGAGAGAGAGAGGGGAACAAAGCAAGTTCCAAGTCGGGAGGGAGGATAAGAGTTTTAAATGTCAAGTGTGGCAAATGCCACCGCCAGGTGCATTGTGTTGAAGGCCACAGTCCACACACGCACACACACGCACACACACACACATGCGCGCTTGTGTGGTTCCCGTATGTAAATGCACATTTTGCCCTCAGATGACCTGTGTATGGTGGAACGTTTGGCAGGTTTTGCAATGTTTCCACACCACACCCTTCTGCCACCTAACCCTGCAGCCTCATCACAGAGCGTGGGCCTTCGTCATCCGCTGCGGTGCAAACGGCCTTACAGTTAAAAAGCAAGAAGTACGGTCAGGAGGGCCTAAAGCCGCCATTGCAGCATCTTATCTTGACAAGATAAGATGATCCTACCAGAAATGGTAATAAATATTCATGACAAAATATCCGAAATAACTCAATTCTATATACAGGAGTCATGAACTGTGGTATTTAAAAGGAAGAATAGTTTTTTTCTTGCTGTAATGAGACCCCCGTTGTTCGATTGGCTAAAAGTTTGCATATATGATATGGACATGTTTTGATTAATATTTATATTCAGATTCTTCTAGGATGTGTTAAAGTAGTATATGGAGGTGCTTTAACTGTGTGTGTGTGTTACTGAGACCATCTCTGTGTGTGACTCCTTCCCCTCAGTCATGTCTGGACATGAACGCTCCTGTCACCGGCAGACCTCCACCAGCCGCCTCGTGCATTTGTCTGTTCTCCATGTATTGTTTGTGTGTGTGTGTGTGTGTGTGTGTGGCGTGTAGAGACTAGCCTGTGTCTGACTCTTCTCTGAAGGTGTCTGGCATGTGTGACGTTCGCAGGCTGCTATGGTGGCCCAGACCAGCTTGCTGTGTGCGTACCTGGGCACGGTTAAATCGTTCTGCTGTCAGCAGGATCTCCTTCCTCCTGATCTGCTTCGTGTCTCCCCGACTCCCGCCGCGAGGTTGCCGGAAAAGGCGCGCGTCTGCCGGGGCTAAATATTTACCCGTTCCGTGTCCTCAGCCCTGCACCAGACGTCCCCTGAACGTAGCCCCCGCTCAGGATAACCACCCGGTGTCTTACGTCGCTTTCCGCCCCATTCCTACCTGCGAGCTCATTTCCACGTCCCTCTTCTAAACACGCTCTGGTTCAGAGGGACCTTCCTCCCCTCGTTTGGCTCAGGGACCGTTTACTGATGGAGATTTTCCAGACCCCTGCGGTGACCTGGTTTTACCTTCTGAAGAAGGACTCGTATGCATAGTGATCAGGTCATGGGCTCTCTCTCTGTTCCTGACCTGCGGGGATGGACACCGTTCTTCCCAAAGTTCTTCCCCCGTTTGGTTGATTGTGGTGAGATGCATAAGGTAGGTACTCTGAGAAGATGAACATTCACATTTACTGCTTATCCAGTGCGCCTTACAATCAGTAGTTGCAGGGACAGTCCCCCCTTGGAGACACTCTTGCTCAGGGACACGATGGTTGACAGTGGGGTTCGAACCTGTGACTGTGGTCTCCTGGTTCATAGGCACGTGTGTTAGACACCAGGCTAACCATAATCATAAAAAATTCATGGAGGCCAAAAGCAAAGAAGGAATGTATAGAAATAAACGAATACTAATGTCTTATGGCAGCAGAAGAAGCCTAGTGGTCTTCTACCTAAATTTTACTCCACACACATTAAAAGATCAGTTGGCCGAACATCATTAACCATCTTCGTCTTCTTCACCATGCAGTCTGCAACAGAATGGAGTATTTACCGTATCGTGCGGTAAAGTAAAGTGCAGAGTGGAAGCTTGCTGCTGAGATTTTGGTTGGAGATTTGGGAGCTGTGGTTGCGCTCCATTAACTGTTATGAGCATTTACTAACTGACTGTCCGGCCCTTATAAATGGTCAGTGTGTGTGTGTGTGTGTGTGTGTGTGTGTGTGTGTGTGTGTGAATTCTCATGGCCACGCTTCTAACGATCTCACACCCCGCATGCTATTGCAGATGCACGGGATGCCATGTTTCCATGGTGACCAAAGGCGCATGTGTGTGTGTGTGATAAAACAAATGCCGCATCATGGCAGCGCTTATGTGATCGCTGAGGACAATGACATGGGTTGGGAGGTTTGAAGATTGAAGATTGGTTTATTGTCCGTACAACAGTATACACAGTGTACCGTGTATTGAATTAGTGTTTCACACAGACCCCCGCATAGTCCAGTTATAAAAGAAAAATATATATATCTATATACACACTAAAATAAAGCTTAAATACTGTACAGATTTCTCTACAGGAGAAAAGTCGAACTTTTCTGTGCAATGAACAGGTCGAACGGGACATAACTGGACAACATCATGTAGGACGCTTGTAAGTGGATAGGTTGGATATTTCAAACAGGACACACAAGACGAGACAAACATGTGCAAGATGAGTTGAGATGTGCATAAGGCTGGAAGTGTATTGTTGTCGAGTTTAACGGCCTTCCGGTGATGGCGGTGCATTGAGAGCTCGGACTGCTCGGGGGAAGAAGCTCTTGCCGTGTCTGGCAGCTACAGTTCTGATGCTGCGGAACCGTCTGACAGACAGTAAGAGGGAGAACGGGGCGTGTGAGGGGTGGTGAGAGTCCTTCATTATGTTCCGAGCTCGACGGATGAGGTCAGCGACAGTGCAGTTCCCGTACCAGACAGTGATGTAGCAGCAGAGAACAGTGTCAGTGGTCCCCCGGTAGAACGATGGGAGGATGGGAGGAGGGAGGTTGGCCTCCTTCAGACGTTCTGCAGACGTTGCTGGGCTTTCTTGGCGGTGGAGGTGGTGTTGAGGCTCCAGGAGAGCTCGTCTGTAATGTGCACATCCAGGAACTTCACGCTGCTGACGATCTCAACAGCAGATCCACCGTAAAAAGGCGTGGCCTCTGTTAAACAGCAGTGGGACGGTGCTGGTTCTCAGGAGGCCCTGTGACACAAAAGTGAATAATCGTTGGATTGGACGGCCGCTTCATTAATACTGTAATTAGCTGCCGTAATTGAGTTTCATCCAGAGGGAGGCGGGGTCAGCAGGAGCGGTTTTCCATTAGGAATGTGTCTAGGAGTGGGACCGTGCCGTTCCTTTTTGTAGGCTGTGCCTACAACCTTGTTGGAATCTATTTCTTGTTCCTAAGTCTTTATGAGGCTAGCGGAACTCTCTACCTGTGAGTCTCTTCATTTCTGTGGAGTAACTAAGCAAAAATCAAGTAATGTGTATTAATACAGTAGAGGCCAAAAGTCTGGACACATTCAATGTGTTTTCTTTATTTTCATGACCATTTACGTTGGTAGATTCTCACTGAAGACATCAAAACTATGAATGAACACATGTGGAGTGAAAACATGTTTTATATTCTAGTTTCTTTGCTCTGATTACTGCTTTGCACACTCTTGGCATTCTCTCCATGAGCTTCAAGAGGTCGTCACCTGAAATGCTTCTCCAACAGTCTTGAAGGAGTTCCCAGAGGTGTTTAGCACTTGTTGGGGTCCAGCTCACCCCAAACCATCTGGATTGGGTTCAGGTCCGGTGACTGTGGAGTTCAGGTCTCCACTTTTTGTTAAGTACATAACTCCACATGTGTTCATTCATAGTTTTGATGCCTTCAGTGAGAATCTACCAACGAAAATGGTCATGAAAATAAAGAAAACACGTTGAATGAGAAGGTGTCACTATATATGATTTTTTTTTTCTGTGGAGGAACAACACCAGGGAGCCGGAGCCTGAACAAGATGTGCAGACAACGACCGATTTGTGCACAAGCTGAGCCCACTGCTCAACCCTGCACATCGATTCAAAGTGGGGCCGTTATCAAAGCTTTCATGTTGAGGGCGAATTTTCCCAACAGAAATGAAATAAAGACGACAGCATGTTTTAGCTTCTTAGAAAGTGAAATATGTTCTTTTACTGCAAAGTTCTGACTATCGTTTCGAGAGCATGTTGCTTCTCCTTCACCACACAGTGTTGATGTCATTACATCAACACACATCAGTAGACATGTCTCTTTGAACGTAGGTCAAAAACGATGTCGTTTTCCCAGCTTTTATGTCCACGAATGTGGAAAGACCAAGCGAGGTAACGGCAGTTTTATGTAAAGTGGAAATGGGTCAGATTGACCACTTCACCATCACCTCACATCTCCAACTTAATGCAGAGTCCCAGTTCCTCTTGATGCCTTCTGGGTTTGGTAAAATTCCCAGTGTTCCTGTCTTCCGAAGAACAAGGACACACACCTGCTGCCGCAGTATATTAAGCCGGGCCAGTTCCTCTAACCTGCAGGACCACACGTGTCAAACTTGCAGGCCGTGGGACCACATCCCACGAGGCCACTCTGTATAGATCTATTATTATGTCCCATCGATATGATGAACTGATCCCATAATGCCCTCTGTTCGCATTCTGCTTTGGTGACATTGAAGCATGAAAAAAGAATTCCGATCTGCTTCACAAACTGCTCCTGTACCGATTTAGCTGCAGTGTAAAGACCAAGGCAACTGAAGCACTGCATTATGGGATATGTAGTCTGATCGGCGCTTCATATTGCCAGGCCATAATAATAGATCTATATAAAGTGATCCTGCGGGGCGTGGTCCGCGTGCTGCTGGTCTAGACCATCATATCTCATGCAAAGACCCTTGTTGCAGAACATCATCTAAAATGTACAAGGTACTAGAGAGACCAGGCCAGTGTTCCTGGTGTCGGTTCTCATGGTTCTATGGGCTCGGCTATTGCTTCTTATCAATTTTATTCTTCTTATTTTGTTGTAAAATAAATGGCCAGTGCTTTTGCTACAGCAGCAGTGGTGCTCCTCAGTAAATTATTTTCAGCGGCCCGGTGTCCTCGGCAGCGCGGGGATCAATGGTGACCCCGGTCACTCGGACCACATGTCCCGAGCCTCCACCTGTGCTCTCCTCCTCTTCCTCTCCTCGCCTCCTTCCAGATTCCAATCCCCCCCGCCCTGTGGTTTTAACTTTGTCTGAAATGGATTCTGGGTAATGGGAGCTGCTTGCTCATATGGGGCTGAATCATGTGGATGCTGATTGGCTGAGTGCTCAGGGAAGCCCCGGGTTTGGTTAATGGCTTGGTGGCTTTTCTTCCCTTGTGTCCCTTGTGTGGTTAATACGTAATAATTCCCAATAACAATAATCTGCAGCCCTTAAACCAGTTTACATTTCCGTAGAGTCGCTTGTTGGATTTAATTCCTTGTGCAACTGGTGTATCCCAAAAAACAATACGATAAAAAGGTCATTCGTTTTTACGTACTTATTTATTTATTTTGATTTATGTAAATGAAGATGCATTTCAGAAGCTGGACATTTCTGAATTATTTTAATTATAGAATATAATTAGAATATTTTCTCATAAATCTGGAACCCTTAAACCTAATTTTTTTCATGTCATGTTAATAAGAGTTTCCTTCTCTCTCCCTCTGCAGATGTTTATTGTGGGCAAAGTGGAAGACAGCAGATGTTCCCTCCATGAGTTCACCATCACGGGCTCCACGTACGCCCCAGAGGGACAAGTGTGAGTTCCGTTCTCAGCTGTACGAGTGTCTGTGTCCAGGTCAGCGCCGGGTTGGAGAATGCGAGAGATGAACTGGTCCCTCGCGGCGTGCTGGCAGCGCTGCTTCAGCAGGAGCGTTTTATGAGGGACTCGCCGCGCCCCGGAGCCGTGAAGCTCGTCCAGTTTCCACTCGGCTTCGCTGAAATCGCTTTTGCTCGCCTCCTCCTCCTTTTTTTTTTTAGGGCTTGTGTAATGAGCTGTGTAAGTGCCTTGTAAGGAAACTGTAAATGTTACCTCGGCGTACACACAGATGCCAAACAATCTGCACCTTGATGAATTGATCCAGTTGAAAACTCATTTTCAGCATATTTGATGTTAGACCTTGAAAGAAGGATTTAGTGACTGGGTTAGGTGGCGGGGTAATAACCTGTAACCTGGGAGCGGTAACCTAGCGGGTAACGCAGTGCACCTGTAATCAGAAGGTTGCGGGTTCGGACCCTGAACCGCCAAGGTGCCACTCAGACTGCTCCCCGGGCGCCTGTCATGGCTGCCCACTGCTCACCAAGTGTGATGGTTAAATACAGCTGACACATTTGGTTCTGTCACCGTGTGCTGTGCTTGCTGTGCTTCACAAAGAAAAAAAAGAGCTTATGCTTCTTATTATGTTACTGTTATTGAGTGACATATTCTGTCATCATTGAAACAGCTCATTCTGTGAGAACTCCGCAGCGTGAAGGTAAAAAAGTTGAGTTTCATCGATGGTCGTGAAGTTCTCATTTAAATCCTGTCTCTCCCAGGCTGAAGGATAATAACCCTGTCCAGTGTGGGGACTTTGACGGTCTGTTGGAACTCGCTACTGTGTGCTCCATGTGCAACGACTCATCTCTGGACTACAATGAGGTACGTTGTGTGTGTGTGTGTGTGTGTGTGTGTGTGTGTGTGTGTGTGTGTGTGTGTGTGTGAGTTATGGGTCTCCTCAGCCCTCGGTATTTCGGAGCTCTTCTCATGAGCCCATAAAAAGCGGATACGTCATCTGAGATGAAGAGGCGCGCTGGATGGGAACCAAGTCATGTCTGTCCGCCTCCTCGCCATCAGAGGAGTGACCGTCTTCTTCTCTTAAATCGTTTTTTAGGTTGACAGCCTTTAAAAGTTGGTTTGCTGAAACATGCACTTTACTAGGGCAGTGGTGGCCTAGTGGGTAAAGAACCTGTTACTGGTTCAAATCCTGACCCGCCAAGGTGCCACTGCGGTGCCACTGAGCAAAGCACCGCCCCCACACACCGCTCCCCGGCCGCCTGTCATGGCTGCCCACTGCTCACCAAGGCTGATGGCTAAATACAGAGGGCACATTTTGTTTTGTCCCCGAGTGCTGTGATGCAGTGTTTCACAATGACAATCACTTCACTTTCACTTTTTTTACTTCACTGTTGGGAAAATGTGCCGCATTTGGTGTATGCTCCATATATATGAATGTATACGTGTAATAAACTGTAACACAGTTCACATCTTATACATTACAGGCCACATGGACACGTATATACGTGCACATCACCGGAACCTCATTTAAAAACAATTACAGATAGGGTTGTGCAATCAATGGTCTCCTCCTAATCACAGTAAAAGCTATATGAGATATGAGTATACGTGCTGCTGGAAACACATCAGTCATGAATTCTGTGGTTCACACAGACCAGACCAGTGGCGTGGTATATGTAAGAGATCTTTCATTATCAGTATGTTGAAATAATCAATGCTGAACAATCGAATATTGACCCATCCTTGCAATTGACGTTTTTGTAGATCAGTGGTGCCAAACCCTTTTTTCCCCTGAAGCCCCCGGCCAGTGTCCAAGATAAGCCAGGGCATACACCCCCCCCACCCAACCACAATTTCTTCCCACATACACACATTAAAACGATTTGCCAAAAAAATAAATGGCAGTTGTAGGTTTTTGTTCCTTTCTTCTTGTTTTATAGTATATAGAGTCTATATTAGAGCTGTAATCAGTCATTAGACCCAACCCACCATTTCCATACACCCATGACCCCATGAGTTTGCCTCCGATTCACCTCCTCAGCATCTCTCTTGTGAAAATTAAAATGCATCAAATGATGACAGCAACCGAGAATTAACATTTTATTTAAAAAACGAATGTTTAATAAAACAAATTTACAACATGTGAACCACTTACCATCACTGAAACAAATTTACGAGCAGCGACTAATACAGAAAGGATAGGTACTATAGACCGGACGTTTGTGTTTGCTGACCAAGTCGAACCAACCCGAGCGCGAATAAAATGATAGAAACTGAGTACGAACCCCGACCCGGACCCAGGTTTACAGCTCTAGTCTACATACACTGCATCCGGAAAGTGTTCAGAGCGCATGACTTTTTCACATTTATTTATTTTTTATTTTTCTTTAAAGATTGCACTATGGGGGTCTGTGTGAAACAGCATTTCAATACACGGTATACTGTTGTACTGACAATGAACCTCTCTCGAATCTTGAAACACCCAACACCCAATAATGACAACATGAAAAATTTTACTTGAGGTTTTGGCAGATGTATTAAAAACTAAAATGTACATAAGTGTTTATAATGAAGCTCAAAACTGAGCTCTGGTGCCTCCTGTTTCACCTGATCATCATTCAGATGTTTCTGCAGCCTAATTGGAGTCCACCTGTGGAAAAACAGTTGACTGGACGTGATTTGGAAAGACACCCACCTGTCTATATAAGGTCCCACAGCTGATAGTTCATGTCAGAGCACAAACCAAGCATAAATTCAGAGGAATTGTCTGCTTGCGGACCCCAAATCGGGAACCACTGGTCTAGATGGTCAGTGGTGCTCACGCTGGGAAAAGTCCAGAAGACTCCAGAGGCTGTAAGGGGAGGGTTGGGCTCCTCCTCAACAGATGCAGTCGAACACCTGGACGGTCTCCTTAGCACAGGACAGCCAATTAATGGAGTAAGTCGTGCGATTCGCTAATGAATGGAAATGAGTTCAGAAGGTTCTTTCTGTTCTTGAACTTTCCCCTGGCTGTCTGTGTGTGTGCGTGCACGTGCGCGGGACTGTTCCTCCAGGATTTCACTGGCTTATGGGGGTGATTGTTGCAACTTATAAAAATTGCTATATTTTTTGCAGTGAATTCTTGTGGGAGAAGGTGAATTTTTGCATGGAACTTGATTGCCACTATTCTCTCGTGAGATTAAGAAGTGTACGTGATACGTACACGGTTGCTTGATTCACGGAATTACCGTTAGGCTCTAAATTTGTGTCTGACATTTTGCTAGCTGGAGTGAAAAATGGACTACAGCTCCGATGTGACGCAGAACGTGACAGCAGCTGCCGTCTGCCATGGAACTCACAAGAGACGGGGCTTCGTGGTCTAAGTTGAGGAAAGGTTGCAGGCAGTTGGGGTTCACAGAGTTAATGGGGGTTGGTTATATTTGCATTAATCGTAAAATCCTGGTTCCAAATCGATCACATTTTATTAATCTAACGATCTGTTTCATTACAAGCGTAACATCTTTGAATGAAAATATAAACTGAAAACTTTGAACTTTGGAATTTTTGCTTTTAAAGGCTGTTTTATGGAATTCAGTGCAGTCGTGTTGCATGTTATTCCCGGCAGATCTAAGAACGTTCCCAAGAGTGGCGATGCGATGTTCCTCAAGTCCTTTAAAATGTAGCTTATTCTCTGTGGTCCTTGACGTTCTACCAATGTGAAATATTGTCCATTATTGGATTCGCAAACACTTGGGATCCTGCGTGAAGGATCAAAGCAGAGCTGCAGTTTCCACTGGACACTGTGGTGAAAAGGATGGTGGGAGTTCTTGTGTGTGTCCTCCCTCCGACTTTTTCCACAGTCGGATGGTGAGGGAGGGCCTCCGCCCAGACCCCGCAGACCCGCCGGGTCCGAAAACCCCCCCCTGGTTGCCAGGTTGCCATAACAGTTTCCAGTGGAAAGCCATTTCTGGAGTGGCATTCCCGACTCGCACTTTCCTTTCAACGCTGATTAAAGAAAGTGGCGGGAAAAGCGCCGCTCAGACGGCTGGGTTCTCGATTTCGGGTAATTTGTGTGTTAGGCGTGGGTTGCAATAAACATTCTTGTACAAAGCACACACACACACACACACACACACACACACTTTCTGTCAACAGCTAGATGTTCTTTCCGTTTCTGTGCAGTGGTTTACTGCACTCTTCAAACTTGAGTCTACTTGGACCAGGAGGGCGTCAGTCACGGGCGCCTGGTCCTTTATGTAAGCTGCGGCGCTCCAGAAGATGCGCTGGTGCCCACGCACTGTTTAAGATACTTGTTCCAGCCCCCGCGCTCTTTGAACAATGGCCGGCGAAGCTGCCGTTCCTCTGGTGTCAGCGCTCGAGAGTCTTCTGAGGCTGTCTTCACACTGTCTTCGCAGGCCAAGGGTATCTACGAGAAGGTGGGAGAGGCGACGGAGACGGCCCTCACCACGCTGGTGGAGAAGATGAACGTCTTCAAGTCCAACCTCTCAAGCTGCAGCAAGGTGGAACGAGCTGGAACCTGCAACGGGGTGAGTGTGGGTGGAGAAGTGGACGGATGGACCATGAAGGCATGTCTGTGTGGCAGGATTAGGGTGGTAGTAGCCTGAACCAGAAGACCACAAAATCCCAGGTTCAAACCCCACTTAGTACCATTTTGTCCCCAGGAGGACAGTCCCAGTCACTACTGATTTTAAGGTGCTTTGATGTAAAATGTAGGATGAATGGAGAGATGGTGGACTGGAAGGACGCAATAGAACAGACAGGCTAAACGGAAAGATGGGTAAATACATGCATGGTTGGTAGTAGCCTAGTGGGTAAAACACTCGCCTATGAACCAGAAGACCCAGGTTCAAGACACTTAACCCTAAGTTGCTCTAGGGCGGGACAGTCCCTGTAACTACTGACTGACTGTAAGTCGCTCTGGATAAGGATAAATGCTGCCAATGTAAATGCATGGTGAAGGGACGAGTGGGTGGTGGGACCAGGAGAAATTAATGGAGAGATGGCTGTTTGACGGACGTGATGGATGAAAAGAACGAAGGGATTATTAACAGTTCATACAGTTCAACTCCGAGGGCTGCGGCTCTGGCGGTGACCCTTGGGCTCTCGAGGGAGTGAATGACCTTTTTTTTTTTTTTTTTTTTTCTCCCCCCACTGAACCCCAGAAAGCGACGCCCCCCTCACTTAAAAGCACTTTACGTGACAGCAGTTCCCCCAGAGGAAATGATAAGTTTGCAGCTTGTCTAAATATTTTCACCGGGGTCGGCTAAACTTTCCACTGAGGTTCGGGGCAGCCGCTGCTCCTCCGCCTCTTTAAATGTTGAGTTTAGTTTTCATTTGGTTCCGTTTGGAAGGTGAGGCGTGTGTCGAGTGACTTGTCTGTGATTCTCGGTCCATCAGTGGTCGCCTCCTTCCCTGTCTGGGTATCTGTCAAGTGTTCTGCAGTGACGGATCGTTACCTACATGTGACACCTAGTGGCATAAAACGTGCGTTCGTGTGGCTGATGGAATATTTGTAGAATTGTGTGCATGTTGCACATCCGAAGTGCATCTTGTGAGCGTGTTTAGAGGACGCAGGGACCGTTGACCGGCCGCCATCAGGTCCGGTCAGCAGACGATCCCGTCAGACGGACATGAAAGCCAGGAAGTCTTCAGAGGCAGCAAGAGCTGGCAGCAGACACCTGCTGCTGACAGGTGGCCACAGATAAGCCCGTCTGAAATGAACGGCGGAGAGCACCTGCGAGTGACGGCCCGGCCGGAAAACCCAGGCCGCCCCGCTGCGTGCGTCTTTCCGTCCATTATGGGACGCACATTGTCTTCTCGGCCGCCCTGTCTCCTGCCCTGTCACCTTACACCTGTCTTTCCATAGATTATAAGGCAGCTGATGAAGAAGGAGTTCACCCTCGAGTTCTCGCGGGACCGCAAGTCCATGTCCGTCTACTGCACCCCCAAGAAAGACGAGTCCCAGAGCAAGATGTTTGTCAAGGTACCAGGGATTTAATCTGGAAGGTTCTAAGAGGATCAAGATGTTGCCACCAATTAAATGAAATAATAAATGATATATTTAAAAGCATAAAGTCATGCTAAAATAAGTGGGTACAGAACCCAGATAAGTGAATTCATGTTAAATATATTTATTGTAAATTATTATTATTATTAGATATTTCTTTGTTTGTTGCCCAACTCTTAAAAAGTCCCTCCTTGTTCCCACAGGGCGCCCCAGAGAGCGTGATTGAGCGCTGCAAGTACGTGCGAGTCGGCACCGCCAAGGTCGGTTCACTTTGTGTTTTTGGTATACTTTATTAACGTACTTAATAGGACCGGGGTTCTTCAGCTCCGGTACCCTCGATGTCCAGGCACTGCTGATTATCCAGCCTTCCTTTCCATTCCTGGCAGTCAGATGTGACCAATCAGAACCAGCCTGGGAGGTCCAGAGTTGGAGAACCCCGCTGTAGGCGTTCTTTTGGTGCTCTGATGGTCGTGTGTAGTTTGGTGAACCTTGGGTCTCTTGGACAGGTGGAGTTGACCAAACCCGTGAAAGAGCAGCTGATGGAGCTGATCCGGGACTGGGGCACCGGCCGGGACACTCTGCGCTGCCTGGCTCTTGCCACCAGAGACTCCCCTCCACGCAAGGACACCATGGACCTGGAGAACTCGTCCAAATTTGCGGATTATGAGGTCAGGCGATGGCCGTTTTCCTCCAAATAGCATCAAAATCTGTAAAACGCCACTGGCCATATCAGACGGGTGTAAAGCATTCATTATTTTATATAATTATCCATGCTGGCATAGTGAAAAATGCAGCATACATTAATGCCCTTATGCAATTTTGAAGGTTGGTTACAGTGAACAAAGCAGATATTATGCAGAGTAAATTAATAGAATTCGGTGCAAAAAGAAGCTGCTGTAAAAAAAAATTTTTTTTAAATAAATCTATGAAAATACATTCCTGTGTGACCCAAGTAGAAAGAGCAGGTAAGTTTGCTTTCATTTGCGAGTCACAAAACTTTACGAAGATTCTGAGGGCAAACTCACAAAAACTATCAAAATTGACCCTTTACGAGAGAAGCAGAATGAAGTTATGGAACACGGACAAATTTGTGTCACTTGGGAGGAGCTTTTGATGAGTCTATGGCCCCGTCCACACTGACGTTTGAAATGAGCACCCTCTGAACACCACCTGTGTTTTTGCTGCGCTTCGTAGCTCCGCTTGATTGGCGTTTCACTGTCGTTTGCTTGCAACGTTCAGTGCACACTCACCTGACCCCACAAATGCCAGAAAAACTGCCGGTTACATTCCATTTACAGCATTTGTCAGGCGCCCTTATCAAGAGCGACTTACAACGAGCTTCCATGTTACCATCAAGTAATGAGTTCTGGTTCACTAGGATTAAAATTATGAATACTATCATTTTATTGTAGTTTTTCCATTTGTGTGAATGAGGCCTTAACTCTCATTCCACTGACGTGTTTGAAAACGTTATGTGAAGTAATGAAGTTGATTAATCGATAATCGTGATGGAATGGTGAGACCAGTGAAGTATACTCTGACCTCCCGTTCCTAGTAATGCTGGTTTTAAAGCGCTGGGTAGACGAGTAATTACGCCTTCACGCTCGTTGCTAGTCGGACCTCACGTTTGTTGGCTGCGTGGGGATGCTGGACCCGCCCCGGAAGGAGGTGATCGGCTCGGTGCGGCTCTGCAGCGAGGCGGGCATCCGCGTCATCATGATCACCGGCGACAACAAAGGCACGGCCGTGGCCATATGCCGGCGCATCGGCATCTTCGGCGAGGACGAGGACGTGGACGGCAAGGCCTACACGGGGCGGGAGTTCGACGACCTGAGCCCCGAGGCGCAGCGCGAGGCCGTGAAGCGGGCGCGCTGCTTTGCCCGCGTGGAGCCGGCGCACAAATCCAAAATCGTCAGTTACCTGCAGTCGTTTGACGAGATAACGGCCATGGTGAGCAGAAAAGTGTCTTCTGGCCCTCGTGACCTTCAAGTTGTGATGTTACCCAGGACCTGGTCTTGTTTCTTTAGACTGGCGATGGAGTGAACGATGCCCCCGCGCTGAAGAAGGCGGAGATCGGCATCGCCATGGGCTCGGGCACGGCCGTGGCCAAGTCTGCCTCTGAGATGGTGCTCTCCGACGACAACTTCTCCACCATCGTTGCAGCTGTGGAGGAGGGCAGGGCCATCTACAACAACATGAAACAGTTCATCCGCTACCTGATCTCCTCCAACGTGGGAGAGGTGGTCTGGTGGGTGCTGGTCTGTTGGGTGAGAAGTGGACGGGGTAGATGTTTAAGACTCATGGCCTCGCCTTCTTCTCTGCAGCATCTTCCTGACTGCCATCCTTGGCCTGCCCGAGGCCCTGATCCCAGTTCAGTTACTGTGGGTGAACCTGGTGACCGACGGCCTTCCGGCTACGGCGCTGGGCTTCAACCCCCCTGACCTGGACATCATGGACAAGCCGCCCCGTAACCCCAAAGAGCCTCTGATTTCTGGATGGCTGTTCTTCAGATACCTCGCCATCGGAGGTGTGTTCATGCCATGGTCATGTTACATCATATCACAAAAAATATTTATTTTTTATTATCTACAGTGCATTCACTAGATTTTGGTTTGGGGTTTATAGGTCATATTTATAATCTACGTTTATAGATATGCAGTCCATTATGGTGTAGTACTGGTGGATTCAGTTAGAAATGATATGAGCTGTTTTTTATACAATATAAAATAATTGGACAAAGGCCTGTGTCTGGCTCGATATTAATCATGAGACAGGGCAAGAAAAAATTCCATGGGAGTAGGTGGGAGCATAAAAAGTTTCATTTTATTTTAAATGCTGCTGCCTGCTATCATCAATAATACATTACCATACGTATAGTTCTTGCAGGTATTTTTGAAATATTGGCATGTACATTTTAGTCTGTGTCACCCACCCTAATTTGGATCTGTTGGTGCGATGTGGTAGAGTAGTAGTGGATGATACGAGTACATGATACTAATATATTCTTTAGCAATTACTAGTTATTAACCAAAAACAAAACGACACAGAAAACATTGGTGCCAAAAAAGATGCCAGTTGCTATTATTGACATTTAAAAATCTTTTTTTTTTTCTAAAATCTGAAATATTTTACATTTGTTTAAAAAAATCAACACACAAAACTTAATCAAATTTTGTTCTTTTTTTCTTGTTTGTTTATTCTGAGCTGAATAATTGGCCAAAAGTCTTTTACGCCCATATGTTTGTCCACTTGATGTGCTGCATTAAAATAGTTCCTGTTTGCGGACCCAGTAACAGGTGTGTAATTGTAAATTGTGTCCATAGGTTACGTGGGCCTGGGGACAGTGGGCGCGGCCACATGGTGGTACCTGTTTGACGAGGAGGGTCCTCAGGTGTCCTTCTACCAGCTGGTGGGTGCGCTGCTGAGACTCGCAGCTGGTTTCCCATGCAGCTGCACAGATGTACTTGGTCAGATTGAGTTTGGCTCATTTCCTGTCCACTGCTCCCTCTGACTCCTGAGCTCCATCTGAGTGATATTATATTATCTCATCGTAGGGGTTGTTTCCAGCAATTGCCCCTGAGTGAAGTGATTGTCATTGTGAAACATTGCAGCACAACTCAGTGACACAGTGACATGGTGAAATGTGTCCTTTACATTTAACCATCACCCTTAGTGAGCAGTGGGCAGCCATGACAGGCACCTACTGATGAGGTGGCCGAGTGGTTAAGGCGATGGACTGCTAATCCATTGTGCTCTGCAGTGGTGGGGCAGTGGTGGCCTAGCACTTAAGGAAGCGGCCCCGTAATCAGAAGGTTGCCTGTCAGGGTGATGGGTTAAATGCAGAGGACACATTTCAATGTGTGCATTGTGTGCTGTGTATCACATGTGACAGTCACTTCACAATTAAAATTACTTGGGACCTACTGGGACATTTCCTTACCCCCTAGGGCTTTTAGATCCGGCTCCATCTGACCCACACCATCACTTTTATGAATGTCACTGCTACCACTGTGTCCCTGATTAACACTCTTTATTAAAAATATAATTTAATTTGCTCTACAGAGGCACTTCATGCAGTGCACAGAGGAAAACCCAATGTTCCAGGGCGTCGACTGTGAGGTGTTCGAATCTCGATACCCCACCACCATGGCTCTCTCTGTGCTGGTCACCATAGAGATGTTCAACGCTCTCAACAGGTGGGTCACCCAATGGGTTAAAGTTACAGCCGGTGTCTCTGTTGTGGTGACGTTTGGGTTGTCACACTCCCCTCTCTCGGTCTCAAATCGCTCTCACGCACACTGCTCCCTTCCTCCAGCCTGTCTGAGAACCAGTCGTTGATCAGGATGCCCCCCTGGGTGAACATCTGGCTGCTGGGAGCAATAATTCTCTCTCTCTCCCTGCACTTCCTCATCCTGTATGTGGAGCCCCTCCCTGTAAGTAGCCCCGCCCATCCTACAGTCCCTGTCCTCCTTCGTTCAGTTGTTGTATAAATATTAATCACGTAAAATCAGTTGCTTTAAATCCCACCTTATTAGAAAATACACATGTTAATTAATGAATTTATGCTTTTAAATGCAGCTGTCAAAAAGAGACTTGGTCCACTTTTTGGAATTTGATATCAGAGCGCTTAGATGATCAAACTGCATCAAATGAAATGTCTTGGTCTTACTTTGTGTGCAGAAATGTCCAGCGCGTCCTTTTAGCGCCTGAGCTCCGCTTTGTTCGTCACAACTCTGACTGTGTCACCCCCCCCCCCCACCACCCCCCCAACCACGCTCTGTCCAACCTCACCGTTCCCCACTTCTGTCCCGTTCTGGTGTCACGTTCTCTGTATGTGTGATCTAGTGGAGGGTGATGGATCTCATCCACTCCGCGCGAGCACCAACCAATCAAATCCTTTTATTCAATTTTGTCGAAAGCGTTGGCCAATCAGTCGGGTTCGTTGTGAGCTGAGCCACTCAGCTGCCACCCTAGTGCTTCCTGCACAACAGACCCCCTCAAGAGTTGAAACTTATTCAATTTAACATAAAAAAAAATATTTTTTACATTTATTAAATGTAATTATCTTTTTTTTTAAAAGTAATGCAGCGTAATTATAGTGTATTGAAACAATAATCTAAATCTCTGTCCCTCTCCAGCTCATTTTCCAGGTGACTCCTCTGCGCTGGTCCCAGTGGATTGTGGTGCTGAAGATCTCCTTCCCCGTCATCCTCCTGGACGAGGCGCTGAAGTACGTCTCCCGACACCATCTGGAAGGTAATTTGGAGGTCCACCAGGGGTCGCCGCACCAGACCGCTGACTTTATTTAACCCGGCCATCTGTTCCGTACTCACCTGTGATTTCAGCAGAGGGTTTAAATGTCGGTTTTATTTCACAGTGCTTTGCGTCTCATAATGCTTTGCAGCCTTACAAACTTTTTCTTTTCTCTCTCTCTCTCTGTCCATGTCTTCTCCTGCAGCCTAAATCTCTCCTCTCGCCTCTGTGAAAAGGTATTTTATTTTTCCCGACTCGTCCCTCGCCGTCTGCCGGGCGTCTGCTGCGACTGATGCTCCTGCCTTCTTGTTGTTCTCTGCGCAGGCGAGGAGGAGGAGCGCTACATGAAGAGCCGGCAGCTGAAATTCTGAGACATCTGGTCCCCTCCGTCCCTGCCCCATCTGACACGTCACCCAACTGCATGTTGTACCACCACTAGAAATGACCAGGGCGTGTGTGTGTGTGTGTGTGTGTGTGTGTGAGAGAGCCTGTCCCGTGTTTTATGCAGTAACTTGTTGCTTTATTTGTATGTTTTGTTTTAATTTGCTCTCCGGCTTTGGGTCACTCGCTGTATATAGTAGTGGAAGAACTGGACCATGGGGGGTGTGGCAGTGGGTGACGGAGGGGGCGGAGACTGCACCACTGCTCTCATCCACACTGATAGCCGGTGTTACCTGGACAGCTCTGTGTGTGTGTGTGTCCGTGTGTGTGTGTGTTACAGTTTACGACCGCTACACCAAAACCGCTTTGCCTCGTGATTTCTCTCCTCCTTTTTTTCTGTCCTCTCCTGTCCATCAGAGACGCCTTCCTGCTTCCATTGAGTGTAGAGATCGGAGGCGGCCATTTTTAAAGTAGTCAGGTGGCCAGTGCTTCCATCCACATCCCCTGCGACGGTCCCCTGTTGAAGCGTTACACGTACACAGCGCCCCCTGGAGGCTCTGAGGAAATCGCAGTTGCATCGCGTCCCTTCAGACGGACGAGACCTGGCTGCTTTAAAGCCCCACGCCCGGACACCAGGGTGGAGTCCTGTAGAGCCTTCAGACCTCGGTCCATGACATGAGAGAGAGGGAGAATGTACGAGGTGAAAAGAGGAGTCTTTACCGGCTCCACCCACAATCGCAAAACGGCCAATCGGCTACCCTGTAATCTCACCTGAATGTATTTCCATATCTCTTTTTTTTTTAATTGCCACCCCGTCTCCCGAATCCATTTTATATACATATATAAAAACCCATCTTCATTTCATGTGGTCGTTTCAGAGCGCCTCTGGTTTTCAGGTAGTGAATGTTAATGTAGGACTCTTAAAGACTGAGCGTAACGTAAAAGCTTTTTTATGTTTCGGACCCCGTCTCAGGGGTAGCCTTGCCACTAAACAGTGCTTTGTTTTTGCGATACAAATGACCTTTTGGGTGTTCTGTTTATTTTTTTTTAAATAAGTACTAATGTATTTGAGTAAATGAACGCGGGCGGTTTTGCTGTCGTTGATATGGGTTAGACTGCGCCCCCCTCGCGCTTCCCGCTCTTTGCCAGCATGTTAGAGGTGAAGGGGCCACCGTTCTCGCGCCATGCGGTCACCAAGTTGCAGCCAGACGTCCCATTCCGTGAGAAACGGGGACACGTGGAGCTTCGCTTGCTGGTGCTTAATGGTGCACCGAGTTACGTTCTTATTACTGTAAACCTTTTACGCGTCCGGAGTTAATCAAATGGCCACAAAGGTAGTAGAGCACCGGTGGCGTTGACTTATTTATGACACCGCTTATTTATTCGTGTTTTTTCCGGGTTTGTTCGCATTTTCGAAGCGCGCACAAAACTACATCAGAATTTCCGTCTGACGTTTTTTTCTCACAACACGCCCTTGAACTTTGACCTTAAACTCAGCCCTCCGCCACACAGCTACTTCTGAGGCGTCGCTGCTCAATGATCCATCTGACCAGAAAGCGCCCAAACCTCACTACATCACTGCTGTAACCATGAGCGGTGTTCTGTTTGATCGAGGCCAGTAAATAGCCGGTGACCCGAAGGCCCCTTCCTGTCCTCGTGACCTAGCATCCTGGCAAAGGTGGCACCTTGAAGTGAGGGACTGTACAGCCTTGTTAATTACTGAACTACTGAACTCTGTACAGAAAACTAAAAGATTGCATGGAACCGTGTTACTGTAATGAATAACCTATACAGTATATGATATTTAAATAATAAAAAAAGAACTTAACTATAACCTATTTACCAACAGCGAAAGAACTGAGTGAAACTTTTATTTTTATTTAGTTTTGTTGGTTTTTTTCAAGAATAGAGGTTTTCATTGTTACTGTTTGTTTTTATGGTCGCTGGGGATTGTTTGTCTTTATTTTAAGCAGGAGGAATTAAAAAATGTCAAATAAATTAATAAATGTAATCATGCTATATAATTATAATATTCATCTTTTTTCAGAGACAGTGATTTGGTTTGAGAAAAGCGTTAAGTCCGGTTAACAGAGTGATTCACCCGGGGATGCATTCTGGGTAATGAAGTTTTTTTTTTATTATTTTAATGTGTGCTCATTGAAGGGCTCTGTGTGGTTTAAGGCTCTGAGACGCCTTTTCGGAGATGTTGCTTTAGAAAACACCTCAGAGGTGAGGAGGAGTGCGGTCTGTGTCAGCAGCACCTTCTTCCCAACACCAGCCGCTCATCTCAGACAGTCTGGAGCCTGAAAACTCACTACTGAGGAAACGAATGGAATCTCTGCATTGCCTTTTTAATAGAAATTATGGACATGTAATTGTATATATATAATAATTAATTCTATATATATATTACAAGTTCATATATATATATATATAATGTAGAGAGTGATACATGAAAGAGACATTGAAATAAAGACTATTTATCTTGTTAATATTCAGAGTTCTTTCTTCACTTTTTTATGTCTTGTTTTAAAGGGGTAAACTGCTGTTATATTTTGTCTATTAGAGAACTTAAAATCCTGAAAATAATTGAATATTTGATCATTTTGAAAAGGACTCAAGTTGACTACGGTATTTATGTATGGCAGATTTTGGTGCATGAACATTTGACCACAAGGGATGTCGAGAGGGATTATCTGACGCTACACACAAATATTAATGCCATCAAATCAGTTTTGTTGTTGATCTTTGACATGTCCGAGATTACTTACGACCACTGCCTCACCCCCTACCATTTATTATATCGACAATAATTCATTTTTTTAATGGATTTTAAAAATAAATAATCAATGACGCAAACGTTTAAACAGGCATTTAACAAACTGGCGGTTTGAATTCTGAAAAATATTGAACGTTTTGTAAAGGGCTCAAGCTGATTAAGTGATTTATGAAAAACTACGTATGTGGATTTTATGCCAGATTTTGAGCATGTACAGAGGGTGCAAAATGCGTTACCAGAGTATTGATGACATCTAAGAGTAAAAAACTCTGGATTAAAAAAAAATAATAATAAAAAAAAAATAGATAGATAGATAATCTCTCTGAAAAAAATGCAAGATGGGGATTTGGTTTTAGAAGCGTCCATTTTGTGGCCGCCTACTGGCGATGCCTGATTGTACCGGCAGATGGCGGCACCGCGCCGCTTTTCTCCGCACACCGACTCGGTTCACTCGACCCTGGGCGAGTGCAGTTTTTCTGTGGACGAGCTGGAGATGTTGATGCGAGTGAAAGTGACGGCCATTGTGAAACACTGCAGCACAGCACACGGTGACACAACGAAATGTGTCCTCTGCCTTTAACCCATCGCCTTTGGTGAGAAGTGAGCACCGTGACAGGTGCGGGGACGGTGCTTTGCTCAGTGGCACCTCAGTGGCACCTTGGTGGGTCGGGATTCGAACCGGCAACCTTCTGATTACGGGGCCGCTTCCTTAACCGCTTGGCCACCACTGCCCCAATAGTTAAAGCTCACAGCGCCTGGCGCTCCCAGGCAGTCTCCCATCCAAGTACTAAGCAGGCCCAGCCCTCCTTAGCTTCCGAGATCAGACGAGATCGGGCGTCCTTCGTCCTTGGTATGGCCGTAAGCCAGCTGGTGGAGGTGGGCCTGATGAGATGGGAGCTGGCGATGAGTGTGACCCCCCGTGTCAGCCACTTCTCTCCATTTCCTTTTTCTTTTCTTCGTTGTGGTCGTGTCAGTGTGCCGGCCTCATCCCTTCCCATGGCAACGTTACTTCCTCCTCTGTGCATGGCCTTATTAGCATTACTGTGATGAGTTCAAGCCACCTGAAAGCTCTGTGTGTGTGTGTGTGTGTGTGTGTGTATGCGTGTGTGTTGTGGTCACAACCCACCAGCTTGTGTGTTGCCGTTTTCACATGGAAATAGCGCATCACGTTGCACGTTTGCGTGTGTGCTCACATGCGGGAGCCTCAGGGTCTCCCTCGAGCGTGGTGGCGTGATGCCTGCTGGGAAATGAGCGGAAGGGGGGGCCTTGTTAGGGCTCGGCGAGGTCGTTAGCTCCTTTCGCTCCGTTCTCTGACTGGGGAAAACGGGGTCTTGATTGTCCTCGCGGGGCCCAATCAGAACCCTGTGGCGCAGAGCGACCGGTGACACTTACTACCATCGGGTCCCTGAGCAAGACACTGTACCGTGAGTGTGCCCAGGGGGGGACTGTCCCCATCACTACTGACTGTAAGGCGCCCTGGATACGGGCTCCGACATGCTGGAGCTTTCAGGACTATTTATGGTTCTGCTCCCTGTAGAAGGTAGCAGTGGTGGAGACTGAAACACGACAGGGTGGTAGTAGCCTGGCAGGTAACACACTTGTCTATGAACCAGAAGAGCCAGGTTCAAACCCCACTTACCACCATCATGTCCCTGAGCAAGACACGTAACCCTGAGTGTCTCCAGGGGGGCTGTCCCCGTCACTACTGACTGTAAGTCACTCTGGATATGGCGTCTGGTAAATGCTGTAAATGTTAAGGACAGACCAGCCACGCGAGCTGCCATACACGTGATGCATGTGCAAACACGGCACTTTTAGAATATTTGGAGGAGGTTCGTTTTAGAAACGGTGAATTAAGGAAGACTTGGTCTACCTTGTGGTGGCCTAGCGGTTAAGGAAGCGGCCCCGTAAACAGAAGGTTGCCGGTTTGAATCCCGATCTGCCAAGGTGCCACTGAGCAAAGCACCGTCCCCACACACTGCTCCCCGGGTGCCTGTCATGGCTGCCCACTGCTCACTCAGGGTGATGGGTTAAATGCAGAGGACAAATTTCACTGAGTGCATCGTGTGCTGTGCTGCTGTGTATCACATGTGACTTCACTTTCCCGAAATGGAAATAATCTGTCTCTGTGGGGGGCATTTTGAGGGTTTAGGTGTTCTTCATTCAAAAAATATGTTCGCAAGACGTCCACGGTCATAAAAAGTGTGCTGGCGTACATGCTAGAATGTTCCAAGTAGCCTTTTCACATCGGAGGATCTCACCATTTCTATAAATACTCCTAATGAAAGCACCTATCGTCATGCCAGTTGAATTCTGGGTAACTAGCTCGTTTAAGCGCTGTGTTGAGGGTTTTTCTGTCAGGGAACTTCATGCAATTTGGGTCAAACGTGGAGTAAAACTAGATGGGAGTTGATAGATTTGCTTTCCTGCAATTTTCCATCTTAGTCCATAAACCCTTAGAAGATGGCGCTACTGATCCCCAAAATGTGATGATGCATCTCCGTTTCTCTACAGCCAAAGACGAAACGCACAGCAGCCGCCGGCACAAGCGTGCTTTTCATCAGTTTTGCGTTTAGCTCTGCAGCAACGCAGGAAACTCTGAAGAGTTTGCGTTGCATGGGTGTGAAAACGTGAAGCCTCATTCCCGTCACTGTACAACACGCACATTAAGAGACACCAGAAGTGTGGAAATAGTGAGCAAGTTCCGCTTAACTTCCCTTCTGGCCTTCGGATGGTAGGAGGAAGCCCGTTCCAACATGCAGAGAGCGTGGCTTTACCGACATGTGGCCTTTTTCACCTTCGTAAAACGCATTTTGAATGGGCAGGAATCCTTGAGCGGTGATCCAATGGTCTAGATTTGGCCATCATAGTAATCATAGCATGAAATAGGTTGACCTCAAAGGAACACGTCCGAAGCTCAGTCACTTCTGCAACACTCTTCTGCAGTCCAACACATTTGCAAAAAGATTTTGTTTTGATTCAGTCCTGGTCACTTCTCCTCTGAAAGACAAATCCCGCCATATAAAGTGATTGTCTTTGTGATACACTGCAGCACAGCACACGGTGACACAACGATATGTGTCCTCTGTATTTAACCGTCACCCTTGGTGAGCAGTGGGCACCATGACAGGCGCCCGGGGAGCAGCGTGTGGGGACGGTGATGGCGGCTCGGGATTCGAACTGGCGACCTTCTGGTTACGGGTCCGCTTCCTTAACCGCTAGGCCACCACTGCCCCAATATATTGTAAAATGTCAATCAATCATTATTTATATGGTGCTTTTTGCAATGTACACTATCACAAAGCGCCTAACAAATAGTCTCTCCGAACCAGGAGCCTCCCCAGGCAGGATATATGGCCACCACTGCCACCATCCACAGTGGAGAGGATGGTGAAGGATGTAGAAAAGAGAAGAGTGAGTTGGTGGTGAGAACTGGACATTACCGCGGCGTTACTAACGGTGAGGGGAGTGTTGTTGAAGCCGAGGCGGTAGAAGTAGGTTTTTAGCCTGGTTTCAAATACAGATGCTGTGTCTGAACCCCGTACATTCTTCTGAAAGATCGTTCCACAGATTTGGGGCTCTGTTTCCAGCAGTGACGTTGCATACACGGGGGACAGCCAGTAAACCTTCTCCCAGAGAACGAAGGGAGCGTGGCGGGCATTGTGGGACCAGTGGGTTACTAAGATAGCCTGGAGCACGACCATGCAAACGCCCTAGTTGCACTAGTTGGAAACTAGTTTCCACTGCAGTCGGTGCGCGCAGTGTGAAGGATCATGGGAAGCGCAGAACGTGATCCGGTGTTGTACCAAATTCAGTGACCCGTCGAGTTCCGTGACCCTAGATGGCACTGTGCCGCGAAAGATGGTTAGGATCCTACTTGTAGCACGGTCGCAATATCTGACAAAAATGTCACGTCTTGTCCTTGGTTGTTGTTCATGATTACAAGTGAAGTGATTGTCATGGTGACACAGTGAAATGTGTCCTCTGTAATTAGCCACCACCCTTAGTGAGCAGTGGGCAGCCACGACAGGCGAGACAGGCCGGGGAGCAGTGTGTGGGGACGGGGCTTTGCTCAGTGGTACCTGTGCGGATCGGGATTCGAATCTGCAACCTTCGTATTACGGGGCCGCTTCCTTAACCAATAGGCCACCACTGCCACCAATTACAATGGTAAATGTTTCAGATGATGAAAGAAGTTACCTAAAATGGTTTGGTGTGTGTTCTCTATTTAACTTTGTTAAAATAACAAAGGCTGCATGTTTCACTCATTTGTTTATTGCTCTCAAAGTACACAATTAACACTCAATAATCAATTCATTCAGCTAACAACTGCCGTGTATTGTGATTGTTTGACGTTGCTCACCGTCTTTCGCGGCACAGCGCCACCTGGTGTCACGGAGTTCGAGTTGCCGGAACTCGGCACGGCGCCGGCGGGCTTTAGGACCCGACGCAGGGCAGGGCGGCGCGTCGCGGCGCCGCTGAAAGTTGCGCGTTCCGTGCCGGATCTCGGCAGTCCGCCGCTCCGCAGGATCGCCGCGGGCTCGGCCACGTCTGACGGGCGTCTGTCGGCTGCTGGCCGAAAGCGAAAGCGGTCGGACGGGGCGGAGGAGGGGGACCGCCGCTCCTGCGGACTCGAACTCGGGGCTTTTAAACCAGCCCGCGTCGGGGCGCGTCCGGTTCGCGAAAATACCGCAGCGCGCCGGTAAAGTGGACCAGAGGATCCCGGACCCGTCCAGGACCGCCGGGGCCGGTAAGGTCAACTTTTACCTCGGCTTTTCGTGTTCGGGTGAGCAGCAGTTCGGCTTTTCTCGTCCCGTTTCGAGGGTCCGAACGGCGCAGAGTTCCAATCAATAGATCGATACGTCAGCTGGGACGATTGACGGTCTCTCTCCTCTCCCTATCTCTCTCTCTCACTGTCCGATCGGGTCAGATCAAGGGATGCTTTATTACAGGAGAATTCTGCTGTAATAAATCATCATTAGTGAATAGATTGGTGGAGCTGGGGGCACCGTGCGACCATGTACGGTGACATGTGGCCCAAAGCCCTGCTCCGTGTGGGCGTGGCCGAAAGATGGGGGGGGGTGGTTTGTGTGTGTGATGGTGAGACCTGTTTTCTCTGGAACTCGTCTTCCTCTTCTTCCGAGGCACGGCTCCGGTGTTTACTCTGTTCCAGTGTTCCGCTGTGCGGTCGAGCTGGTTCTGCAGCACCAGCACTGCGGGGGACCGGGGTCCTGGCCATCGTCCCCCGGCTCGTTCCAGAGGAGACCCGGAGGAAAAAGTGGAAGAAGAAAGGCGTCGTCGGTGGAGCTTCCCAACGCAGGCAGACCAGCCGTCTCTTGCTTGGGTTTCGGGGTCCACGGTGGTGGTACACCACCAGAACGTTGGTCCTGTCAAAATACGCAACAGCACTGGACATGACTGCACGCCGTTGCGGCTTTGTCCAGGCGCTGCAGACTTTCTGTAAATTTGACCAATAAGCGGAAAGGTGATCATTACCACACACACACACAGAAATGGTCGATCGATGCAAAGTTATGGCATGTATGCAAATGACCTGGCACATGTGGCAGCCAATCAGTCGGGTTCATTGTCGGTAAGAAAGCCCTGTTGTTTTACAGCATCATTTCATTGGAAGTCAACACTAATTGTGAAGATAAGATGAGATAAGACGATCCTTTATTAGTCCCGCAAGTGGGACTATTGGGATATTTACATTGTCAAGGCAGAAAGTGGACAGTACGAGATAAGAGCAGCAAAAAAAATAATCGACTATATCATCGACTGTATGATATAAAAATTATACAATATACAAATAAATACACTGGAGGAATAAAAAAACTGTGGAGGCGACTCTAAGAAACTCTAAAGACTATAAGAGACTCTACACGTTAATCTCTACATGTACGCATTTCCGGCATTTCAACATTCGGAAGGGCAGCGTATGCGTAATCGGACAAACGTCTCGCTCATTTACCAACAGAATCCGTCACTGGAGGCAGATCTGCTTTATTCTCACGTTGAATTCACATTGCGCTTTCCAGGCTGAGAACATTTATGTGTGTTTTCGTAAGACATAAAAAAGCACCTTTATTAAACCGCTGCACGCAATAAAGCTCTTTTTAAACGCCGTGTTAAGTCAACGTGTAGGGAAAGGTGTTAAAAGTTAAAAGATGTGTTAATAGTGAGGAATTTGTGTTCCAATCTGACACCCATGTGACCACAACGAAATGTCATTTATTAATCAGAATTTTATGCGAGGTGTGCGGTGTTGTTGCTCTGCACGGCTATCGTGGAGATAACGCTACGTTACTGGACAGCCGCATGAGAAAAGCTGGTTCTTCAGATGGCCTCCAGGAACGCTCCTGAAGTGGAGCTGGAGAACAGGGCACCGGGAGTCCACGCAGGCTTTCTGAGAGGGCGCCGTCAGAAGAAGCGACGTGGACGTAATTCGCTCTTTAGCGAGAGCGCGGTCAGGACGAGGCGACGGCTGGAGCTCCGGCCTTTTCTGAAGGTCTGGATGACCAGGAACTCTGGCTTAAGCAGAAAGTAGCCATAGAAACACTTCATAAATGATGAAAAATATGCAGCTTCTACGGATTTTTATTTCTCTAGAAACAAATGTGTTGCTACATAGGAATTACTAAATAATAACGGCGTAAACGGCACATTGTAATCGCTCACTGTTCTCGTGCCGTATATCTAAAGCGGCCTACGCAGCCCGGAGTTGTGGTGAGGGCCGCGGTGAACCCAGTAGATCAGTGGGAGGGGGTGTCTCGCTTGGCATCCCGGCAGCGGCGACCACGGGTTATTCGTTTTAACGGCGTAGGTGTCTTCAGGAATGCGGACCGTGGCGCCGGCTGGTGGGTAACACACTTGCCTGTGAACCAGAAGACCCGGGTTCAAATCCCGCTTACTAACATCGTGTCCCTGAGCAAGACACTTAACCCTGAGTGTCCCCAGGGGGGACTGTCCCTGTAACTACTGATTGTAAGTCGCTCTGGATAAGGGCGTCTGGTAAACGCTGTAAATGTAAATGTAAATGCATGGTGAGGGTAAAACGCTGTGACCTGGTCACGGCAGGCGGGAGACTAATCCAATTTACCAGTCCCGTTGTGTGTGTGAGTGCAGGTCAGGCCCGGGTTATGAACCGAGGTGACCCATAACACAGATAACGATACGGTTTAATCTTGGGCCGTTGAAATGAAGCTCATAATCGGTGATTCGTAATGAGTCCTGATTGCCGTTTGCATGGACTTAACGCTCATCCCACAGACGTACTTGAAAACATAACGTGATGTTGAAAATAATGTAGACAAATTAATGGGTGCATCGTGATTAATGGCTGCACTGAAATTAATATTTACATTTAAATTTACATTTACAGCATTTTCCAGACGCTCTTATCCAGAGCGACTTACAATCAGTAGTTACAGGGACAGTCCCCCCCTGGAGACACTCAGGGTTAAGTGTCCTGCTCAGGGACACGATGGTAGTAATTGGGGTTTGAACCTGGGTCTTCTGGTTCATAGGCGAGTGTGTTACCCACTAGGCTACTACCACCCTACATAATTGATTATACCTTAATGACGACCGGATCTGCCACTCTCTGGCAAGTTGAGTTTTTTTGAACCTTGAACACTGCAGGCCATGACACATTTTTACTGTGACCTGATGTGACCGATCTTATCAGTCTCTGAGTGTCCAGAGATCTACAACACCACGTTACAGGCGTGTTTACTGGGAGTATAGATAACTACGCCTATTACTGGTTTATAGGAATAAGCGCGAACCTCGAACCTCCTCCATGAACCACCCCCTTCAGGTCCTGGCAGGATTACCGAGTTGCAAATCTTCACCTTTCCCCAAGGTGTTGGAGCTTCACGTCGCCAAGTCACCATGTGAATTTGGTGACCTTTCACCCTGAGGAATTTACATACACCCAATTTTTTGGCCCTGTGAAGGGACGTTTCTTCAAAAGCCTCAAGGTGACCTTCTCCTGCATCTGAGTTCACTCACTGCACGCTTGTGCCGTTAGAAGCTTCTGATCTTGGTCCTGAATGCATAGTTCAAGTCTACAAAGCAGTAGCTGCAGGACGCTGGCCTGTGAGCTGGTTCAGCTGGTTACGATTGTTTAAAAATGGATTTGGATGTCGTCTGTGTGGTCTGGTTATGGATAATATTGGCGGATGGGCTGATTTGAGGGTGGATGAGGGGACTGGTGTCACTGTTTGAGCAACCCGCTGATTGCAGGCGGAGGACGTGGCTGCACAGCCCTGAAAAGGCCACTGATCCAGTTCCAGTTCCCGCTCTCCCGTGGAGTCGGTTGCTCGCGGGCGTTCTCTCTGCTCCGAGACGCTCTGTCCTCATGAATAATTCCCTGTGTGTGCTGCGCCCCAGAATCTCCCGCCGACTCGCGTCCCGGCACCACCGGATTTTGTAATACCCCGCGCTCATCACACTGGCTCACGTGTCTGCTGTGACCATGTTCAGGTTCAGCACACATGCAACATGATCCAGCAGACATGATCCTGGGTCCACCAGAACTCGCCATACTCAGGCGGAAAAGGGAAAAAATCTCTTTCTGAGAAGGAAGTGCTAGTTGGATTTCTCCTTCGATTCATCAATCACAGGATCAGTCACGGGGGTGTGTATTGGCAAGGATCTCACAAAACGATCATATCGCGATATGTTGTGATACTGTACATATTGCGATATTCTACAGTTCACTGAAAATGTAAAAATAAGCAAGTAATTCAAAGTAGCCAGCTGTACAGCGCCATCTGCAGGAGTGGAGGGTGTTGTCACACACAAAATCTCATCTCTGCTGACAGCACCACCCGGTGGACTAAATTTGTATACAAATATTCGGGGGCAGTGGTGGCCCATTATCACAAGGTTGGCGGTTCAAATCCCGATCTGCCGAGGTGCCACTGAGCAAAGCACCGTCCCCACACACTGCTCACCAAGGGTGATGGTTAAATACAGAGGACACGTTTCATTGTGTCATTGTGTGCTGTGCTGCAGTGTTTCGTTTGAATCCTTGGAAAAGTTGTCATGTATAGAGCCGGGGTTTAACACAACGGTGACATTAATAACCAGTAGCAGCAATGAGGTTCCCCGATGTTTATAAATTGAACGATGCGCTGGACTGTCGTGGCATTCCGTGGCGTTACTTTCAGTCTATTTAATTTTAGTTTTTAAAACATAACAAAGTTTTGCAAATCGCAAGTTCCGTGTCTCGAATCCACCAGCAGCACTTTTCCTGTCATTTTTATATATTTCTTCTGTGCAAAACGGTAAAAACAGTGAAAACGATGTTTTATGTGACGAAGTGTCTTGTCTTGTAATCATGAACTGGTAGGGGAAATATTGCAATATATTATCATTGAATATATAAATATTCTTGTTAGTTTCATCTACAGACCTCTGAAATGTTGCATTAAAGTATTACACTGTTAGGTGGATATGGCGTCCGCAGTGTTGCAGGAACCGTAGAAGGCGTGGCGTTTTGATCATTAGTTTGGATTTATATGTGACAGTTGCTGACTGCAGAGTTCGTTGCCTCTCCGCTCGCTCGGACTTTTAACTCGCTTTGCGGCTGAGGATATTTATTAATATTCTCGCCCGACCCGCCGGCAGTCAGATTCCCATGTTTCCGTGTCAGTTGTGCCGAGAATAATATTTCAAGGCCGTGCGCGTGAAAGCGATATCATCCCCAGCTGCGCCACTACTGCTTCTTCGCTGCTCACGTCTGAAGCCTGCCAGGCAGAATTTCAAAGAGAAGGAGCAGCACAGCACACGGTGACACGGTGAAACGTGTCCTCTGTATTTAACCCATCACCCTTGGTGAGCAGTGGGGCACCATGACAGGCGCCTGGTACACTGGTACACTGTCCTCACCGGCAAGGACCTTTAGTGCTCCGTTTTATAGACTGTGACAGCCGTTAATGGCTTCGGCGCCGCTGAACGTCCCTCAACATCAGAATCAGGGTCCCATGCAATCATTGGTGCCAATCGTGCCATTAGATGTGGGCCATGTATCCAGGTACGAGGCTGGGTGTGTCTGCCCACTGTTCTCCCATTAAGCATCTCAAATGAATAAATAGACAATTCAAGAAAGAAACACAATCTATAATCACCCAGAATTATGCAGCAGCGTGCGTGACATCAGGCTCCTCCCATTTTAAAATGGTGGTAGTAGTGGTAGTGGGTAAGACGCTCGCCTACGAACAAGAAGAAACCAGGTTTGAACCCCACTTCCTACCACCGTGTCCCTGAGCATGACACTTAACCCTGAGTGTCTCCAGGGGGGACTGTCCCTGTAACTACTGATTGTAAGTCGCTCTGGATAAGGGCGCCTGGTAAATGCTGTAAATGGAAATGTAAAAGAACATCAGTAACCACGAAGTGGTAAATGATCAAACACGAATTTCTGGTTTAACCGCTCACCCTTGGTGAGCAGTGGGGCACCATGACAGGCGCCCGGGGAGCAGCGTGTGGGGACGGTAGCTTGATCAAAGGGACCTCAGTGGCACCTTTCCGATTCCTAACCCGCTCAGCCACCACTGCCCACTTCTCACTTGCATGAAAGTAAAACCAAAAGTAAAGTCTGCATCCCAGAGATACTCCAGAGAGGGGTGCACACCTCAGTTGACCCCATGCTGACCCCAGTTGACCCCATGCTCATTAACTCTGCGCGATATATAGCTTCATCGATTTTAATCAAGCACATTATTCTGCTTTTTTTTTTTTGCTTGTTGACTGCTGGTGGCCTTCGTTCAGCCTGAAGTTTGATGTTTCTGACGTAGCACGTGGGAGGTGTTCACCCATCAGAAGGCCTGAACTAACGACATTTTAACCTGCGTGTTGGTGTTGGTGTTGATCGTGGGCATGGTCATGTACATGTACAAGTGGCGCGAGGGGTGAAACGGAGGAGAAAGGGAGGAGATGTACACATCGAGTGTGACGTGTTGACAGGAGGGGGTTTAAGTCGTCCAGAATGACGCAGTAGGGAGGGCTGTCAATCATGCCTACAAGCTCCTCCCCTTTTAATCTTTTGGGTGTCAGAAATCATTACACTCCAACAATAAAGGGCTCCTGTCCAACATGCAGTGACTTCCTCTTTGTGTCTGTTTATTTTTGGGATCGGGACTTATTGCGCAGGTCCGCGGTGGTTCTGCATGCCGTCTTTTTAATTTTACCGTTTGCTGGGTTCATCAGTTGCTGCTGCTGATGTTTGAAAATAACATTTTGAGGTGCCGAGGGCCGCGGTGTAAAGTAAATGAAACATCTGTAATTAAGAAGCCCCCGTGGAGGCTCTCCGTCACAACGCTCATTTACCCACTAACAGATGGCAGCAGGCAGCTAATGTACTTGTGGAAAAGTTGGAGTGAACGCGACGTCGAGCGGGATCCTTTCCGAGGCAGCCGGCTCTGCCATAAAAGGCAGGGAGGGCATGCTTCCGTGCCAGCGCCGCCGGGAGAAGGTGTGTTTGCGTGAACAATCTCCTGTCTGGCCTCGGCTGAGAGGAAAGCGTGGAACTTCCGCGCTGAAGATGCCCCTGGTACACTGTCCTCACCGGCAAGGACCTTTAGTGCTCCGTTTTACAGACCGTGACAGCCGTTAATGGCTTCGGTGCCGCTGAACATCCCTCAACATCAGAATCAGGGTCCCATGCAATCATTGGTGCCAATCGTGCCATTAGATGTGGGCCATGTATCCAGGTACGAGGCTGGGTGTGTCTGCCCACTGTTCTCCCATTAAGCAACTCAAATGAATAAATAGACAATTCGAGAAAGAAACACAATCTATAATCACCCAGAATTATGCAGCAGCGTGCGTGACATCAGGCTCCTCCCATTTTAAAATGGTGGTAGTAGTGGTAGTGGGTAAGACGCTCGCCTACGAACAAGAAGAAACCAGGTTCGAACCCCACTTCCTACCACCGTGTCCCTGAGCAAGACACTTAACCCTGAGTGTCTCCAGGGGGGGACTGTCCCTGTAACTACTGATTGTAAGTGGCTCTGGATAAGGGCGCCTGGTAAATGCTGTAAATGTAAATGTAAAAGAACATCAGTAACCACGAAGTGGTAAATGATCAAACACGAATTTCTGGTCTATAGTACCTATCCTTCCCGGAGGATTCGCTGCTTGTAACTTTGTTTCGTGATTGGTAAAAGTGTTGCATGTTGTAAATTTGTGTTATCAAATGTACATTTTTTTTTATAAAATGTTCATTTGATTTGCAATTCTCAGCCACCGCCGCCAGGTGACGCGTTTGTAATTAAAAATGGATCCTGAGGAGGTGAAACGGGGGCTAGACTCTGCGGTTATGTTTCAAACCCACTCATTTCCCCGCACATTTACTTTCCCTCTTAGGCCACGTCATCATGAGAATGTTTTTCCCTCCGCGGGAAGTGGCCGGCACTCCTCCAGCGGCGGGAATGAATGAGCTGTGGCTGGGTAGGAAGGTGGTGGTCTCGGCAGCCCGCTTTCAGCTGACGTTCAGCTCACTTTTTCTCCTCTCAGATGAACCTCTAGCCGTCTAATTTAGTACTGCGCCATATCCCTCTCACGTTCTATTCGTTCCGCCCTTTTCACATAATTGCATGTCCTCAGGTAGAAGCGGATGCAAATCTGTGAAGTGTGGAGACACACGCAAAACACACAGACTTGTTCGTGATTCATTTTGCATCCTGTGTGTCGGTTTTATTCCTTGGAACCGCCCGCTGCGATCAGGGCCCTCCAGGTCCCTGTTCCGCTTCATCTCTGCGTGTTTGCGGTTTACAGTGCGTTTGGCACACATATGATCCCTTCTTCAGACGATTACAGTAGATCCCCTCTAATCTCCATTATCTTGTGTGTTGGGGACTTTGCATCTGCCGCAGAGTTCCAGACGCCCATTTGTCAAGATGTGCAAGGAAGACCAAATGCTGTCATTTAAATAAATCCAATTGAATTGTACAGGTTATAGGTCACATTAAAGGTGAAATTATTATTTTTTTTCTTTATTTTTCATTACATCATAATAACCTGGCATTTTAACAGGGGTGTGTGCAATTTTTATATCCACTCACTTCAGTCTAACAAACACTTCACTTTCACTTAACTGAATGTAATACATTTGTAATACAGTAGTTTACTCTGCTGGGGGTCAAGGGTCATAGAATTCATTCAGCCATTAACAAAGAAACCAGCACTCAGTGGCTGCATGTCATTTAGATTGAGGAAAAGAACAGATGAAATAAAGACGGATTCGGGTGTGGTACCACCACCCTCAGCCCAACACTACACTGACACCAACAAAGCAGGAACCAGATCTGAATCCCGGGCTACGTGACCCTCGCTCAGTGTATGATGGATTATGGAAGGTGTGTCTGTGTGCTCGGTGAGTCGATTTCCCCGCATCCAGCAGGAAGGAACTACAGCACTGCAGCGGCCCCCAAATCACGTCCATCTTCCGCTTCCCGCGTCGCCTCCGGTCGGACAGGTAGCCAATCGCCCGTCTCCTTCGGGTCTCCTCACTGGGGACATATGGACATAGAAACAGACAGGAAGCCGCTGCTGATCCCTTCTGGGAATCTGGGAATACAGAAAATGGGACTCTGGAGAAGGGATGGTTAAAGGCGTGATGCTCTTTGTGTGTGTTCATTAATACTACTGTAGATTACTGGCCTGGTTTCATGGCATCTTTTCTAAAAGATTGCAACGCTTTTTGCTTTTTGTGAAATTGTGTGAGTGTGAAAAACAAAATTTTTCACCTCTTTGTTTTTGGTAGAACTCCTCAAAAAGAAGAGAATGTGGAATGGTTCTGCGTTCAATGGGGATGTTAATCTTCACACACACACACACACACACACACTCAGTGTATAAATAGAGATGTAATGAGTCCCCTCAGTAGAGGAGGTAGAGGACCCTGTCCACGTTCCTCTCGGGTGGGGGCTGAGGTTTCAGAAGAAACCCCCCCAGCACAACTTTCTGAGCAGCCCTGCCTCCCTCATCCTTCCTCCTAATCGCCAGATAGCTATGGAGAGGTTAGCCCGGGATTTAACCAGGATTGTGTGTGTGTGTGTGTGTGTGTACATTTCTATTTCTGTCCTCGGCGATGGCCGGACGCACCATGCGCCTACCGTTGGCCCCGGCCTGGTCGGTTTCATGTGGTGCTCAGCCGCTATGGCGAAATCGGCCCCGTTTATTTATTTACCGGCCCCTGGTCAGCGCCGCGTCCAGTACAGCAAACAGCTAATCCAGCCGATTCAATTAAGGCAAGACGAGGATTAGTCCCTGACAACAACTTTCCCTCCATGATACCACGGGCGGAACCAGACTGAATGTTGCAGCACTACTGGTGGATGGACAGAAGGGGGCAGAGGGAAAATGGTGTCATTCAACAAACGAGACCTGGGACGGAACCAAACACTAGCTCCTGTTGCACCCCAATCTTTGGAAAAGGGGACCTAAAAAAAGAAGACAACAGCAGGGGCGGAGCCTGCCCTTTCAGGAAAGACGTTTTCACAGAACCATCCCCACAAACCATGGGATCGTAAGAGATCCAGTCAGCTGCCGCCTTCCGTTCTCCAAAAAAGCTGATTTCCGGAAAACAGCGTTAAAAAAAAAAGCGAGAAATGTCAAACATCTGCATGCTATTAACACCCCCCGGCACGTGTGGGCGCTACGTGACCCGTTTACACCCCATTCAACTGTGATGAATGCAATTTCATTCATTTTACTCTGGATTACAAATGTCACTTTCAGAATGAACTTGCCGATTGCTGCGATTCATTTGAAGTATTTAACACAAACGAATGCGTTTTGGTTACCGTGTGCTCAAAATTATGCTTAATGCTTGAGGGTGGGTGTGTCTGTAGTGCAGGTAGGGCAGGAGCGGCAACCAATCCTTGTTTCTGACTTACCCACAGTAAGCCCAGCTGATTGGTCAACCCATCAGGAAAGTTGCATAAATGAATTTGATTGGCTGACTGTTTCTCCCCAGCACATGACGTCACCCCACTCAAAGCGAACGGGAAGTCTCGAGCCTCTTTCCATCACTCTCCTTATTGAAGTGTGAAGAATGACTTGCGATTTCTCTTTTTTCGAGATGTGTGATTTAGTTAGTAAAATACTGTTGTCTTTAATATGGAGATGGATGGAGAGATGGAGAGAAAATACAAGTAATCACAGCTTGACTCAGACCTACTGTACTTGAGACAAACGCAATCCCACCAAAACTGAACTAATATTCACTCCAGCAGATTCTTCACCACATCAGGACCTTGCTCACAACTCACAGCCCTCTCTCCTTCTACAACCTTGGAGTAACAATAGACAACCAACTCTCCTTCTCGACTCACATCAGCAATCTTTCCCGCTCATGTAGATTCCTTCTCTATTCCTTCACGATGGTAACCTCTATGTACTAAATGCAGCAGCACGACTGATCTTCAACCTTCCCAAGTTCTCCACACCGCCCCTCTGCTACATTACCTCCACTGGCTCCCAGTAGCTGCATGCATCAGGTTCAAAATACTGATGCTGGCCTACAAAGCCAAACATGGAGTAGCACCATCCTACCTCACAGCCCTTATTACACCTCGCACTGCACCTCGTATACTCCAGTACTGCTCGCCTGGTCCCTCCATCTCTGAAGGTAAAAGGAAGACGCTCATCTAGACTCTTCTCCATCTTGGCCCCTCGGTGGTGGAATGAACTTCCCCTCGAGGTCAGAACAGCTCAGTCACTGAGCACCTTCACACGGCAGCTCAAGACCTTCCTCTTTAGAGAATATTTAGATGAACTTGTAACCTTCTTATTGTCTAAATTATGTATAGAAACTAGAACAGAGTGAATAAAAATATCTTGGTAATTGGTATGTATTCATAGTTGGGGGTCCTGGTGAACCAGAACTGATCACTTCATCGATGGGAACATGGAAGCACGTTGTAAGTCACTCTGGATAAGGACGTCTGCCAAATGCCTTAAATGTAAATGTGAGTGGCTGGAAGGACGGTGACAGGAATTATTAATCAGAGGGGAACCCTGCCGCATCACCAGGTCCTCCCTCACACCTCGCTGCCTGACCCCTGCCTCTGTGCTGGAGTTTCCGTGGTGATTAACGGTTTCCCTTGGGCAGCATCGGGTACCGCCGATCTAGGGCCGTCAGCATGAGACGCCATTTCATTGTGTGAAGGGAACCTGACCAGACGTGGTGAAATAAATCCCGCTTAAGTATATAATTGCCGTGGTTTAGGCCTGTTGACTCTGAAACAGATACGTAGATAAGTCAGGAGTCGGATTAGACCACCACTCTCTCTTTCTCATCTGTGCTTGTTCTCTGCCTCTGTGGCTCCTTTCAGTACGTATACAGTACAGGTGGATACCTTCTCATTCAACGTGTTTTCTTTATTTTCATGACCATTTACGTTGGTAGATTCTCACTGAAGGCACCAAAACTATGAATGAACACATGTGGAGTTATGTACTTAACAAAAAAACATGTTTTATATTCTAGTTTCTTTGCTCTGATTACTGCTTTGCACACTCTTGGCATTCTCTCGATGAGCTTCAAGAGGTCGTCACCTGAAATGCTTCTCCAACAGTCTTGAAGGAGTTCCCAGAGGTGTTTAGCACTTGTTGGTCCAGCTCGCCCCAAACCATCTGGATTGAGTTCAGGTCCGGTGACTGTGGAGGCCAGGTCTCCACTTTTTGTTAAGTACATAACTCCACATGTGTTCATTCATAGTTTTGATGCCGTCAGTGAGAATCTACCAACGTAAATGGTCATGAAAAAAAGTCCAAACTTTTGACCTGTACTGTATTTCTACCTGAGTGCCACTGTCCTTCGTCTCTCATCTCACCCCGTCTTCCTCCGTCTCCATCTGGGCTGCAGCTGGGGGATTAAACGTGACAGAAGAATCGTCCCGGTCCGGTGAGGACGGCCACTGTCCTCCTCTCCCTTTTTTACGGTGCGAGGCGTTTTGTTGCTGGCGGCCTCGCTGATCCGCGTACGTGACCCGGCCGCCCCCTCTGCTGTCTGCTGTGTGTTATTTTAATAAAACGTAGACCAGAAATCGTTTCTGCCTCTCTTTACATTGTCTAGGAGTAAAGTGCTGGCACTGGCGCGCGATGCAAGGTTGACGGACCGATTTAATCCGATGGGACGTCCGGATGTCTGTCCATGTCCCCAGCAGCCCAAGAAGCGGCTGGCATTTGTTTTAATTGCTTGACATTTTCCTAAGTAGACTCTTGTGGCTATTCATTTATTTTGAATTTATTTCTTTTTCTTTGGCCCGTCTGTTTCTCTGAAGCCTCGCTGCGGTCGCTTCAACACCTCACTGCTTTGTTGATTATTTCTCCTCTTCTACCTTCTGTCTGTAATTGGGACCAGCCTGGACCTTACATATTAACACCATGCTCTGTGTGTGTGTGTGTGTTTGCATAGCTTACGAACGGCCTGCTCTCTTTTCAAGTTTTTTCATTTGATGCTCTTGATGACGTGCCGTATTTGAAGGACCTTCAGCGGATGCCTGCTGGGTGTGGAGAAGTCCATGTCTGCCTTTGAGTTCGTCTGTTGGTTTAATGGCCATTCCAGGGGAATCAAAAAGTCAGTGTGGTACAAAATCTGCAGCGGAAGATAATTATAATATAATTACGTAACCGTTGCTTTTGCCTCTTTCTGCGATAAACGCGACTTCTGTCACGTCTCGAGTGTCACTGACCAATCAGGAGGCCTCTGCTAAGTATGTGCTTCTATTCTGTTCTTCTCTTATTATAAAGTGCTTCTTCAGTCTTGTAGTTTAGCCTTTTTTTATTTGTGTTAATTACATATGGAAACCATGAATAGAGGTGTTGAAATTAATATCATAACCGAAGCATCGCGATGCAGATGTGCATGATTTTGCATCAATGCAGTGCAGAACATAATTGATTTCATTAAAATGACGGTGCTTGTTTATTATCTTGGTTATTTGTAGTTAAAAAGTAGTGCCGATAGTGACTGTGGCAGCCTGATCTGAGTTCAGCCTCGTCCACACGGACGTTCAACATGAACACCACCCACATTTTGCTGCGGTTTGTGCTGTGTTCGATTCGCTGGCGTTTGCTTTACAGTTGATGCCCAAAAACCGTTGCATGCAGCGTAACGTTGATTTGCAGTGTAAAAGCTGGTGCTGAACGCCCGTGTGGACGGGTTGAAAAACAGTCGGGCTCAGTCTGCACTCACCTGACCCAACGAACACCAGAAAAATGCCTGGTTCAGATGTACGTATTTGAAAACATAATGTGGAGTCATGTAGAAAAATTGATTGGATGCATCGTGATATAATTAATTGAATCGTGAGACCAGTGAAGTGATGGTTGCACCTGACACCATGATGGATCCTGTGGGATTTGGAAACACAAAAACATTCGAACTGTTATTTGGTGATGGATAGTATGTAGCAATAATGTAATAACTAGGGCTATTAATCATTTTAAAAAAAGCTAAAGCTAGTTATAATATTTATAACTTTATACACAGGCAAGTGTTGTAAAAAGAGCTCAGGCTGTAACTTACGCCAACAGAAACGACAGTCAAATAAATGTTGTCCACTCTTTGCCACTCTTGTGCTCCCTGCACTGCAGACACACCCACCCAATCCCGGGGTATATGGTTGGGGTTATATATTTTTTCGTTGGCATGTTCTTCGTCTACATGACCTTCCCCTGCATCCTGGTTTTACGACGCATGGCCTGAATTGGACTTTACTTGGATTCCCCTACGTTGGTGTTCTCATATACAATTCTAAATAAATTCAAGTGTTTTTACTCTAGCATGGGGACTTTATGTGTGCCAGTCCCCCACGCTGCAGACTGGCCTGCAGGAGCCTGCTGGGTTAATGGTCTGGCCGTGCCAATGAGATGCAAACTACTGCAGTTAACAAGCTCTGCTGTCATTCATATTTCCCATCAGCACCTCCTCCCCAGCGTCCGTCATCATCCATCAGCCACAGGGCACAGTCGCTCAGATCATCTGTCTCACTCACTTGGGGTGATGCTGCAACGTCCTGGGCACGTGTTAAACGTCTGGCCGGCATGTGAGAAGCTGTCGTCAGACCCAAAATATCATCATACTTCCCATAACACAAGATATGATATATACAGATATGATAAACAATTGAATCTGAATGGTGTGGTATGCTTCAACAAGACACCTCATAAATAGTGCAATTCAAGGGATGTCTGTGTCTATTTTTTCTATTTTCTGTACATTGTTCAAATTTTGCAACATTAGGCACCGTCCACACAAAAAAAATGCTAATTTAACATCCTGAATAAATCCAGTTTAGAATTCAGTGTAGAATTCAGTCCCTGTTCATCTCTGGACTCTTTATTACAACCTTTGACCTCATTAGCGAATGCCCTTGGTGTGATGGGCATGAAATGCTGAATCGTGCCAGCATCTTAAAAACTGAAAAAAGGAGGAAATGGAAAGTGAAGGTCGCGAAAAAGCCCCCGACACTTTTCACTGATCAATATAACGCAGCCACACCACAGAGGACATTTCTGCCCGTTCTTTTCGAGATTGAATTCTGCTTTTATTTACCCATTTTCTTCCTCCGTCTCCAGCCTCACTCCTGCAGTATGAGATATTAGGCCTGTGTTATTGGATTTACGAGGCATGTAAGATCAAATTAGCGTTGCGGGAAGTGTAGCCTCCGAGGACATGGCTGTCATCGGGGCATTTAGTGACTGCGTGTGACATCCCACATCCCAAGCAAAGCTCTGAAGCGGGTTTAGGCTTCAGGCACTCCTTTCTGTCGTTGTTGTCGTAAAAACCGCATTTGAAACGTGCACGTGTGTATGACTGTGCGTGTCAGGGGCTCAGCATTAGTGGTTGTCATGGGAGACCACCGCTTCCTTTGTCCTGGTTTCCACCTGCTGCGAACCTGCGTTTGAGCTTGATCACTGCACAGCTAATACAGAGTGTGGACGTGTGTGTGTGTGTGTGTGTGCGTTTGCACCCATGCATGTGCGAAAGAGAGTGGAAAATAAGTAAAAAGTGATTGAGATGAAGGCAGGCAGGCAGGAAAAGATGTGAGATGCTCTGCTGCTCCTGATTCGCTTGGGAAACCGCAGCCCGAGGCCCTCGGCGAGTCGGCAGGAGGAGAAAAAAGGCCGTAAAAACCGCACGTTAAACAATGAGCACGTTCTAATGTGCGGCTAACGTGTTCTTCTGCGTGAAGGGTTGCCTGTCATTGTGCCCCTAATTAATTAAGAGGGGGAATTTAGCACTTAAAGTAGACAATTGAGTCCGTGCCTGTGCAAATTGTTATAATGGGTCAGCAACCTCCCCCGGTTTCTCATTTTAAACTTCAGCAGAGCTGTGGCTGAGGAGCACAACGTCAGGCTTTCCGATATCCAGTCCAGGGTTCCTGGCACCTGTTACGGGAACAATTCACCGCCATGTTTCGATGGATTATCCGCAGGCTTAGGTGTGTTTTCCAGGGACATAACCGTGTCGGTGGTGATCAGGATGAAATATGTAAATGCGATAACGTAATGTCTTCAGCGGTTACAGGACACGCTGCACATTATCTGTGAATGCAGTTGCGCTGCTTTCCTAGAGTGGTGCAAGATGCAATAAAGGGATTACAGGGTCCTACTGGATCACATATCTCACATACAGTATGTCTCAATGAGCTTTGAAAGACCTTACAGTTGACACCCCCACACTTGACCCTTCTGCACACAAGGAAAAACTGTAGGAGAGAGAAAAAAGAAAGGAAGAAACGTTGGGAAGGAGTGATACAGAGAGGGACCCCCTTCCAGGGTAGAGTGAGCCTGCAAATGGTGTCAGTGCAGGGTTGGTGATGGTTTGTCCAATAAGAGAAGAAGTCCTACAGTTGAAGAGGTGGAAAAGTCCAAAGTGTAGTATAGAGCATCTGTCCACATTTTGAGTTCCTGGACAGGGCAGAGTAGGTTTTAGTCCAGCGTCATGGCGTACATTACATGTCCATTATGATGCTACTGGTCCATCTGAAGATCCCTGTTACGGTGGTGGTGGCTGTGGTGACCCTCTGGTTCGTTTCATGCTGAGTCGTCATTTAGCAGTTGTCAGGAACCAGGATTTATCTGCTGGTCTCTTCACTGGGGTTTACCAGTAGTCTGGGTGCTTGATTCCATGTCTCGGGGAGAACAAACAGAAGCAGTGGCAGACGGTGGTATTGTACGACTGGTACTGAAATATGTAGTTATAGTGGTATATAAGTGCTACAGTGGCCTCGTACCCTAACTAGGACAGCATAACTAGGGTGAATTTAACACTATCTGTGCTTAACAGGGTGACTGTGTGATAAAGGGGACTTAATAATTGACACTGTGTATGGGACAGAAGGCCAGAGAAAACAGATGTGTTTTCAGTTTAGATTTAGCTTTATAGGTCAAAAGAAGGATTTTGTAGTCAATCCTAAATTTGATGGGTAGCCAGTGCAGTGATTGTAAGACTGGGGTGATGTGGTAAAATTTTGTAGTTCTAGTTAGAACTCTGGCTGCAGCATGAACTATTGAACTAGCTGGAGTTTACTCATGCACCTACTAGAGCATCTAGACATTAGTCTGTTGCAGTAATAAACCTTGATGTAATAAAGGCACGGACCAACTTTTCTGCATCATGCATTGAGATGATGTTTCTTAGTTTTGCAATATTTCTGAGGTGAAAGAATGCTATCCTTGTGATATTATCTACATGTGAATCAAATGAGAGACCTGCATCGATGAGGACTCCTGGATCCTTTACTTCAGTACTTGGTGAGATAGAAAGGCTTTTCAAAGTTACGATGTAGTCAGCACGCTTATGTCTGGCTGCTTGAGGACCAAGTACAAGAGCTTCTGTCTTATCAGGGTTTAACAGAAGAAAGGTGAGCATCCACTGTCTAATGTCCTACAGACAATTCTCTATTCTGTTCAGCTGCTGCCTCTTGTCTGGCATTGCTGATAGATACAGCTGTGTGTCGTCAGCGTAGCAATGAAAGCTAATACTGTGTTTGCGAATGACGTGACCTAAAGGTAACATGTGTAAGGAAAATAGCAACGGACCTAGGACAGAACCTTGTTGAACACCAAACTCTACTTTACTATGTGAAGATGAATCACCATTGATGTTCCACTGATACCGATCAGTCAGATATGATCTCTTAATACCAACAACATTCTCTAACCTGTCAAGCAGAAGAGCGTGATCAATACTGTCAAATGCTGCAGTCGGGTCAAGCAGGACAAGCAGCGTGATGCATCCCTGATCAGAGGCCAACAGCAGTTCATTAACCATTTTGACCAACACTGTCTTATGAAGTCTAAATCCTGATTGATATACATCATGAATGTTGTCTAGGTATGCACACAGCTCCTGGGCTTGGGGTTGGATATTGGTCTATTTATATTGAAAGCTGACTGCGATCAAGATCAGGCTTTTTAATCAGGGGTCTAATGACTGCAACTTTGAAGGAACTTGGTTAGTGGCCGGTGCTAAGTTCTAACATCGGGTGCTACTTGACATGGAATTGTTTAAGAAAACTTGTAGGAAGCGGTACATTGATTTGATGATGAGATTAGTTTAATGAATTTGTGCTCTTTAAGAATGTTGAAAATATATATGGTATGCACAAAATATATGATGCACAACAAGATAAGTGTGAAAGTATCAAATCTCTCATTTGACTACAGAAATTTTTTATCACCTTGTGGTCATCTTGAACAAATCTTGTGCTCATCCAGAGTCAGGCAGCTCTATTCAGTATGTGTGTGTGTGTGTGTGTGTGTGTGTGTGTGTGTGCCAGCAAAAATTGAACTGGCTGAAAACAGAGCCAAGGAGGGCAGCAAAAGTTATGCTCTTAAATATTAATAAACTCTTTATTATCTCTGGTGTCTTTGGTTTTAGTCTGGCAGTATCAGGAAAAATTGTGATAGAAATTGATTGAAAAAATGACTCGTTCGATATGCGACCACGTTTTTTTGCCACATCGCCCAGCTCTATGCGTTAGTGGCCACAGGCAGTAAAACTCGATTGGATTGCGCTGTCCTTCATGGTGGGCTCTGAGCGAGGTTTAGAAACTTCAGACATCAGACTCGCTTGTCTCGTTTGGTTGAAACAAAATGAGCTGTCAGGACGCACGTTGTTCCACGGAGGAAGGAGCTTTGTGGACTCGTCACGTTAAAACAAAACGTCTGTCACCTCGCAACACCAGTGTGCAGGAGACAAGACAGAGCAGCAGGTCTCCGATCTTTAAAGCTGCTGATCCTCCACCAGTCCACCTTCCTGCTGCGTTCTGGTCGACCTGTTAGATTACCGCGAATTACCTGAAACCATGAGAAAAAAAAAAACCCGAACAAACCTTCTTTTAGGATATCCATTCATTTCACATGCACTCTGCCAGTCCACATTTTATTCTGTTCCACCTCCCAGTGGATGAAGCACTCCGTTGCTTTTGATTGTGTGGCCCAGAATGAGAGGAATCAGAACAAAAACCTGGACTGGCCGAGGTTGGCTTTGGAACCACATCAGTTTCTTAAAAAACACGTAGTCCCACATTTCATTTACATGATTATAAGACTGAGCTGAACCGCACATGCACCAAATACCCAATCTGAGGCAAATTGTTGGGGTGTAAGATGCTCACTGACTAGTGAAGGTCTCCACAACCTGAACGCAATTGTGGGTCTGTTGCTTTGCGGGACACAGGATCATGGGGAAAGGGGTGGGGGACTCGAAGAGATAAACCAGGTGGTAGTAGCCTAGTGGGTAAGACACTCGCCTGTGAACCAGAAGACCCGGGTTCAAATCCCACTTACTACCATTGTGTCCCTGAGCAATGGGAGACTGTCCCTGTAAATACTGATTGTAAGTCGCTCTGGATAAGGGCGTCTGATAAATACTGTAAATGTAAACCATACTGTCCATGTGGGCCAGCCATTTTTCATTCTTTTTTTTTTTTTTCCTTTGGGTCGAGGGTCACATGTCTTTTCAGGACAGGACATTCGACAGACGACCCAGTCACAAGTGTCACCTGCACTGCAATTGGCTGAAGTGAATACAAACAGGGGAGTCCAAACTCTGGAATGTTAATGTAGCTTTTCTGGCGATGTCCTCGGAGGTAAGATTGGGACAGGCAGGCCTCACACCGGCATCGTTACGATGCATCGCTCCAGCGTGTTAACCACCAAGATCAGACACACCGCGCGTGGGGGTGTAATTGTCAGGGCCTGCATCCGTACAAATGAAGATTAATCATTTCTGCAGCCTCCAAATTGAATTATATCGTGGGGGCTTTTTTTTTTTCTTTCAATTACACGACTCGGTAGAAAGTTCACACCGACGGCGGGGCTGAGAAAATGTGCCTCGACCTTAATATTTTGCATTAGACCTCGTTCTTCTCAACCTGAACATGAAACTGAAGCCGGAATATGTTCCCTGGTGCAATAAATCCCACATCTGCTCCCTTCTTTACTGTCCGGGATTTGAATAGTCGGTTCTCCCACATACTTTTCATTGCATTGTTACTTCAGAGCGACCTTTTCGTGTGCAGATGCGATTACAGTTACCGATTAAATTGAAATTTTCAGGTAATGGGTTTTGCATAATTTACTTTGATTATTTGATCGACTCCGGGGGAAATTTGTCAGATCGAATTCATTTCACTCCACCGTCTCTAATCGGTGCCGTCTGTGATCAGCAGAACTCCTTCTGAGTGGGTCCCACGTTCAAAACACACTCAGCCAATTACAACCACGCTGAAGAGGACCGATGAAGAAGGTCAGCGACTAGATGCTGCAAGAGTCACTAAATCGGTTCGGATGTCAATCAGACAAAAGAACCTGTGCAATCACAAATGGGGAGTAAACTTTTAAATATTCTATATAAATGTTAAGGTTGAGATTCAAGGCTATGGCTGAATTTAGATTTGTATTTTTATAGTATGTTGATTTTGGCTCCTGCATCCCATGAAAATACAAAAAAAAAAAAAATGTATGTCAATCATCTCATTTACTTTTGCTGCTGTTAAATAGAGGAGAACCTTTAAGGGGCATTAAATGCATTCGTTTTGTGCAACGTAAGCAGAAAAGCTTTTAATTGCATAAACTAGCGTACTCGTTCGAGCATGAAAAATAGAGGATCGCTGGTTTTAATTATAACCCTGATTGTCTAATGACCTGAAGAGAATAGTTCTGCTCACAATTTCTCTTAATGAAAAAATGAATCTAATGCCAATGTCATTCTTTTCCCAATTTGCTGATCGGTCCCAAATGAGGAATTTTCAATGATAGACCAATGATAGACCAATGACAGGACTCATGCCAAGTGTTGTGAATGAATGTATGTAATGTACAGAATATGTACGGTTTTATGGCTTTTTCTTCGGCCCATTTTAATTGGTCCCCTGTCACCAGCTGTCACTATAAAACCAAGCCTACATTTTGTCGGCGCAACAGCCTTTCATTTTGTTTGCAGGGGAAATCTAATACATTTTAAACCAATTTGTCAGAGGAGCTGGACGAGTTAATTATCTTTTCCTCGGCGGCTCCATCCACACTTCAGGCCGATTAAAGGGACAAATTTAATATTTCTGGGCTCATCACCTTTCTGTTCTTCCTCTGGAGTAAAGACACAAGCACTCATCATTCCATAATTCTATTATAACAACTCTCACATATATTTTGGAGAAGCTAACCAAACAGAAATACAAGTTGATATCATGATTAATTAATTATGATTGTTAATTATTTATTGTAATTGATGTGCTTGTCCACATCTGGCACTGATTAACCCACCAAATCGACCGTGACAATACTTCATTACTTCATTATTAATGTGATAATAAACATGTAATATTTGTATTTGATTACTTCATTTAATTTGTTAGTGTTGTTCTAAAATAACTTATGAAGAAATGGAGAACATACGTTTGGTAGACGAGTTCTGACCATCTCCTCTCCTCTCGTCTGGTTTGCAGGTCTGAGTGAAGAGTTGGGTGTCGCCCCGCCTGCCTACGAGCCTCATCATGGCAATGAGCAGTGACCCTGGTTACCAGGGCGCCGATCGGGACCAGAGCACCGCGGAGCTCGTCGACATGGTGGCCGGCATCACCGTGGGGAACGACGCAACGGGCAGCAGCAGCAGCACGGCCAATGGCGTGAGGAACGGGACGGCGGTTAAAAAAAAGGCCGCGGCCAGTCGTCTCTCTGGTAGGAAGATGTCCCTGCAGGAGCGAGGGACGTACCGGCTCGCGGGGACGGGCGTCGGCGGCTACCACCACATATCTCCGCGAGTGGCGCGAAGGCCAACCATCGAGTCCACACGGGTCTCCATTTCGGATTCTCCGGTCAGTGTCACCATGACATTCCATACAAAAGCAACAAGATGAACGTTTTTGATTTTTACGCAGGTCAACGTGAAGCTGGATTATATTTCCGGAACACAATCATTTCAAAATTCTTTCCATGGTTTTTACCCCCCATTGTGATTAGCCTCTGGTCATGGGGTTCACATGCCGATAAAGTGAAGTGGTTGTCACTTGTGATACACAGCAGCACAGCACACGGTGCACGCAGTGAAAATTGTCCTCTGTATCTAACCATCACCCTGAGTGAGCAATGGGCAGCCATGACAGGCGCCCGGGGAACAGTGTGGGGGGACGGTGCTTTGCTCAGTGGCACCTCAATGGCACCTTGGCGGATCGGGATTCGAACCGTCAACCTTCTGATTACGGGGCCGCTTCCTTAACCGCTAGGCCACCGCTGCCCCTAAAACCGCTAGGCCACCACTGGGCCGTTGTTTCCCATCATGCCCTGTGTCCCCGTCAGTCCTTGCTCCTTGCTTTGTGAAAAGTCCACAGTTCAGGAAATGTGGTTAACGAGCTGCCATTTTATTTGAGACGCCTGCTTCATAGTTCGAGTCTGTAAAAGCCTTGATGTTTGATATTAATGCTTCATGAGGGGTCTGGCTGGATATGGCATTTCCCACATCAACGTCCAGTCATCCGGCCTCTTCTTCTGGGCTTAAAAGTGAGTTTGTGGAAAGGAACAAAGTTGTGATTGTTGGATGATGATTATTGGGCCGTGTCGCTTATGACAACCTGCGGTGCAGCATCTGCTTTACTGATTGAGCTGCTCGAGGATGGACATGCATAAGGGCCGGGCGATTAATGTGATCTTAATTTCGATTACAGTTATTACAAAAAATAATGTAAAATGGTTATCGATTACAGAAATACAGAAATAAACCCAAAAAGGCAATCACAGTCAGACCATGATGGCTGTATTAGAGTTACATTTACTTCTATTTCAGTGGTGACATCACCAGTGAAAGTGGACAATGTGAAGTCATGTCTCATCGCATTTCAAACAGAACAGATCAAAATCATTAGTCTAAAGCACTGGCCTCGTGGATTTTTACAATCTTTACTTATTTATGTCCAGGTTTGTGTATTTTTAAAATTCATTTTCAGTTGCAAAGTTACACAAACAAAATCCTTTATAAATGCAAAAGTTGTTCAGTAACAATAACAGTTCAATAAAGACCGGATGTTTCAAAAGTAAAGAATCTTTTAAAATAATCTGAATTTCAATTTTGTCAAAGTCAAGCAGCCTTAATGTGACAATTGTCTGTGTCCTATTAGGAAATAATTTATATATTTAAAAAGACAGAGAAAAGTGGTTTGAAGTTAATATGCCATGCAAATTATTACATTTATAATAATATAATCTTATAGTATAGTATAATCTTAGTATAATAGTATAATCTTACACAATTACTAAGGTCTTCACAAAGTCTTAAAAACAAGTGTATGCTGTGTGTACTGTATGAATGTGTTTGTATGCAGAGTATGAATGTGTGTGTGTGTGTGTGTGTGTGTGTTTGTGTGTGAATTGCACTTGTTGAACCGAAACCCCAAAATATGTGGGCGGGGCTTTTAAAACATGCCTCTATCTGTCTCCCATTCTGAACCCTCAAACATGACTCTCATGTGGAAAAACGGATGGCGTGTCACTTTGTTTCGATGAAGAGGGATCGGGGGACGCTCTTAAGCTCGGTAACAAAACACACAGTAACACACACACACACACGGAGGAAAGATCTGGAGGGAAGAAAAGCTCACAGAAAGGGCCTGGAAAATGCAGTGATATTTATGGCAGAGATGCTGATTGGAGGAAACTGGGGTCAAGGCATCGATGACCTCTGACGACCTCCTGTGGATGGGTTCTATCCCCCCATCACACATTTATACCCTCCGTCTTGTATTTATTTCCTGTTATCCTCCTGTCAGGCCTTGTGTTTTTTCTCTCCTTTTCTTTCGCTCGCTTTCTAACCGTTTGTAATGTAAAATATGTCCAGTGCAGGATTTTATTTTGCCCGTAGAATAATAACAGGTTTTATATTTTTGGTGCAGGAGATCATGTGACGTGCTGTGAATTGTGTGCTGTGTAGCGCTTCCTGGATAATGTTGCTGCCTTCGTCGTGTCCTTGGTTTTTACACGTTATCTGGGATTTAAATATATATTCTTTCCATGTGCCGAATCGATTCAGTTATGTGTGGAATAATTAAGAGGGGAGAGGGAAGAAACACGATTTACGGGTACGGGTATCTCCTGATGATGGCTTGTCTGTCTGTATTAGGCATTTGGTTGTAATGTTGCGGCTCCTTTTCGTGGTTTTATTGTATTTTTCCTGCTTCTATATCACCTATTTCCTCCCCTCTGTGAAAGTCACACGTTTCATTTCCCCTCTTTAAAGTAAAGTCGGGATTAACGTCCCTCTGTTGATGACTTTAAATGACTTTGAGGCAGAATATCCCCATTCCTCTCATGTCACATCTCATCCTCCAGGCAGTTGCGCGGTTTTTCTCCCTCTGCTCACACGTGGTCCCCTTGTCTTTCTTGTCTCCTCTTCGCAGCAGCAGCGTGGCCACATATCGACACACACTACCACACACACTCAGGCTGGGCCGAGTTCTCATTGGCTTTCGGCGACCTCACCTATCGATCGCAGTCCCCCGGCAGACTAGGGTGTAGTGAACCGAAGTGAAACACTGCAGCACAGCGCACGGTGACACAACGAAACCATCACCTTAATGAGCCCATGAGCCTAATAGATCTTGTATTTTTTTTTAAATACTAAAAATATTACATATGAAAGTGCAAAAAAAAAAACAACATTTCTATGAAGTAAAAAAGTAGATTGAAAAAAAAGAAGCATGTTGCACCTAGAAATAATGATTACACAGTATGTTATGGTAAATATATAAGTTTATACGTTTCAGTCTATAACTAGAACATGTAACATCAGTTTTATTTCTATCTTCTCTACGTCAGGTTTCAGTGTCTCGCTCTGTTGTGTCGCTACATCATGAAACTGCGGTTTATTTCCCATGAGGCCTTGTTGGGCAGAATTGGACACAACGATCTTCCTGCTATTTCCGCTTTCTAATCTTATTCCAAGTCTGACATTGTGTCATTTGTGGCTCATTAGTATTTTCACGTCCGGTTCCCTTTGTGCAAGTCGGAGATGATTGTTTCTCCAAATTCCAAATCCTGCGACCACTTTGGTTGTTTTAGACAAGGTCCAGATTACAAACCAACTCCATATTGGATGAACAGATTACTATGATGGTTTTGCAGAAGTGCAGAAATAATATATTAACATCATAAACTTTTGCACATTTTTGCACCTGCCAACTTTTATTAGTCGTGTATTCGTCGCTGGCAAGTGATGCAAGTGCCTGAAACGTGTGATGTTGATGATATGTGATGCAACCGTGAGTAGGTGTGCATGTTGCACAAGCCTGTCTGGTGGTGTTGATCAGCTGAGAGCAAGCCATATGGACATGTGTGCGTGTGTGTGTGTGTGTGTGTCTGCTTTATCCATCAGAGGCTGCACTGCAGTGCAGAACTCACTGAGCATGTGCCAGTGTTTCCCCGGACCCCCGTGCCGGCTAGCAGCAACGGCTGCTCCTCCCTGGCCCCGCCCCCACTTCAAGCCCGGCCCGGTCTCTGTCGAGCCGCCAGGAGAATCTGTGCATTTTGAACCGCCGCGTGTGGCGTTGCTCTAAGAAGCGCGCCATGGAAGAGGGCGTTCTTTTCATCTCAGACCAATTTGCTGTCACCCCCCCACATCCTTCGGGATTGGAGTTGATCAGGAAACCGCCTAAAAATGAGAGGCAGATCCCAGAGATAAGTGTTGCCGCTTCACGGTTTGTTGCCATTGGTTAAAAACCTGAGCTTTGAACGATTCGCAGGCACCCGTCAAAGCCCTGGCAGATGCCCTGGCAGCCAATGGGAAGCTCCGCCCGTCGGCAGCCCCAGGCTGGGAGTATAGACTTGTGGTCGTGATGGTGCTAAAAGCCCCTCTCTTTCTGTCTCCTCTCCATTAGGACTGTATCCAGTTGAATCAGTACAAGCTGAAGAGTGAGATTGGCAAGGTGAGTACACACACACACACACACACACACACACACTCCGTGTCATCAGCCCGTCATCACTGTGCTCTGTTGCCTAATTATAGACCTGGACCGTTTATCATATTAGCGTCGGGGGGGTCAGTTGCCTGCTTGTAACCCCTGGTCCTTATTTTCAGGGTCATTCTGTCAGTTCATATCAGCTGACAAGTACAGAGACCAAACTCCCCATTCTACCCCGTTTTAAAGCAAGACAAAATATACATATTACTATGATTTTCGTTTGCACCAGCATTACTTACATATGCAGTATGTCTTTATATAAACCAGATAAACATTAAATTTGCAGTTAACCTTGTCAGTCGTTTTGATTTTTCTCCATACGTTTACATGCTGGCACAGATTGAGACGATCATCTTGGTCTCTTATTTCCTCCTGCAGGGCTCATACGGTGTGGTGAAACTGGCCTACAATGAAGATGATGATAAGTATTATGTAGGCACTTTTCTTACGTGTTCATTGTCCCCTTTTTGTCACATGTGTCCCCTCTAGCTGGGTGTTGTCATTCTGAATTGGCTAAAATCATTTTACTTGGCGCTACAAGCCTTCTTTGACATGTTAGTAATGATAGTAATAACTGGGAGGACTTGGTCTGGTGTGATCAGCCGTGAGCCAGACATGGGATCCTGCTGCTCCTCAACTGGAGCATTAGTTGCTGCAGGGCGGCTTCTTACGGGCGGTTGATTTATGGAATGCCACGGGAATTGTGCTGCTTTCGTTGTCTGAAAACTCAGAATTTATAAACCATACCAGGACCACTGACCCCACAAGTCCCATATTTGTTGGGTTACGCAGCACTCCTGCCCTGTGTTCCACACATTTCACCCTACAGAGAAGAATAAAGAGAGTGGTCTGTGGGAAAGGGGGGTGGAACGGCTTTTATTTCCATTTATGGCAGTTTGTCAGGCACTGCAGCCTTGCTATGTATTGATCTGAGTGTGATTCTGATAGAGGGACACACACACACACACACACACACACACAAACATACACTTCCCCACCTCTCTCTGCCATGCCAACCCAAAGACTGTAATGATGAAACCGTATGTGACGTCCCTTTTATACCACACTCACCATATTCCATCATGTTCATTCATTGTACTATGCTATATTGAGGAGGGGCAGCCATTTCTTAATACGGATACTGGGTACTATGCACAGGGACTTTTATTTTCTTCTGATGATTGGTTTTGTAAAGTTTGAGTGTTCTTTACATTTTTGTAATTTTTTTGCTGTGTTTGTAAATGGAGAATAGATTCACTCACTGGGAAAAAGAAACAATAAAGTACCCATTCTACCCTATAATAGCTTAGAATAGAATGAAATAGCTGCCGCTGGTGAGACGTGTGCGGTCTTCACACGAACACTTCAAACAGGAAACAGCGCCAAAACTACCCAAGTGGACCGAGCACACGTTGCACTTACGCTGCTGGCATCCAGCGGAAGAGCTGTTCTGGCATCCAACATGTTCCTTCGGCAGGACACCTCCTTTGTCATTGTCGCGCTATGATGACAGGGTTTAATTTAAATCCTACGAACTACTTATAATCACTGCTGTAATCACTCTTCGGTTGCGCAAGTGAAGTGTTTTATAACTGATCGTTGTGCCTCTACTCCTGTGCCTGAGACAGTTTAGGGGCCAATTATGTGCCGTGAAAAATAAAGTACCTGGCCATAACTAGAGCCGGCTCATTACCATGGCCAGAAAAGGGGCCGGTGATCAAAGCCAGAGAAATATAGACTACAGGTGGTGTGTGTGAAAGGGAACAAAACCATTAACAATAAACCCACACTTTATTAGGCTGGTGGATGTCCAGATGCAGGAGAAGCAGCTTAAAGGGTCCCAAACATGAGAATCTGCACATTATTAAGTGCTTTAGTGTTGTAAACTATGGCAATTTTATAGTGTGTTTGGGGTGTGAGATGAACAAACATTATTGTCATGATCCGGTCCGGCAGGGGCGACTCCGGGTCTGGAGTTCGGACCGGAGTTTCGTGTTCGTCCTGTGTAATGTTTCCTTATCGTGTTCACCTGTGTGTAAGTGCATAAAGCTGCCCTGTTTGTGTCTGTTCGCCATCGGGTCTTGTTTGGTGATGTTCCCCTTGTCCTGTCTACTATGTATTAAACCCCGGTATCGTGACGTCGTGCATATGCGTCCTTCTTCCTCGCCATGTCCAGCCATCGTGACAATTATATATAATGTTTATATATAAACAGTCCAATATAATAACCTATCCTTGATTTCCTTTTGACCAGGAAGTAGGGGTGCATGGTTCAGAAAATCTCCTGGTTCAATTCGATTTAAAGCCGATTCTCAATTTTTCGTATTTTACTTCAGTCTGGTCCAAATGAAGTGCCCCGAGTGTGTCCACACAATTTCATTTCATTGGTCTGACGCTGCTCTGTAAGTGCGTTGGTAATGATGCCCAAAAGCTCGCGCTCACACTTGGGCTTTGCCCGGATCAAACGGCGGATCTCACGCCAGGGTCGCCTAATTTACACTTCGCTATATCCACAGTGGAATTAAGGGGATAATTATTACCCGACTGTTCCTCCGGCTCAGAAGTTACTGCTGAGGGAAGCGGGAGCGTGATCCTGCTGTGACTCCAGCTCTTTTCAGCTCATACCTCCTTAAGTGAAGTGAAGTGATTGTCACTTGTGATACACAGCAGCACAGCACACGGTGCACACAGTGAAATTTGTCCTCTGCATTTAACCCATCACCCCGAGTGAGCAGTGGGCAGCCATGACCGGCGCCCGGGGAGCAGTGTGTGGGGACGGTGCTTTGCTCAGTGGCACCTTGGCGGATCGGGATTCGAACCGGCAACCTTCTGATCACGGGGCCACTTCCTTAACCGCCACCACTGCCCCCTAAAGCAGGAATCACCCCCAAATTCACCCACAACTTCACTTTTCAACACGAAGAGAGCGTCTCTGTCCTTGAGATGGATTAAAAAAATCTTTGCGAGGGGGAAAGCAGCAACGTGTTTGAAGCAGTCCGGACTGATGCTACGTTTGATGTATATTTTAGCTGTTTTTTTTTAAATTACCAGTAGGAGAGTCTTCTCCCGTCCGCCCCATGTCCCATGGATTTAAGTGGCCTGCCGTGTGCTCGGAAACAGGCTGCTTTCCGTCGCACCGTCCAAATGCAGTCGGCAGGCGTTGGGAATTAGCGCCCAATTAGAGGTAATGAGGAGTGGCTGCTGGGAGTGTTTCAGAGACAAAAATAAGGTACGAGGATAAAAAAAAAAAACTGCTCTGCTGCTCAGGGGAACGGAGAACTCCTCTCTGCGATGTTGTGTGGTGCTTTTTGAGTTTTTGTGCGAGATGAAAGACCCGTTGTAACTCAACTGTTGAGTGAAACACTGCAGCACAGCACACGATGACACAACAAAATGTGTCCTCTGCATTTAACCATCACCCTTGGTGAGCAGTGGGCAGCCACGACAGGCGCCCGGGGAGCAGCGTGTGGGGATGGTACCTTGATCGAGGGGACCTCAGTGGCACCTTGGCGTGAATCAGGGATGTGAATCAGGGATGTGAATCAGCACGCCACCACTGCCCAACCACACTTTCGAATGAGCCTTGCCTCACCCGACCAGCTCAGTTTCTACACCCATCACTCGGCCCCTCACATCACTGCACCATTATCTGGGGAAACTCGAGCCGAGTAAAAGCCTTCGGGTGATTAGTATGCAAATTCCGACCGGCGGTGGATCACGCCGCAGACTTTGTGAAGTTTCCATGTCCTCGGTGGCTGTTAGAGTCACTTACCATATTCAACGAGGAGGGGTTCTCTATTAGAGAACCGCAGCTAATGCTGGGCTGTGGGAGGGAACAAATAAAATGAAACGAGTTTCCATGGCGATGGCCTCGACTCAGTTCTGACTCATGGACGTAAACAATAACAGCGGATGAGGATGAGGTACTGACAGCACCTGCTGGATGGACGGTTTTAACCAGATGACCCTCTTGAGCTGTCCATCAGGAATGAGGCTTTGTTTTTGCCATAATTGGGTTTTGTAGTCTCTGCAGTTTAATTTAAAAGTTTATTTCATCTCCAGCCCCCCCCCCCATTTCTTTTATGTGAAATTCATTCTGGAAATGACATTTCATATTGTATTCTATCCCATTTGTGATGCCAAGTGTGTCTTTTCTCACCCAGGCGATGAAAGTGGTGTCCAAGAAGAAGCTTATGAAACAGTACGGGTTTCCACGTAAGTGTCTGCTTTTAGATTCCTTCCAGTCTGACTCAGGTTTCAGTCGTAACTTCAGATGAAAACAGATTGTTCTCGCATGAATCACTCGATAGAGCGACTCCAGACCCTGCTGTCCCTGCTGACGTTGTAATTGACATAGCGGACCCTGAAAGTGTCACTACCCTCTCTGATCTAATCACAGCTAAAGCATGCCAGGTCTGAGGGATTAAATCAGCCTTTTGGAAACGTCCCCTTGTTTGAACTCATCTGTTCAACTGTTTTAAAATATGAATGTAGAATTGATCCTAGTACGGTATGTGTGTGTCCAGGTCGGCCACCTCCCAGAGGCCCTAAAGCTGCACTGGGGGAGCAGCCTAAAGTTCTAGGTCCGTTGGAGAGAGTGTACCAGGAGATCGCCATTCTCAAAAAACTGGACCATCTCAACATAGTCAAGCTGGTGGAGGTGAGTTCCTCGTTATCTTCTTATCTTCGTCTGCCTGTAACACAGATACATGACAGCATCTTAAGAACAAGCTCGAGATGAGATGAAAGGGAAGCGAGTGGGATGGAAAGATTTGGACAGATTGCAGGAGTGTGAAGAAAGCCACCTTGCATCCCTGGTGGTCTGTAAGGGTCCTTAAGCCATGCAGGCTTAAATGCAATCCTGTTATTAATCCTATTATTAAAGTTACATTAAAGAATTTCAAATAGAAATTAGTATTGATTATTTTACATAGGCACTTTTGACCATAAACACCATAATCAGATCATGTGTAGTGCCCCAAGGTTCCATTTTAGGGCCTTTTATTATTTAGACTTTTATTATTAGACTTTTAGATGTGCTAATATTTGTCAGTATGCGCGCATGAGGTTCTTACGTGTGGTCCCAAACTAAACAGGGATGACACTGAAAAATCAGAAACACAGAAACGGAATGTAAATGTATATATTTTTAATCAGTCAGTGAGTGATGTTTTCCCACTCATCAGCAATCATTCAAGGTGATAATAAAAAAGAATCCAGAGCAGCAGACATCAGGAAGCTGTCAGGTTGTCCAATGGTTGTTACATTTGGTTTCTCAGAAACAACCTGTGTTAGATTCAAACGGAATTGAATGATCAGCGTTAGAGGGTTTGTTGCTTTTTCTTCTGCTTTGGTGCTCTTGATCCAGTCAATACTAATGCTGCTAGAGGAGCGAGGGCGGTAGCGACCCCATTTGCTGTGAGTGTCGAGTGTCAGGGGTTCTCTCCAGCATCAGATATGTGGCTATTAGACAGCTTTGGCGCTCCATGCAGTAGGTGAGGATGGGGATTTTAACCGGAATGAAGAATCTCATGCCCCTTCTAATATGTCGGACTAACCCAGTCATGCAGGGACTGTGGCATCTTCAGAAGCATAAAAAAAGCATTCTGCTCCACTTTGACTTTGAGTTTGACATTTTAACGCTGTACAGCGGACTTTGGAAAATTGTATTTCAAACATTGATTGTATTTCACCCAATTTCCTTTACTTCTCTTCTGTGTGACTGGATATCACAGGTTCACGGTGTTATTAAGTAGTTAATTAAGCTGCCACAAAGCAAGTTCTGTGGTTGTGGAGTGGCTCATACAAGAAAGATGAAGTCCAGTTGATGCTAGTTGGATATGGATTCCATGATGAGCTTCTCCAATTCACCAGAGGAATACAGTGTCTAGACAAGCTTGTTCTTATAATTCAGTGTGTGACGGAATGAAGGTTTAACTGGGGAATTAATTGTGGAATATTGACCCTTTGAAGCACTTCCAAGACCATAGAAGACCCCTTATGCATGTGGGAATCCTAGGCTTCATTTTAACACCCTTTCAGGCTCATGTAAGTTCCATAAAACAACCCACATCCATGCCCTCAGGAGTGTGCACAGGTAGTGCCCTTCAAACAAGTGGCCACTTCTGTGACTCTGGATGGTCAAGTGTGAAGCCCAGAACGGATACGGTTCTGGTTGTTTCAGCTGTGCTATAAAATATTTAATGCATAGAAATCACAACACAACTAAGATAAACGATGTGAAGCTAGAACTCATTGTTGGTACCTGTTGGTGCAGCTGGAGAAGATGACCCTGCAGTTAGAGTGTCAAAGGTGGAGGCTCAGCACCGGTTGGCCGGCCACTTTCGCGGCGTTTGGTTCTGCGCCAGTTCGAGCTCAGCAGTTCGCCATCTCTGCTCGGATAAAAACCATCACATCCTCCGCCACTGATCCTTCACCCCGTCAGGTTTTTTTAAAGGGTGGCAGCCTTTCAGCCGGAAGAAAACCCCAAATTCGTTTTCCTAGTGTCACTTGGCACCACGAGGATCTTAGAGGACGTCTGAGGGCCGCTGGGCAGTAGAGAGCGAGGGAACGGGTGTCTAGGCTATTGATGCAGAATGACAATGTCGGAGACCCTCACGTCCTGCGATCTCATTTTTTAACTCGCCTTTTCTTTTCCTCTCTCTTCTTCCGTTCGTTTTTTTCTTGCAGTCTCATTTTCTCATTGTCACTGGATTTCTCGTTTTTTCCTCTCTATTCACCCTTTCCTTTCTCCCACATATTTTTTGTCTGCATCTGGTAAGCAGTGGATTTAAGTCTCAGTCTCACTCTCATATAAGGTTGTTAAATAAATCCTGCCACAGGGAGTAGGTGCACAGCGTGGCGGGTGTGGCGGTGGTTGCCATGGAAGACCTTGACATGAAATTTGGGAGCCTCCATTTAAAAACACTGGTGCTTGTTTTTAGGGTAGTGTATTTTTAGTGCGTCCTCCTTTGGACTTTTTTTGCGGGTGACCCACTTTCTGAGGGACTGGGTTCGAGGTGTGAAGTGATATGAATTTTTTCTTTACTTACGTTTTTTCAACGTTGCAGGTCCTGGATGACCCTTCTGAAGATAACCTGCATATGGGTATGTCTGCTTTTCTTCCTTTCCTTTGTCATTTGAATTAAATCTAAGTTGACTTGATTTGATTAAAGTGGCTTGAATATGATTTTATGTCCTGGGGACTACTGGGGTCACAAATGTGAACAACTGTCAGGGTCATAAGGCTGGATCACTGGCTATGGCGCCTTTAAATGTGAGAATCCTGCTTGTGATGATAATCAATATACAGAAGTGAAAGTGAAGTGATACATAGCACAGCACATGGTGCACACGGTGAAATGTGTCCTCTGTATTTAACCATCACCCTTGGTGAGCAGTGGGCAGCCATGACAGGCGCCCGGGGAGCAGTGTGTGGGGACGGTACCTTGATCAAGGGGACCTCAGTGGCACCTTGGCAGATCGGGATTCGAACGGACAACCTTCCGATTACGGTGCCGCTTCCTTAACCGCTAGGCCACCACTGCCCCTCTATGGAGGAACAGATGCGTTTATTATTATCCGTGTTGAACCACGGTAGGAAAAGCCTCTCCACAGCAGGACCAGGACGAACGTTGGTCAGTAAGGAGGGCGTCGGCCGGCTGCCGTGCTGATAGACTCTCTGAATGCCACCGTTCAACCTCTCCACACTGGCAGCATTTAGCCGCTGGAGTGCTTGAGTGCTGGTGTGCATGAAACATGAGAGCCTGCCGTCCCGGCGATGGGGGGGAGGACTGATGTGTGTCTCTCTCTCTCTCTCTCTCTCTCTTTCTCTGCAGTGTTCGAACTGATGCAGAAGGGGTGAGTATTTCTGGTCCTCTGTAGGTTAATAATAAAGTCCCTGCCCTGGTATCCCGCTGCTCTTTTCAAGCCTGTTATTCATTCAGTTACATGCATCGCATCTGTCATTGTCCTTCTAGCCCCTCCCTCAGGTGTTGAGAGGGACACTCTGTCAGATGCCGTTCACAAAAGGGCCCAAAATTCATTTATCTGCACATGACAGAAATTCCCTCCAGCAGCCTATGCGTCTGGTCTGGATAGATTTTCTTCTGCTCTGCAATCATCAAGTGTGCATCCATCACTTCTGCGCCATGTTCTTCCTCCGGGTTCTCTTCCCCGCTAAATTACCGTCACTCTGAGATGTCGGCCTAAATAACAGCCCTGACCACGTTCCTTTTTGCCTGAAATGCATTTCCGAATAGGACATTTTCTCCCCCAATCCCCTGTTTAGAGGGACACACTCCTGTTTGGTCCATTTAGACAGAACCAACAGAGAGAGAACCAATTAAAATTTAATCTGGGGGTGTGTGTTTTTTTCCCTGTCCCTCGGTGTTTCAGACATTCCACGTGTCTTTGAGAGTGCACTTTGGCGTTCAGATATGTAATCGCTGATTTTTTGTCAACGTGCGATTAATCTTAAAGAGAGATGCTTCCCATGTCAGTTATCTGTCTGCTGCTTTCATGTATGTGTGTGTGTGTGTGTGTTTGCTTTCTGTCTGTCTGCTGTCTATAAATGATTGATTGTGAGGGCTCGCTGCGCCCTTCTTTCTCTCTCTCTCTCTCTCTCTCGCTCTCTCTCCCTGTAGGCCCGTGATGGAGGTTCCGAGCGAAACGCCGTTCTCTGAGGAGCAGGCCAGGCTATACTTCAGAGACATCGTCCTGGGCATCGAGTACCGTAAGTTCCCCACAGGGCGAGTTTCCCCTCAGCTGCATTTATGAATAGAACGTTGATGATAAACCCGGTGCTGGTAAAAAATGAAATTCCCAACATTAATTAGCGCACGGCATCTATTCTAGTTACCACCGTAATATTAGGAACGCTGGAAATGTAGCATGGCTGCTAACTTACAGTCGTTTATGTACATGTGGATGTGCGTGGACGCTGAGGGTCAGTCTTCTGTATATCCTAATTCATGCTTTTTGAAGACATGGAGCTGTTTAAAATGTGGACTTAGTGGTCACCTAATACTGTGCCTGAAGTCTCCCTAATGTATAGAGGGCTTCAAGTCCATCTCTGTATTGGTGTCTTCTGGAAAGGTAGGAATCTAGATTCATACAAGAGTGGTAGATGGACTATGGAACTGCCAGTCTGCTGTTAAAAATGCTGACTTCATCTCTGCCCTCACTTCTCTCCGCTCCCTGAACTTCTTGGCATTGATGGAGACTTGGACATCCCCTCGGAATACAGCTAAACCTGCTGCGCTCTCTTTGGCCTGTAGTTTCTCCCACACTCCAAGGAAAACTGGGGGTACTATCTCGGAATTGGTCCTTCTCACCACTGGCAGAATGTAGCAGCACAACTGGTTTTAAACCTCCCAAATTCTCCAACGCCATCATACTGCTACGTTCCCTCCACTGGCTCCCAGTAGCTGCACGCATCAGGTTCAAAATACTGATGCTGGCCTACAAAGCCAAACATGGAGTAGCACCATCCTACCTGACAGCCCTTATTACACCTCGCACTGCACCTCGTATACTCCAGTACTGCTCGCCTGGTCCCTCCACCAATAAAGATATTCATCTAGACCCTTCTCTGTCTTGGCCCCTCGTTTGTGGAATGAACTTCCCCTTGAGGTCGGAACAGCACAGAGTATTTTCAAATGGCATCTTAAGACCTTCCTCTTTAGAGAAAACTTAGACTAACTTGTAACTTTCTCATAGTCGTGACTTATGTAAGATATACTACAACAAAGTGAAATAAAACGATTGTATTCATGGTTTGAGTTCTAGTGAACCAGAACTGATTACTTCACTGATGGTAACATGAAAGCAAGTCGCTCTGCATAAGGGTCCAGGTGGAATTTTCCGCTGCGCTCAACACAATCTTCTTCACAACCTCTTAATGTGTGTGTGTGTTGTCAAAGGTGGTCCTCACAGGTTCAGTACTTGATTAATTGATTGAGCAGTATTTTAATTGAGTAGCTGTGTATTTGGGGACTGTAAAGGTGATGATCCTGCCATTCGAGATCTGTATGTCACACACACACAAAGTCCTTTGCTTTGGTTCTTTTCAATTCCTCTACCTTATTAAATAAACACTTGCACAGTTTGTCCTTCATCATCAGAGGCTCTGAGTCACGTCGACCGGTACCTTGGCAACGGCTCGTCGTTGGGCTGGAGCTCCAGTACCTGAGGACGCTCGTCTCAGCCAATCACGGCCGCCTCTCAGCTCTTCACTTATGTTCGGTTAATGCACAGCAGAGTTTGACTCGTCTTCCCTCTGCCCTTCTCTTTGCCGCTCATGTCTGCTCGGTGCTCTGCGGAGATCTCAGCTGCTTCATGTGAAGAGTCTGGGGGGGGTCTTCACTCAATCAATAAGACAATAAGGGTGGGCTGGATGCTCTTTACACTAAGTGCACAAAAAGATGGGGCCTTTGCACTCCAATCTATTATTGTTATTATTTGATCTATTGACTACATGTTATTGTGGTATTTTTGGTGTATTCCTTTCAATGTTTATCATAAGTCAAGATGTGATTTATCAGACCAGGGACACCTTCTTAACATTGGTCTGTGGTCCAGTTCTGATGCCTACATGTCTATTGTAGGAGCTTTTGGTGGTTTTAGGCCCGACCCATCCCAAGCCTGACCCAAGATCAACACAAACCCAACAGAATCTGACCTGACCCGACAAGCACAGCTTTTTAAAAGCCCGGCTTCCTTTGTGCGCACTACGAGCACTAGACTTAAGAGTGAAAGGAAATGTGCGGGGAGATGAGTGGGTTTAAAATATTATCGCCAAAGGCTGACCTCCATTCCACGTCCTCATCTTCCATTTTTGCATCTCGCTCGCAATAATTAGAACATATCAGAATTGCAAATCAAATTAATATTTAATAAAACAAATTTACAACATGTGAAACACTTTTATCAATCACAGAAACAAATTTACTAGCAGCGAATCATACGGAAAGCATAGGTACTATAGACCGGCAGTTCGTGTTTGGCTACTGATCGTTTACCGTCCACCTTTCTAGAAGAACCAGCATGACCCTTTTTTCAGCAATTAGATCAGTGCATCAGTGAGCGATGTCTGTCCATGACCCTGTCACCGGGGTCACTGGTTTCTTAGGTTCTGACCACTGCAGTTCAGGAACTTCCCAGAGAAACATCCCAGCAGTTTGGTCCATTGCCACTCAAATGCTTTTCTATATTTCCTCTGTTTCCAACACATCAGCATGAAGAACAAGATGTTCACTTGCTGCGTATTATTTCCCCCGTGCTGCCAGGTGCCGCTGGTCATAAAGTTATGGTGTATATCATCACAAACCATAATCATATGAGTAAATCCGGTTCCTTGGTGTCTCTCTTGAGGTGTTGAAGGCCCCACTTAGACAATCAGGGCCGTGCTTGTGTGAAGGACTCAGGTTGACCCTTCGAGTGTCCCTTAGAGGCCCCAGTGCACTCAGCACTCTGTCCATACGTGCGTGTCATTCTGATTGCGCTCTTCACGCTCCTACTTCGTGCAAGCGGGGTGGTGCCTAATGACGCTGCTCTCCTCTGTCCCCAGTGCATTACCAGAAGATCGTCCATCGGGACATCAAGCCGTCCAACCTGCTGCTGGGTGACGACGGTCACGTGAAGATCGCAGATTTCGGGGTCAGTAACCAGTTTGAGGGTAACGACGCTCTGCTGTCCAGCACTGCTGGGACCCCTGCATTTATGGCCCCAGAGACCCTGTCTGACTCTCGCCAGAGTTTCAGTGGAAAGGTGTGTGTGTGTGTGTGTGTCATCACATATAAACAACTGACTTAAACGGGTGTGTGTATTGTGTGCATCATCTTTATGTGTGTGTGCTTGCATGTCCCAATGCATGTATGTTTTTTTTCTGAGCCCACTCGGTTTAAATAAAAGTGTTAATTTAGAACTTGAGATGGTAAATCTGAGATTTGTGTGTGTGTGTGTGTGTGTGTGTCTGTGTTTACAGATGCTCTATGTGATGATCTGATTCTGTCTGCTCTGGTTTCCAGGCTCTGGATGTGTGGGCGATGGGCGTGACACTCTACTGTTTTGTGTTTGGGAAGGTGAGTGTGCGACTGGGATGTTGTGTGCAGGTGTGTGTGTGTGTGTGTGTGTGTGTGTGTATTTGTCCAGAGATGTTGAAAGTCCCAAAAAAAAACAAAACAGCTTGGGCAGCGGTCGGCTAAGGAATCAGTTCCATAATCGGAGGGTTGCTGGTTCGAACCTTGAGCCGCCAAGATGCCACTGAGGTGCCACTTAGCAAAGCACCGCCCCCACACACTGCTCCCCGGGCGCCTGTCATGGCTGCCCACTGCTCACCAAGGGTGATGTACAGAGGACACATTTCACTGTGTGCACTGTGTGCTGTGGCGCGGTGTATCACGCGTGACAACTAATCACTTTCACTTGGACTTTAATGACATTTTTTCGTGCAGCTCATCGATCTCTTCTCTCTTTCGTCAGTGTCCCTTCATCGATGAGTATATCCTGGCCCTGCACAATAAAATCAGGAGTAAGGTGGTGGAGTTCCCCGAGACGTGAGTGAACGTTCATACGCTCTGCTTTATTAGTAAAAAAAAAAACCCACACGCACACACCAATCAAGCATTCCTTGAAAGAACCAGAGCAGAACTATGAAGATCAGACTCCTTAAACGCTGCAGCACCCATCTGCACTCGCACTCTGCTGGATCTACACCAGCACACACCAGGAACATTTCAGACACCTTCAAAACACACACGCGCCTGATTAAAATGCTGCTTTCTGTTTATTCAGCATTTATATATATAATTTATTGGAATTTGGCAATGCCACGGGTGCCAGTTGCTGCAGAGATGAAAGAGAGAATGAGTACAGATTTCACAGATGTCCTACAGATGAGTACAACATCAGCGTCACTGTACCACACTGTACTGAACACGCTGCCTTCATCAACCAAATGGAAAGTGTTCCTTGCAGACCGTCCCTCGACGAAAGGCTAAGCCGGTTGCTGAGGCTGCAGCAGCTGTGTGTGTGTGTGTGTGTGTGTGTGTGTGTGTGTGTGTGTGAGTGTGTGTGTGTGTGTGTGGGCTCCTCAACACAGATCAGTGTTACATCACCGTGCTTTTTCTCTCCCAGTGAATCGGCTACACCCACAGCTGCAGCTATTCTGCTCAGCGGCTTTGAAGCGGCACTGGATGTCAAAAAATGAATATTAAATATCGGTTTTTTTTTTGTTGTTTTTTTTCCGCAAATTTCCCAACATGTTAAGTAACAGCAGTGTTCGCTGCTCTACTGCCTGCCTAAATGGGTCGTATCTCATTAAAACGCGTTGTTCATTTCAACCGAAATAAATTAATACCCCCTGACCCCTCCGCAGCTCAACAGCTTCCTTAATTAAGAGGAAAGATCTGCGTTCTCTACACTGCTAACTACCCCCATGTAGACAGACCCCAGACGTCCCCCTAATGCGCCGCTCACCCCGCTCACGTGTGGAAGAAGCTCCGCCCCAACATTCCTCTGTCTTCTCAACTTGACTGCCCCTCTGCCCCCCAAAACTTTACATTCTGTTAAAGTTACTATCATTAGACTCGGGGCAGTGGTGGCCTAGCGTGTAAGGAAGCCGACCCGTAATTGGAAGGTTGCGGGTTCGAATCAAGGTGCCACTCTCTGCTCGCCAGGCAAGTTCATGGCTGCCCACTGCTCACTAAGGGTAATGGGTAAAATGCAGAGGAAACATTTCACAGTGTTGCTGTGCCGCAGTCCATCACAATGACAAAAACAATCACATTCACTTCCCACTCATTAAGATTATTCCTGTGATTACTGTTGTCTGCTCATTATTTATATGTGAGGAATGAATATGGGGTGAATGTAGAATGAATGATCCTTTATGATGCGTTCTGTACCTACCGTGATTAGGCCGGTCATCAGTGAAGCCCTGAAGAACCTGATCCTGCAAATGCTGGACAAGAATCCGGACGACAGGATCTCCATTCCTGAAATCAAGGTGAGAGACGTCCACTTTAAAGGATCTTTTTTTATTGCTCTAAGTAACTGCACGGTGGTCTCAGCTGTTGTCACATATGTCTGGTGTGTGTGTGTGTGTGTGTGTGTGTGCATAAGAGCTGCACCAGTGATTGCCATATGGCCTAAAAATTATATCCCTGTATTTTCTTTCTGTAAATGCCGTCACACTCGGACGAGAATCTGCTGCGGCGCTGCAATGGCGTTATTATTTCTCAGATTATCGCATTCAGATATGAAGCCTGAGGCCGTCCGGGCGCAATGCACCTGTTCTGTAAAGGACCCGGTGGTCCCTGAGTTCCTGAGGTTCCTGAATGTGTAATTACACCCAGATCCAGGTGTATCGCTGAATCTTCCAACAGATGGACCCGTGGGTGACTCGGGAGGGGGCGGATCCCATGCCGCTGGAGGCGGAGCACTGCACTGTTGTCGAGGTGACGGAAGAGGAGGTTCAGAATTCTGTCAAGTTTGTTCCCAGCCTGTCAGCTGTGGTGAGTTTTTCTCTCCTGTCACTACTGCTGTGAGGCAGAAGTACATTTTATCCGGCGCTTTATTAGTAGAGATTAGTACCAGGGTGGTAGTAGCCTAGTGGGTAACACACTCGCCTATGAACCAGAAGACCCGGGTTCGAATCCCACTTACTACCATTGTGTCCCTGAGCAAGACACTTAACCCTAAGTTGCTCCAGGGGGACTGTCCCTGTAACTGCTGATTGTAAGTCGCTCTGGATAAGGGCGTCTGGTAAATGCTGTAAATGTAAATGTAGAGCGGTCAGAGTTGCCGGTGTTTTGCCTGGATAATCTCGACTTCCCCGTCTCTCCCTCTCTCTCTCTCTCTCTCTCTCTCTCTCTCTCAGATCCTGGTGAAAGCCATGCTGAGGAAACGCTCGTTCGGGAACCCGTTCGAGTGTCCCAGCAGGCGAGAGGAGAGGTCCATGTCCGCCCCTGGGAGTCTGCTCATGTGAGTCCAGAAGCCCCGCCCACTGTCGCTAAACACGTCTCACACCAACCTCCATTTTTTTTTGTGACCTTTTCTTCACAAGACAAAGCAACATTTCCTCGGTACAGCACAGACTGCGACGTTCGTGTAGCGGCTCACCTTTCGCTGTTTGAACAGTCGGGCTGACGAACGTTCAGAGCCACTCGCTGCCAATTTGCGTTTCCATGGCACCATGATTTATTGACATCCGCTTTCATTTCAGAGCGCCGACATGGACCCTCGTCACTTCTTGGCAGTGGCGGCACAACGTGATTGGAACGGCAGGTTCTGATCCATGATTATAACTCAGAGGTGCATGTCGCTGGTGTGTGTGGGCCTGTTCAGGCCGACCTGGCTGAATTCTGGGTCCCTTTGGTCCCGCTTCACCTCATTAACCACCAGGATGAATAATGCAGCAAGTCGTCATACTGTACACACACAGAGTTACAGTGGTGGCAGTGATGGCCTAGGAGTTAAGGAAGCGGCCCCATAATCAGAAGGTTGCCAGTTCCAATCCCGACCCGCCAAGGTGCCACTGAGGTGCCACTGAGCAAAGCACCGTCCCCACACACTGCTCCCTGGGCGCCTGTCATGACTGCCCACTTCTCACTCAGGGTGATGGGTTAAATGCAGAGGACAAATTTCACCGTGTGCTGTGCTGCTGTGTATCACAAGTGACAATCACTTCACAATTGGTATTTATTGTAGCAGCATGCATTATTGAATGTGAAAGCACACAGTGACACAACGAAATGAGTCCCATCATCCTTGGTGAGCAGTGGGCTGCCATGAAAGGTGCCCGGGGAGCAGTGTGTGGCGCCGCAGTGGCATTCGGACCGGGAATCTTACTATCACGTGGGCCGCTTCCTCAACCGCAAGGCCAGCGCTGCTCCTGTTATTCTATTCCGTCTGTATTCCAGAAAACATTGCAGCTTCATGCTAATTTCATGAAAAACGTGATATTCCTGCAACATCTCGATGTCCGTGACATTCATTTGGATAACAAATTCAAAGGTCAAAGCATAGCAGCAGCATTTTTGAGTCCTTCACCACCTTAGGGAACCAGTAATGCTGCAGCCATTTGATGACGGAATTTGCCGGATGGTGGGATTTTTGTGGCCGCATTTTTTCCCCCTGCATAGGTTCCCTTTCTCTATCCCCTGTCCCTCCACCGGCTTCCTGTGTCATTTTAAAATCGCTCCATCTGTCCCTGGTTCTATGCTGTCACACCTGGTTCCGTGCACAGCTTTCCCTCCCCGACTCGGCAGTTATTCCACACAAAGCCACCGGACTCTCACGTCACCGTTTCCGTCACACTGACTTCACTTCTTTCAGTGAGAATTGCATCTCAAAATGTTTCATTTCTTGAGAAGGCGGAAGCACGGGGGGCCGGGGGCTCCTCTCTGTATGGAGTTATTTTTTTCCTGAGACAGGGAGGGCGTGGCCCTGCTGTATAAATGATTGTCAGGCTGTAAAAGTACATTTATGCCTCCTGGGTTCGTGTTCTGCTGAGGTGCAACACTGCCCCCTGCTGGAGGTGGGTGGAAAAAAAGAAAGCCAATGTCACCCTTCAGGCACCTCGCCATGTCCCCTCACAGCTACAATTTTCATATCACCAAATGATTTGTACCGAATTATATTAACCAGCATCAGGCTTCCATTGCTTATTAGAAACTCAATGGAAGTTGTTACCGAGACAACTGGAAATCAGACTACCAGTCTCCATTCTTCTGGCTTTCCATTCGTCTGTTTTTTTTTTTCTTTTCCGACCCACTTTTCTAAATTGAACAGTCCATGGAGAGCTAGATCCCAGCAGGCTTTATATAAAAATGCTGTGGAGACTTGGTGAGTGGCTCCCTGACCATTTTGTCCATTTTTGACCATTTTGTCTCCCTGACTAATTTTGTCAGTTGAAAAATAATTCCAGAGCGATGTGAGGCTTTAGGCTGCAGCCGGGAAATTTCAGGTGGATTATGGGGCATCTACGAGAACTTCAAATGATGTTCATGCCTGTGACCTTCTTTCCCTTCTCTGCCGCAGGGACTCGTGGCCGTTCCGTCCCTCTTTAAAACTCCACCCCTCTTTAAGGTAACTTTGTCTCGCATATCCAGGCTCTCAGCCACGTTGTGTCCCACACCCTTGGACCCATGTGTGTTGAGTCATCTTTCCCATTGAGTGGTGTGAAGGTGTGAGTGGGTCATCTGCAGCACCTCATCATAGCGTCTGTCCACTGCTTGCTTTGCTAGTTCTTAGATGTTCACTGTTTACCATTCGTCTTCTGGACCTTAGGAGCTGCCTGGTCCTGATCCCTCTGTTCCCATCTGCAGCATGGTTCCAGCAGAACTAGGTGATGACAGGCTCAGTTTGAACTTTTGCTCTCTCCGTGTCTCAGGAAGGGCAGCAGTGGCGAGGGAGGCCGGGAGGAGTTAGAGGATCTCCACGAAGACGAACCCTCGTCCTCCTGAGCGCCGGCCTGACCCCAGACGAACCTGTCGTATGTTCTCCTCCGAACCAACTCCACCCCCCTTCATCTGGACCGACTAGCCAGCCCCGCATCAGAAATTCATCCTTCCATAAGGGATTAAGCCTGTGCCCAGAATGCATGGCATTTGACTGGATTCGTCTGTGCTTAATCCTGGGCCTTTAAACCTGACCCTGACCCTGACCTTGACCCTGACCTTGACCTTGACCTTTATCTGTGGAATGCTGTGTACAGTGTACAGCCTGAGTGCTCTGTGTGCTGCACTACTAGAAGTATACTAAACCAAATCTAACCTTCCTTCCCTTTAAGAAACACTTTCCTGTGGCTTTACTCATGGAACCGTTTCATTCCGGGTCTGGGGAATAACAAAAAAAAAAAAAAAAAAATGATTCTGTCGTCAGTGTCGGCTCTGTTTGTGCCACGCCTTTCATGAAGCTAAAAAAAAATACTGGAGATACTCCCTCCCCCTCCTTTCCAACAGATTGCTCTGAAGAGCATGGTGGCGGTAGGAAGAAGCCAGGCTGGAGCTCCAGGCTGACCATGGTGAGGAGCATCTGCCATCGCCTTCGAAGAACGTCACCGCACCGGAAACGCTCCGTCAGACACCGATGCGGATCCAGAAAAAAACCCGCGTCCCCCCTTAACACACAAGCAAAAGGGTGTTTTTCCAGGTTGAAGAGAAGGTTCATTCACAGAAGAAAAGGTCCCGGCCCGCTAGCACACTCTGTTTTTTGTATATATATGTTTACACTGACGTCCATGCCCTTGTCTCGACTGCTTTCGAACTTCCACTGCCATTTCCAGCACTTTCCACAAGCTGAGGCGTTTATCTCATTCCATCCCTCCTCGCATGTCAGCATCTACAAGAAGACATGTTGATTTGCCACCAATTTGCTTAAGTAAGTAAAAACCTCAACTGGATTGTCTGTCCTCATCATGACACCCTGCCGTTCAGGTTTTGGGGACTTAACCCATAACCCATTCAAGTGCTTGAATGAGGAAGAAGTCTTTTGAGGAAAAAAAAGTGTGTTCTCTCCAAACCTCCAGTGGTTAGCTGACTAGTTAAACACTAGTTAACACGCGTGAACGGAGGCTCAGCAGTCATGTTCACTGATCCAACCTGGTTAAAACATGCCACCTACGATACATCACGATCTGGCAACTTTGGCACTGTCGAATGAAAATGTGGAATTTGGTACTAGTTTGACCATCTGTGTGCTCAGAAATTATTATCTTATTGCCCAGTTCGGAAATTGTAATCACCCATGCATTATACCATGCAGCAGCCTAAGTTAATATTTATTTTGTACTGAGAATTTTTTTTTTATTGCCTGAAATGACTTGTTACAGCTGATAATGACTTTTTTTTTTTTTTGCCCGGCCATGTTTAGAAGAACCGCGACTTTGTGATTTTAATGAGCAACTTGGCATCATTGCTCTTTCATATCTGATATCTTTAGGGCTTTTGTGCGTCCAGAACTGAGCTGGCAGTGACGGGGGCTTTTCTCCAGACTCCCAGTCAACGAACGCTATAATCAGGGGTGTTTGGGGGGGTGTGTCGCGGATCGCAGGATCACGTGCTGCCACCGCGTCCTGCGGCATTAAAAAAACGGTTATTAGCCGTTCTGTCACAAACGCTGCATTTCCCACCCGCCCAGCCGCCAACTCGCAAAGCACTTGGCGTCCTTTCTCTTTTCTTTCCAGCCAGCCAAGTGGTATAAGTAACATTTTGCGTCTTTTTGAAACACTCCAAATGACTGTGAAGTGGTTGCTGTGGCAACAGATGCTGGGATTAGGGGGGGGGGCCATTTTTAAAACGACTGAGAGTCGTAATCCAATAAAGGCGGCGAGGAGGCCAAAGTGTCTGTATCCCGTTCCGCGTCCGGAAAATTCCACTAGGGCACGGTAACAGGGCGTGTGATCAGCAGAGTAACCTCTGACCTCTAAACTACCTACCCTGCCATCACACACACATACACACACACACAGGCCAGATGGTGTTTTCCCTTCAGTCCCATATTTACATTCCCGCACCATCTTCTGTCGGTGGGACTTTTTATTGACTCTTGTGTGTTATTCGCTTGCTATGTCAGGATGGGCAGGTCAGGGAACATTGAGTAAACGTTCGTATAACATCTGAATATCCTTTATCAAACACACACATTTTCATTTTAAGAGTGGGTTTCTGTGTATATGGAAAGGGTGTGTGAGTGTGTGTGTTTACAGACTATGCACGAGTGTGTTACGGCCTGGTCTATCCCGTGTCAGTTTGGACTGTAACATACACATTATCGACTGTGCTCTTACTAACTGTGCTGTTGATGTAGAATATCGTCACCATCACTACATTTCCTGTGCACTTAAACTGCATCACTGTTTTGGGGGGTACGGGGGTCCAGCAAACAAAAAAAATGAAGAGAAGATTGTAGTCTGCTCTGGCCGTTCGACGTGGGAGAAGGGCCGACAAAAGGGCTGCGGGAGAGACCAGAGACGGTCACCCATCATCTGGCTTTCGTGCGGACGTTCGTCCCGCTCTCTGTGCTACAGTCTTTACGAATTCTTCTCGTCTAGGTCAAACTCTGCACATGAATAAAATGCATGAGGTGAAAATCCAAAAAAGAATGCAGCTGTTACAATGTAAATATGTACCAATGTATACAAAGATGCTATTTTTTGCATGCTTTTTGTACATTTAAACATCATCAAAAGACAATAAAAGAGATAACAGACATCTAAGTGCTTGGGTTCATAATGTACATACAGACCAAGATGGAGATATAATATTTTCATTTCACATATTCACACTACAGTTTCATCACAGCTTCTGACTCGCAGGATAAATTCCATGTTCTGTACACTATTTACAATAAATAATCCACACCGGTTATGTTTGGCCAATCCTGAAAATACTTTTTTTTTGTTGCCACGAGCTTCTCAAATCCAGCGGTTCAGACGAGCAACAGTCCTGTCCAGGGACGTCCAGCTCTAGTGTCACTCAGAGTCCTGTCATTTTCAGCCCCTCCAGGAGAAGAGTTCGCTGAGAGCCTGGACGGTTTATCCCGACTCCGGCCTGGATCTTCAGCGCGGCCGGTCGTCAAGGCTGCAAGGATGACAGGGTTGGCACACACTCCTGTTAGGAGGAAGGCCCAGAGTCACCATGACGACAAACAGCACAGAGACCAGAGGAGGAGGTCGAAGAGCGACGCGCGGCTCACCTTCACCGGCAGTTTGTCTGGCTGCTCTGCTCTGGCATCTGCGTTGTGTAAAACTGTGTCCTGCAAAGTGCAAGGGCCTGTAATTTACACTGTACATACATACAAGTAAATATTACCGTATATAACAGATCTCACGCCATGATGTTTTCTAGGGGTTTTTACGGTCACTGCAGGCTCAGAAAGTACAACAAACTACACTACCAAAACTACATGTTTTTTTTTTTTTTTTACTATAAAATGTATTAAAAAAATTACTTGTACTTGGAATAAAGTGCAACTACTCTTCACACATGGTTACCGTGCTGAGTGTACCTACATATAAAACCATTATTATACTACTGTATGGTGTGTATGTATGTAATATACAGATTTTCACCATGGAAATTCTCTTTAGGCTTGTAGAATAGAATAGACATCAGTACAATCATGTAGAGAATATGGATGAATGAATTCTCATTCTCAGCACTGTGCTGCCATCTTGTGATATGAGCGTGATGTGGGATTTTTGTGAGCTTGTCAGTTTTGTGTTGTGTAGTGCTGTGTTGTGTTGAGTGCTGCCGGCAGTTGGCGGGCTGATGTCGGCAACTTACTTCCTCCTTCAGAGATCCGTGTTTGAATTTCATGTTCTTGTAGTGATGACGCTTGGGTAATAAGTGTAGGAGCAAGAGGTCACATACAACGGTTGCCTGGGAAACATAAAATTAGTCAAGATGGAAGACCACACACATCAAACCAAATTCCACTCTGATCTTACCACTCCAAAAATCCCCACTCCGGACCCTATAGCTGTCATTGTTGGAATTATGTCAAATTTTCTTGCCTATAAAAATAAATGTAAAAACAGCAAAATGATGAGCACATTGGACACGAATGAATGAATTTTTTTATGGATTCAACATAATAACTAAAATATAATTACTAGTCCATGGACAATGATTTCCAGCCGTATGCCAAATACTTTAGTCAGTGTCCTTGTCTCCACTTTGTCCTCTGTGTAGTAATTTGCGTGTCTGAAACATTCAGTAAAAAGTAAAATACATTAGACTTTTATTCTACTAGAGAATTACACTCGGTCACCAGTGTCCGGGCAGCGCTCAGTGATTCAGGACGTTGCCCGTACCTGAAATTGTACCCCACCGAGGCTCTGGCTTGGTCCTTTTCTCCGGCGTTGCCGTAGAGACCGTAAAACTTGTACTCGGGTTTGCAGTACGTCACGCTCAAGTCCAGATTGCAGACCCAGTCGATGAGGATACCAATCGCCCCGCCCTATCAGAACATTTTACCAGGGACAGGGAGGAATGGGAAAAAGTATGAAATTATATATGGAGGACATCTCGTACAAATAAGGTAATAGCATCACAATAGCATCACAAAAAATAAGATAAAAATGTATTTGTTTTGCTGCTATTACCTTCTGCTTCTGTCCACTTTCTGCCGTGACAAGTGCAATTTCCCACTTGTGGGACTAATAAAGGTTTATCTTATCTTAATCTAAACCATATATCCATATCCATGAGTCTCCATTGTGTACTTTGTGTGTGTGTGTGTGTGTGTGTGTGTGTGTGTGTGTGTGTGTGTCTGTGTGTCTGTGTGTATATATATATATATCCATATATATCCACAGTGTTCACAAACACACACATAGTCATGTATCCACTCTGTACATATACCCATTGTACATGTGTAAATACATATACCTGTTTAAGTTTGTTTCTAGATTGTATAGTGTACATTTTATTGTTGTATAGTTTTTTTATTCTGTTCTATTGGGTTTTTTTGTATTATTTCACTGATCTACCTTTTCGCTGCTGTTACCTTTGTTCTATCCACTTTCTGCCATGACAATGCAAATTTCCCACTTGTGGGACTAAGGTTTATCTTATCTTATCTTATATCTGAGACGTGTAACCCACCACTTTGGCTATCTGGGAGAAGTTGAAGCCGGAGAGCGTGACGATGTCTCCCAGTTTAAATATGGGACACAGTGTGTCTTTTTGCGGGTCGTACAAACACTTCTTGATGTAGTCACTGTCCACCCCCTCAACCAGGTTACTCCTGAACACAGAAAAAAAGAAAAAACATAACATATGCACACTAACCAACAGCACCGGCATTCTTCTTTAACCCCCTAATCATTTAATTCATTCGTTTGCAACGTGTCTCCAGAAAGGACATGTCCAGAGCACGGGGTTAGAACAAGTGTGTGTATGTTTTGCTCTTGTCCTTGAATAATCTCCCGCTGTGTACTTGTAAGGGCCGGATGAGACGCTGGCCGTCACACGCACCAGCACCTTTTATATCCCTTCTGTCTGGTTTGATCTAGGGCCCTGCTCCTCGCCGTTTTTTAATCACATCCGTGTAAACGCTTTTACGTTCTTTTCCCCCTGCAGCCTCCTCTCTTTCATCATGGCCATTTCGCAGGGAAGCACACTGAAGCCAAACACACGGCCGCCCGCGTCTACATATATCACCTTCTCACGCCGCTTCTGCCTCTTTGATCCCGGTTTAATGGTTTAATCTGGGTTCACGTCGCGCTCGCTTACCTGACAATACCGAACTGAGGGAAAGTGATGGAGTTTTTAATGAAGAGGGTGTAGTTCTCCGCCGACATCAGGAGCGGGGGGCTGCGGGGAGAGGGGAGGAAAGCCTGGGGTCACATGGGGGGGTCACGGGCATCCAGATCCCTCCACGGCCAACACAAACAAAGTAGGGCTGTAGCGAAGTGCTCAGCGGTACGATTCATGACAGAATGAGCAGCAGGTACATTTATATAAAAAAGAAATGTATGAAAATATATATATATATAATTAAATTGGCTGAAATGTAATAAAATCTATTGATTGTGTTCAACAATTCCATGCATTGTTTCATCCTTACAAACAACTGAAGATCCAAATATTTAAATCCAGCAATGCCATGAATAAATTCCACGTTTTAGTGATTCCAGATTAAAGAACACCTGTTGGGTGTCCAAATGAAAGGTTCGCTGTGTATTAAGGGCTATTAATTAACGATGTTGTAGAGAGGATGTAAAAAGAACGAGTAAAGTCCTACTCTGGGATTATACGGTCATCTTCAACGGGGCACCAGGCAAACACCTCACAGGACTTTGTAGTGTTGATGCATTTCCCAGTCATGGGGCCTGGTCGGTGGGTAGAGGAAAGCACAGGGGTCAGAGTTCACAGTTCTCACAGGCCAGAAGAGATTGTTGCACATCCCAAAAACACCTGAAGGTCAGGAGAAGACCTCCACCTAGGAAGCAGACACGTGTGGGTGTGGCCTGAGACTTACTCGGCCTAATTTTTGTGTCAAATTCAGACCGAAATTCTGGAGTTGCTGCGTTGTCACTTCTTGTTTTGTGATCTGCAGTGACTCGGTGTGTGACATGCACTGCTGTCTCGGCCCACGCCCAAATACACACCCACCTGTGCATATAGAAGCAAGCTCATGCCGCGTTTATGGCTTGTGCATTGTGCCAGCTGCCCGGTGAGAACAAAATATCACCTAAAATGTGCTGATAATGTAGGGTACCGATAGAGAGGTCCCACTCTTCAGAAGAATAATTATCAGAATAATTATCCTTCTATATTCTTGTTGTTCTCATCTCATTCTGTTTCTTATGGAGGCACGTCTGATATTTGAAATTTTGAGATTACTATTAATCACTTTGTATATTTTTTTTTATTATATTATTGACTATCACTTGAGTAAATCGTATTGATATTAAATAATAGTCAGTGACCTCATGTCCTCAGACGCTTCTCAATAGTTCCCTAATGTTTAATGAATGAGTTGAAACGGCAGAGACGACAGTCTAGTCGGGCGTGTGACCGTCTGCACTGCGCTTGATGGCTTTTGTTCCTCTGTGTGTCAAACATTTTAATGTCACTGAAACACAGCCACCCTTCAACAACCGCCTGGCTGGGAAGACTGTTGATTTAATCAAGCCATGTTTGTTCCGACCTCGTGGTGGCCGGAGAGTTGTCCAAATGTTTAACTCAACAGTTGTCTGTTTGGCCAGGTTTTCATGTTCGTGCTCCGCTAATACAGGATCTTCTGCAAATACTCAGATCTTGTCACCTCAGCCCTGCAGCAACAACAAGCCATAAACGGTTCAAATGCCTTCGAGCTCTTTGCGCGAGCTGCAGTTAGATTCCTGTAGCCCAGCAGGATATTCATCTTGTTGGTAGATGAGGAATTGGCTTTGGTTTAACGGAGGAAGCCCAGCATTCAGGAAGACCAGCCTTTCAGAGTCATGGCCAATGAAAATCTCGGTGTCACCTATCACATCTTAAAGCATCATAAACACTTCGTAAGTGCTCATGCTGACAATAGAGGTGCAAATCACAGAAAATCCTGCAGTACATACCAAAACGGATATGATTCCACAGAAAAAAATGATATGATAAAATATTAATACCAAATACCAAATACTAAATACCAAAGTTTGAATGATGTATCACCAAATAGATTTTTTTGGTCCCATAGCTTGACAAGATAAGATTATTTGGCAGCGCAGCGCAGAAATGTATTCCTGTCGAAGTAAAATCCAGGCTGCTCCTGAATTAAAACAAGCTGAAGAGTTACGTTAGTGGTGTTAGTGACGCTGTCTGTATGAGGACAGTAGAAGGCCTGAGGTGGCCTCACATGAAACAACAGCAAAGAGATTTTGCTATGACTCTGAAATGGCACTCTGGATTTACCATTCCCCATACGTTTGGAAAGCCCTGCATCACAGTCCTTGTCCGATTTGCAGCTGTTTTTGGGGTCCGGGAGCTGAAAGACAAGGGGAAGTAAATGGGGAGGTGGCATAGCAATGGCTGATTTCAGACAAAGTTAAGCAAACAAGGCAGGAAAGGCCCAAAAGGCCAGGTTTTTGGACACTAAACATGTGCAAGTCATAGACAAATTCTTCAAGGCAGTGAATATTGGAGAAGAGAAGACAACCTTTAGCAGCTAAGCATAATGGGACAGCATAGATTTCACAACTGATACAATAAAAAAACTGAAGAAAAAGTCTCTTGCATGAATGGCAGCTCCTAGTGGCCAAGGCCCGCCAGGGCCAGGACATGACAGTCCCCATCAGAGGTCAGTTTGTAAAACTGAAACAATTTCCAATTTAAAGATGCAGTTTATGCTATCTTTTAGAAAATTAATGTGAAGAAAAATTTTGACTGGGTCATATGCAGCACTCAGTTGTTTAATTTATCACCAGATTTGTTCCTCCTGCGCACCGGGGTGACGCCATACCTCCGGACACTCGCCTTGCTTCTGTCCCTCTGTGATGATGTAATTTGTCATGACCACGAAAGACGAGTCGCCCTGCAACAGAGGGCAGAGAACGGAGCTCATTCCTCAACACAAACACAGCCGTTTGATTATCATTTTTCACATGCATGTTTTCTTTTGAAATTCCCTGCTGACAACCCGCCGCTGTGACACGGTGGAGGCCTCGACTATTAACAAGCTTCCTCCGCCATGTTAGCGGGAAAATGACAGTTGTGTTCTGCTCCATTCGACTAGCCGAGACTACCACCACCTTTAAGAAACATTTGAAAACTCACATGTTTAAAAAGTATTTCAATAGAGTCTAACACGCACACACACACTTAACAACACCCTAGCATGTTCTTCTTCTTCTTGACAAGTCAGGCCTCAGGGCTCTTAGTTTCGTTACTCACAATTTATGGAAACCGAATGAGATCACTTTGAATAAAAGCCTCTGCCAAGTAAAGTAAAGTAAATTAAAGTGACCATGGTGTGACCCTACCCGTGTTGGGGCAAACACTTTACAAGAAAAAGGTCCAACAAAGAAACTTTTTCAAAAAGCATCAATGTATGAGTTACGCAGCAAAAAAAACCCCCAGAGAGCAGAAACTTCACTTCCCATATTACAAATGAACATTACAATGATGGAAATATTTCAGTTGATCAAACTGTAAATTCCCCTCTTTCTGGAACCTACTTACATTTACTGTATTTACCAAATTAAGTAAGGTACCGGTCTCTGTTGCTAGGCAACCTAATGTACAGTGATAAGCTTTGAGAACATTTATTTAACATCCGTATTTACCATAAAATAAACAGAGAAGGAGCGGAGCAAATACGATGGGTGTGGCTACAACAAACGAGTGGCTGATGAGAAATTAAAATGCAGTTTCGTTATTATCTCTGTGTGGAAGAGCAATGTTTGCAAAAAAACATTGTCTCTGTTTGCTAGTCTGTGGCATATCTTTTTTTATTTTTGCTTTCCTTTCTGTGGAAAAATGCATCCTGTAGACCTTGGCCGGTCCTGTCGGGAAGGTGGAAAGCTCTAAGCAGTAGTCCATAGTTAAAACTGAGGTCCAGAAATCCTTACTGACATTTTCTAGACCCTCAGATCTCCTTCATCACCCCCTTGTGTTCGGGATGTAATTGAGGGGATGTATGCAGAATTAAGAGAAAATACCAAATTGCTGTTACACTCACTTGCGGAGGAAAGACATAGTCCCCCACGTCCCACACCCTCTTCTTCCCACTGGCATTGGTGAAGCTCACTCCCTTCATCTTGGTGAAGACAGATGATATGGCGTTGTCCTCTGTCTGGTAGCCTTTCTCGTAGATAAAAACCCACCTGCGCGAGGAAAAATGGAATTACCGTACGCCGACCACAGCTTCAGTTAATGGTAATGGGGATAATGGTAACGTCAGGATTTGTGGTGAGTGCATCTGGCTCAACCACGAACCTGCAGCCATGCGTGGGGCTCGCCGGTGAATGCAGAGCAGTTATTCATCAGAGGCTGCTGGCTAAGAAGCGAAAACTTCAGCAAGCCTGCACAGCATCCCACCGTGTCAGTTCTCAACCTCACTTCCAGAAAATCATTCTCTGGCACTTGTTATGAACAGGATAAGCAGTCATGTGCAACTTTTTTTCCAGTGATCAACGGACCAAGAGTGTAGCTACAGGTTGGTTATAGCCACAACAATACCACAATTCTGCTGCACGCAAGTTTGATGAGCATTGGCAAACGATTAAAAAGAGACATGGTGCAGAATACAAAAAATGGCAAAGATTTGATGCACTCTTAATGGCTCCATTAATAAATTCTATAAGAGACAGGATCCTTTTATGCAGCATGTACAAATGTAAAGTGAAGTGATTGTCACATGTGATACACAGCAGCACAGCACACGATGCACACAGTGAAATTTGTCCTCTACATTTAACCCATCACCCTTGGTGAGCAGTGGGCAGCCATGACAGGCGCCCGGGGAGCAGTGTGTGGGGACGGTGCTTTGCTCAGTGGCACCTCAGTGGCACCTTGGCGGATCGGGATTCGAACCGGCAACCTTCTGATTACGGGGCCGCTTCCTTAACCGCTAGGCCACCACTGCCCCTGGCCTGGCCTGGAACTATGAACACACGCTGTATCTCAGAATACTACACACTACCTGTCATGTCTGCTATTGCCCTACATTAAGACTGGGTTATATTGCATCTCAAAGTGCAACTTCTGTTAAATGATTAAAATGTAAAAAAAAAACATTGTTTGTGTAGACAATAGTTACATTACATTTATAGATGGGGGTAGTAAGTGCATCGTCTCTCAGTCGGCCAGGTGGTCAGCGGGTGAAGGGGTGCGGTGCGATACAGATTGGTGCAATACAGAGTTTTGTGTCACACAGTAGTAGACAGGAGCAGGATGCAGCCCATCCCTCACCTCTGTTCTTAATTTTAAAGGTCCCCTATTATGAAATATTTCTTGTTGGTCCCCTAATTCTGTATCCGAAGCCTCTTTCAGAAATTCAACCTTGGTGCAGAATTACAGCCACTTTGATCCAATCCCACAATTACATTTCCCAGGACGTACTGTTTCGGTGTCTGTAGCTTTAAATGCTAATGAGGAGGAGAGAGGCGGGACGAGGAGGAGGGCGGCCTATAGAAGTTGAGGGGGCTATGACATAATCACAATATTCACCAACCAGGAAGTCGAGTCGGCATTATTCCAGGAAAAATTAAATGAACCCTACTGAGTCTCGCATAACTGAACTAAAAAAAATACATTTCTGGTCATTTTTACATCCAATCACCGAGCAACTACAATGCTTTGCACCATTGGAAGCCATGACGGTCGGTGGAGACGATGTTTTAGGGGAGGGGTGGGAAATTCTCTGGGCGGAAAAACCATGAGAAACGGGAGGTGACCTTTCCCCTTATGACGTCATAAGGGGACAAATTCCAGATCCGTACGTCTGAGCTGCTGCTCTCTGAACGGTGAAGCAGAATGACCAAAGCACTCTTTACACCTATCGCCATTTCTAGCCACTGCAGGACCATGGACAGGCTCAGGGAACTCGTATTAACGTTCAATCATCTCACAAAGTCACATTTTCATGTCAGGGGACCTTTGAAACCTGCTGTGTTGCATGATAAATATAGACCCCTGGATCTCAAACTGGTGGTCACTCTTGTAGTAGTGGTAGCAGCAGTAAAGGCATTAAAAGTACGTGGACACCTGAGCATGTTTCTTCTTTCCCATGCGGAACTGGACACTAAAGGAAACTTACTTGCCATGTGGTTGGTTCACATGAGGTTTCGAAACGAAACTTTCTCATGCAGATGTTATCTTCACAGACAGGGACCTTGGTGTTTCAGAGTCAAATTTCCGACAAAACCTAACCCGCTGCACTTTGCTGAGTTTAAATTGACAAAAGACGTTATTGGCTTAGTTAATCATGATGAGCCTGCGGGCTTTTTGCTCCACTAGCGGCCTGGGTCGAGTGAATTAGTGATTTGATCTTAGACCAAGTAAAAATATCTGAACAGCTACAAAACAGGCAAAACGTCCTCAGGACAGCACATCATCTGCGACTGCCACACATGGAACTTTAAATTTTTTCACTTGATGAAAAATGAAAGCAGAACTGGCTCACAATGTTTCCCCTTTTTTTTATAAATACCTGAATTATTGTAGTTCATGAAAATGTCAGTGTTCACAGGGGCCTGTTTTTTTTAATAGCTTTAAGAGCGTGTAAATGTCTTATTGGATGATAGTAGCCTAGTGGGTAACACACTTGCCTATGAACCAGAAGACCCAGGTTCAAACCCCACTTACTACCATCGTGAGCAAGACACTTAACCCTGAGTGTCTCCAGTGGGGGGACTGTCCCTGTAACTACTGACTGTAAGTCGCTCTGGATAAGGGCGTCTTCCAGATAGCATGTAATCGGTAGTCATCTCCAAATCTCTGCCAGACGTGCCAAACGATCGTGAGAAGCACCAATTCCCACATCAATCAGAAAACAAGCCCGATATCTGCTGTTTGAACCAGTTCACGCGCACGTTCTGTCCGTCCCATGAAAGAAGCTGTTATAGGAGCAGTGCAGTTCGTTGTGAAACGACATTTCTACAGATGCTTGAACTGTGGACTTGCTAAAACTTGTGCAGGACCGTTCCTCCATGCCCACCCCTCCCCAGACATTCTTCTGAGATACCAAAAAAAAAAAAAAAAGCCAGCAGATCTTCTCACCCAATGATGTAGGCCAAGACCCCGAGCTGAATGAGCCGACACACGATTCCCACCCGCTTGTTCTTCACCAGCACCTGGCGGGGGGTCTCGTACTCGCAGAAGAAGTTGGACAGGGCCGTGGCGATGGCATCCTTCATTTTCTCCAGGGCGCGGAGATGAGTGTCTCGCACGCTCTGCGCCCGGTCGCTGTGTTTGCGCTTCTTCTTCTGGTTTCTGCAGACAGACCCAGCCTTCTGTGACTCACAGTGTGGGGAAGAGAGTTCTGAGGACCGGGCTGGAGTCGTCCACCTCCCTCCCCTTTCTCTCTCTCTCTCTCTCTCTCTCCTCACCCTAACTCAGTCCTACACTCGCCATCCCGATCTGATCACGTCTCCTCTCTGCCTGTCCCTGCCTGTCCCATTCCACCATTCACCACCACGACACAGGCGAAGAAGAACCCAGAAAACCCCCGGAACCAACGTCCGTTCGAGTGAAGCTGCTTCTCTCTCTCTATCAGCGGTTACGTACAGTTTCCTCTCTCACCCTCTTCCTGAGTGACTTGGACAGATAGCGTCAACAGAGGCCCACGAGCATCGCGTCTTTCTGAAATTCCGGTCCCAAACTCACACCTCTTATCTTAACAAGAATGTTGGTTTTTAGATTCTTGTGGAGAGTTTTGCATTCCTTGGGAATTTTTTCTTCTTCTTTACCACTATGTGGCAGTAGTAGTAGTGAACCAGAGAACCACAGCTACCATCATGTCTCTGAGCAAGACACGGAACCCTGAGTGTCTCCAGGGGGGGACTGTCCCTGTAACTACTGATTCTAAGTCACTCTGGGTAAGGGCGTCCGGTAAATAATGTTAATGTACACTATATTGCACCTAACGTCTTTTGTGAAAGTCTACTTTCATGGAGATATACAAATGTTTGACTGAACTCAGAGATGCTTCCACTTTCATTATTTTTATTATTTATTTTTAAAATAAAATAAAAATGAGTGCAACAGACATAAATCAAAACCATCCAAATCAAGTGTATGGCAGGGAAACGAAATTGCAAATATTGCGTTATTGCAAATATTCTTATCCACAACAACCAGTCATCAACTCAGGGACGGGATGGGAAACCTGCGACTTTGTGGCCACCCACTAAAAGCTACTAGCTCTGAAGAATTTGTAATTAAATGGAACCTCCTAGATGCAGCCCCCTCCCCTCCTTCCAGAACAGGTTCATTGGTCAGTTCTGCTGACTGTAACAGACTGTGATGCAGATGGAGTATTATGCACACCCTGCCGATAAAGCCAGCATGATCTGCCTCTTAAGATGATTACACTGGTTACACTGGACGAGCCGGTCAAAGTGTGTTTTCTGACTGGCCATTACCAGGTGTGCTCTTCTTCTCAGAAGGGTCCATAAAATTGATAATAATCCTTCTTAAAAGGGTTAGGGCTAGGGTTAGGGTTATTAATGAGCTCCTGTTTTTTTACAACTTACAGGAAATGTATGGACTGCTAAATAATACATTTTCAGGAATCTATTACAATTTTGTCTCAATTTTGGGGCATTTTCGTCCTTTGTGGACAAATTGTGAAATCATAAGCGTTAGTACTGCGTGGGAGGGGCCGAACCTCTGACGTCATTTTCCCGCGACGTCAAACTCGAACGACCACGTGGGCGCAGGTGAGGGAGGAAGTAAACAACCGCGCTTCCCCCCCCCAGACCATGCCCCAAGAGCCCGATTTTCCTCCGGCGAAGAGATTTAGGCCGGGCTCTCCGTTCTTCCGCCTCAGCAAGAAGCCTGGGATGCTGCTGCCGAGGAAGGGGAACGCCGCGGTGCCCACAGACGTGCAGAGGAGACGCCTGCCCATATACCAGGCCCGGTCCCAGCTCATCGTCCAGCTGCGGCAGCTGCACAGCGCGGTGCTGATCGGTGAGGAACCGCGGGGCCTCGGTGCGGCGAGTTCTGTGTTCGACAGGGTCGCAAAACCGCTACTTTCACAAAGTCACGTGTGTCTGCGAACTTGCACCCACGTTGGTTTTTTAATTGGGAAAATGCGAAATAATTCAGCTTAGCTTTTAACGGCATGTGCGAACGTTTCAAAATAAAAGTTCCAAATGGAAAGACGGGGAGGGATGTAATTAATAAAATTAATATAGCACTGATATAGTTAAGTCTAGCACTTAACTAGCAATTCCCCTGCATGTTCTATTCCTGACAAGGTCGGCCTTATCAGGGCTCAAAACTCAAAATTTATAGAAACCGAATGAGAATTGCTGCTGTCTTCCTCTTGTAAGTCGCTTTGGATAAAAGTGTCTGTTAAGTAAAGTGTGTAAATCCATGTGCATCATGCACTTTCACGCTTGTGAAAGCCGCACTTAATAAGGTTATTCTTTGGTTTTGGTTTTTATTATGAGGAGCGGCTTTTTCACAATTTAAAACCCAACGTGTGTGTAAGTTCACAGACATACGAGACTTGTAGGTTTTTGGTGACGGGTGACCGAACAGCAAGGACTCTTGCGTTGTTTCATCAACAGGTGAGACCGGTTCTGGCAAGACCACCCAGATTCCACAGTACCTGTACGAGGCTGGCATCGGGCGGCAGGGCATGGTGGCGATTACCCAGCCCCGCCGGGTGGCTGCCATCTCCCTGGCAGGCAGGGTGGCGGAGGAGAGGAACAGTCCGCTGGGAAAGCTGGTGCGTTTTTTTTACCTCCTCAGCGTATATACGGCACTGTGCAGAGGTTTTAGTTTCATCTTTCAAACAGGAACTGAAGTGAAAGTGAAGTGATTGTCATTGTGATACACAGCACAGCACCCGGTGACACAACGAAATGTGTCCTCTGTATTTAACCATCACCCTTGGTGAGCAGTGGGCAGCCATGACAGGCGCCTGTGGAGCAGTGTGTGGGGATGGTGCTTTGCTCAGTGGCACTTTGGAGGGTCAGGATTCGAACCGGCAACCTTCACATTGCAGGCCGCTTCCTTAACCGCTAGTCCACCACTGCCCCCTAGTGTGCCCCCTCTAACTGTCACGTAGTTCAGGAAGGTATCTAAAAGTGTAGAACACTAATAATACTGAATACTGAACAGTAACACACTTGCCTGTGAACCAGAAGACTCAGGTTCAAATCCCACTCACTACCATTGTGTCCCAGAGCAAGACACTCTGATGAAATGTCCTGCATCATTTATTTTCTCAAAATCAGAAAAACGAGAGATGAATTTTTCTTGCCTTGCGTGCGTTAACGGTGTAATTGCATCAGTTCATAGCTGCGTCAGTTCTGCGCATATTACATTTTACATTTACAGCATTTACCAGACGCCTTTATCCAGAGTGACTTAACAATCAGTTGTTACATGGACAGTCCCCCCTGGAGCAACTTAGGGTTAAGTGTCTTGCTCAGGGACACAATGGTAGTAAGTGGGGTTTGAACCTGGGTCTTCTGGTTCACAGGCGAGTGTGTTACCCGCTAGGCTACCACCATATATGAAAACATGATTGCCAAAATGATTTGCATTTGCGACGGGCCACATGCGGCCCGCAGGTTGAGAACCACTGCTGTAAACTAAGGAATGATCTACAAGAACAAGTCTACAGATGAAAATAAGGACTTTTTTTTTTTTTATGTCATCTTCTCGTGTGTCAGGTTGGCTACACAGTGCGTTTTGAGGATGTGACGTCTCCAGACACCAAGCTGAAGTTTATGACCGATGGCATGCTGCTGCGCGAGGCCATTGGAGACCCCTTACTGCTGCGCTACGCGGTGGTCGTGCTGGACGAGGCGCACGAGAGGACGGTTCACACCGATGTGCTGTTCGGCGTGGTGAAGGCAGCACAGCGCAGGCGCAGCGAGCAGAACAGGCTGCCTCTCAAGGTGAGAACGTTGTGGGGCGGATCCAGCTAAATGGCTCTGGCTGGAGATTTTATTCTGTTCACTGAACATTGTTTATATGCATCATCATCACTATTATATGTTGTGCACCCACTCGCTTTCAGTTACTGCACTGGAATAAAGAGCACATTTGCTGCTCTTGAAATGAATTGTACTCTCTGCCCTTATACAGTACAGGCCAAAAGTCTGGACACATCTTCTCATTGTTTTTCTTTATTTTCATGACCATTTACGTTGGTAGATTCTCACTGAAGGCATCAAAACTATGAATGAACACATGTGGAGTTCTGTACTTAACAAAAAAAGGTGAAATAAGTGAAAACATGTTTTATATTCTAGTTTATTTGCTCTAATTACTGCTTTGCACACTCTTGGCATTCTCTCGATGAGCTTCAAGAGGTCGTCACCTGAAATGGTTCTCCAACAGTCTTGAAGGAGTTCCCAGAGGTGTTTAGCACTTGTTGGGGTCCAGCTCACCCCAAACCATCTGGATTGGGTTCAGGTCCGGTGACTGTGGAGGCCAGGTCTCCACTTTTTGTTAAGTACATAACTCCACATGTGTTCATTCATAGTTTTGATGCCTTCAGTGATAATCTACCAACGTAGATGGCCATTAAAAAATAAAGAAAACTCATTGAAAGAGAAGATGTGTGGAAACTTTTGGCCTGTACTGTATATATAAATGCAGTAAACACACACACATACACCATTTCCCCAGGCTTGGGACCAGCACCAAGATATTATGAATAATAAAAATTCTTCTGCAGGTCATCGTGATGTCAGCGACGATGGACGTAGACCTTTTCTCCCAGTACTTCAACAAGTCCCCTGTTCTGTACTTGGAGGGCCGGCAGCACCCCATTCAGGTGTTTTATACCAAGCAGCCGCAGTCTGACTACCTGCAGGCTGCACTGGTGTCCATCTTCCAGATCCATCAGGTCAGAACTTCCTCGCTGTTGCTTAGAAATAATAGATCAACTTTGACACAGGATTAAATGTGTCCCATATATGTACTGTTGGGGCTGACTTTCTGTTTGTTTGGGTCTGCGCGCTGCTGTCACACAGGAAGCACCGCCATCCCATGACATCCTGGTCTTTATGACTGGTCAGGAGGAGATTGAGGCTCTCGCCCGAACCTGCCGTGACATCGCCAAGCACCTCCCCGAGACCTGTGGGCCAATGACCGTCATCCCCCTGTACGCCTCCCTCCCTCCCGTCCAGCAGCTCCGGGTATTCCAGCCGGCACCCAAGGTACGCCTCCTGGCATAACGAGAACCGCTGGATTCCAGGAATGTCATGATTCATTTAATATTTCAATGTATCTGGCAACATAATGAACGACTTCACTGTCCCGTCCTATTCAGGGCTGTAGGAAGGTCATCCTCTCAACCAACATTGCCGAGACGTCCATCACCATATCTGGGATCAAGTTTGTCATCGATACGGGAATGGTGAAAGCGAAGCGCTACAACCCAGGTGAGACCACCTCCTCTGACACGCCGTGTCCCAGTCTCCATGGGTGGAAGGTACATGGTGCCGCTCTGATCTGCAGACAGCGGCCTGGAAGTCCTCGCCGTGCAGCGTGTCTCCAAAGCCCAGGCGTGGCAGAGAGCGGGCAGGGCGGGCAGAGAGGACTCTGGTTCCTGCTACCGGCTCTACACTGAAGAAGAGTTCGACAATCTGACCGGCATGACCGTCCCGGAGATCCAGAGGTCAGGCGTTCTACTCTCACGGAGCAGAAAGTGTCGAGGCTTCAGGAACCTTATGCAGAACAGGATAAAAAAAAAAATAAGCCATTGAACAATATTCTCTACCCTGACTAGGGCTGGGCGAGTGTACGATCTCAATCACGATGAAATTCCGCTCTCTCTGCCCAGTCTCGGTGATCAGCTTTTGGGCATTTCTTGATGAAAATGGCAGAAATTTGCATATTTTGTGCAAATTAATCAATCAATCAATCAATCATGGCACTTTTTACAATGTACATTGTTACAAAGGGCATAACAAATAGAACGGTGTTCAAAGCCCCAGGTGAGCAAGCCAGAGGAAACAGTGGCAGGAAGACAAGCTTGAGAGTCCTTGAGAGGACACAGCAGTCTGGTCAGAACTGGATTACAGTGAAATTAATCCAGAAAACGGTGGAATATGAAGGTTATTGCAGTCCACTTGTGCATAATGAAGCAGCATCCAGGTAGTGTGTTAGGGTCCCAGCAGGTGACTATCAGATGGGGTCAAGCAGGACAGCATAATGGGGCAGTAGTGGCCTAGCGGTTAAGGAAGCGGCCCCGTAATCAGAAGGTTGCCGGTTCGAATCCCGATCCGCCAAGGTGCCACTGAGGTGCCACTGAGCAAAGCACCGTCCCCGCACACTGCTCCCCGGGCGCCTGTCATGGCTGCCCACTGCTCACTCAGGGTGATGGGTTAAATGCAGAGGAAAAATTTCACTGTGTGCACCGTGTGCTGTGCTGCTGTGTATCACATGTGACAATCACTTCACTTTCTATTTTCTTTCTTCTTAATGTGATCATACCTTCTAGTGTGTGTAAGAACCCTGGCTGCACAGATTTGGATGAGAAACCAGAAAATTTGCAGTAATCCAGTCTAAATGTTATGAATGCGTGAAGTACTTTCTCCGCATCAGAGACCGAGAGAAACATCCTAAATCTGGCAACGTTTCTTGGGCGGACTTACGTCGTCCTGGAAGAATTTTGAATATGACAATCAATGACTAACGAGCATCAAAAGCCACACCCAAATTTACATTTACATCATTTATCCAGAGCTCCTTACAATAAGTAGTTACAGGGACAGTCCCTATGGAGACACTCAGGGTTAAATGTCATGCTCAGAGGGGTTTGAACTTCTGTTCCAAGCTCTTCTGGTTCACAGGCAAGTTACGTACTTCACAAAAAAAAGGTGAAAACGTTTGGCCTGTACTGTATATTGTGATAAATTCGCCCTGACCTAGACCGATAAAGAAGGCTTTTTGGTTTTTTTTTGCTGGGCTTTAGGTGCAACCTCACCAGCGTGGTGCTGCAGCTGCTAGCCCTCGGAATATCGGACGTGCTGAACTTTGACTTCATGTCGAAACCGCCGCCTGGTGAGGAACGTTCTTTTATTCCAAGCGCAAGGCTCGGTAAGTGGACGCCGGAACGCTGACCGGGTGACAAATCTGTCCAGAGTCCATGCGGATGGCGCTTGAGCAGCTGGATCTTCTCGGGGCGGTGGATCGAAAAGACGACCAGGTGTCCCTCACGCCACTGGGCAAGAAAATGGCCAGCTTCCCGCTGGAGCCCAGGTTTGCCAAAGTAAGAGCGGAAATCGTTGCCATGGTTTATTGATTCATATATTCAGAATGTTTGTTTGGTTTTGTTTTGCAATATGATTGTCCATTGTAACCATGGTGACCACTGTCTCCTCCTCCGTAGACCATTCTGGTTTCTCCTGACTTCTCGTGCACGGAGGAGGTTTTGACCATCGTGTCCCTGCTGTCGGTGGACACGGTGCTGTACAACCCGCCCGCTCGCCGGGAGGAGGTGCTCGCCATGCGAAAGAAGTTCATGTCCAGCGAGGGCGACCACATGACCCTGCTGAACATCTACAGGGCCTTCAAGAAAGTGAGCGGAAGCAAGGTGGGCGAACCGGTCTGGGGAATAATTCCTGTTTCATTACGGCATCCGCACTGGCCTACACGTCCAAAATTCAGATCTTAATTTGGCTTTACATAACATCTTAAGCAGATTTTGAGGCCGTATCTGGTGAAACGAGGTGCAACTAACAGTCCATCTATGTGCAGGAATGGTGCCGGGAGAACTTCGTCAACAGCAGGAACATGGGCCTTGTTACTGAGGTTCGCGCCCAGCTGAGGGACATCTGCATCAAGGTATACCATGGTGCCCAGTGTATCGATGGTGACAATGTCTCAGTTCAGGGGCCAAATGTGTAATACATATAAGGGTGGTAGTAGCCTAGTGGTTAACACACTCGCCTATGAACCAGAAGACCCGGGTTCAAATCCCACTTACTACCATTGTCCCTGAGCAAGACACTTAACCCTAAGTTGCTCCAGGGGGACTGTCCCTGTAAATACTGATTGTAAGTCGCTCTGGATAAGGGCGTCTGATAAATGCTGTAAATGTAAATGTAATACATTCATTTGTGTTCAATTTTCATGGACACTGTTACATACGAATCTTCTGAAGGATGCGTGTGTCTTTATTTACATTTATTACAGCATATATACATTATCATATATACATTATATGAGTGTGTAATGGTAATGGACTACAGATAAAAGAACAAATGTACCCGATTTAACTGTCATTTTGTCGTACTCTACGTTGACCTCTAGTTGGACCTCAAGTTGGAATCGTCGCTGGCTGATCTGGCGAATGTGCGCCGCTGCCTGGCCCACGGCCTCTTCGTCAACGCGGCCGAGCTGCAGCCGGACGGCAGCTACGTGGCACTCCACACGCACCAGCCGGTGAGCATCCACCCCTCGTCCGTGCTGTTCCAGGCCAAGCCGGCGTACGTGGTGTTCAACGAGCTGCTGCACACGTCCCGCTGCTACATGAGGGACCTGTGTCTCGTGGACCCGGAGTGGCTGCAGGACGCCGCGCCCGAGTACTTCCGCCGGAAGCTGCGCGCCGCCAAGAGCTAGTCTCCGCCCGTCCGGCGGGCACCACGTCTGCACCTTCAGGCGCCGCGCACGGCACAACACAGGAAGTACAAAATCACAGTCGGTGGGAGCTCGAAATTTTAAAAGACCGTCACTGCGGGATCTGGAATAGACCCCAGACGTGGTGATGCCCTTCAGTGGGAGAAGATGCCGCAGATGCTGCCACCAGTCACATCAGAGATTTTGAGTGGCTGTTAACTAGTTGCATGTTTCTCCCACTCCAGTAGGGGGACTAGCTCCTTCACCGCATCTGTTTTAGCGACTTTAGGAACATTTCAAATCTTGTAAATGTAAGTGGCAGCCAGACCTTCAGTGAATTCGGAATGCTGTGGAGCTCCTGGGTTTCGCTTCTACACCAAATTCCAGGTCCGCTGTCGAACATTCCAAGGATCCACTGGGAAAGGCAAATCGTGGCCAAGTTAGTTCTGGTGAACTCACGAGCCTCGTCACATCTCAGCACCACGCTGAAGCTCTACGTAGTTTTATGCTATGCATGATGGAACACAAAAAAAATAGGACCACTCAGGATTTTTCTCATTTCGTTCTTGATGCGCTGGAATGTTTCAGAAGTTATATGACTGTGAACTGAAGTCCTTCGGAAATGGAGACGGCCTGTTTAGTACAGCCTGGACTGTCGTAGACATTTAAAGCCACATTTTTATTGAGAAATAAGTTACACTGATGTACTGAATGTCAGTATTGATTTCCGAATGAACAGGGATGTAGTTTCATTACTAACTGATGAGCAGTCGTAATGGCTTAATGGATGGTTTTACTGTTCACTATTGCCTGTGTGTCTAGGGCCTTAACTTCACAAATAGATTTTATATGGGCTGTGCATGTTTTTGGATTATAGTGAATGCTGACATTTGTATTAAAATGTTTTTTCAGCTTAATATGCCAATAACTCAGTGTGTTTCTTTTCAATTATTTGCATTATTTTATTTGTTTTGTATCTTAACCTTGTAGTATTAGAGCAGAAATGATGTTTGATGTCTTTTACCTACAGAATGTTTGTAAAAAGCAGTGCCTCTGCCTGTGTGGAGTGCAGGATGATTCCCTACACCGACCTGCCAGGAATGTCATTTACACCCAGGAAAACGGGGCTCGTCGTTGTTTACGTTGCGCGTCACCACGGGTTACGTCGTGCGCTGATTGGCTGATAAAGCACGTGACGCGAACAAAAGCTCATCAGAATCAGAAGGTTGCGGGTTCGAGTTCCGATCCGCCAAGGTCCCGCTGAGCAAAGCACCGTCCCCACACACTGCTCCCCGGGCGCCTCTCATGGGTGCCCACTGCTCACCAAGGGTGATGATTAAATACAGAGGACTCATTTCATTGTGTCACCGTGTGCTGTGCTGCAGTGTTTCACATTGACATTCACTTCAATAAAAAACGTTGCTGCAGAACCCCGGGTTCCCCCACCGCATGAAGAATCGTCGTTTATCCAACTTATCCAGTTCATTCTCTAGTGGGAATGTAAACTTGTAAACACTCGCACGGCGATGAACGCTAATGCTAATGCTAACGCGTCAACTGCAGAAACGGGGACTCCAGACAAAGCGTCAGGGGATTATACCGAATTTTCTATGTAGTGGACTGGATGAAAAGTGTGACCAAAAAAGGATTTTAACTATGTAATAATGTCGTAAAAAATTAAATGTCATCACCTCGCGCGTGCCCGTATTTATTTCCGGTTCAGGGGTCACAGTTCAGCTTGTGAGGTCGCCGTGCCCTTTTCCCCCACACGTGTTTGCTTGTGCGCCCAGTCTCGCCGCTGACAGCCGCCATGCTGAAGTGCGTCAGCCGTGCGCTGAACCTCGCCGGCCGCCTCGCCAACAAGCCGCTCTCGGCGTCCGCCCGCGCCGTCCGGGCGCCGCCCGCTCGGCCCTTCACCCGCTCCATCTGGATGATGTGCGGCGGCGACAGGCCGGCTCTCCTCGGCTCCAGAGCGGCGCTCCCCTCCGTTTCCTGCGGCTGTGGGGGTCTCCACACTGAAGGTGAGATGCTGTTAAATGTCCGGTCCGTCCAAATCTGCATCTTGAAGGTCATGACAGGGAATAGACCAGGTCGGTGACAGATTGGTGTTACATGATACAGCCACAGGACATCAGTAGCTTGGTGGTAGTGGCCTAGCGGGTAACACACTCGCCTATGAACCAGAAGACCCAGGTTCGAATCCCACTTACTACCATTGTGTCCCTGAGCAAGACACTTAACCCTGAGTGTCTCCAGGGGGGACTGTCCCTGTAACTACTGACTGTAAGTCGCTCTGGATAAGGGCGTAATAAATGACGTAAATGTCTTATATCATTGAATTATTATAATAATATCGCAGTGAGTTGTTTACATGATATTTATTATTGCCCATAAGTTTCCTTCAATAATAAAAGCAGATGAGAGAGAATTCGGCGGGTCTGATTCTGTATATCTGGTAATATTTGTATTATTGAATGTCCTTTTTTATATTCACACTGTGACTTAATTTCAATGTAAGGTGACAAAGCTTTTGGAGAGTTCTTGAAAGATGAGATTAAAGAAGAGAAGAAGATCCAGAAGAACCAGGCTCTTCCTAAAATGTCCGGTGGCTGGGAGCTGGAGCTAAACGGCACGGAGGCCAAGCTCACCCAATCGCTGTCTGGGGACAAGTGAGTGGCCACGTTGATTATGTTTCCACTGTGACTTGTGTTGTAAGGGGCAGTGGTGGCCTAGCGGGTAAGGAAACAGACCCGTAATCAGAAGGTTGCGGGCTCAAATTCCGAGCCGCCGCTGCGCAAGGTTCCGTCCCTGAACGCTTTTAATGGCTGATTGTTAAATACAGAGGACATGTTTCGTTGTGTCACCGTGTGCTGTGCTGCAGTGTTTCACAATGACGACCGCTTTCACTTATTTTTTGCTCTGCAGAGTAACAGTGACGTTCAACATCAACAACAGCATCCCCCCCAACCTGGAGGAGACGGAGCAGCAGGGTCAGAAACCAGGAGAGAATGAGGTAGACACCGAATTTTGGTTGGCCAATCAGGGCGGGTTCAGTACCTGGGTCTCCAGAACATGACCGGTTTTTCTTGGTGGTCCTGGTGCACGGAGAAAGGGGACTGTAGTAAATCCCTGGAAATTTATGTTTTTTGAAGGAATTAAATTTTTCAGAAATTGTGGTGCATCTCTAACACTGAAAGCACTAATCTCTTCCATTTATTTATCAAATTTTCTTTTGCAGCCAGAAATTGTCTCAACACCCAACTTTGTGGTAGAAGTGACGAAGAAGTCAGGAAAGCATTCGCTGGTGTTTGACTGCAATTTCCCAGAGGATGAGGTAAGATGCAGCACCATGTCTCATTGGATCATTAAATTGGAATGTCCAGTGGGAATTCTGCATGCGATGGAATGACCATAAGGAGAAAGACCCTTTCAGTCAATATCCTCGGCCAAAGCTGCTGTGTTCTGAGCAGGTGGGCCACGGCGAGGGCGAAGAAGAGAGCGACATTTTTGCCATCCGTGAGGTCAGCTTTCAGCCAGTGGGTGAGGAGGACTGGAAGGAGACCAGTTACACCCTCAACACAGACTCCCTGGACTGGGTGAGGACCTCCTACTCACAATGGGCCAGACCCATTGTTTTTTTTTTTTGTGCTATCTTTAAATCTGTACAGATTCCCCCATCGATGGCAAATGCACGTCTCACATGTGCATTTCTCCTGGTAAGAATGTTACTGCAGATAGGTAGAATACTCAGTTTGGATAGCTGAAATAGACATGAATGGGGAAACGTGATGTCATTTCTCCTAGAAAGAATAATGGAGTGGATGTCTGAAAGGAAGAAATTCATTGTGGATATATTAATTTTGACTAGGAAGAATTTCCCACTTGTGGAATTAATAAAATATCTTATCTTATTTCTTAAATTGTAGATATCTACAATACATATCCATTCTAGCTATTAACTGTTAAAAGCGCTGTTGTCAAGTCAGTCAAGTCAACTTTATTGTCAATTCTGCCACATGTACAGGACATGCAGAGAATTGAAATTACGTTACTCTGACCCATAAAAATAACATTAAATACAAAAACAGTAACAGTAACGAATACAGAGTATAAATACAATTTAAAAAGAAAGGCACAATATACAATTTTAAAAACACCATATACAAATAAGGGCACATGGTGGAGAGTGCAACATCAGGAGAGTGCAAAAACCAATAGTGCAACAGAGTTTTAAGTTTAAAGTGACGAAGTGAAAGTGAGGTAGATGGCAGACCAGAGCTGCACAGAGTGACTGGTGCATGGTCAGTTTGTGTGATTTAGAGTTCAGAAAGTTTGTGGAGCAGAAGAGGGGAGTGGGGGCAGAGCTGGGAGGGAGTTGAGTTTCCTGACCGCCTGATGGGTGAAGCTGTCCTTCAGTCTGCTGGTCCTGGCCTGGAGACTCCGCAGTCTCCTCCCTGATGGCAGCAGGCTGAAGAAGGTTTGCATTGGGTGGGTGGGATCAGCCAATGCAAACCTTATACGGTACGGTAATAACTGAGGTGCGGTGTTCAGGTAAAACCCTGCGATAATAAATTCTCCGTGTCATACGGAAAGGTTATGTATAATAGACCGTAAGATCATTTACCACATGATCTCGACCCAACTCCAGTCCAGAGCCTGTCATGCTCCAAGTTCCACCCCTTCCCTGTTTCTGATTGGCTTGTGGGCCTGTTGGCATGGTTGCTCTGAGCTACGCCTTGTTGCTAGCCAATTTGGACTGCGCATGCATACAGCCTAATCATTTTAGAAAATATTGATGTAGCGATATATCGCTACAATGTTGTACATGGTGATATTCTAGCGGTAAAAATTCAAATTTTATTAGTCATGGTATAATTGGATTTTATACAGGGACATTAATGTTTATTTTTTTTGTTTACAAAAATGTGGCTGAATTATTAATATAATTTGATCCACCCAGATCGTACACAGCATCTCTCTGTTTTTACATTCAGTGAACTGTAGAATATCACTGTGTACAGCGTTACAAAATATTGTGGTATAATTGTATTGTGAGATCCTTGCCAATACACACCCCTAGTACAGCCTAACCCTAACCGTCTGAACCGGGTACCCACACGCCTCTCAGATCTAGTGTCAGGCCACTGGGGGAACCTGATGTTTGTTTTGCAGCCATGTCAGTACACCAGTGCCTGAATGCTATCCGCCCTGTAGTATTAGGGGACCACTAAGACCAATGTAAAATAATTTTTCGTGTCTGGGGACTGTCAGTGAGAACTGTCTGCATTTGATTCCCAGGCGCTGTACGATCACCTGATGGATTTCCTGGCTGACAGGGGTGTTGACAACACATTTGCTGATGAGCTGAGTGAGCTGAGCACGGCCTTGGAACACCAGGAGTACATCAAGTTCCTGGAGGAGCTCGACAGCTTTGTGAAATGCAACTGATGTTCAAATCTGTGTTTTGCTCATTTGCCCTGATGTATAGATACTGTACCATCCCCTTAATTGTCAGATTTGTGTTTTTATACACCTATTAAAATCCCATCATGTTCCCAAAATAGTTTCAGTTAGTCATTACTCAATTTCAACTCCAAAGCATCTCGCATTGGTGCAACAATGCGGTAATATTTTACTCAGCCCTTCAACACATGGAAATACAAGTTTTGCTTTCTAACACTTATTAATGTCCAAGTGGGTTTGTCCAGGCTTCAAATTGTGAATCTGTGAGCAGAATCCAAGCCCTTATGAGGTTGTAACTGCTAGACCTTAAAGCACAACTGTGGCACACAGTCTGCCAAAAACTACTAAAAAAAAAAAATAAAAATTATAAAACACTTGTTGTAAATAGAATATCTTTATTTCACAGAAATAAAACAAATCCACCGCCCATTAAAATTGCCATGTATACACATCACAGAACAACAGACAGGTAATCACAGACCTGTGGAAAGAAATAGCTGTTACTGATCCTAACCATGAAAGGATGACGTAATATCTTTCCCCTGCAGTAATGGATGAAGCCAAGCACAATCTGGAAAATCTTTCTTTTCACTCACCCTGCAACTTATCATTAGGCTTGGGGAGCCATCAGTGCTTAGACCCATGCTGAAGACAGGGTTGTACAGACACTCCTCCATATGCTCAGTTACAGTCTTTTCCAGCAGCTTTCTCAGGATGTCTGGGGTGACATTCCGACCCTGGAAGAGAGAGCAGGATGAATCACCACCCTTAAATTCATTCATGTAAATCTTATTAAATTGTACTGAGGTGCTCGGTGGAAATCCAGTACCATGGTGTTGATGTACAGGCCGCAGGAACAAGATGTAAGGTGGCTATTAACAGTCAGGTTGTTTCTGGAATGCAGATTTTATATATATATATATATATATATATATATATATATATATATATATATATATATATATATATATATATATATATATATATAATTGAATGAAATGTAGACAGTAAACACGTGCTGCGGAAGTGTTGTGCATTAATTCATCCTCCAAACCAGGTCATTACCACTGTACCCTTAAATACATAAAAATACCCTAAAATACAAAATGGCATATGCAAAATGTACAAACACTTAAAAATGAAGATGTGTATGTGTATCACTGTTGCATTTGTTGGATGCCACTTACGCGTGACAGATGGGACAAATTATTCTGTCATCTTGTACCATAACATCTACCATGGCGTTTAAACACTGCTCCTCATATCGCACACTCTTCTCGTACTCGTCAATGATGGAGAGCTCTAAATGGAAAACACGCCATCAGATGTTCGATGTCCAGTGTTCACGCACTGGTACAGTGAGGACTGGTCAGGTAATAAAGGTGTGATCAATGGCAACCTTGAGCCAGGAGTTCGCGCTGGATTTCCTCCAGGACTGAGTGCTCGTCGTCCATGACACCGAAAAGCTGCAAAAAAAAAAAAAAAAAACATTTAAAAAAAAAAGAGATTTGCACAGATTAAACCAGGTTTAAATCAAGGGTAATCAAAAGTTTGTGGGTTCAAATCCTGAACCTAAAGGTACCGTCCCAACACACTGCTCAACATGGGTGATGGTTAAATGCTGTGTCACCGTGTGCTGTGCTGCAGCGTCTCACAATGCCACCTACATCAGCAACGCTGTTTCTGGCCCAAAGCGGCGGCAGGTTCCTGTCAGCGGCATGGAGGGCGGTCCACTCCTCCTCCATCACCTCCTGGACCAGAAAAGACCTGGTGGGGGCCCCATGGCCCTCGCCCACCTGCCGGTACTTCTCCAGCAGCCGAGAGCGACTGTTCTTCATTCGCTCCATACAGCGCTTACAAAAAATATATATATATAATAATATTTATCAACCAACACCGAAATTCAAGGTGCAGTTAAGTATCAAACTAGCAAATAGCAGCAATGGGTGGGTGGTAGTAGCGTGGTGGGTAACACACTCGCCTATGAGGTCCCAGGTTCAAACCCCACTTACTACGCAGGAAACGTAACACTGAGTGTCTCCAGGGGGGGACTGTCCCTGTAACTACTGATTGTAAGTCGCTCTGGATAAGGGCGCCTGATTACTGCATTTACATTTACGGCATTTAACATTAATATAGAGAAATTATACTAGGAAAGAAACCCAACCAAAACACAAACTAGTTTCAGCAGCAGTGCCAATTGCAAGCAGCTGGAGTAGAACTGAGTGGTAAAAAATAATTTACCTTTTTGCGTTGTGAAGCATTTTTTAAACGCCGTCGGGCAGAGAAATTACCTTCCTGTAGGTCTCTTTCCATGGCGGGGTGGTTCCTTTGTAAAGTGACTTGTGTCTGTGCAGGGAGTCCATTTTATCCGACAGACTCAGAGGGGAAAGCGTCCACCGCCTTCCTACTGTTTAGGAACAGCGGCAGTCTTCCCGGGCAGCCAATACGCCCATTTAACCTTTTCCGGGGAAAAAAGCTCACCCGGAAGCAGTAGGCGTGACCCCGTAGGCTGCTGGGAAATGTAGTCGTCAACTTCATTATTGCAGCGACTGTGGACAATTGTAAACGGAATCATAAAACGTTTTTAATATAACAAACGACATTTTACTTGGCAAAAAAGAGCTCATTATGGGGTGCATTGTCCTGTTAACGCTGTTAACCTCTGAAATGAAATCGTCGCTACAAAGTGCAACTTTTGCACAAACATACAGCAATTTATTTGAATTTTGCAAAATAAATTAAACCAGGTTTGTTTGTGTCGGGAGCCGAATAGAAAAGTAAAGGATGGATCTATCGGATTTTATTGTCTAGTTGATATTCTAATGCATATTCCGGTTTCGCAACCCCATTATCTTCAACCCAACTACATCTTTAAAAATCTGAAACTAAAGAAACGAGTCGCCTTTTGTGCGTTTTATTTGTGCTCTTTGCAGGCATTTTTAACCTGATCTGGCAACACACTATGTGTCCAGCTTGAGAGGAGTTCGCAAAATCAGTGCGGCTTCTGGGAAGGTTGCCAGGGTGGAGATATTCACGCGTATTCAATAACGATCACATTCTTTTTGCGACTTCGCAAATTGAGTAAATTTAGCATTTTATGATAAGAGAATTCAACTGCGGACAACAATGGGGCGTGCCAGTGGACAGTGTCTTGGGAAATGGTGGTCATGTCTAGAAGTCGTGTGCACGATTGTCAATTAAAACTGAACGTAAATACTTGCCATTGTGTCGTTAGTGAGTGTTATTAACGCGTGAGTTGGCTTTTTTCCGTTGTTGTGCGTTTCGCCTGAAAGTTGACTCAGACCTGGCACTTGATGTGCCTGGCTTGTGCGGAGATGACATGAGAATCGAACTCCTGGCTTTAGTGTGTGTGTGGCAGGCTGCCTGCGGGGGTCACATGAAGTGTAGGAATATAATTGCACCAGTGACCCACTGGCCGGACCGGACTGTCACGATCACGCCGCCAATGGCACGGGTGGAGGAACTCGCCCCGGAAAAGTCCGAGCCGCTGCCCGATTCGGAATCGGATTCGGACCCCGAGGAGGGACGGCTGGTCAGCGTCTGGCCGGGCCAGAACCCCGGACCCATGCTGCGCACACAGGTGATCCACAGCGGACACTTCATGGTGTCCTCTCCGCACAGCGACGCGGCTCCGCGCAGGCGGAGAAGCTACGACTTCGACACCGTCAACAGGACCGGCTGCCAGACGTACCGGTTCGGTCCGATGAGTTCGGGGAGCCTCAGCATCGACCCCACGCTCACCCGGTTGTTCGAGTGCATGACTCTGGCATACAGGTTTGCATCTTTAATACGTGTTACACTATAATAACCATGCCACCATGCATCGTCCCGCAAAATGTCACCCTGGTTTGTAAATTGTGAGGTACAGACCCCTTCTGCAGGACTTGCTCTAATCTACACATCGTTTGCGTAATGCGTAATGCGTAATACGCACTGCTGTGCGCCCTCTGAACCCACGAAGAGGTGGATTTTACTGGGATTATGCTGTGGCCGTGAGCTCTTTCTTCCATCAGATACTCAGACGTGTTTATTTCACACACGGACGGCTTTTAACGTCCAGACCAAAAACAGGGTAAGGAGGAAGGTGGACTTTGGATAGATTTGGCAGCGCAGCTGTCAGTGGAGAGTTACAGAGTAACCGGGGGACGGATAAGAACTCTCTTCTCCATCAGGGCCCCGCTCCTCTTTCTTAAGAACCGAGGGGCATTTTGCAACTGTTTTTCCGTCGTCTCACCCCTGCCCCATAAACTCACTGTCCCAGCTCCTCACTAGGATGCCCACTAGCCATTCTTTTAAAAAATCCCAATCGACAGCGGGTAGTAAAACCTGAGCAAGATAAACCTGCAGTAAAAATGCGCTTGCCAGGAAAAACATTGTACGATTTGAACATTTACCTGTGTAAACTCCTGGGATGCTCAGCCATTCGATTAAATGTGACTCCTGGCCTTCACTGCTGACCTGTCCATGTCCGTCTGCACGAGGCTGTTTTTTTAGCATTTATGATGCATGCTGAGAATGAACAGAAAAGAGTTTTGCGAGAAGACCACAACAGAAAGGGATCTGCCTGAGTCCTCTCTTCATCTGGCATACAACTTATCCAGAGCGACTTACAATCAGTAGTTACAGGGACAGTCCCCCCCTGGGGACACTCAGGGTACAGTGTCTTGCTCAGGTACTCGATGGTAGTAAGTGGCGTTTGAACCTGGTTCATAGGCGAGTGCGTTACCCCACTAGGCTACTACCACCTCTACAACACATACTCTACCAGTCAAAACTCTGGACGCCCCTACTCTGTGGCGGTTAATGAGACAAAAATGGAGCCATTTTGAAGAATCCAAAGCAAGAAACATATTTCATATTTGTTGTGTCAGGAGAAAGCGAAGTGTGTTCGATGGATCTGATGAGTCGACTCTTTTTACCTTCAGGGACGCTTGATGAGATGCTCATTAACATGAGTGACGTGAATGAAAAGAAAGTGTTCAGTATAAACCTTCAGGACTGTTGGAAACCGTCCCCGTTGTCCAACTGAAGGTGGTGGAGAGAAGACAAGAGTGAGAAACGCTGCCCAAAAGCTCCCTGATCTGGAGAGACACGAACGTTTCGCCTTTCTCAGCAAATCTTTGTGACGTTAGTTATTTCATAGTTTTCCGTTTTTTCTACAGTGTAAAAAACAGAAACCCCCCAAATGAGCGCTTTTGACATGTGGTGTACATCCCAAGACCTAATAAAGTAGAAAGAACCTCACATTGAAAAGCCGACAGTGCGGCCAAGAGGATTTAATTTAGTTATGTGCATTTAGTCCGGGAGATACTGCTTAAAAAGGCGAGACTCAGATGTTCTCTCCTCGGACCCTCGGTGGTGGAATGAACGTCCCCTCGAGGTCAGAACAGCTCAGTCACTGAGCGCCTTCACACGGCAGCTCAAGACCTTCCTCTTTAGAGAATATTTAGATGAACTTGTAACCTTCGTATGTATAGAAACTAGAACAGAGTGAATAAAAAGACCGTATTCATAGTTGGGGGGGGTCCTAGTGAACCAGAACAGATCACTTCATCGATGGTAAAATGGAAGCACGTTGTAAGTCGGGTAACTCTGGGTGAGGCCGTCTGCCGAATGCCTTAAATCTAAATGTTCTGATGACAGCGGGAAGCATGTAGCCAGGCCTGAAAGGAGGCTGGATGCCGTTTTTATGTACATTAGTCCCGCAGAGTTGGAAGATGCTGAGTCGGAGGCTGTTGAAGTTCCGAACGCCGTCTCCTGATGGGATTTTTCTCCTGTTTGCCGCCCAGAGATGTGACTTCTCGGCTCCTTAGCAACCAAGCGAACTTGTCCCTGCAGAATGGCTGTTTTTCACCGCTTGACGTGTTAAATGTCCCCAAATGGTGCAAAGTGAGCAGAGCGCTGTCAGAGTCGTGATAAATTAGAGGGACATCTTGTGCGTGTGCGTTATGACGCCGTGCCGTTTAAGCGTCACGCTGCGTCTGGAAAGGTGTTTCTGATCCGTGGGATCCGTGTGTTTTTGCTGGCCGTCGCTAATCATTATCTGTGCCCCTGTCACGTCCTCATGGAGTCTCCACGTGAACTTTGTCCCTGCTTGTAATCCTGCAGATATTTATTATGCAATTATCTGTGTGTCTGAGTGTGTTATAACACGCTTAAATGTGCGCTCGGTTTCTGGTGCATCCACAGTGGAAAAATTGTTTCTCCAAAGTGGAAGTCGTTCAAAGGCCTGAGGTTGCTGTGGAGGGACAAAATCCGCCTGAACAACGGCATATGGAGAGCATGGTTCATCCAGTGTGAGTTTTGATAACTGGGGAAGAAGCTGGGAATTTATTGCCTCTTGCCTCTCCCGAGAGCTGCATGTTCAGGGCCTAGACACGCATTCACCGCTAATGTCATTGTTGTTCAGATGTGGAGAAGAGGAAGAGCCCTTTCTGTGGGTTTGTCACCCCTCTGGAAGGATTAGAGGCAGATGCCCACCGCAAACCCGAGGTAAACAAATCCAGACTCTTTTTTTCAATATGAAAATATGAAAATCATTCGCTCTTTATTATCGCTGTGCGTCAATTTTCACTTGAAGGCAATTGTTCTGGAGGGAAGTTACTGGAAGCGCAGGATTGAAGTAGTAATCAAAGAATACCACAAATGGAGGATCTACTACAAGAAGAGGGTGAGTCATAAAGAGTTATTCTGAATGAATAGGATGATGCCATTTCTTGTCTCTCCATATATGTATGCTCACTGCTTTCCTTTTTTTAGCTTCAGAAAAACAAAGACGGCCTCCTGTCTGTATTTCAGATGGTAAGATGTGCGTTTCTGTTCTTGTTCTGTCTCGGCATCAGTCTCATGCTGTGGTGACCTAGCGGGTAAGGAAACCGCAATCGGAAGGTTGCGGGTTCGAATCCCGAACCACTGAGGTCCACTTGATGAAGACGCTGTCCCCACACACTGCTCCCCGGGCGCCTGTCATGGCGGCCCACTGCTCACTCAGGGTGATGGGTTAAATGCAGAGGACAAATTTCACTGTGTGCACCGTGTGCTGTGCTGCTGTGTATCACATGTGACAATCACTTCACTTTCATGTACATTCTGTTCCACATGAATAGAATCTGTTGTAAACTCTGTGGTATGATGACCTGAAAATACATATTGGAGCTGTCAGGATTTAATAAACTTGTCACTAATGCTGGGGAGGGAAATAATAAAAAAAAAAAAAAACACAGGGCACCGGGACCCTCACACAGACACTACACATGAAACAAGCATAAAAGATGACCGAACCAGAACAGGCAGTGTTTATAATACTAAGAACAGATGGCAACAATCAGGAACAAAACTTTTAAGTGAAAGTGAAATGATTGTGCAACACTGCAGCACAGTACTCGGTGACACAATGAAATGTGCCCTCTGCTTTTAACCATCTGCCTTAATGAGCAGTGGGCAGCCATGACAGGCGCCCGGGGAGCAGTGTGTGGGGACAGTACCTTGATCAAGGGGACCTTGGTGGCACCTTGCCAGTTCATGTGGTAAAAACTGTGTATAATAGTTGTGGTGGTAGTTGCCTAGTGTGTAACACACTCGCCTATGAACCAGAAGACCCAGGTTCAAACCCCACTTACTACCATTGTGTCCCTGAGCAAGACACTTAACCCTGAGTGTCTCCAGGGGGGGGGACTGTCCCTGTAACTACTGATTGTGGCCGCTCTGGATAAATGCTGTAAATGCGTATGTCCCGGTCATGGCAGCCCCCTGCCAGTAGTGGCCGCTACTCAGGTTAATTCTGCACACATGGTTCTTGTATAAAGGTTCATTTGCTGTAGTTTGCTTCACCTCTTAACATGGGTCTTCTGCCTTTCTGGGACATTAAAGCTCCTCTGAACAAGGCATGACTCGGCCGTTCTTTTTCTGACGATTGCTTGTTACGCTGTACTATGGTTAACTTTGTTCATCTGTCGGCTAAAGAAGAGTGCGATTTGCCTGAGCTGGTCCAGTGTGGCTTGTCATCCTCTCGCCCTGCAGGATTGTATTTGCTTTACTAGGTTAGGAGTGCACAGCATGTTTACTCAAAGTCGCCTCGCTGTCTTTTAATAGATTTCGCTCAGACTTTGCTTCTCTCGTGGGGAGGAGAAAAAGGGGGGGGGGTGAAAAACACGGCAGGACTTGCGTCACCGCACCCCGCATTTGTGGGCAAATTGTCCGTGCAATTGCCGCGTATGAAAGAGCCACTAATCCCCCCATCTATTGGCCCAGCTTTTCCCCGGCCTCGGACTTTTAATCAGACCTGACCCACTTCTCCTCACCTGCATTGTAAGGCCGTGGCTGTATTCTAAATACCCCGTGCCCGGGGTCTAAATACTGCTGACGCTCGTCCGAAGGTCGGGACGTGTCCTGTGGTGTGTGCGCTTGTTGATGCGGATTCGTACTTTCCGGGGGGAATCTCTTCGTATGACGTACACGGCAGGCAGAACCCACATTCACTCGTGGCTCACGTGTGCCCATCTTCAGTTCACCTTTAGTCAGCATTTCGCCTCCTACGCTTTACATGTTTTTTAAATGCATGGAGGGGATTTTTAATGGTATGTGACAATGGCCTTATAAAGTACATTTTTAACGTTTTAGAACGCATGTAAGTACAGTACTTGAGCCACTCCTCATTTTTTCACATAAAAAAATGTATAAAAAAAATACGTATTTTTTTTATTTGTCATAGCAAGCATGTAACCACAACGATGGCTTTCATTTTTTTATTGACTTGCTTTTAAATTGCTGGCACTGGGTTCTCGATCCATGAATGGAAAAATGTTGTTTCTACTCATGTTGAAACGTTTATCGTTGTATGTTCATGTGTTAAGAGGGCAGTAGTGGCCTAGCGGGTAACACACTCGCCTATAAACCAGAAGACCACCAAGACCACTGTTCAAACCCCACTTACTACCATCGCGTCCCAGAGCAGGACACTTAACCCTGAGTGTCTCCAGGGGGAGACTGTCCCTGTAACTACTGATTGTAACGCGCTCTGGATAAAATGTCAAATGTTTGGATCGTTTTAATCCAATTGCAGTTCATCTGTCGGACTCTAGGGACCCCCTTCTGCCCACATGTGAGCTCGAGTTGAATCAGGTCACGGACAAAAGGCTGCTGCCTTCAATGAAATGGAGAAATGCTACAGAACACTGAAATAAAATGAAAACATAATGGGCCTGGACGGAGGGGTTCCTGTCTTTTGCACGTTTCGGTTAAACTGCTGTTGTTAAGTCTCTCTCTCTAACACACACACAATTACACACACACACACACACACACTCCACTGCCCACTTCATTTCTTGTCACAGAAACACAGCGGACCTATACTATAATTTCCTTCCCTTTGTTGGGGAGAACGGATAAAGGGAAGGAAGGAGGTGGTTGTTAGGTGAGACGTAATCGCACGCTCACTTCCGACTCAACCTGGGCATCCCTATAAATGTGGCCCCTCCACCATTAGTGTGCGAGGATGAGACTCGGCCTTGTTGGCACACGGATGTGGCGGTGACTGTATTTCCCAGAGCTGTGAGTACCTACAGCGGTGCTGTAGATGGTGTGGATGTTAGCACGCAGATCAGCGTACAGATCTCAGTTGCCGTGTTGATGCCGATTTGTAGGAATAGTGCCTAGAGGCAGGGCTGCATTATGACCTGTAGATATTGCTGTCATATCAACACTGGTTTATATTGTCATATAACCTAAATGCATTTTTTTTGCTTAATTGACATTTACTTGTAATACATATGACCTGTAAGTCCACAACATAATCATATTTGTCATGTACTACTTAACCTCTTCAAAATATGTGAATATTGTAAATGTTTGTTATTGTGTTGATGTAGTTTAGTCGGTGTTGTGCTGTATGAATAAGTTCTGGCGTAATACATGAAGGTTAGTAAACGAATGCATGCTAATAATAATAGTTAAAACGTCATTAATTTTTTTTATCTTTTCAAATCTCGACTGTTTACAGGGACCCATCTGCAGGACGGGACTGGAGAAATGGTCCAGTCAGATGTATAAGGAGCCAGAGCCCATGCCTGGGGACTCGCACATGTTTGACCTGGACTGTTTCCTGTCCGACATCTCCGACACGCTGTTCACCATGACGCAGAAACCGTGCCCCTGGAGCGGAGACCGCCACAACGGTCAGTTTCACCAGCGGCCTCCATAACTTTTTTCTTCTCAGCCCCTCAGCTAGAAGACATTTGTTATGTGTAGTGCTGAAAAAAAGCATGTGAAGTGATTGTCACAACGAAATGTGTCCCCTTGGTGAGCAGTGGGTAGCAATGAAAGGCGCCTAAGGAGCAGTGTGTGGGGACAGTGCTTTGCTCAGTGGCACCTTGGCGGTTCAAGATTCGAACCCGCAACCTTGTGATGACGGGTCCACTTCCTTACCCGGTACCACTGTCCCTGTGGTACGTTACTGGCAATCAAAGTCTGAAGGCTTCCCTCGCCACTCAGGAAGACGCTAGAGTTCCTCTGCTTCTCCCAGAGAACAACTACACAGGAGAGGGTTGTCCTCGGTTCTGTTAAATCAGGTAACTTGGGAAAGAGAGGATACACCCTTCACGAGCCAGTGGTCATGTGATCACATGTGCATTGAGGAAGGTCATGTCCCCCAGAAATGAGGAAGTTCAAATCGATGGAAGGGATGGAGAGATGCAGCCCTCGGACATGGAAGACACACACTTCTCGTGGCTCTCTGACTTCTTTATGCCTCTCTGTAGCTTACACCAGCAACGCTGACATGATCCAGCCTGGGCTGACCCCCCTGCAGCCCAACCTGGACGACTTCATGGACATCCCAGGTACGTCCCGATATCGTGCAATACAAATCTTTTACGTTTGATGATATTGTGCTGACTCTGTGCTTGCTGAGATTTTGGGAACAGTTTGCTTAATTCATTGCACTGCTGCTGTATATTGTAGTAGCCTGGTGGATGAAACCCTCTGAACCTGAAGACCACAAAGTCCCAAATTCAAACCCCACATACTTTCATCGGGTCCCTGTGCAAGACACACTGAGTGTCTCCAGGGGGGGACTGTCCCTGTAACTACTGATTGTGTGTCATTCTGGGAAAGGGCGTCTTATAAATACCAGAAATGTAAATGAAACCGGGCAACAAAAACACAACAGATATCAAGTAATTTTGTAGAAAAACATTTAACAAGACATTAAAAATAGGACGTTCATGAGAATGTATGTGAAAATAAATGTATTACATCAGAGGAGCATAACAACTTAACGCTTAGGTATTCTTTTGTTTAAGTCTTATAAAAATGTCTGTTAACACTGAACTCTATGGGGGGAAACATCATGATTGCAGTTGCAAAAGAACTCTTCATTATCAGTACGATTGTTTAACATATGCATGTTCTGCTCACTTTGACGTGATGGTGTACAGATCACACCAATTGGCTGTGATAGTTTGGTAAAATGTCTATACCTGGTAGTGTTCACCATGGAACTGCTCAGTGTTGTTGTTTTTTTTTGGACTGAGGGATGCCCGGGGTCGTGCAGAGGTCAAGTGTAGGGCTGAGCCCGCTGAAATGTGGAAGTTTGGAAGTTGAACGGGATGTGGTTAACCACAGCACGAGCCTCCAGATGTGCCATAGGGAGGGAGACACCGAGCGAGATCATTAAAGGCCAGCGGGGTCACTTACTGTCACTCAGAAGCCAAAAATAGCAAGGGTCAGTCGAGTGATGTCATCTTCCTACACACTGATATCTAAATCGCTTTCTGGCCAAAGGTCGTCTGCAGGCTGGATCTGTTTGCTTTGTAGACGTGACCTTGCGGTTGTTAGAGTGCTGAGACCTTTGGGTCATGTGGGTTTGTTAGAGCTCCACACTGATTAAAGTGAAGTGTGAGGAGCTGCACAGACGTCAGTGATGGTTATCAAAGGTTCGTATAACAGTATTTGGGGGTACCTGGCATATATGGCTTGTTCTAGCTTCTTTGTATTTGTATTAATGAATAAATGTAATGAAATTCGCTGCTTCTTGCCAAACTGGTTCATGTTTGATGGAAGCTGTCCTGAAAGCTAAATGCACTGGTGATTCTACTTCACAGACATCTTCATGACCTACCGTGGACAGGGGGACCAGGCTAGTTATGGAGATTGCGGGTACTTTGATGGCGCCCCTAGTGGCACATACGCAACACCAGCCTCGATAGCAGGCACAGCTATGCTGCACCCTGACTCTCATCTGCCCCAGGTACGACACAGGATGGAGATTAGCTCTCCAGAGGTTGGTGAGATGATCTCCACCCTTTACTCAGTGAAACTACCCCCCTCTGCAGATTCAGTAGCATGCAGACATTCTTGTTTGAAAAGTCTGTGACTGAATAGCTCAGTGAGCAGTAGATGAACTGATCACTAAAAGAGATACATTTCTTTAATAATAACTTAATAATAACTTTCAAAAGTTATTTTATGTGGCAGGATTCTTGGGAGCGTCCTTTAATATCTATCCAAATATTTCCAATGACCTTCTGGTCAGGTGAGACCCTCATCCTGCACCTCTTGAGGTATTCCATTGTATATTATGAGGTCATCTTGTTGTAGGACCCACCCATTTTTATCTTGATATTAGCCTCTAGAATTTGGAAGTTTCCTTCTTCCCAAAGTGTGATCACATGAAATCTGCATGATCTGGCCTTTCCTAATGGCGACTGTGAACTAACCTGGTGGTCCAGTAAAAGTCAAAGTTGAAACTTGCCAAAAGTTCTGGATGGTTTTTACAAAACAAAAATGATACACAAATCTTGAACTGCATGGGCAGCTGTTGATCAGGTCATCTTCTGATCAGTTCACTATTTAAGCAAGAGTGCCCAAACATTTTGCATGCCACTGTACACATTCCTGTCCCGTGTTATTTGCGGCTCTCATGCTCTAGTCACATGCACCCCTCATGCCATATGCATGCCACCCGTTCCAGACTGTATGAACGGACTGTGCTCCGTACCCTCAGCGGCATTCTGAAGTAAGTGCTGGTCCTCGCTGCTCCAGCTGATCCGTACTTCTAATGTAGGGTTGTGTTGTTGTTCTGTTGATCATGTATTTATTTCCAGGGAAACCTTTCGGGCGGGAACATGCCCCAGTCGTCCTCCTCTGATGCGGTTCCTGGTCCCAGCTATCACCAGCCGTCCATAACCTCTGACATGGCCTTCAGTCCCACTGCTGCGGCCTGTGACCCCAAACTAAAAAGTCACCAGGAGTACAGCGAGTATCACGCCTCATACGGACAGGAGACTTACGGACAGGAGGCTGTCGGCACGATGCCCTCATCCAACGTTCCACCCGTCAGTCACGACAGTCCGTACCTTTACCAAGTGCCCTGTCACAAGTACAGGGGCAGCCCCGCCTCCGCCGCCAATATCGTGAGCACATCCACCGTCATCACCCACACAGGCTCCACCCTCAGCGTTCTCAGCCAGGACCCCCACGGCCACGGATACCCCAGTCTGGGCAGCGTCTTCGCTCCCTCCTCCATGGGGTACCCGGCGGTGACGCCAGGCTCCTCCCAGCCACCCCTGCCCTCTCCCAGCGTTGCCCACTGCTTTTCAGTGCCGCAGCACATCCCTGGAACCTCGGCGAGGGGGAAGCAAAAGCAAAAAACGGCCACGCCTTCCACAGCCACGCCCACGCCCTCTCAACCAACCAGCTGCCTGGCAAAACTGCTGTCATCCAACGCCCAAGAACGTACGCTGGCTCTGTTAAACCTTTATTAGCTCTCCATTTTTTATTTTGCTGATGGCCATGCGCATTTTTTTGATTGAAACTACTAAACTGATTTTAATATTTTTTAATATTTTATTTTAAAAGGAAAGCCATCATTGTCATTTGGGTCGTCATTTACCAGCTCAAAGGGCCACAGGCCAACCTCTCCAATTTCCCCTGTAAGTTCTCATTTTATTCAATGACATGTTATTTTGCACTTTACTGTTTGCCATTTTTAATTTCGCTCTGATGTACAGATGATGCCGTTCTTTTTATGCAGCCCAGTGGCACCGTCACTCCTGCCCGTGGGACCACGCAGATGCAGCTGGGTGCCCACTGGGCCTCGTCTGCGATCCCGTCGTTGTCTCGGAGCTCTACGGTGTCGGCGCTGCTGACCCACGGAGCCCCTCTACTCGTTCCCAAAACCGAGAAACTCTCCCCGGTGCAGATTTACGGCTCCGACAGAAGCAGCCTGGCGGGTATAAGCAAGGACTGCAGTTCAAGTATAGAAGACATCATCTTACGAGATAATAGATGTTCTTATAGCTTGTGTTTACTTTATTAATTCGATTATAGTGAGCTTTGCAGGGACTTCTGGGCAGAGATCTCCTACAAATGCTCCAGAGAAGAGCTGCAATCCAGAGTCTCCACACGCCCTGCACTGCACCACCAAGACAGAGCCTAACAGGGTAAAATGATTAAAAGCAGCGAACACTGTGGCATTTAAGTAGATCTGACTGACTGACGCTGTCCTGCAGACAGAAACCCGGAGGATAACACACATCTCGGCCGAGCAGAAACGGAGATTTAACATCAAGCTGGGGTTTGACACGTTGCACAGCCTGGTGGCGACCCTCAGCTCACAGCCCAGCATTAAGGTTTCTTTTATTTCTAAATTATATGATGTTCTCAAAATTCAAAACAGTAGCAGTCATAACACATATTTAATCGTTTTTATATTTATCAGAATACTATGTATCATTCATTTAATGCATACTTCTTTCTTTTTAAGAACAATTTTTGTCGTTCATGTTTCCCTGGCAGATCAGTAAGGCCACGACCCTGCAGAAGACGGCGGAATACATCAGTAAGATGCAGCAGGACCGAGCGCAGCTGCATGAGGAAGCGCAGAGGCTGCGGGAGGAGATCCTGGTGCTCAACTCAGCCATCAAGTGAGTGTCTGCAGACATCTGTGTCCTGTTAAGACTTTCACTTGAAGTGAAAAAGTAAGCCCCGATCAGAAATCTGTCCCAATGTTCGGATGGCGTACAATTAACTTTACATTTACAGCATTTAACAGACGCCCTTATCCAGAGCGACTTACAATCAGTAGTTACAGGGACAGTCCCCCCCCCCGGAGACACTCAGGATTAAATGTCCTGCTCAGGGACACGATGGTAGTAAGTGGGGTTTGAACCTGGGTCTTCTGGTTTATAAGCGAATGATGAATCACGTAATAATAATCACTCAGATTAATTAACAAGCCTGTTTTGACTGTAAGGAGCAGAAAGTACGGATGCTGGCAGAAAGACCTACCATTCATAACAAAGTCCTGGTTCGGCACCGATGTTTGATCTGTTCGTAGCGCCTGCCAGCAGCAGCTTCCTGCAACCGGCGTGCCGATCACCCGTCAGCGCTTCGACCACATGAGGGAGAAGTTCCACGAGTACGTCAGAGCACAAACGCTCCAAAACTGGAAGTTCTGGATTGTATCCTTTTTGGTTTCTGTACACGAGGAGTATATGATGGCCATATTCGAATCCAGTTGATTCAGTTCAATTCAAATGAGTTGGATTTCCTCAACACTGCACTCACCGCAGTTTAGCCTGATCATCGAGCCTCTGTTCGAGTCGTATAATGGCATGGTGTCCACCGCCAGCATGGAGGAGCTCTGCCGCACCACCCTGACCTGGCTGGACCAGCACTGCTCCCTTCCTGCCCTCAGACCCAGTAAGTCCCACCGTCTCAGTTCCGCACCAGCCATCTCATTTCTTAAATAAATACTGATATACTTCGGCTCAGTAATCTCGAGCATATATAAAATATCAAGTATCATTTAATAGCTCTCCTAAAGCAACTTTTTATAATTCTTGTGCTGAGACTCAAACATATGTACATTATCCAGAGCGCTTTACAATCAGTAGTTACAGGGACAGTCCCCCTGGAAACACTCAGGGTTAAGTGTCTTGCTCAGGGACACGATGGTAGTAAGTGGGATTTGAACCTGGGACTTTGTGGTCTTCAGGTTCAGAGGTGAGTGTGTTACCCACTGGGCTACTACCATATCTGACAGTAAATGATTGTCAGATGTGCTATTGTGATAAGTTCTGTGTTACGGCACTACGCTTGCCGAACACGACAGTTAACAAAACTCATACGTTTTCTGATATTATTTTTCAGCTGTTCTGAGCTCACTCCGCCTCCTCAGTACCTCCACCTCCATCCTGACGGACCCCACTTTGGTACCAGAACAGGCCACCCAGGCCGTCAGCCAGACCCACCCATCCCACAGCTACCAGTGACCTGGAGCACACTGTTCCACTACAGACATGGTGGAATCAGGAGACTGAAGAACATGTACGGAGACTTCCTTTGTAAGGATGTCTACTTTTCATGTAATTAGTGGGACCCAATGAGGAGGAGAAGAAAATTAAATGGTCTCATATTACAAGCTATTTTGTTTAGAATAATTACATTTTCAAAGAATGACAAATGGGATTGTGTTTCATGGCAGGTCCCACATCAGATTATGTTCTTTAAATTCACATCCATATTGTAACATTTATGAGAAAATCTGTCAAAGCATCAGAAAGTTTAACCTCTTTGACTCATTATTTTTTTTTTTTTATAAATTAGTGGGTGATGTCATCATTTCATTTCTCAACGTTTTTGCCATGCATGATATCTGCAGAAAACAATAAAAAAAAAGGTTTTTATACTGGTCCCTTAATATATTTGCCAACACTTTGTATGCTGTTTTTATTTAGCTGCATATGTTACTAATTACAAACTACTTCAAAGAAATTGATTTTGTTGAGACTTTGCTTTTTATCTATCTATCTATCTATCTATCTATCTATCTATCTATCTATCTATCTATCTATCTATCTATCTATCTATCTATCTATCTATCTAAGTGTCTTACAATCAGTAGTTACAGGGACAGTCCCCCCTGGAGACACTCAGGGTTAAGCGTCTTGCTCAGGGACACGATGGTAGTAAGTGGGATTTGAACCTTGGTCTTCTGGTTCATAGGCGAGTGTGTTACCCACTAGGCTACTACCACCTTACACTCACTTATGTTAATCAAATTACACTGCATGTAGCGGCTGCTACAGACCACAGTATTGCAAATATTGCAAGTATACAATGAACCAATATGCAAATATTGCAAACATAAAGACATAATAGTGTAATATTTGGTTAACATAAAATATGTGTAACAGGTAGGGTGAAGGTGTGCAAATGAGTAAAGTGTAAGTAAAAAGTAAAAGATTTGTTGTGCAAGAGTAAGAATTCTGGGGGGGTCCAGAAGTGATTGAGAGTGCTGGAGTTCTATGGCTGAGGTCCTTCACGATCTTCCTGGTCCTGGTCCAGCACCGCTTGCTGTAGATGGATTGAAGGTCAGGGAGCTTGGTACGGATGATGCGTTCGGCTGATGGAACCACCCTCTGTAGGGCTCGCCTGTCCTGCATGGTGCTGTTCCCAAACCAGGTTGAGATGTTTTCCGTCACTATGCTCTCTATTAGGGCTGAAACGATTATTCGAATAACTCGAATGATTCGATTACAAAAAAAAAATATTCGAGGAACATTCTTTGCCTCGAGGCTTTGTTTAATTCGTCACCAAAGTCCATCTATTCTCGTATCGCTCCCGCGAAGCTACGTGGTGCGGAGCTGCGCAGCACCGGGAATCATTGTTTTACACGGACCGTTTTAACTGAAGCGCATTTCAAAGATTTAAGGAAAGATTTATTGGCGGAATATGGAGATACTGGTGCGCGTAAAAGGCATAAAATGTCTGTGGTGTGGGACCATTTTACGCTGTGAGGACAACGTAGTGCGGTGTATACACTGTAAAACGGCCTGGTTTACCATATTAGTACATCGTCAAAACTACAGCACCTTAACCGAGCAAATCCTCACGTAAACCGCACTTCTCCAAGCGACTCGGAGCTTCTACAAGGTATCGTATTTTTATGATTGCTAACTAGCATTAGCGCTTCTTATAACGCACATTATTTGTAATTATTTGTGTTATGAGTCGATAGTAACGAGGGATGATAAGTAGCAAGAGACACACACACACACACAGACTGATAGGTTACATCTCAAAACACGCCTTCCCCATACATAAGGTAGTAATAATAAATGCAACAGATGGACAAATCTACATTCATTAGCATATAGAATTTCTTTTGGGCCAGTTTATAGAATTTGTTGTACATCACAGCGGCACAGGCTTGCAATACAAATTCTCTCTCTCTCTCTATTTTGCACATAACATTGCACAAAGACAAACATTCTACCGACCTACCTCATCTGGATACAACTGGAAACTGAACTGTATTGTTTAAGTTGGATTATTAGTAATACTTGAATTGTTTATTTATATTTTCTTTTTACTATTTTGAATACCTTGAATACTTTTTTCTCTATAGATGGGCAATACCCCTTTTCCCTTTTTTTATTCAAATAAAACTAAGGACAAATAGGCTAACGCTAACCTATGTTTCATAGTTTTTTTTCATGTACATCATTTGATCTAATAAAAGTATTGAGTTGGAATAAAAAAGATTTTTTTGTGAGGAATAACAGCCAATTGCTTGCTCATTTTAAGAGGATTTTCATGTTGGATAACACACTATTGATAGAGTTGTTTAAAAAGCAAAAGTATGAGTTATCCGATTAATCGATGAAAAAAATTGACAGAATACTCGATTCCAAAAATATTCGATAGTTGCAGCCCTACTCTCTATGGTGCAGGAGTAGAAGTTCCTGAGCACTTTGGAGGGCAGTCTAAAGTCTCTCAGGTGTTTGAGGTGGTAGGGACGCTGCCGGGCATTTTTCACCACGGTGTTGATGTGACAGGACCATGACAGGTCCTGTGTGATGTGAACATCAGAAGTAAGTAAGTAATACAACAGTTACCAATTGAAGTAATACAAGCTGATCCAGGTCTCGTTTTTCTCCTTATTCCAGATACAACTAGCGGACCAAATGTCTATTTCTATCAAAGTACATTTCTGAAACTGTCCATTTAAAAGCAAAAGCCACTGATTTTTTTTAAATGTAAACGGTGTAGTCCCCCTGCAGGCTGAAAAGAGGGACTGCAGTCGATGTGTGTGTGTGTGTGTTTATATATGTGTTTGTGTGTGTGTGTGTGTGAATATATGTATACATACACAGTAGGTACTGTATATCCTCTCTCGGTCATGGTTACCGCATGACTGTGTAAATTATATATCTCTTGAATTTGAATTTGCATGAGGAGGTGACGCAATACGCATGGGCGTGGTTTGGCATCGAAGTCCCGCCCCACCGGACGCCCGGCCCCGCCCTCCGACAAGCTGCCGTCGGCGGCTCTGCTTCCAGTCGCGCTGACAGCCGGCGGGGCGAAGACGGAGGAGAAGTCGACTCGTCAAGGGTATTTCGGAAAGCCGCGTCGCGCAAGCAGTAACAGCGTTCTGGCCTGATCTGTACCGAGCGTGGAAAAAATATGATGAAAAAAAATTTATATATTTTTTTAACCATCTGCGGGTATTGAGCAGTAAGCCGCGGCCAGAGCGCCACTTGTCAGGGTAGCTCGCTAGCTTTAGCTAGCAGGGTACGGTGTTGTAGCATCTCAAGCCGGAAGACCTTGGATATAAACACCCGCTGGTCCCTAGGTCACGACGTTATTTAACACCCGAATGAATGAGCCTCGTGTACGGAATACCATGCTGGCGTTTGGTTCGATTCCGGTTTGGATCCGGCTGTGTTTTTTTTTTTTTTATTATTATTATTATTTCATTTTGCGTTCGTGTGTGCGGCTACGCGCTCCGGTTCCCGCTGATACGCGACCACGGTTCCCCCGCTGCGGTGTCATCAACACGATTGTGCCGTTATTACCGATGACCTGACGGGGAACCGGTTCGTTTGTGGCCCGCTGGCTGGCTAGCAGGCTAGCCTCCCTGCGGTCGGATTAACCTCCCGGGTCGTGCTATAGACTCTCGTTTTCGACGATGTCGCAGGTGACATGTGGGGGACTGAAGAATGCACCGCTGCCGCTAACCCGACTCTGACTCTCTAGGTGTGACACGGCCGCGGGCGTCGTAATTCCACGATGGCGTTCAGCAAAGGTTACCGTATTTACCACAAGCTGGACCCGCCCCCGTACAGCGTGATCGTGGAGACTCGGAGTCGTGACGAGTGCCTGATGTTCGAGTCCGGGGCCGTGGCCGTGCTGTGTAAGAAACGAAGCCACCCACGACGTGAGCTTTTACGTTTCGGCCTCTCTGTTCACTGTGGCTTTGTGTTCGCAGCCGCGGCGGAGAAGGAAGCCATTAAAAACACGTACGCCAAGATGCTGGATGCCTATGGCATCTTGGGTGTCCTTCGTCTTAACTTGGGTGAGTTGGTGAAAGCCTCTGTTGCCACAACACTGCACAGGCCCGCTAAGTTGATTAAAAAGGCCGTCTCACGTCATGTGGTGCGGTAAGATGGGTGGTTGTTGGAGCAGGGATTTTCAAAAGGAGTATTTTGTCTAAACTTAAACACATTACGAAGTGAGCAAAGTCTAAATCCCAGAAATGATCCGTTTCCTGGGTCTGACAAGAAGGGACTCGACTGTAACCGAGGTGGAGAGGAGATCGTATTCGAGACATCTGTCATTCGCAGGGGACTCCATGCTGCACAGCTTGGTGGTGGTGACCGGCTGCAGCTCGGTTGGGAAGGTCCAGGACTCCGAGGTCTTCCGGGTCACCGCCACGGAGTTCGTGTCCCTGAAGAACGACCCGTCCGATGAAGACCGTATTGCCGACGTGCGGAAGGTGCTCAACTCGGGCAACTTCTACTTTGCCTGGTCGTCCACGGGGGTCAGCATGGACCTGAGTCTGAATGCCCATCGGAGGATCAAAGAGGATACCACTGACAACCGCTTCTTCTGGTGAGTTCTCCACCGCGCGACAGTGACGTCATTTTAGTATCCAGATCAGAGGAAGAATAAAACTGCGTAATTGATAAGTATGAGGAAGTGTTCACCTGTGGTTGCCATGTGCAGGTTCTTTTTTTATGTAAATTAATATACAAAATGCAGCAGCACGACTGATCTTCAACCTTCCCAAGTTCTCCCACACCGCCCCTCTACCACGTTCCCTCCACTGGCTCCCAGTAGCTGCACGCATCAGGTTCTAAATACTGATGCTGGCCTACAAAGCCAATTATTACACCTCGCGCGGCACCTCATATACTCCGAGCCTCCAGTTCTGCTCGCCTGGTCCCTCCATCTCTGAGGGTAAAAGGAAGACGCTCATCTAGACTCTTCTCCGTCTTGGCCCCTCGGTGGTGCAATGAACTTCCCCTCGAGGTCAGAACAGCTCAGTCACTGAGTATTTTCACACAGAAGCTCAAGACCTTCCTCTTTAGAGAATATTTAGATGAACTTGTAACTGTACAGAAACTAAAACAGAGTGAATAAAAAGATTGTATTCATAGTTGGGGGGTCCTAGTGAACCAGAACAGATCACTTCGTCGATGGTAACTTGAAAGCACGTTGTAAGTCGCTCTGGATAAGGCCGTCTGCCAAATGCCTTAAATGTAAAATGTAAATGTAAATGTAGATTTTTTTTCTGGAAAAACGGCAACACGACTTCCTGTCTCCGCCAAACCTCCCCCCTCAACTTCTGTAGGCCGCCCGCCTCCTCGTCCCGCCTCTCTCCTCCTCATGAGCATTTAAAGCTACAGACACCGAAACGGCGAATCTCATTGTGGGACTGGATCAGAGTGGCTGTAATTCTGCACCAAGGCTGAATTTCGGAAAAAGACGTCAGATACAGAATTAGGGGACCAACAAGACCGAAATAAAAGCAAAAAAATTATTTCAGGCGACCTTTAATGTAATATGTAACTCTTCTTGGTGTGTGGGTAATATTTCAGTGCTGATGCCCCAAGGATATATATTTGCTTCGCACAGGAACCAGTCCCTGCACCTCCACCTGAAGCACTACGGGGTGAACTGTGACGACTGGCTCCTGCGCCTCATGTGCGGAGGGGTGGAGATCCGCACGATCTACGCTGGGCACAAACAGGCCAAGGCCTGCGTCATCTCCAGACTGAGCTCTGAGAGAGCCGGGACCCGCTTCAACGTCCGGGGCGCCAACGACGACGGCCAGGTGGCCAACTTTGTGGAGACCGAACAGGTAGACACACACCCTGCTCCACACCCTGGCATGCATGCTGTTTTGGACAAGTAGATTACCTTTACTTGGCTTCCTTTTCGTGTGCGAGTATTTCTGCATTCCACGTTCTCTACCAGTGAAATGGGTGAGAAGATCTAATTTGAAGCATTTTGCAGGTCATTTTCCTGGATGACAAAGTGTCCTCGTTCATTCAAATCCGTGGGTCCATACCACTGTTCTGGGAACAACCCGGAATTCAGGTGAGTCTGCACTGCACCACGTGGCCATATTAATCATTCCTGGACACTTTGGAAAATGTTTGCATGAAAATGTATTTTCATGTGCAGCAGCGTTTACCTCCTCTGTTCATATCATCAGAAAAATTCTGTTCAGGGGATTTTGACTCAGCTGAATCAGAGTCGCCATTCCGGGCTCCTCGGAGTGGATGTGAACCCCCATCTGGTACCTGGATAGTTGTCATTTTTGCAATTATTTATTTATTTATTTATTTAACACCTGGTTCTTGGGCTTTTCTGCTACGGTGCTGTCTGCAGTGTCAGTGAAATCACAGGATTTTGCAGTTAGGTGCCACGGTTGAGGCTTCGCTCGTTCTCTGGTCTCCTTGTGTGGATGGAGGGGGTTTGGTCGTGCCTTTTTAAGACCCGTTGCTTTCCCACATGCCTTCCGCATTCTCTCCTCAACTGAATTTTTTTTTTTTTTGATGGTCAATTTTTTTAGATGCAGTTAGAAGGATTTGCTTTATTTTTTTACTGCTTGCCATTTGGTAAAAGCAGGTTTGCTTTTAGGAGCCACAGACTGCTGCTCCTGAAGCCAGCGGCAGTACTCCAGACTGTCACCTGAGCTCCTTTCATTGCTGTTGAAGCCGCATTAAATATTTAAAATCAGCAGAAAGAGACAGAAGGTGGCCAAGGCCCTCTAGTTTCATATCCGGAATTTTTTTTTTTTCCCCTCACGCACACACCTAGCGGTTAAGGAAGCGGCCCCGTAATCAGAAGGTTGCCGGTTTGAATCCCGATCCTCCAAAATGCCACTGAGGTGCCACTGAGCAAAGCACCGTCCCCACACACTGCTCCCCGGGCGCCTGTCATGGCTGCCCACTGTTCACTCAGGGTGATGGGTTAAATGCAGAGGACAAATTTCACTGTGTGCACCGTGTGCTGTGCTGCTGTGTATCACATGTGACATTCACTTCACTTTGACACACACACACACACATATACATATACATATAAATTATTATTATTGTTTTTAAGCGCAGAGGTTTATGATGCTTAGGCAGTTACCCAGCATTCCTTTCTGTGGGTCCCTTCTGCAGCGTTGTTCCAACGCCGCCGTGACTTGTCTCAAACGGTTAGATAAACCAACTGGGTTCTGGTATTGTTCGCTCCAATAATGACTTCCATCTCTCTTCTCTGCCGTGCCTGTGTGACAAATGCATTTACTGTTGGATGCTAAGTTCCAGGTTTGTGTCTAATTAGAAAGTAGCTTGTAGAGTGAAGGCAGTAGCTTTGTGCAGTTGTAGTTCAATATGGAGTCACAGGCCATTTACACCGTTTGCAGGGAAAGAGCTCTTTGTTTTGTGTCACCGTGCCAGATTTAATTGTGCACCGTGACCATACGAGTATGTGTGCACAGAGGTAACTGTGGTGTAGTCTGTGAGACTTCGCAGATTGGCTTTTATTTATTTACTTATTTTTTTTGCCGCAGCAGCAGAAAGGAGCGGTTTTGCTGCAGAAAGCATTCTGGTGTAAATATGCATGTGGCTCCATTGTTCCTCCTATGCAAATATTTTCCAAAGCTCTGAGTTTCACTTCACATTCTGACCTCACTGGCCGTAAAAGGCAGCTCTGCTTTCAGCTCTGTTTCCTCTAGGCCTTTTTTTGTGATGCCACCCTCTCTTTGTGTTTTTTTTTTTTTTTTTATTGTCCATCCTCATGAACAGGTCGGCTCGCATCGTGTCAAGCTGTCTCGGGGCTTCGAGGCGAACGCACCGGCTTTTGAGAGGTACTTAACAACGCAACTCTCACCGCTGAGAGCAGCTCCTGGATTTGCTTTCCCTCACTCGCGTGGCTTCATTCCAGTTCACAAAGCGCTCTTATCAACATGACTTGGCTTGTTCTCACCCCGCCCCCTCACACGCCTGAGACTCGGGCTCTCCGTCGGCACTGGAGGGCAGCCTTTTCCCTCATCATAATTCCCCCCGTCCGGAAGCTGCTGCTTCCTGGTTATCTGTATGTTGGTCATCAGACCTTTTTGTTGGTGCGTTATTGTATAGGACACCTAGAAGATGTACTTTACCAATGGTGGCCTAGCGGTTAAGGAAGCGGCCCCGTAATCAGAAGGTTGCCAGTTCGAATCCCGGTGCCAATGAGGTGCCACTGAGCAAAGCACCGTCCCCACACACTGCTCCCTGGGCACCTGTCATAGTGCCCACTGCTCACCAAGGGTGATGGGTTAAATGCAGAGGACACATTTCACTGTGTATCACAAGTGACAATCACTTCACGTTTTTATTAATTTTTTTTTTATTTACAATTTTTAAGAAGGGGAGGAGCCTGTGTGCATGATTGACAGCTCTCACACCACCTACCTCCCACTACCGACACAAAAACATTGGGTGGTAGTAGCCTAGTGGGCAACACACTCGTCTATGAATCAGAAGACCCAGGTTCAAATCCCCACCTACTACCATTGTGTCCCTGAGCAGGACACTTAACCCTGAGTGTCTCCAGGGGGGGACTGTCCCTGTAACTACTGATTGTAAGTCGCTCTGGATAAGGGCGTCTGCTAAATGCTGTAAATGTAAATGAAATCAGACCTTTAATGAAACATAGTGCTGTGGCATTAATTGGGAAAACTGTGTGCCAGTTGCGACTGCATTGGCCAGGATTCACGGTGACGGGAGAAGCCCTGTCTTGTCTGAGGGGGGGTGGGGGGTGGCGGTGTTGCGCCAAGATCCCGCCTCTGGAGAGCAGCGGTACATTTTGTACCAGGAGCGCTGCCGCCTCCTGTCTCCTCGCCGCAGTCAGAGAATCACGGTGAGCGATGGACGTCGCCCCCTCTGTGCATGAGTCACGCCTCCATCGCGCTCACACTCTCTCGTACGCCCCCTTTTTATGTCACGCCTTCAGACCTGCAATAATCTGTCACGTGTCCAGAATGTTGTAATATATTGTAGATCAGGCCGTGATGGTGGTTTTCCTCGGCCGGTGATGTGATGTAACGCGCACCGCTCCGTCGCGCCTCCCCCTGCAGGCATTTCAGTGCACTGCGGCGGCTCTACGGGAAGCAGCTCATCATCAACCTGCTGGGCATGAAGGAGGGCGAGCACATGCTGAGCAAAGCTTTCCAGGTGAGTGGGGGCCGGGTGCACAGAGCAGCTGCGAGATGTCTGTCCCTCGCATTCAACCCCGTCAATTTTACTCAGGTCCATCCTGTTCCAAAAGGCAGACAAACTTAGACAAGATTTTGCTCTCAAAGTGTAATGAAAAAAAAAAAAAAAAAAAAAAAAATATATATATATATATATATATATTTTTTTTTTTTATTTCTAGGTATTACAAGAGTGTTTTAATGTCCTGGTGTTTCATGTTCTTTTGACGTTTACTGTAAATACGCTGTCTGTTGGTGTGTGAAGCGCCGCACTTTTCAAGCCCGCACAGCTCTGATTTCTGCATTCTGTTTTCTCAGAGTCATCTGAAGGCATCAGAGCACTCGTCCGGCGTCAAGATGATCAACTTTGACTACCATCAGATGGTAAAGGGGGGGAAGGCGGACAAGCTGCACGGCGTCCTGAAGCCACAGATCAGCAAGTTCCTGGAGGACTGCGGCTTCTTCTACTACTCGGGAGACATGGGCGTCCAAAGGTCCTCCCTCGCTCGCCGCCTTCTTTCCGGGTTCTGATGTTGGCGGCCGTTCCCTCGCTGACTCTCTCGATCCTTTGCTGTACTAGGTGCCAGACTGGAACTATTCGGGTCAACTGTCTGGACTGCCTGGACCGTACCAACAGTGTCCAGGCCTTCTTCGGACTTGACGTGAGCTCTTCTTAATCGGCAGAGTTGCAGATGTCCCATCGCCGGGTGGTAAAAAAAAAAAAACGTAACCCAATTCTGCCTTTACCAGATTCTTCCTAAACAACTGGAGGACATGGGTCTGACCGAGAAGCCCCAGCTGGTAGCTCGCTTCCAGGAGGTCTTCCGCTCCATGTGGTCCGTCAACGGGGACTCCGTCAGCAAGATCTATGCCGGCACTGGGGCCCTGGACGGGAAGGCCAAGGTGTGGTATTTTGCGGTGCGACAGCTTTGGGGCCGTTTATGGCCCCGTCAGTAGGCTAGCGAAACCGCCCTCCTGTCTCTCCCTCACTTTAACTGGCGCATGTGCTCTTTTCCTCTGCTCTCCTCTGGACTTCTCTGTAACCTGACTGGTAAGTTTGTTCGACCGGCTGTTCCACTTTGTTTGAGTCCGAGTAACGTCCTTTTTTCTTTTCATCTGTCCTCCTCTTCCTCTTCCTCTTCGTGTGGCTGTGATGTTATGAGTGTGTTTTCCCGTAGGGCTGCTGTTGCTCTCAGTGTTAATTAAGGCTATTCGTAATAGGCTTTAAAGCTTTAAATTGATTTGTGAGACGGAAGTCAGCAGCTGTGCGGAGGAGCAAGTTCACTCCATCCGGACACTTTGGTCCCTGTCTCTTTTGCAGGGGGGGAAGCTGAAAGATGGCGCGCGCTCCGTCACCAGGACCATCCAGAACAACTTCTTCGATAGCTCCAAGCAGGAGGCCATCGACATTCTGCGTCTGGGCAGCACCCTGAACAGCGACCTGGCAGACAAGGCCCGGGCCCTGCTCACCACCGGGAGCCTTTACGGTAGGGGTGTTGAGAGGACTCTCCCGTGCGAATGAGCTTGTGCCTAATCTGGCCAGTCCAGATGACCCGGCTGGGAGGTTAGAGGTGTAACCCAGCGCTAATGCAGTTATCTGCCTAACGGTTTCTAACCACGCTTCTCTCTCCCTCCCTGTTTCTCTCCCTTTTGTTTCCCCTTCAATGCTTGCACTGTTAGTGTCTGAGCCAGTTTTGCAGTCAGGTACAGTATGCAGTCTTCAGTAGAGTTTATTTGTATAGTTAAATGATTTTCACGTTTTCACCCATTGCTTTGGTCTTGATTCATTTACCAGTTTATCAAGAGCAATGTGCATTACATATCGTTAAATGTTGTGGTATAAGCCCTACATAAATGTATTGGAATTCTAGACTGGTCAGCCATAACATTATGACCAGTGAAGTGGCTTTAATTTGTCATCTTGTTACAGTGAAATCTGGCAGGGGGGGGATATATTAAGCAAAAGTGATCATTTTGTCTTTTGAGCACATGTTTAGGTGTAAGGATTTGAGTGACTAGGGCCAAATTGAAAGAAAGAAAGTGAAGTGATTGTCACATGTGATACACAGCAGCACAGCACACGGTGCACACATTGAAATTTGTCCTCTGCATTTAACCCATCACCCTGAGTGAGCAGTGGGCAGTCATGACAGGCGCCCGGGGAGCAGTGTGTGGGGACGGTGCTCAGTGGCACCTTGGCAGATCGGGCAACCTTCTGATTACGGGGCTGCTTCCTTAACCACTAGGCCACCACTGCCCCATTGTAATTATGTTATAAATTGTGATTATGATGGCGGGATCATAGCATCTCCAAAACTGCAACTCCTCTGGGAGGTTCCTTCACTGGTCAGGACCAATAAAATGGTCCAAGGAAGCTCTCAATTCGATCAAGCGTCAGTGGGAGTTGTGTACAGGATTTAAGTGGAGCCCATGCTTCTGTGGACCAGGGCTATTCTGATGGAAAAAGGAGGATATGGTGAATATTAGGCAGTCATAATGTTATGGCTGGTTTGCTATATCCCTTTTCATCTTGCCTATGTATTCACATTGTGTCATTTGTACAGTCTATTGTATTCATTTGTCATAAATTGCATCATTATATATGTGTGTTACTTTGCCTATAGTTTACCTCACAGTAGCAGAATGTGACTTTTTAGGCCATTTTTGATGTCGTAGTGGTTTCTGCATTTCTGCCTTTTCTGTGTCTCCCATATTGGATCTTTGTTTAATTTATGCGTCCCTTACACTTGTTTAATACCTTTGACACCTTTTCCCCACTCAGCGTCTCCACGCGTTTTACTGGGCATGTGTCAGAACTACCAGAAGTACACCAGACCAAAGCAGATCCGGGTGTGTGTGGGCACCTGGAATGTCAACGGTGGGAAGCAGTTCCGCAGCATTGCGTTCCGGAACCAGACCCTCAACGACTGGCTGCTGGACGCGCCAAAGAAGGCTGGTCTTCCGGATTTTCAAGGTGAAGCGTTGTCATTTATAACCACTTTTAAATGTTGTAGTTTGACATTTCTTAGGGGAAAATGTATGTCCCTCTCCTCTACAGACAGCAAAGCCAGTCCTGTAGACATCTTTGCCATTGGCTTTGAGGAAATGGTGGAGCTGAATGCTGGAAATATCGTCAGTGCCAGGTAACATCCAGGCCAGCTAAGCTGGGCCATCACCCAAAACTACAGTTAGACAGATCCTCACAGAAACAAGATTTCAGATTTGCTTTTAACGTCATGTAAAGGAAGCTCTGTTTGTGTTCTTGTTAGATCCTTTGGTGACCTGTATTTGGTTCTGATCACTCCCCCCACCCTCAGAAATAAGCCGGGGGCGTAGGTTGTTCCACTTTAGTCTATGAGAGGATCGGGCCCATTTGGCACTTTTTCTATGCTCCCAACAATGAGGGCTCACGCTGCCAGGCTTTCCAAAACATTCCTCCCTGCACTGAAACATAACTCAAGCTCGGCCCAGGGTTTCGTTTGGTATCGTGCCCCGAGAATTCCTTTCATCAGCAGTAGCCACTGCGAGCGGTCAGCCATTTCTCGGTTTTTCTCTACTTAAGGGAAATGTGATGCCCCTTCCTTTCTTCTCCAGCACAACCAATCAGAAGCTGTGGGCAGCAGAACTGCAGAAGAACCTCTCCCGTGATCACAAATACGTGCTCCTGGCCTCCGAGCAGCTTGTGGGAGTGTGCCTGTTTGTATTCATCCGGCCTCAGCATGCCCCGTTCATCCGGTATGAAGTCACATTCCAAAAAACGATGAGTGTCTGAGGCACACTGGGGACGAAAACATGCGACAGTTGTCTTTCTCTGCCCGTGACCTAGGGATGTTGCCGTGGACACGGTGAAGACCGGCATGGGCGGGGCAACGGGGAACAAAGGGGGCGTGGCCATCCGGCTGCTCTTCCACACCACCAGCATCTGTTTTGTTTGCTCCCACTTTGCAGCCGGCCAATCACAGGTCAAAGAGAGGAATGATGACTATGCTGAGATTACGCGCAAGCTCAGCTTCCCCATGGTAACCGCTCTGGTTAACAGTTACCCCGATATTAAACCTGCTAATAGTGCTGGTGTAATTACGGGATGTGTTTTTCTCTGCCTGTCGTTATTCATTGTTGTGATATTGCTTGTACGTTTTCAAAAATTTTTGTAATATTGTTTGAGGGCGAATCCTTGTTCATTGTGCCTCATCGAGCATGTTCTCCCCAGGGTCGTCTGCTCTACTCCCACGATTACGTTTTCTGGTGTGGAGACTTTAATTACCGCATCAACTTGCCCAACGAAGAGGTGAAGGAGCTGATTCGTCAGCAGAGCTGGGATTCCCTGATTGCTGGAGACCAGTTGGTGGAGCAGAAAACTGCTGGCCACGTAAGAGTTGTTTTTATATTTTTATGTTTGTTGTACAGGCCAAAAGTTTGGACACCTTCTCATTCAATGTGTTTTCTTTATTTTCATGACCATTTACGTTGGTAGATTCTCACTGAAGGCATCAAAACTATGAATGAACACATGTGGAGTTCTGTACTTAACAAAAAAAGGTGAAATAAGTGAAAACATGTTTTATATTCTAGTTTCTTTGCTCTGATTACTGCTTTGCACACTCTCTCTTGGCGTTCTCTCGATGAGCTTCAAGAGGTCGTCACCTGAAATGCTTCTCCAACAGTCTTGAAGGAGTTCCCAGAGGTGTTTAGCACTTGTTGGTCCAGCTCACCCCAAACCATCTGGATTGGGTTCAGGTCCGGTGACTGTGGAGGCCAGGTCTCCACTTTTTGTTAAGTACAGAACTCCACATGTGTTCATTCATAGTTTTGAGTGAGAATCTACCAACGTAAATGCTCATGAAAATAAAGAAAACACATTGAATGAGAAGGTGTCCAAACTTTTGGCCTGAACTGTATATGAAATCTTTCATAATATGATTTTTTTTAAATTATACCTTAATAACATTTATAAATAAACACATATAACTACAATATAGCCTGGTTTTGATATGCATTTGACTTTGCATTGCAGATTTTTCGTGGCTTCATTGAGGGCAAGTTGGACTTTGCGCCAACATATAAATACGACTTGTTCTCAGATGACTATGACACCAGTGAGAAATGCCGGACCCCAGCCTGGACAGACCGCATCCTGTGGAAACGACGGAAGTGGAACTTTGATAAGACTGGTAATTCCACCAGTGGATTCACAGAGTTTTTACGCATCTGTTCAGACAGTCCTGACTAACTTCATCAATTCTGTCTGTATAGCGGAGGAGCTGAATGTAGTCGGAGGTCCAGTCAATCAAGAAGAGCTGTACCCCTGGAGCCCAGGGACCCTCAAATATTACGGCAAAGCAGAGCTCAAAACGTCTGATCACAGGTATGGTGCCACAATGCAAGACACACACATAGATTCTCTCTATTTATTATAGGTATATCTGTCCTTTTCTTACGTCTCTCCTTTCTTTTTTAGGCCGGTGGTGTCTATAATGGATGTGGATGTGCTGGAGGTCGACCCAGAAGCAAGACATCAGGTCTATAAGGACGTGATTGCGCTGCAGGGGCCGCCAGACGGCACCATCCTGGTCTCCCTGTGCGCCTCGGGACCCGATGATTACTTTGATGATGCTTTGATTGACGAGCTGCTTGACAAGTTTGCTGCCTTTGGCGAAGTCATTCTCATCAGGTAGTAAAACTAAATCACTGTTACGGTTAGTGTTGTTTTCATCAACGAAATGTCGAAATATCTTCGAGGTCTAACCTTTTTGACATGTTTAAGATGACACGAGATGCAACGTAAATGTGATCAGCGTATGTCATGTAATATTGTAATAAGACTAAATATGGTTTACAAGATAGAAACTACTGAAATTTGTCTTCATTTGTCTCGTCTTGACTTAAACGAGACGTTATTTTCTCTTCTCCTGTATGTCCCATCCAATTGCACAGATGATGTATGTAATATGCAATCGCAGCATTATTTTGGCATATGTTTCAATGAAAACAACACCAGATACAGTGAGACCTCATGCGGCTCCCCGTGTACAACGCCGCATGGTCTTATCTGTATATCTGCGAGTCGTGTGTTTTCCTCGGGAGGCAGGAAGTGGCTTGAGCAAAATGGCGGTGTCATTGCTGACTTCCCTTGGCGACAGTTGTGTAGGTAAATGTCTTTTCGCTGGTGCAGGTTTGTAGAGGAGAAGATGTGGGTGACCTTTCTGGAGGGCTACTCTGCTCTGGCCGCACTGTCTCTGAGTGCGTCCGAGGTGAGTTAACAAAAGTCAGCAATTTAACGTTCATTCGGTAAAAACCTGCATTTCTCAGTAAGACAGCGACTGCCTAATATTTTTTACACACGCTGCTAAACCGTCTGAATCTGGACCAAATGCTTGTGTTTTGTGCACAGGTGATGGGAAAGGTTATCGACGTCCGTCTGAAGAGTCCAGGCTGGATTAAAAGCCTGGAGGAGGAGATGAGCGTGGAGAGGATCTTTGGCAGCATCCCCACCTCCTCCAGCTCCACTCTGCTTGCGGAGGACACGGATATGGGCGATGACTTTGACATGGAAGGTAGGACATATCACCATTACTTTTGTGGATAAATACATTTATTTCATACGTTTTCAGAAGAATTGGATTCAATTTGTTTTACGTGGACCGGCACATGCTCATAATAAAATATATCATAACACACAATCAGTACATTAAACCTGCAATAATGTTTTTAACAGCGTTTACATGTGTTGACTATAGCAGTATACCCAGACCTGACCAACAGAAGCAGATTATGACACACAGGGACTGTGAATGATGGGTGATGTGCTTCACTTCACCAGTTTGTACTTATTTCATGCCAATTTGGTGTCGTTTTTTCTGGATACAGGTGATGTGGATGAGGAGGTGGAGGAGATTTTGCCTCAGCACCTGCAGCCTGGCGCAGGAATGGGTCCTGGCTCCTCCCCTGTCCCTTCCCCCCGCAGCAGCCCATGCCCCTCCCCGACGCACGGAGAGCCTGCGGCGCCGGTTCGGCCCAGCCGAGCCCCCCCGCGCACTGCCGGGCCCCCGCAAGGTACGACCGGCCTCGTAGTGCCAGAATTATCTCCAGACACTGTTTCCCATGGTGGCCTTGAATACGTGTGTTTTCGCTTTGTTTTTATCCACTGGAGGAGGTTTAAGCCCAACCACATGCAGGAGGGACTTGGCAGGTAATTGGACTGGAAATATGAGGATTTTTTTATTTTACTATTCGAACTACAGCAGTATTCGAATAGTTTTTGAATATTTGAATATCCCCTACTTAGTGTTTGGTAGATTTAGTACGCATTATTTCTTACTTTACTTCGGATATTCAAATAACCAAACTCATCTCTGGAAGGTGAGGTGTGGAATGGAGTGTGTTCCTGTAGATGCTTTGGTGTGTGTGTGTTTGCTCATTTTACAGGATTCCTACGGTCATTAAAACCCTGGAAAAGTCATGGAATTTGAAAAGAACTCTGGCCTTGAAAAGTTTTGGAATACGAAATTAACATTGAGTTCTGGAAAAGTTGTTGAAATCTGATTGACACATGAATGTATAATGAAGTAACATAGTTCCTGTAAGAGAAATGTTTTTCTACATTTAAAATTCAGAGAACGTATGGTCATGAAATTTCGAGCAATTGAAAAGTCATGGAAAAATGTGTGAGAACCCTGTCTTTAACAACACAGTGTAAACAGCAGTGCTCTGAGTACAGTACAGGCCAAAAGTTTGGACACCTTCTCATTCGATGTGTTTTCTTTATTTTCATGACCATTTACGTTGGTAGATTCTCACTGAAGGCATCAAAACTATGAATGAACACATGTGGAGTTATGTACTTAACAAAGAAAGGTGAAATAAGTGAAAACATGTTTTATATTCTAGTTTCTTTGCTCTGATTACTGCTCGATGAGCTTCAAGAGGTCGTCACCTGAAATGCTTCTCCAACAGTCTTGAAGGAGTTCCCAGAGGTGTTTAGCACTTGTTGGGGTCCAGCTCACCCCAAACCATCTGGATTGGGTTCAGGTCCGGTGACTGTGGAGGTCAGGTCTCCACTTTTTGTTAAGTACAGAACTCCACATGTGTTCATTCATAGTTTTGATGCCTTCAGTGAGAATCTACCAACGTAAATGGACATGAAAATAAAGAAAACACATTGAATGAGAAGGTGTCCAAACTTTTGGCCTGTACTGTATGTGTGTTCCGTTCCTCGAATATTTGTGTTTAGCTGTGACACTGTAGCCATGGTAACTGCATTCTGCACACTAACTCTTCACGTCATGCTTGTTACCTCAGGGTCACCCGTGGACTCTGCGATGGGCGCACCATCTTCTCAAAGTCTGGAACCCAAGCGGGCCCCCCCCCCCCCGTCCCAACGCCCCCCCCGGCGCGGCCTGCGCCCCCTCAACGCCCCCCTCCTCCATCAGGTACCGCGCACACCGCCACAAAACACGCGTCGCACAACACAGTCGCGGTCCTCGGTTAAAACCGCCTTCTCACTCTCTCCCCCCACGTTAAGAAGGCAGCAGAAGTCCCACGCCTGCTAGAAAGGACTCTGCAGGTAACCCGCGTTCTGGAACAGTGTGTTCGAACGTGGCTGTGTGTGGTTGCTCTGTCCCCCCCACTCTCAACTTGCCCACTGTAACTGCTTTCACTTCAAGGCTTCGAAGACCTTCAGAATTCGTCATTTGATATATTTGACATGGAAGGTAAATGCAGACTTGAACCCAGGTAGACGTGGAGGTTGTGTGTAGGTCGTTCTGCCAGCTGAGGTTTCATGCAGGTTAAAGTAAAAAAATCCTGTTAACATTCCACAGATCGAACATGAAGCCTCAGTTGCTTACCATGTTGAACCTTAAGGGTCCAATGTTCCCGTCACTACATGAGATGTGGCACATGGGGAGTGTTCGCAAATGTCTGTATCTGGGAGAGGAGGAACTAACTACAAATTGAGTTTTACCCTCAAGCCTGTAGTTACGATTGACAGTGGACACCCCCTACTTCCTCTTCCTGTCGATACGTGACTCGCCCAGGCATATTCCCTCCGTTCTCTACACTCCTAATACCCCTTGTACACAGACGTGACCACGCCCACTACCGACACCAACAGGCAGAGGCGTTCTGATTTTGCGTACACTCCCAACGTGCGCTGGCGTAATGTTCCCAGGTGTGCCGTGGTTCTTTGTGTAATAGAATAATGTAGCTTTACATTATACCTGTCCCAGGTAAGCAGTGTGTAATTCAAGCAGGTGCATGAAGTAAGTAGACGTTTTGCCAAAGTAACGCTGCTTTCCCTTCACCATGCTGCGCAACAGGACCGAAAAGCCCTGCTCTGCCCCGAGCAGACGCCGCAGGTGAGTCTCAGGTCCACGGTCCACCTTCACACACTCGCTTCGTTTTTGTGGAGCAAAAGTTTACGCCAGTTGCTTTTCTCAGACAATAGCGACCTTTTTGGATCAAAAGAGACTTTTATTTATTACAGAAAGTTGGACAGAGATGTGGTTGAATGTGGTTTCATATGGAATCAGATTTTTGCCCATGCAAGAGAACCGAATCCTCAGGCAGCGTAAATGTAAAATGGGACGGATCGACTGCAAATGTGAAAATCCAGCAGTTCAACTGTAAAAACAAGCAGCGAAAAACAAGTCTCACAAGCGAAAAATGAAAAGGAGTGAGATGTATGCAAAACGTACGTATGTTGTCAAAAAACATTTTTGTGCGATATTAGGAACGTTTTTTGGGACAAATCTGATTCCATAGTATTAATGCTTGAAATGGTGACAGGAAACACTTTGAAATGAAGTTGATATTTAAATGTGCCTGCTGTTAAGAGGAAGTCTGACTGGCTTGTGTAGCGGGAGTGGGCGCTTGGCGTAATCCCCGCCTTACAGAACAGGATTGGCAGGTGTGGCGTCGGCAGCCGTTTCCCGGCCGCTCTGGTCGGGGCCGACTTGGTCATTTAAGTCGTGTGGGAACGAAGTACAGGGCAGAGAGCCCAGCATACAGGCCTCCGTCAGCCGGCTCGCGTCCAGCCGGGCAGGAAGAGGTGACTTGTGAAAAACAGGGTCACGGGGTGAGATACAGCAGGACTCCAGACGATGGGGTTTGGGAAAACGACCTTGAAGTGTCTTTTGTCATTTTTTTATTTTTATTTTTTAAAAACACATCAAAGCCTAAGGCAACAAACACCTTGTAGACCAATTTGATTCAAATCCGCAAACCCAGTCTTCTCTAAAAGGGGTTCGTTTTACCATTATTGACTCCAGTCATCTATAAAGAACCCAGTTACAGAATGGTGTGAATATGAAGTGGCACCATGTGTGATTCATGTGTCTTGTATTGTAGGGCGTGGTCAGGCCGCAGGAGGCTCTGCCCCAGGGGGACTTTCTCGACCGGTAAGTAAGAATTTAATGGCATCCATTCAGTGCAAAATGCACAATGGAAGTGACATGAGGGGGGTCCATTTCTCTCCGTAGAACATTCCGCCCCGCGCTGGGGTCATCAGCGTTCCTCCAGTGTCCAGACCTCCACCTCCAGCTCACCCAGGAGCACCCAGACCCACTGCAGATGTGCACCCAGGGGCTCCAAGGCCAGCGCTTGATAACCATCCAGGGGCACCGAGGCCCGTTCCTGAGCCACAGAACAAGCCAACACAGCTGCCCGTGGGTGAGTTCCTGGTAATGTATGGCTAAAAGATGCCCTTACATCTTACTGGTCAGTGAAACCCACATTTGATGTTTTGCAGGTCCCCCTATGCAGCCAGGACCCGTAAGGCCACAGGCGACCTCACCAGTGCAGCCCCAGATGGCTCCTCCCATACGGCCCCAGATGACCCCACCCGTTCAGCAGCAGTTACCGCCACCAATGCAGCCTCAGATGGCATCTTCCCCCCAATCCCAGTTACCAGCCCCGATGCAGCCCCAGATGGCCCCGCCCCTTCAGCCCCAGCCTGCTGCCGCCCCACAGGCAGCCGCGCCTCAAGCACCACAGGGTCTGGCCTCCCCGAAGCCCCCACCCCCGCAGCAGATCCTCCCACGCCCTGCCACCTGAGCCCGCCCCGGCTCCACAGGTGAGACTTCCTACTTCCCAGACACTGTTCCTTCCAGGCAAGTTACGTCTGACCCACCGCTGCTTAACGGAGCCGTTTGGGCTTCATTTACATTACATTTACATTTACAGCATTTATCAGATGCCCTTATCCAGAGCGACTTACAATCAGTAGTTACAGGGACAGTCCCCCCTGGAGACACTCAGGGTTAAGTGTCTTGCTCAGGGACACGATGGTAGTAAGTGGGATTCGAACCCGGGTCTTCTGGTTCATAGGCGAGTGTGTTACCCACTAGGCTACTACCACCTACTACTTCCCGCTGCAGAGAAAGCGCAAGAGTCTTGGTTATTTTTCATCTTAGGATGATGCTTACCCCCATTCACACACACACACACACACACACACACAAATGACATTAACTGTTGAGGTGACGTCATTTCCCAGCAGTCTTTGGAATTGTGTAACTTCCGGGATATTCTGTATAAAATGCTGGGCCCTCTGTGTCAAATTTGCACTGATGGTCCTTCCTGTTGCATGTGTCTTTCTCTCTCGCAAGCAGGACCAACCCTCAGGGTGAAAGGTATTTAAGCCCTCAGTGTTACGCCCATAGCACCATTACCCTCCGATTCAATGTATGTCCTACTCATACATTGCAGAATACTCCGTTTTTATTTAATCACTCGTTCTCATTAAATTTTTTTGTGCCCACATTTCAGTTTAGTGTTTCTGTGGTGTCTCAGTGTAATATTTTATTTTCCTCATTTTTCCTCCTTTATTTTTTTGTAGTGTTAAAACCACTTAAAATTGTATTTTACCAACATGCCTTACCAACAGGACTCTGAGTCGGCGCCTTAATAGGCCCTTTCACACGAGAGGAACTATTCTGTCCCGTAACAATACGCAGATGTACCACTTTTTAGGCGTGTCTGCACTCATTTATGGCTGGGAACCGTGTTCTTAGAGCCACTCAGTCCGAAATCTGTTCATCAGGGGAGCACCACAGCGTACCCGGCAGTGTGTGAAAATGTTCATATACCAAACCCAACACCAACCCCCTCCCTGTAAGATATATGTAGTACGGGACTGACAGAATTTCGAGTGGCTTATTTGCTGTATTTATTATTTTTTTAGAGTTTTTAGATTTTTGTAAATCTGTGTGTCTGTGTAACTCATTTCACCCTGTAAACATTAGAGATTCGGCCGCCGCTACCCAGTTTACCGTCCTCACCTTCCCTTCTCTTCCGCCCTCCAGACCAACGGTGAAAATGGCGTCCAGCGAGAAGCACAATGGAAACCCGACCCGTTCGACACACTCACCTCCGACCTTCTCCCTCCCTCCTCCTGGCTGAACACCCAGTCCCTGACGAGAAGCTGCTCGCTGCGCACCTCTCCCGTGCCGCTCTCCTCGCTGTCCTTATGCCCCGCCCCCTTCACCGGCGCCCCCGCCCTCCTGCCGCCTCCGCCCTCGGCGCCCTCGCGCAGCCGTTCCCAGGAAACCCTCCGCGCCTCCCCCAACCCTTTCCTGAGCGAACCTCCGCGGCCCAGCAGCACCAACCCGTTCACCGGCGGCCAGAACCAGAACCAGCGCCGTGCCGTCACGCCAGACTTCTTTACCCAAGCCGCCAACCCCTTCCAGAGGAGCCTGTCCCTCAAACCGGCCCTGTCGCCCCCTCTCGTTCCCACCCTGGCACCGATCCCGGCACAAGACCCCGCCCCTGCCGCGGAGAAGCGGCAGTGGGTGACGTTCGACGACGACGGCGCAGACCTCGCCGTGAGAGGAAAGGAACCGACCGCTTCGCCTCTCACAGACCCCGGCAATTTCCTGTCTCAGATCCAGACCCCCGCCCCACGGACGCTCTTCTCCGGCCCCCCGTTCGGCCCGCCGCTGCAGCCGGCGCTCCCCCCTCCGTTCCCCGGCAGAACTAACCCCAGACTCCCACACGTACCCCCCCGAACTGGCGAGTTCACCGAGAGATGAGAGGACTGATGAGGACTACAGAGTTCTACTGGGTGTGTGTGTGTGTGTGTGTGTGTGTGTGTGTGTCAGGTTTTGACTACTGTTCCCCCACCCCGTGACGTCCGCTCAAGATCGACACCTTACTTAGCGAATAAACATGAAAATCTGATTCAGCAGGACCCTCGTACCCGTGTTTACGCTTATTTATGAATGCATATATATAGATATATCGACATATACATATCTTATACGCACAAATATGTGTACAAATACCGTGCAATATTCTACTGCTGTATGGCCACATGCTACGGTTTGATTCATCTCAATTTTCACCAGACGACTCCGTCGGGGTACTGCGGAAGAAGGGTCATGTGACATCGCATCACTGCGAGAGCCTGGAAGCGGCCGTGGCTTACATCCCTGTGTGTGCTTTTTAAAGAGCGTTCTTATTGTGAATGTACGTTTTATTCGGAATTTATTATTGTGAATGTACGTTTTATTCTCCGCTCCACGTCCGTTTTCCATAATGCATGAGGAGGAAACGCGCGAAAGGGCGCGCGTGGACATGTTTTTAATGCACACCACATGCACTTAAACAGCGGCAAGTCGCGTCTTTCGGCCTGATCCAAAAAAAACCCCAAACCCTGTTCCTCACCAGCGGAACAATCCGGATCAGTGCACTTCCGGGCATTTTAGATTACTTTTTTTTTTTTTTCCCCTCCAAGATGGTCAGTTTTAATGTCAGAAGTTCGGACTCATCCTGGTCCATGTGTCTATCAATCTGTGGTCTGAAGTGAGTGTGAGTGGACGTGTATATTGTATATTGACATTTCGGGGTTTTTCGGCGTCCAGTTTGGAATTTACACGCGTTGCATTCCCTGCCAAACGGAGGCCTGGTTGTCATCATACTGAAACACGCAATCTCCCTACGCACGCCGTCACGTACCCTCCGCTGCGGTGTTCTGTTGTGAATTCTGTCCTGTGGCCGACGTGTCGCGATTTGATGAACTCGGTTTACACGCTGAGATGTCTGGTCGGAAGCGGTGGCGTCAGTATTGTGCTTTTATCGTAACACACTCTCTGGTCTCTGTGGTGCTTTTTAGCCACTGGGTCATAACCTGTGGAGCCATCTTTCCTGTCCTTTTAAATTCACGTGGTCGTTCTTTTTCGTTTCCCTGTAAAAGTTGCCACCACCTCTGCGTGGCGTAGTATGCGGTGCCGCGGTGCGTTCGGTAGGAAGAGGGTGAATAAAATTGCAGGCCAGGCCAGCACTTTTCACGTCATGTAAGAGGTACGGTTTTATAGGAAACGTGATTTGATGTCCCCCTCCCCCCTAGCTGGAAATACAGTAGTGAGACGAACCCCGTGTTGTTGACCATGTTCTGTATGTGTTAAGCAAACCCGGAAACCGCAGACCAGTGATTTAGTATTTAAACATCTGTGATTTTACGTGCCGAACTAAGTTCACAGTTGTGTATGAAGCAATTGGTGTTGTATGTATGTATGTATGTATGTATGTATGTATGCAATAATAAATCTAAATATGTGTCACAGTTCATATGTTGTCATTTACTTGTATGTTCAAAATTCAACCGGTCTTTCTATACGAATGAGAACAATTAGTCTCAGAAATTACAAAAATGCTAACTTGTATACAGAATTTAGCTAAATTCTACTAATTGGTCACTGCCTCATTAATCACTGCAACTATTTTGGCTGTAATGAAATAATTGAAAAGTTTTTTCATAATGAATGAAGCTTTTAAAGTGACAGACTTCCACTGGAACTGGATACTAATTGTTTCCTTGCAATATGCACTCAGCACACATATTTAGGGCTGCCCACTGCTCACTCAGGGTGATGGGTTAAATGCAAAGGACAAATTGTGCACCGTGTGCTGTGCTGCTGTGTATCACATGTGACAATCACTTCACTTTCACAACATTAACGGCCATTTCCAGCTACCAGTGAAATTTACATCTACAAGGTCTGGAGTTTTGACATATTCGGTGCATTTTGTTAAATACACCAAACACTAAAACGCAAATCGGACTGTGGCATGAAGAGTAATCCAGTGCTGACCAGAGGAGGATGGTTCGTCCCACCATTCCTTGCCACTGTCGCCACTCAACCGTAAAAAGCGCTGTACGAAGATTATTTGTGTGCGTAGCTATTAGAGTCTTTGTGGTAACGTTGTCGCTGTAGGAAGACGCCCCTTTACACGAATGTTTACGGTAGCTGAGCCACCGCCGATCCGGAAGTGTTCTCCGAAAGTTGTGGCACGGACGGCGGGCAGGAGTTCTCTGCAGCATTTTCTGCGCAGTTACCTCAAAACTACTTTAAAAACGGTCGTGTTTGCACACAAGAACGACCGCGTCACACGTCGCTAGGCCATCTGGCGTGACGTGTGTGTTTAAGGGACACTTTTCTTTGCGTCCTGTCGCCATAGTAACCGCAGCAGCCGCGACTCTCGGCGGCCCAACATGGTCCAGCTGCACGTAAAGCGTGGGGACGAGAGCCAGGTCCTGTTCAGCGCCACCGTCCACATGCCGCTGGACGCGCTGGTCGCGCAGGTGACCGCCATCTACAACGGCCGCCTGAAGGTGGACAGGATTTGCTCAGGTCGGTCAAAAACAACGCCTCAACACACTACTAGCCAGCTACACTCCCGCACGCCCTCTCAGATCTGCAAACGAAACGAAACGAAAGCGACTTCCTCTTGTAAGTCGCTTTGGATAAAAGCGTCTGCCAAGTAAAGTAAAGACTTCATTCCTCCGGCTCACCCTTTTCCAGCAGAGACTGTTAATCCGGATTTAAATGTGAAAGTGGTGATCATGTTGATGCAGAAGATCTGGGTGTCGAATGAATCTCCCACAAGCAGAGGTCCACGGGGAACAATAGTAGGATAGAACACACACATCGGGCCATTGTTTCATAAAATGTGGTGTTTTTAAAGAAGACCATCACGGAAAACGTTCCATCAGTTTAATGGCACTTTTGTTCTACGTGTTGCTGTTGCCATGGTTACAATTTTGATTTTGAAAGGCAGAAAACACACCAACATGCGAATAAAAATGACACTGCATGAGATATTTTGTTTGCATTTTATTAGAAGATTCAGAATGAGGCATGAGGCTGAATTGAAGACCCAGCGTATAAAGGCGACAGAGTAGAAACCACAGAACGCAGCAGGCTCCTTATTAGGCGTTGTGTTGATTTATTCTTTTGTTCATGTTAAGAAATGGCAGAGCTCGTGGACCACGGGATCATGCTCCCCCCTAACATGCAGGGGCTGACCGATGATCAGATCTCCGAGCTGAAGCTTCGCGACGAGTGGGAAGGAAAGTGCGTTCCCAGCGGCGGTGCGACGTTCCAAAGGGACGAAATGGGGCGCAGAAATGGCCACGGTGAGCAGAGTAAAATCCTTCCGTCTAGTACATTCCTCGGTTGCCCTTTTGTTGTTTAGGATGTCGTTCTTTAATTTTCTTAATTAAGCTCCAAATGAGAAAATGAAGGATGTTCTGAAGAAGACAATGCAGGAAGCCAAAGCATTAATCTCAAAGGTGTGTATTTCCTTTTTTTAGTTTTTGGTGGGATTATTTGCTGTGATTATTTCCTGTTCGGTGCCTAAATTCTTTTGGGAGATACTGGTCTCTGAAATATTATAAATGGGATGCCTTGCCTCTCTGGACCGTACAGAAACAAGTTCAGGCCAACGTCTGTGTTACCCTGGAGATGGTCAAGGAGGCCTTGGACCAGCTCCGAGGAGCAGTAATGATAGTTTATCCCATGGGCCTTCCTCCCCATGACCCTATCAGGATGGAGTTTGAAGATAAGGAGGACCTGTCGGGGACACAGGTATGCGCCAGGTTTTATTACATTTCCATCTGCCTAATCGCTGTGGCATTTCACAGGCTCGTGTGCTCTCGGTTCCCCTACGACACAGGCGTCTCTGCAGGTCATTCCTCCAGAGGAGGCTCAGATATGGTGGGCCGGCAAAGAGATGCAGCCGGGAAAGAAACTGCAGGATTATGTCGGCAAAAACGAGAAGACAAAGATCGTGGTCAAGCTGCAGAAGGTGTGAGGGCGCGCGCCATTTTCAGTTGGCCTGTCTTCGTTACGAAACCACAATAATGGGCTCACAGGGTCTGTTGTAATTCCCTGTAGCGCGGCCAGGGGGCGCCAGCGAGGGAGCCGCTCGTCAGCGAGGAGCAGCAGAAGCTGATGATGCTGCACTACCACCGAAGGCAAGAGGAACTGAAGGTGGGCGCTCCGATGGGGCTTCTTCCCCAACAATTTTATCCTAACAATTTTATCTCGTCATTTATTTTATGTCATTCGGTCTCTGCTCATCCAGAAACTGGACGAGGCGGACGACCACGCCTACCTGAACTCCGCGTGGTCTGACGGGCAAGGCCTGAAGAGGCAGTTTCAAGGCCTGACCAATATAAAATGGGGTCCCAGATGACCTGGAGGAGTGTGCTGATGAGAATAACACTTGTTGTGTGTGTGTGTGTGTGTGTGTGTGTCTGACATTTTTAACAGCATTTTAAATGCTGCGTGGGATATTGTAAAATGTTGATAAAGGAGAAAGTAATCTGACTCCATTAATGATGTCTGATGGGACCTGGACATGCACAGGTCTTCGTGTTCATCACGCTCCTCGGGTGTCGCACACTAGTTACTGGGATTACTGTCTGAATGTTTATTTCGGTGGACGGCTTCCTACTCGCTTCCTGCCTTTCCTCTCTTTGTCCGTACCGCTGGTGCCGCCTGGACTGAATGGCAGGAAGTTGTAACTTTGAGGACCGAGCATGGCAGAATAGAAGCGTCTCCAGGAAGACCACAATGGCACAGATTATCCGCCAGGATGAGGCTGCCTCACCCAGGCTCCACTGGCTGGTGTTTGGGTTCGTTTAATGTCCCGTCGTGGTTTTCCCTTTTCGTTTCTAGATGCGCGACTCCAGAACGCCACAGTGATCTGTATCCGGAATTTGCACGTAGCTCTATCGACGTTGAACGCTTATGTCAGCATGTTCTGCCTTAGTTCTCAGTACAGTGTTCGTGCGGATTATACTTTTTTTTTTCCAGCGTTGGTGTGTAGTGATAGTACCCCAGAGCGCCTTACAGTCAGCGGTGACAGGGACAGTCCCCCCCCCCGGAGACACTCAGTTCAGTGTCCTGCTCAGGGACACGATGGTAGTTGTAGAGATTAGAGATCGCCGGGCTCTCCCAACTCTGTGAAATAATGAATGACCTCAGTCTACAGAATAATATTGTTCCGCTGCTCAGTCACATCATTGTTTCATGAAAAAGAGGAAGTTCTGTGATTAAATTTTTAGGGAAATCAATGTTTGTTATGTTTTTTTACACCAAAAAATTGCTTGCATTGTAAATAACAGTGGTTTTGTTTTTTCGCTGGTTTGTATTGGCTGCTTTTGTACAGAACTGTATCTCCTGATTAGGATTTTTTTTTTTCCGGTGGGGCAGTGGCAGCCTAGCGTTTAAGGAAGTTAAAAAAAAAAAAAAAAGTGAAGTGATTGTCACATGTGATACACAGCAGCACAGCACACGGTGCACACAGTGAAATTTGTCCTCTGCATTTAACCCATCACCCTGAGTGAGCAGTGGGCAGCCATGACCGGCGCCCGGGGAGCAGTGTGTGGGGACGGTGCTTTGCTCAGTGGCACCTCAGTGGTACCTTGGCGGATCGGGATTAGAACCGGCAACATTCTGATTACGGGGCCGCTTCCTTAACCGCTAGGCCACCACTGCCCCCGTGTGGAAGTGGCCCCATAATCAGAAGGTTGCTGGTTCAAATCCCGAACCAGCAAAGCGCCGTTCCCACACACTGCTCCCGGGGGCCTGTAACGGCTGCCCACTGCTCACCAAGGGTGATGGTTAAATGCAGAGGACACATTTCACCGTGTCACCATGTGCTGTGCTGCAGTGTTTCACAATGACAATCACTTCACTTTCATGATTATGCACATCAGCACATTAAAATGAAAAAGAAAAATATTTCTGAAAGGACTTGCCGGCTTCAGAGAAGTCCGTACGACGTCCCGTTCAGGTACGCGTTCATCCAGATCTCCTGCATGATCAGCTCCCGCCTCTCCATCCTCTCCATCAGCTCGGCTGCCTCCGACACGTCCTCCCGGCGGTGGAGGGACTTCCTGTCCGCCTCCCACAGCAGCCAGTGGTCCATCATCGTCCCAGACTCGTCTACATCCTCCTCATCCTCCCCTGCGCTGCTCTCGAGTTCCGCTCCGCCGCGGCGAGAGCGCGTGACGGACAGAGCTAGGAGCGTGATCAGCAGGCCCACGCATACGCTGGAGGTGAAGAACAGGCCTGCCGTCTCCGGGTGCTCTGGGGCGAGCGGGAAACATTCATGATGCAGAAACAACTCAAGATCTGGCAACCCTTCATCACCAATGTGGCAACATGGTCTCTTACAGGATGCATTCAGTGGACAAATCTACACTGTGGGGTCTTTCTCTACTGTGACAGTGACCCATGTCTTCTATGTGGGGTCAGAAACTGATCTACGCCAAGGGGAATAACCTGATTCTTCCTTATTTTCACCAATCGGAAGGCTGGAAATGCTATGCAGTGGGTGGTAGTAGCCTAGTGGGTAACACACTCGCCTATGAACCAGAAGACCACTAACTACCATTGTGTCCCTGAGCAAGACACTTAACCCTGAGTGTCTCCAGGGGGAGTCATGTGACACTGCGTGACACTGCGCTCTGGATAAGGGCGTCTGATAAATGCTGTAAGTGTAATGCATGGTTTAAATGGTCCAGAATGAGCAAGTGTGACGGCTGTCAATCATGCCTACAGGCTCCTCCCCTTTTTATAATATTTTTACAACCAGCAAGCAGACAGACCCCCTGTTTCTGTCTGTAAATCCAGAAGACATTCGAGAACATTTACCTTTAATGTATCCGTACGCCGTCAGAGAGCTGCTGAATAAATCCCGGCGGCTTTCCGGGAGTTGGGACCCTTTGGGGTTTGGAATTCCTCCTGAATATGAAAAGAAGATCACGGAGCAAGGACAGGAGAAAGAAAACCAGGCAGCCGGAGCCGGATAAGACGGTTGTGTCGGGGTCGTACCGGTGACAGTGACGGTGTCGAGGGTCGGGCCCGAGGTGGTCTGGTGAGCGCTCCGCTCGGCCTCCTCCAGTAAAGTCTGTGGGACTGTAAACAGCGTCAGGAACCGAGCCGGAGCTGGAGACCATTGATTAGCCCACAGAGTTCTAGCACATCTCTACGTTATTATTCGGTAGTAGCCTAGCGGGTAACACACTCGCATATGATCCAGAAGACCCAGGTTCAAACCCCACTTACTACCATCGTGTCCCTGAGCAGGACACTTAACCCTGAGTGTCTCCTGGGGGGAGTGTCCCTGTAACTACTGATTGTAAGTCGGGGCAGTGCTGCTTACCACACGAGTAGAGGATGGACAGGTATTTCCTGGTCTGGGGAGGGCAGGGGTCCTTGAAGTTTTGGTCGCCGACGGCGACGAAGCATCTTTGGTGTCCGTGGCACATCTGGGAGACGGCGCTCGCCGCCCCGTCGTACAGGCACTCTGCGGACCCCCACAGATGGTGAGCGTTCACTCCTCCAACACCAGGCAGCCGTGTTGGCCCCTGAGGGCCGGAGGGTCAGAAAGGTGTCCGTCTCACCAAAGGGGGGCGGCTGCCGCTGCCGGCCGCAGGCGTGGTCCTGCCCCGCCCGCCGGCCGTAGAAGGCGGAGTAGATGAGCAGGGCCCGCGGGGGCTTGCAGTGCAGCTTGACGGTGTCCCCCTCGCAGCCCACCGCCGCCTTGTGCTCCGCTGAAAGACACGGCCGCCGCTTTATGGGGTTTTTGGGGTGCGTCAGGGCGACGGGGGCGGGGTACTCACTGGGTTTGCACCTGTAGGAGACGTGGAGGTGCTTGGCGCGTCCAGGGCAGGGGTCGCGGCCGAAGACGCGGTGGAGCACCGGGACGCGGCAGTCTCTGTGGCCCTGGCACTCGGCGAGCAGCTTCTGGCCACCGACACACACACACAAGCGCACGACGTCAGGACAGGGACACGCAGGACATGCACCTGAGATCGAGGGTGCTAGTAGCCTAGTGGGTAACACACTCGCCTATGAACCAGAAGACCCAGGTTCGAACCCCATCGAACTACCATCTTGTCCCTGAGCAAGACACTTAAACCCGAGTGTTTCCAGGGGGGGACTGTCCCTGTCACTACTGATTGTAAGTCGCTCTGGATAAGGGCTGTAAATGTAAAAGTTCAGAACCGGGCACCTGCAGCGCGGACGAGGCCCGGCAGCCGCCCGGTACCGGGCCGCCCCCCCCGCCGCCGGCGGCCGGGCACGTCGCGCCCTCCGCGCGTCCGTAGGTGGCGGCCAGGACGGAGATGGTGGCGTGTCGCGGGCACCGCAGGCGCAGCAGGTCTCCATCGCACGCCGCGGCCGAGTGGGCGCCGAGGAGTTTACTCAAATACCCTGGCGGCGGGGGGGACAGAGACGTCACGCTGTTTAACGGGGACAGAAGGAGGGGGAGACGGTGCGAGACGGTGCGCGGCGAGGACACCGACCTGAGAAGTCCGACAAGCCGGGGACCGCCGCGCTCCGCAGGAGCAGGAGCCCGCAGAGGAGCGGCAGCAGCCGGGCGCGTCTGGCAGGCATCCTCCGGCCCCAGAGCTCATGTTCGGGGAGGAAATACGAGCTGCGCAACGAACTCGGACGGAACCGGCGGCGGGGGCGTGGCGTCGTCATCATCATCATCATCATCATCGTCAAATTAGATTTTTTTTTCTTTTTACTTTATGCAAATATTTACACTTTTGGAAATGTTGTTTTTTTTTTTCGTTCTGCGTGTTTAAGTTCACGGAGAAGCGGTAAAGTTGAGAAATTGTCCTAAAAAGTCCAAAAAAAAAAACACCCAAACTCCCGAGGGGACCGTGACCGATTCGTCTTTTGTCGTCTTCACGGCTTCATTTCGCCTAACAAATTCGACAAAATATGCATTAACACTGTAATGCAAGTCGTTAAATAACACCTTTTATCATATATATATATATAAGCTGTGAAATACAAATTAACTCAAGATGTCACGCCAAACGTATATTTTTAAAGCACGTTTGATTTGAAAATAAAAAAAAAGGTTGATTTGGGATGTTTTCATATTTTGCATTCTTGAGCAAATGGGCGAAATTGTTTAATCAGAGAGAAACAGGCGATGAAAATGCATCGGTACAAATGCGACGCCGCTCCGGATTAAAAAAAAACACGAAGTAAACCCGTCACAAAACCAGAAACCGGTTCCATGCATATTAAATATTACCGTGCAGCCGGACTCTGGATTGTTGTACCGCAATGTATCATAATAATATTCATATTTCCATTCGTATTTAATGTTTAAAGTTTAATGCCTCCTGGAAAAAAGGGGTGAAATGGGGTGGGTTCATTCTGAGGTTTGGTGGCAAATCAATTTAAGGGGATTTCTTTATATTTTTCAATCTCTATGTTAATAAGCCCATAATGACGTTATAATTCTGCGATATAATACCTGGCGTGTGTTTTAGACGCCTGGTGCGTTATGGTCATTAATCAGAGCATTTCACTGCCGAAACTATGGACGATTTTAAGCACAAATGTTCGAATTGCAATTCAATTGGCAATTGGCAATGAAACATTCAATCTGAGCATGCTATTAAATGTGAAAACTGAACAGCTTCACGTGAAACGACCACATGTGCGCCATGGCGTAGTCTCCTCCAGCCCGCCAGGTGGCGCCAGCGGGTCCTCAGTGGCGCAGCCCGTCAACCGTCCAAAAGGCGGCGAAGAAGGCGTTTCAGAAAACCCGCGCCCGACCGGGACGATGGCGAGTCGCCGCGACCCCCGCGCTGCGCTGCTGGACGAGAGCTACGCCTCGTCGGAGGTCAGCTCCGCCACGGACGGCACGGGCAGCCGCGGCGACGAGGACGAGCGGGACGGCGAGGCGCCGGCGGTCTTCTTCTGCGGGAAGTGCCGCCTGCCGGTGGGGGACTCGCTGTCCTGGGCGGGGAGCGAGGAGGAGCGCAACCAGATCCTGCTGCAGCGTGAGGGCCTCCACACGCCTCCTCGCTGGCGCACTTTCCTGCGTGCAGAAACCGTGAAACCGCCGTGAGAGTTGTCTAACTTTTCACAACTGAACATGACTCCGAACAACCAGCTACGGTTTCCGTCGTTTCGTCCTACTTGTCGAATCGTCCTACCAATGGCAACTGCGCATGCGCTGTCGCACGGTTTTCAAAGTTTATTTGGAGTAGTTAAAGGGCTAAGGGTGTTTCTGGGCTATTAGAACATACCTGTAGTTTTTGGACGATAAAGTGTCAATTACTATTCAAACAGGTAAAACACTGAGGTTAGAACAATCTGATGGGTGTTTATGAGCAATCACAACATACTACTTGTGTAGTAGTATGGACAGTATAATAGTACAATTAATTATTATTTAAACAAGTTGCACGTCACATTTTTACAGCTAGCAGGAATAGTCGCTATAAAAATATGCTGCGGTAGGAAATTGACATGGTAGGACAATCCGACAGAACACCTGTTCGAATCCCGAACCAGCAAAGTGACACTGAGCAAAGCGCCCGTCCCCACACACTGCTCCCCGGGCGCCTGTCATGGCCACCCACCGCTCACCAAGGGTGATAGTTAAATATAAAGGACACGTTTCGTTGAGTGCAATACACAGCAGTTATTTTGTTGTTCTTTTTCCTCCCTAGAACAGAAGACCATTACTTGAGGGATTATGAACATTTATGTTTAATCTAAATATTAGAAATGGGGGGTAAAGTGGCTTTTTTCTCTCTTCTTTTTAAGGCGTCAACAACAACATCATTGTGGGGAAGGAACCGTACCTTGATCCGGTGCAAAAACGACTGGGCTGGTAGGATGGGAACTGAATTCATCGTTTAGGTATTATTCAGCGTATTTAGGAGATGTGACGATTGTGGCTCTTCTGTCCTGCAGCCTCATCGTTAACCTCACGTGCCGAGGATGTTGTTCTGTGCTTGGTATGATGTATGTGTCCACACCCAAGAAGCTGGACCACAAGAGGTCTCTTTTTTGCCTTAATGTTGAGAGTATTGACAGGTACAGTTTTGTTTTTCTTCATAATTTCTGTATAATTTAAAGGTTTAGTGAATAACCAGCATTTTTCTGAAATGTCTTTTCTCTGTTAACTTTAGTTACGTGATTGGTTCCACTGACCAGGAGGTGGCAGACTTGAGCTGCGAAGGGACACCTGTGACGCTCGAGTACCAGGAGCGTGTTGAACAACAGATGACTGAGGTAATGTCTGCTGGTCCAGACAGGCTTTTTCTTTATGAATGATGTCCAGCTATTCAGCGGGCACCGCACTCGTCCTCTTGCTTTCAACAACCCGTCATGCTCTTTCTCCTTGTGGTCTGATGTCATTCTAATCATTTTAGCTCAGTTTGGCTCTGGATGTAGGACTGCCAGGGTTTTTTGTCCAGCTTCCCTCAATTAGAAAATTACGTTTAGCGGCCAACTGAACAAGATTCTCTTATTGACCTGTTCAAGGAAAGGGGTGTGGCTTGCAGGAAAATCGAAACGAATCTAAATAGGTCCCTCCATAAATGCCTTGTTTTTTTCCTTACATCTCATTGTAATAATAATAATTCACAGCATTTACCAGACGGCCTTATCCGACTTACAATCAGTAGTGACAAGGACAGTCCCCCTGGAGACACTCATTGTTAGGTGTCTTGCTCGGGGACACAATGGTAGTAAGTGTTTTTTTTTTTTTTTTTTTTTTTTTATTGTTTGCCTTGCTGGTAATATTAACTTCAGCTTTACTGAATGATGTCTCATAAGCCTGACATAAGAGCAGTTCCAGCTGCTCCATAGTAGTGTTATGATGTTGACCTGAACGCTAGTGACTTGAGGCTGACTATAGGGGGCGCTGCTCTAAAAGGAGTAGGGCTTTTCTGCTGAGTCTGCAGGTGGAACAATAGACGTCTGCTTAAAGAATTGTATAGGTATTGGTGGGGGTGATAAAACAGGAGATTTATTTATACTTTATTAATCATTATTTTGCAAACCTATGTTTTGTCTGACATACCTAGAGATGTATATATGGTTTAGTACAACACTCGCAAAATGTGCCAATATTTTCATAATGCCTATATTCAGATGATCCACCTGTTTTTTTTTTTTTTTTTTTTTATTATTGCAGGTTGTAAATTATTAGTATCTTATTGCTGTTTTTTGTCACATTTCTCACTGCTGCTTCTTCTCATGACCTTACAGATCAAGGCTATTGCTGTCACAATAGGGCAGAGGCTTTTTGAACTGGAAGCCGAGCTGCGAAACAGAAGTCAGTGATTCGTGGATGACAGGTCACCAGGTCCACCTGCTCGCTTCTTCCACCCTACTGCCTGGTTGCACCCAGGCTGCATTGGAACATCTTCATGTCAATATAGACATATATATTGTCTTATTTGTTGTTAATAAGTAGTTATAACGTTTATGGCATTTTTCTATAACCGTCTATTCCCCTTTGTCTGATGTAAATAAATAAATCTGTTTTTTTCCGCCACTGTGTTTTTATTTGTTGAACGTTTGACTTTTCGACGAAAACAACAGTTGAAATCCTCTTACGGCGCTGCGCAGTGGAATACAGGTCGGTAGTGAGGGGGGGGGGGCGGAGCCCCGTTTGTTTACGCGCTAATGTGCCTAGCAACACCCAGGAAGAGGGCGTGGCTCCGCGCATAACAACAACAAGCGGCGCGCGCGGACCAACCAGCGCGCTGTATCCAGGGGCCGCGCACGTGCCGCCGCCCGCCTGTTGCCAACGCGACCGCGGCCAGACGGCCCGACGTCCGCGTCTCTCGCGCGCTCTGACTGGTGGAGGGGCGGGGCTTTGACGCCCCCTCCCCGCTCTCGTCTCGTCTCGTCTCGCCGCGTCTTTTGTTGTCCGGTCCGGCTCCGGGTCCGTTGGGTTCCCGGCCTGCATGCAGCACACGTCGACCGGGTCGATATCAGATATCTTGCGGCGTTTTCACGAGTTGGGAGAACATCTGGAAGGTCACCTCGCTCGTGTCCTGGAGGTGGGACATCTTCATCCTGGAAGGCACTGCACTGTTTCGTCATAGGATGGGGGTGATCGATCACAGTCACCCCTCGCTCCAGAAACCGCCCACCCCCCACCGTCCTGCTAATGAGGTTCTCCTATTTATTCAGGGGTTCGTCTGACCATGTTCTGTAGGTCATGTAAAAGATACAATAACACGATTAACCAATTTAGTTTGAGAAAGTTAATACACAATCGTTCCACACAAAGTGATTTTTTTATGTTGAGTGTGGCTTACAGTCTCTGAAATAAATAGATTATCACCAACAGTCAATCAACCAAAAAAAAAGATTCACAACACAGAAATGACAGTTCTGACTATCTTCATGCATACAATATTAATTGAAATATTTTACTTTTACTTTAATAGAACACTTATGCATTTAGAAAAGTGACAATACAAAACATTAAATGTCAAAACATAACATACATTTTTCAGCTACATGGCAGGCAAACCATCCCTGTGTGTGTGTGTGTGTGTGTGTGTGTGTGTATATATATATATATATATATATATATATGTATATGTATGTGTGTGTGTGTGTGTGTGTATATATATATATATATATATATATATATAAGATATAATGGTGTGAACATGTTCTTTTGTGTGTGTGTGGGGGGGGGGTAATTAGAATATATGGAGTATAATATCTGTTATTGATTATTGACCTGTTTCTGCACAGCATCTGCAGTGGAATCTCTAATAAATATGAAGGTACATGATTAACCTGTTACTTTGATGTCAGCTTTTCAGACATATTTTTAAATATTTGTTGCTAGGCTGTTTTTTCCTCCTCCGGTGCTAAATAATGCAGACGTCTGTCTGAAATAAATCTCCTCCCCTGACCTCATGAAGCAATACGGTGGTAATGTGGCCGAGCAGCCAGGAGCAAGACAGAGTGTGGGCTCCGGCACCCTGACATCACAGCGTGGCCGGATGTTTCCAAAACTCCACGCGGCATTTCCCAGATCGCGGTCGCCACTTCAGACTGCTGTGATAAACTAACTGCCATAATATTTATTCAAACTGTGGCCTTTTTACACCCAAAAATGTACAATCCTAATAATAGTGCAGGAAACAGTAAATAGATTTTTGAAAACCTGCTTGATTCAATCGAACAACTTTCTTTACTCAGATTTGTTCATCCAGTGCCAGACTGTATTACGTAAAAAGAAGAATGAAAGTTTCACCTGTTCCTCCTGCCACAGTAAAAACAGGCAGTGGTGGCCCCACACACTGCTGGTGCCTGTCATGGCTGCCCAATGCTCACTCAGGGTGATGGTTAAGTGCAGAGGACAAATTTCACTTTGTGCACCGTGTGACAATCACTTAACTTTAAAACTCTTCATGGCTGATCCCAGACCTGCAGCCGGCTCATCTCCGTTTTTTTCAGACACAAAGGCGACTAAACCTTAGGATTAGTCTCCGTCAGGGTCTAAGCCTGAACAGATTGTCTGAGATGAGAGGGCAGGGTACAGCAAGTGTGTCTCTGATGCTAATGATGGCCTAATGACCGGCCAGTTCCATTAAAGCCTGCCGGCTTTTAACGCCCGGCCCGGGAGAATCCGGCCCAGCTTCCCGGGATATCCCTTGTTTTTGCCTGATTTGGGACTAATCCGTTGTTGTGATTGTTGCTGTTGTTTGCTCCCACATACAGACCGGGGTTATGATGGACATGGAGTAGACGTGGGGGTCTTGTTCATCTTGTGCTGAAGACAGACTGAAAATGGAACTCCGGCAGGTCCATTAACCAGGAGCGTGTGAGGGGAACAGTTTCACGAGACATCCTGTGGTTTATGGTTTCCGACTCACGTTTCATGTTGAGGGTTTGACTCGTGTGATGCGGGTGAGCCGCTCAGCTTGTGGCCACGGTCTGTTTGTGACACACGAGCTGCCACCGGATTTTGGAAAACTATACAACATTCTGTAAACAAAGGGATTGGGTTTAATGTGTCTCTTATCGGCTTAAGCGGAGGGGTTTTTTTGGTGATTTTGTACCACACTTCTTATCTATGTGTGTGTGAGTGCCACAGCTGACTGTATTATATTGGGCCCGGTCTCAGCTGTTGTTGGTTTTTACGCCTGGCACAGGTGGCTCATGGGATATGTGGGTGTCCACTGGGGACGCGGTGGGAAAGGAAGAGTTTTCTCAGGTGTCCAGACGCTCGAGAGGCGTCGAGGAAGCCGTCTCAGCTTTGGTTACGGTCGGACGCGAAGAACCACACGGGACCACTGTTTCAATAAAAGCCCAAAACACCAGGTTTATTACTTTTGAATATAAATATTAAAAATCTTTTTGTTTTTACAGCATAAAATCTCTTCACACTCAAAGCAGTTACAAAAGCATCAAAAAGGTCGAAAATGGTAGCAAAAGTGACATCAAGTAGTTTAAAAAAACAGCATGCAAAAGTTTTGTAAAGTTGTAAAGGTTTTTAAAAAGGTTGCTGATAACAGTGTGAAGCCGTTATTACCCGTGAAAAACATCAGTGAAGACTAAAAGCTTCAGTGAATCTACAGTGGCTGCGTTTTTTTTTTTTTTTTCCGTGTGTGTGTGTGTAATTTGGACACAAACACACAAGTTGGAGGTATGAAGAAGGACATAAAGTCGAAGGTCATAAAACAGCGCCCCCCCCCCCTTTGCAACTTCCCACCCCGGGCTGCTCTTCGCTATGTACAAACTATTGCACGCACTACAACTTCACTCCACGCCGAGAAGCATGCATTTTCAATTTCTTCACTTTCAGGGGATTCCGGTAGGTCCAGTTCGCTCCGCCTCCGCCGCCAGTTTTAAGGCTGTAATAAATTGCCACGTACGGTCCGCAGACAGCCTCGAATTTCTGTCTCACTTTGAAGTACACCAACATACACATATACACGATTACAAATACACAATAAGTTCGACCCCAAAGGCTTCAAAAGAGAATAGCTACATACGTTCTGGTACACTTGAAGAAGTGTCAAAGGGCAGTAAAGCGACTGCCTGGGTTTGGTTTAGTGAAGGTGTCAGCGTATTGCTTGGCCTGGAAGAACCCAGAGATAAAAAATACTTTGCTCGGCCTGTGCGCGTGACAGTCCAGTGGGCGAAACGGCATGTGACACCCAAATCTTTTATCTCCCAGCAGAGTCGGCCGTGGCAGATGGCATCCCAATTTTGCCCAGACTCAGACTCTAGTAGGTCACTTATCTACGAGCGTGTGGCGGCGTTACATAAGGAGCAATATCCGCAGCGATATGAAATGTTCTCTCGAAGCATTCGGCCCCGCCCGTCTAATCACCGGCCCAAATCTCTCCAGTCACGTTGCATGCCTCAGCGTTCAGAGCGATTAACGTCAGGAAATGAGGAGCAGGCCGCTTCAGCAGAGGGTCTTGAGGGCCCCGGTCTCGCACAGCAGCGTCTTGATGTCGTGCGGTCTGGACGGGTCCGTGTCCACGACGGGTCCAGCCCGGAGTTTGATCTGAGCAATGCGCTTCTTCAAGATCTGTCCGATGCCCATGGAGGGCAACTTAATGCCGCGCTGCTGGGGGCTCTCAGAACTGCTGCTGTCCCCGCCGCTTGGGGGACTGGAGCCCAACTCTGCGGCGTTGGAGGTAGAGGTGGGGCTTTTCTTGGGATGGGGGGGCACGGCGAATGCAGGGGTGGGCAGGGTGGGGATGGTTGGGATGGTGGCCTTCTTCAGGTACGAGCTCTCGGGCTGAAACGCGGAGACGTGGCGGGGTGGCGAGAGGGCGCCATTGGTCAGTTTGTACCAGGGGGACGGCGGGGTCTCCTCTGGCTCTTTGGTGTTTCCGGAGTTCCAGGAATGCGCCCCCAGAGCTGATGGAGGCCGTTTGGGCACAGTCACAGGCTTCTTCTCCTTAGACGGAGCTTCATTGGCGGGTGCCTGCACATCCAGCTGTTTGGTCAGATGAGTAAAGAGTGGGTGGATCTCCAAATATTCTAAGGAAGAAGAGGCAATGCAGCCACGCTGGCCCGAGTAAACGTCCTTCAGACCTCCGGTTAGGGCGCGAAGAAGATCTGAAAGAAGGACAGGACCATCATCAGAACATAGTACATTTTGCATAACAATGAACATCTTGTCCCCAGTAAACTGCTCCTGTTAATCAAGTCAACATCAACATGGACCAACCTCCAAAAAAACAGGCTAAATATGATGCCAGAGCAGCTTCAGTCATGGCGGCCCACCAGGAAAGCCAGTTATGGAAACGGCGTATCCTTTTGTTTCATTCTGTGACTTAATCGGCAGGGCTCTAGAATAACTTTCAACGGCATCACATCACAAATTGCTGTCCATATGGGCGACATTGACTTGAGTAAATGATTAAATAGAAAGTGAAAGTGATTCGTTGTCACATGTGCCACACCACAGTAAGGCACCCAGTGCACCCAGTACTTCACCCATCACCTTGGTGAGCAGTGGGCAGCCATGAAAGGCAACCTTCCGGTTACCACTACCCTAATACCGATCTGGTTTACGTAAAGGTCTCTATTTGAAGCACAATTCTACAAGAAAGGTAACTTACTGAAAACGTTTTGGTGCTTAAAGTGCTTTTCTGAGCTGAAATTAAAACAGGATAAATGAAATAAAAAGAAAAAGTGTTCTTGACGTGCACGATCCTTGACGAATAACTTTTCGGGGATTTTAAACAAGCAACGTTCCTGTCGCACACGTCTGCATGTTGAGCAACACAGAAGTAAAACTGATTATGTAAATATAGGAAGAGCTGCGATAGATCAAAATTGCAAAAAAGATTTGCGTTGAGGGAGGAAGAGGGGTCGAAGAGGGAGGGATGGATGAGGTTACTAATAACCCTGCTTCTGCGGTTAAAAGACCTTCTCGGAGAAGCGACCTATGTAATCGTTTTTTATGGCACCGTTTCTCTTAAGATTTCTCTTAGATTTATGAGCAATGCGCAATAAGCCGGTCTGACAACCAGTCCTACCCACCGTGCAGAGACGATTCCCAGACAGTAGTTGAGACACACTGCACGCAAGGTTATAAAACAAATATGCGTGGAAATATTTTTGCAGGACTGTACTGGTTTATCCCCGTTGTAAAATTTGCATGAGAAGCACAGGCGCAACGTTTCAACGCATTTCGGAATGCAGCACTGGAACTCGAGAGTGTCGTCTCGGCCCCGAGGCAGGCTGCTTCTGAAGAAGTTCTCGAATGAACACTTTGCCCCCGATAGCCCGCGTCTCTCAGATTTACCTATTTTCTGCTTCTTCTCTTTCATGGCACCATTGGTCACAGCCAGGTAGATGGGGGGCTGTTTAGGCGGGATGGTGATCTTGTCTATGTGCTTCCTCCATTGGGTCTGGTAGAATTCGTTCTTCTTCTCCATGTCCTGTTTCTCCTACGGCCGAGACAGGAAGTGTTTAAAAACCCCACAATTTGCCTGTTGCGGCTGGTTTTTCCACGGAAGGCTGTCACACTGGATAACTGCACCAATCCGTAATGCATAGCTGCTCTTTCTCACCTGGTACTCGGCGGTCAGCCGCTTCATCTTGTTGTTGAGCAGGTAGTAGACGGCGAGCGTCAGGCACGCCCGGTTGGTGAGGACGGCGCTCAGGACCTCGCTGTGCTTGTAGTCCATCTGCTCGGTCATGTGCAGGAGGACGTCGTGGTTGATCTCCTCGATGTGGATCCTGGGCCAAAAGGAGAGGGGCGCGTTTAACACACTCGCCTCTCCGGCGACCAGCGCGGCCGCTTCACGCCGAGAAAGGGGAGCGCCTTTACCTGTTTAGGTATGGCATGAGAGTGTGCGGATTCCCAAGCTGTAGCCACGGTTCCGACATGACTTGGTGGATGTTGGGCCTCATCTCGGGGTCTGGTTCTAGAAGGCTCTTCAGCAAGCTGGTCGCCTCTGGGAAAAAAAAAAAAAAAAAAAACCCACACAAATTAAAATTCCTCATGGTCCTCATAATCATGCTTTTCTATTCTAATGGTGGCAGTGGTGCCCTGGCGGTTAAGGAAGCGGCCCCGTAATCAGAAGTAATTTGTATTTGCGGCCCCGTAATGGCCTGTCATGGCTGATCCTACTGTCTCACCAAGGGCGATGGCTAAACACAGAGGACACGTTTCGCTGTGTCACTTTCTGCTAGTAAGTGGGGTTTGAACCTGTGATTGTAAACATCTAAACACCTAAAATGTTCTTTTTTTTGCTTAATACGTGTGTGTGTGTGTTTCTGCTCCTCGGCACACCCTGATTGATTAAATGGTTACTCGTGGTCTGCCGCTCCCTTCCCCAAACGCGTAAAGTGAGGACCTGCCGTCGACGGGCCAATAAAACACTTAGCTCTCACCTAATGAGATTTATCAGATTTGCCTGTTGGCTCCAGAGGAATTTCTGGGACGTTTTAGACCTTAAAAGCTGCTCAGCGCCGGGAGATGTTTTACATTTACATTTACGGCATTTACCAGACGGCCTTATCCAGAGCGACTTACGATCAGTAGTTACAGGGACAGTCCCCCCTGGAGACACTCAGGGTTAAGCGTCTTGCTCAGGGACACGATGGCGGTAAGTGGGGTTTGAACCTGGATCTTCTGGTTTATAGGCGAGTGTGTTACCCGCTAGGCTACTAACACCCTGGTTTTACACTGAAACCAGGGGGGTGGGCGATTGTGCAATTTTGACGGTGACTGGCTTCCTGTGTTTCGTATTTCAAACCATTAGAGACCAAACGAAGGCCCCGAATGATTCCAAATGCATTGTCATACCTGAAGAGATGTTGGGAGGAAGCGGATTCATGTCTTTTTCCACCATCTTCTGATGCAGCACCCCGAGGTTGAACGGCTCCACGGTGAACGGCAGTGTGCCGGTGAGCATGGCGTACATGATCACGCCTCTAGATGCATAAAAGACATTTTTCAGAACGATTGTCCAACACGAGTCAGCGCGCTTGAGGTGACTCGCTGTGGCTTTCGAGACGTTCTACTCACATTGACCAAACGTCAACCTTTGGGCCATAGGGCTTCCGAGAAAGGAGCTCTGGGGCTGCGTAGGCCGGGCTCCCGCACTGCGTGCTGAAGGGGTCCGCGTATCCCAGAATCCCGTTGCAGTTACTGAGCCCAAAGTCTGCAGGGAGAAAGCAGAGGGACACGACAAGCGTGAAGGACTGGACGCCAGAGCTCTCAAAGCGGAGGTGTCAGGGCCGAGGGGCAGGGGGGTTTTATGGCTGCGCCCCCCCGAAATAAGAGCCTGGCACACAGAGCCAGGTCTTGACACCTGGGTGAGAGGTCGTTGGGGCGTGATGGCCGCTAACTGGCCCGTCAGCTCTAACCACGCGGAGCCGAGCGCCGTTCCCCACCACCGAGTTACGTACAGTGGTAACTGTCATGGCTGCCCACTGCTCACTCAGGGCGACGGGTTAAATGCAGAGGACAAATTTCACTGTGTGCACCGTGTGCTGTGCTGCTGTGTATCACAAGTGACGATCACTTCACTTTAAAAAAGTTTGCGTTAAACGCCTTTCGTATTCATGTCCTAGCCGTTCATAGTGCTGATTCATTCAGGGCTTGATTACCTATCAGCTTGATGTTGTCTTGCTTGTCCAGCAGAAGGTTTTCAATCTTCAGGTCTCTGTGAGAAGAAGACAAAAAAAAAAGCAGAACGTTAACCATTTACCAACCCAGCAAGGAGCAAGCGAGACGCGGACGCGATGGATTCTCCGTGCAGTCTCACCTGTGCACCACTCCGGCTCGCTGGAGGTGCTCCACGGCCATCACCAGCTGCCGGACGTACTTCTGCGCGACCCTCTCGTCCAGGCGCTTCTTCTCGTAGATCTGGTTCATCAGGTTGCCGCCGGTGCACAGCTCCATCACCAGGTAGTAGCTGTTGTCCGTCTCCAGGATGTCCAGGAGTTGGGTGATGTTCGGGTGGCGGATCATCTGCTGGATTTTGCCCTCGCGCCGGAAGTTCTTCGTGACGTACGAGTCCTTCTTCGCCTTCTTCTTGTCGATCACCTTCACGGCCACCTGGGGACGGGGGTGGAAAATGGGCCTGGGTCACATCGGTCACATCGGCCCATATGTCCCGGTTACGTGCCCCGAACAGGTGAGGTTAAGGACCCCAGACCCCTGGTCAGGCACGTTGACCCCTCCATTCACATTCGACCTCTGCGAGGACCCCAGCCTGGAGCTGAAGGGCCGCTAACGGACAAAGGACCGCGGCGCCGTCTGCTCGGCCCCACAGGAGGGAGACGCCCGCAAGGGACCCAAATGGCCCACTAATTCCGCTCATTTGTCACGTCGTAAACCGTTAATGTTGAACAAACGCGTAAAATACCGGAGTGGTGGCAAACGTACACAGCGGGGATGAGGAGGGGTCGTGCTCTTCATCATTACCCCCCCACACACACACACACACACACACACAATAGGGGCGGCGGCAGAGACGTCCATGAAGAGATTTACGGGGGGGATTCATCAGGCTCGCGGTCGACGGGTTCAAGAGCCGCGCCCTTACAAATCGCCGAGGGCCAAACGCGGCCAATCGGGCGAGTAATTAGACCTCTGGCCCGGACCGTGTCGCCCCGCCGCGCCCCGTCTTCGACAATCGCCTCCAATGCAAATTCTGCCCCCATCGTATTGTTGAAGGTGCAACAATAGAGACCCTCGCTCGCTCTCTCTCTCTCTCTCTCTCTCGCTCGCGGCAGCACTGTCGGTGGGGTAGAGGAGGTCGGGGGGGGGTGTTTATCTTCCTCTCAGACAAAGAGGGGGCGCCGAGGCAAAGTGGGTTAGCTGTACGTTCACCACACCGAGCATGTGCTCCGCTCTCGCCCCCCACCCCCCACTGTTTTCACTGGTGATGTCACATCGATCCAGCATGGGGACGAGCACGAGGAGGAGTGTGCGCGCGCACACTCACACACACACACACACACACACACACACACACGGCGAGAGCACGAGGAGGAGGAGGAGGTGAGTGTGCCGTGCTTTGTGATTTCTAGGGTTTGCATCATCGCTGGCGAGGAGCTCTTCTCCTCGCCACAGCAACAGGGCTCGGCGTGCTCGGTGCCACCCAACGGGGGGCCGGCTTCACCCACAATATGCAAATGAGGGATTTCGGGTCACTCATCAAAAGCGCCAGCCCTTGTTTTCCTTCCCTCCACGTATGCTAATGAGCAAGGATGGCTGCAGTCACCGAGGTCTCTTTTTTTTATTGTACACACACAGGCTGGCCAATGAGAAGTCGGGAAAAACAATTTATCACACCCTGACAGGCTCGTGCAGAACAAAGAGTGTGTGGGGGGGGGGCATCTACGGGGTATCTGCCCCCCCATATTATCCATCCACGCAGAATTCTGCACACCAGTTGACGCCCGACCGGGACCGGTCTATGGGGCAAGCCGCGATTAGTTCAGGCACACCGGTAAGCCCCCGGATTGCCACTCTTACCTAATATCAGGTAAGATGTGACTACACCTCCGGGACGAGGGGATGGAGGGGACATGCGACAACTGCGCGGCTTTGTCTTTCGCTGGGAGTCACTTGGTTTACTTTTCAATTACCCCCCAATAAATAAATACATAAATAAAATAAAACTGTGCAATGCAGTACGAAGATAAAAAACATCTTTAAACATCTTTTAAATATTATATATATATATATATATAGACACACACACACACTGATTTGTAAACAGTTCATTACTCGTAAATGTCATTTAAACATCACAAAAGTCGTATTTTTTATGCTAAAATGGAACGGAGCAGCTTTACCTTCTCCCCCGTCTGCATTTGGAGACCCTCTCGCACCTTGGCGAACGAGCCCTCTCCCAGCTTCTGGCCGATCATGTAGGTGCCCACCTTCTTGGTGTGGTAGAACTTGCGGACGAGGTCCTCCACCGGGGCGCCCAGCAGGTTCTCCGCGGAGGGCCCGGTCCTCGGCCCGAGGGGCCGCTCGCCGGCGACCACCATGTCTCTGACGGCCTCGGGAGTCACCGTCTGTGGCCGAGATCCGCAGCGTCAGCAGCGCGCAACCGAAGCAAAGTCCTTTCTGTCCCGGTCGCTGTCCCTAATGCCACCGGTACAGTCCCCGCTGTCCCTAATGCCACCTGTACAGTCCCAGCTGTCTCTAATCCCACCGGTTGAGTCCCCGCTGTCACTAATGCCACCTGAACAGTCCCCGCTGTCCCTAATGCCACCTACACACCGTCCGAGTGGAGACTGTTGCGCGCCCCGCGCCACTCGCCCCGTTTAAAGCAAGTTTCGCGGCAGTCCGGGGAGGGGGCGTGGCCACGCGGTTACTGGGTTAAAATCTGGTCCAATCGGCGGCCGGCGGACCCTGTTTTCCCCGCGCAGGCCCCGCCCACGTAGCCCACGCCGCCTGCAACAAAGACGGGGTGCTGCGAGGGGTGCGACGTCCGCGTACAGAATAAAAACACGCAACCAGATACGTTTACATTGAGAAAAAAAATATATATACATTTTTTTTTACATTGTATTGTATTTTTAGGTAGGTACGTTGCTTCACTTCACCGCTTGAAATTCATCTGCACGTATAAACATGATCTGAAATATGTCTAATTTAAACACTAGTGTGAAAAACTGGTGTCTGTCCAACATTGGCCTTGGTTTTACGTTAACGCGTCTCTCTGGTCCCTCGTCCGGACATCTGCGACACTTCACCGACCGGTGGTGACAGAAGTCAACGTGAAACTTTTAGAAACAGTGATTTACCTAAACCGTTAATTGCGTTTATTTGTTCTCCATCTGTAGACTTTTGAAGTGAAAGTGAAGTGATTGTCACACGTGACACACAGCAGCACAGCACACGGTGCACACAGTGAAATTTGTCCTCTGCATTTAACCCATCACCCTGAGTGAGCAGTGCTTGTAGGAGCTCATTCATTCGTTTATTTCACTGATTTGCTCACTGCATTCACCCCGTGCACTAGTGAGAGTGAAGTGACTGTCATTGTAAAATGACACTAAAAAGTGGCACAGCGCACGGTGACACAATGAAATGTGCCACCTTCTGATCGCAGGCCCACTGGCCGCTGGCCACTAGGTGAATTGGCCGTGGGTGCCAGTGTTCGGCTGATGGGCACCTACAGTGAAGGATGGCGTGAGAATCTTTCTTCATTTCGAAGATACCTGGTAATTATTACGTCTTCACCTGTCACATCATCTAACACGGCATGTTCGAACCCGTTTTAGGCTACACATGAACAGGTATACGCCTCGTCGCTGTGTAGTCAGGGTGCACTTTTGGAATTCTTGAGAAGAGACTTATATAACATTGAATTCCAGAGTAAAGCCTGGCACACCGAGTGACGCTTGGTATGAGTTACACAACTCAAATTATATGGCATTACACAGAATGGAAGAAAACGCTAGGACTGACTCAGCCCTTCTTCTCTGGAAAAACCTGCATCCCGCAGTTCTGTGGAAGCTTCTGCAGTTCTGTGGAAGATTCTGATGACGGGATCACCATCCCACGACTATGACTAAAACCAGAGGGGAATTTGAAAATGAAATTGCAGGGCGGGTCGGGGAGGAACAATATGATGTCAAAAGAGATACACAAAAACACTGGAACTCGGGGAGACTTTATAAACCAACAGAAATTGTGACCTGACATAAAAAAATATATTAATTTATACATCTGTGACCCAAGATTCATGCTTGTAACTATTTCTGTGCCTCTGTTTGTCTTGGAATTATATCCACACCGATAAGCCAAACTAGTTTAGCTTCTTTTAGGATTATGATCATGTCGGAATGCCACGCGTACGTCATCTGTCTCTCCACCTGCTTTCTGTGGCTTCACCACACCTGTCCTCACCCAGCTCTTCACATGGTTTCCCTTCCTTTCTCCGTCCTCTCAAGCACCCGTCTTTTCCCTCCGCCACACTCATGAAACTTTGATGGGCAAGTAAAGGTATGAAGTGTGGGGCCGCAAGGTGGACAGTCCGGCTCGGACCTTGTATGGGCGGAGTTTACATGCTCCCCCGTGTCTGTTGGGGTTTCCTCCGGGTTCTCCGGTTTCCTCCCACTTGGCAGGAGGCTTGGTGACTCTAAAATGACCGTAGGTGTGAATGTGTTTGCGCGTCCTGCACTGGTCTGGCACCCCGTCCTGGGCGAGTCCCCACCCCGTGCCAAGCAGCCAGGACCTTGAGAAACAGGGTTAGTGAGTGGGTGAGTGGGTTATATGTGTGCTGCCATCTCGTGGACAGAACTAGTGCTACGGGTTTCACCTCAGAGTGACCAGTGGTGGCTCAGTGGCACTTATTCTATCCGAATCTTATCTTGACCTCTGTGGCCTCACGCTTTTATTTTTTTATGTACCAGAGCTCATCTCAACTCCACTAATGCCTAGGAATGCGTAATTGTGCTTATCTGTAAAAACAATGTTTATGTAACTATACAGACATTAACCTATGTATGTAAATATCATTCATTTATTAAACTGTACATGTTTGCACATCTGGTTGGATGCAAAACTGCATTTTGTTGCACTTGTAGCTGTACATGCAACGACAATAAAGTTGAATCTAATTAATTTTTTATCATTCCTATTGTAATATGAAAGTGAAAAAGTGAAGTTCATAAACTGCAGCACATCACATGGTGCACACAACGAAACGTGTCCTCGGCATTGAACCCTTCGTCCTTAGTGAGCAGTGGGCAGCCATGAAAGGCGCCCGTGGAGCAGTGTGTGAGGACGGTACCTTGCTCAGTGGCACCTCTGTGGCTCGGGAATCAAACTTTCCGATTACGGGTCCACTTCCTTACCTGCCAGGCCAAGCCGGTGGGTTAGTGGGTTAGCACACTTGCCTCTGAAGCAGAAGACCCAGGTCTAAACCTGTAACTACCGATTGTAAGTCGCCCTGGATAAGGGCGTCGGATAAATAAAGTGAATGTAAATGTAATATAAAATGCATAAACTGTACATGAACACAGTACACTACAATGGTGTAGTGCAGGATTAAAACAAGTAGGCTACGTAGCAGGTTATAGCTCCTGTGTTTTGTCATTGTGGTTGACTCTTGTGTGGTGTTGGGGTCTGTGGGACACAATTCAGTGTTTGTCAAAGGAAGAATTGTGCAGTTTAAACATGCTACACAAAAGCACTTGCACCACCCCTCGACCCCCCCCAAAAAATGCATTAAAAACACACGACATTCTTCCAGCCATTGATTATTACATTACTTGTGAAATCCCCCCTTTGTTTGAGAACAGGGGGGGTTTGTTGTTGTCGTCTGCTGCTTGATCGCACCGCCATCTAGCGGCGAGAGCCGGGAGCGTTCAATCCCAGCCTGCCTTTCGGCCGGCAGTCCAGCCATCTGCGCCCGCCGAGAAACACCCGGGCCTGTCCGGGAACGAAAAACGAATTCGTTCGCCGTTATATGCCGGGAATACGGTCCTAGGAGGAAACCATGGACGCCGTAAACGCCTTCAACCACGAGGTGCGTTCCGGGCTCCCGCGACGGCGCCGCGGGGGCAGCCGGCTAGCGGGGTTAGCGTGTAGCATGCTAGCGCCCCGAGGTTTGTTGTAGTCGGCCGCCGCGGGGTGAAAGCGCAGGCCCCGCCGCCCGACTGCGCGGCTCCGCGGGCGGTCGGAGTCGCGGCGCGGGAGGGACGGACGGAGGGAGGGAGGAAGGACTGTTCGCCTGCGAGCTCGGGAGGACCGGGGGCCGAGCGCGGCGCGGAGGGGCCGATATGGCCCCGCATCTCGCCGACGTGCGCTGCCCAGCACCGCGGCTTTGCCTCCTGACTGTTTATGTCCCCGACCAGAGTCCCCCCCGCCACACGGATCTTTCGTCGATATACATGCGCCCGTACCGTGAATGTACTGTACGTCCCCGGAAGCTGAATTTCTTACTGAAACGTGTTTTGTTCGCGCTTCGTGACGTGAAAGGCAGCGCCGTAGGTGGAGCAAAGCTCTCCCGCTCCCGCCGACTGGTGCATGGACCAGATGCCTCATGTCATTTGACGCGAAGTCACGTTCCCTTTCTTTAGTCGAGGGGTTCGACTGTAAACTCGCCTTATCTTCCGAAAGGGAACCACCGCTTTTTATGACTATGTTGTAAATCACTTTTCGTGGGCTCGCCCCATGTCTTCTAACCATCTGTTGTGTGTGTGTGTTTTAATAGTTGTTCTCTCTAATGGACACAAAACCCCCAATATCTCGAGCGAAGATGATCTCCATCACCAAGTCTGCAATTAAAGCGATTAAGGTAAATCGAATTTAAACGAGCCAATTGCAGGCCAGAAGTTGCACATGCACAATGTTTGCATTCGTTTAAAGTCGACTGTTCATCAAGGCTGTAATGATCTGATTTTACAGTTATACAAACACGTCGTCCAGATCGTGGAGAAGTTCATCAAAAAGGTACGTAGAGTCTGAAGTCAGAGTGGATCTGGATTTTTGTATTTTGGTCGACCTGACTATCTTTTTTTAATATATATATATATATATTAATCTTATTTATTTATTTTTATTCCTCTGCCCCGGTCCCTTTCAGTGCAAGCCGGAATACAAAGTCCCGGGTCTCTACGTGGTCGACTCCATCGTCAGGCAGTCGCGGCATCAGTTTGGAGCGGACAAAGACGTATTTGGGCCCCGCTTCACCAAAAACATCACCGGGACTTTTGAGAACCTCTGCCTGTGTCCTACAGAAGACAGGGTAGGGTGCGCCTCAACTGCTTTTGAGGATGGGTATTGATTTAAAAAAAAAAAAAAAAAAAACTTTCAAAGTTCTAGAATAAGTTCACCAATGTTTGTGACCATTAGCATTGTTCCATAAACAATATAAATTTGCCCAACGGGAGAGATTTTGATTATTTCTGCGGTAGGCCGGTACATTCGCTTCTCGCGTCACCTGCGCGAAACCACGCCTACTTGCAGCACGAGCCATTAGTTTTGGGCGTGAGCACAGAGTGCACGGCAGGGTTTTTCCGTGGAACTTTTTAAAAGTCCTAAATTCGAGGTTCCAAAAATAAGGCATTAAATATGCTGCTCAAAAAATAAAGGGAACAGAAAACAACAACGTGGCTTGTGACTCAAATCAAATGGTCCACTCAGGAAGCAACACTGATTGACAATCAATTCCACTTGCTGTTGTGCAAATAGAATAGTCAACAGATGGAAATTATAGCCAATTGGCAAGACGTCCCCAATAAAGGCGTGGTCCTGCAGGTGGGGGACCACAGACCACTTCTCACTTCCTCTGATTTCTGGCTGATGTTTTGGTCACTTTTGAACGCTGCCGGTGCTTTAACTCCGGTGGTAGCACGAGACGGAGTCCACAACACACACAAGCGGCTCAGGTATTGCAGCTCATCCAGGATGGCACATCAACACGAGCTGTGGCAAGAAGGGTTACGAAGTCTGTCAGCGTAGTGTCCAGAGCATGGAGGCGCCACCAGGAGACAGGCCAGTACATCAGGAGACGTGGAGGCCGCTGGACGCTCCCTCCGCCTTTGTGCAAGGAGGAACAGGAGGAGCCCTGCCAGAGCCCTGCAAAATGACCTTCAGCATTCAAGTCAAGTTCAAGTTGAGCTTTATTGTCGTTTCAGCTACATGCATGTTAGACAACACATAGTAAAACCAAACGTTTCTCTGGAACCTGGTGCCACGTGTAACATTTAAACAAGGTTACGTACTGACATAAAGTGCACGTGTGAAAGAAAATCGGCTAGAAAAAGTGCAAACACGGGACACAGGCAGTGCAAGACAAGCAGAAAAACAATACAACCAGCGTAAAAAAAACCAAGCCAATCAAGTCATGAAGATCCAGAGTAATAATGTGCAAATACTACTGTAATGTGCATGTCCCTGCTCAAACAGGCACATGCAGCACGTTTGGCTTTTGCCAGAGTACACCAAGATTGGCAAATTCACCACTGGCGCCCTGTGCTCTTCACAGATGAATGCAGGTTCACACTGAGCACATGTGACAGACGCGAGTCTGGAGACGCCATGGAGAACGCTCTGCTGCCTGCAACATCCTCCAGCATGACCGGTTGGGCAGTAATGGTGTGTGGTGGCATCTCATTGGGCCACCACACAGCCCTCCATGTCCTCGCCAGAGGTAGCCTGACTGCCATTAGGGTACAGATGAGATCCTCAGACCCCTTGTGAGACCATGTGCTGGTGCGGTTGGCCCTGGTTCCTCCTAATGAAAGACAATGCTGGACCTCTTGTGGCTGGAGGGTCAGCAGTTCCTGCAAAACGAAGGTATTGACGCTATGGACCGGCCTGCCCGTTCCCCAGACCTGAATTCACAACTGGGACATCATGTCTTGCTCGGTACAACATCGCCACGTTGCACCACAGACTGTCCAGGGGTTGACAGGATGCTTTGGTCCAGGTCTAGGAGGAGATCTCCGAGGAGACCATCCGCCACCTCATCAGGAGCATGTCCAGACGTGGTAGGGAGGTCCTACAGGCATGTGGAGGACAAACACACAACTGAGCCTCATTCTGACTTGTTTTAAGGACATAACATCAAAGTTGGATCAGCCAGTAGTGTTTTTTTTTAGTGTTAGTCCATATCCAGACCTCCATGGGGCGATACATTTTTTTGAGCATTAAAAATGACTGGTAATCTTTAAATCTAGAGTTTTAAAGGCCTTAACAATACCTAATCAATCAACTAAAACGAGTCTTCAGTCAGTCAGTAATTCGCTGGTCGCTGCGCACTTCCTGGTGCAGCGCGCATCAGTGCCAGAACGTACCACCCCATGCACAGTAACCGATCGGGTACTGACATCGGGTACTCCTGGAATCCTGGAGGGACTGCATGATAAGTAACGAACAAGCACACTGTTATTTAAATATTTTTGGCAATATTTTTAATGTGAACTCAACAGACGAATACAGAAAATCCTAAAATTGTACACAATCACTCTCATCTTACCTGGTATTTCACTGGCCGTATGGGTGTGACAGGACGTCGACGTTCTGGCCAAATATTGTTTTATCTGGTATACTGTTATTCTATATGTTGATGCATCTGTAGAAATTGTACTCTACAACTTCCTGCTGCAGTGCCTTTTCTATGGACCCGTTACCCTTCCAAACACAGTTACATTTAAATTTACTTATTAAATAGTTGATTCTTTGATCAAATAGTACTTTTCAGAAATTGAACTGTGAACTTTGATGAATATAAACTTCAATGTGCAAGAACAGAGCAGTGCTTTGAGGACTGTAAAATAAAAAATGGAGTAAGTGTTAGAGACCAGCCTAATGCAGAGTGATTGATTGGCAGTATTGAAGGATCTTTCCCTTCTCTCTCCAGAGTAAAATAGTGCGTGTGCTGAACCTGTGGCAGAAGAACGGTGTGTTCAAGATTGAAATCATTCAGCCTTTGTTAGACATGGCTGCCGGATCCAGCGGCTCTGCTGCCATCGCAGACGGTGACAGTGGCCCTGCAGACGGAGGTAAGGAATAAAAAAAAAAAAAAAAGTCTGATTTGTGCCTTGTTTTTATGCCAACGTTTTCCTTCTGCTCCTCGTCAGCAGCCTCTCCGCCGTCCCCGGTCAAGAACGTTGCCGAGCCCCATCCTGCCCCTGTGGTTCCAGCCAATTCCACCATGGCGGCGGCGCCTCAGATCCCGAATCCCGACGCGTTCGCTGCGGTGGCGCAGCTCTTTCAGTCCTCTCAAGGACAGCAGGTCTGTCACGTCTCCTCGTCCAGGAGCTCATGTTCGGCGAACAGCAGTTAAGCGTCCACACGGCGTCAAATAAAAGCCCCCTTGGCTGCAGATTCTACCGAAACGGCAATCAAACGCAGCTCCAAAGCGTAATAAAAAAAGGTTCATGCCATTCAGAGGCCGTTTATTTCTAATGTTCGTGTGGACCGAGGCCGAGCGGTGTTACACCCAGATCAGGCCGCCACAGTCACTATAATTTTTAAAGTCACCAAACAACGTCATTATGGTAAAATCGGTTATGAGATTACACTCTACACTGTATGAATTAAAGAATCTCCTCAGCTTCAGCAGATGCTCCAGACGTTCCAGCAGCCAGGGAAGCCCCAGTCTCCGGCGATGGACAACAACATGGTGGCCCACCTTCACCTGCAGCCGCCAGCCGTACCCACAACTGTGCCTCCAACCACCATGACCACTCAACACACCACTGCCCCCATGCAGCCTGTGGAGAAGAAGGCAGCGTTTGACATGGTGAGAGCGTGGCGGGGAAAAAAAACGGCCACTTTATCACGCAGTTACTTCAACGTGTGCGTTTTAAATGGACTCCTTCGACACCCCCGACTGGTTTTCAGAAACTACTTGACCGCTTTGACTATGATGACGAGCCTGAGGCAGGCGAGGAGAAGAAGGACGAGACGCCCTCTACGCAGCCCACTTTGTATGTCCTGACCTACTTCTCCATAAACTTCTCTCATCATTGCAGCATTGTTGGGAGGCTCTGGCTGTATTTTGGTCACGTCCATCTCGTTTTTATTTATTTATTTATTTATTTTATGGATAATCAAAGTGTAGTAATAAATCTTACCCTGATAAGACGGAAATGCATTTTTTTATTTATTTATCCAAATTACATAGTTAAAGCCTAGTCTGATTGGTTTACAGTGCAGACAGCGCCCTCCAACAGCAGCAGGTCTCAGTCTTCCCACAGATGGGCTCTCAGATGCCACACATGGAACATTTCCAGCAGCGCATGATGGGCTTGAGCGCAGACCCCTCACAACAGGTTCATCTGTTTCACTTCGTTTACGTTGCGTTGCACACTTTTACCTGGACTGCATGGTACCGTGTGTGTGTGTGTGTGTGTGTATGTATAAAAATATCCTTTTAGCATTAAACGTTTAGTTAACATTTTGTCTCAATGCTAACACATATAATTAGCATATATAAGATCAGATTTAGTTCCGTAATTACTACAAATCCATACTTTAATAAGTTATTAATATTATTATTACTATTAGGAAATACCAGAATTAGCACATTTATTTTTTTGTTTCTTTTGTTCTGTTACTTTGTTAACTTTTTGGAAGATTACTTTGTGTTTGAGTTATTATTTTGGAGTAACGCTACTCAATTTTTTTTTTACTGTCTATCTCGTGTGTGTGTGTGTGTGTGTGTGTGTGTGTGTGTATAAAATGTTTGTGTGTGTGTATATATAATGCTGACTATATAATCACTGATCAACTATAGCATACACACGTAAACAATATAGTTATAAATCCTTTTGATGTCTTTTTATATTTGACTTTTTTTCTTTTTTTTTTTTAAACTATGTTTCCTGTCATCATCCAGATTTCTCTACCTCCTAATGGGCAGCTCCAGGGTTTTGGCTCCATGCCTCCTCAGCCTTACCCTGGCATGATGCCACCCATGGGACAGCCTCTGTTAGTTCCGCCCCAGCCAGGTGCTGCTCCGCCCCCAGCCTTCCCGGGAGGGTACCCACCACAGAACGATGCCTTCGCACAACATATGGCACAGCTTCAACAGGTACGCGCTCGGAGGGACTCTGTTGCGTTTTTAACTTAATTTTATGTGGGGAAACACATTCCAAGTTTTTCTGATGGTTGCTATGGTCTCTGCAGGACGGCCGGAATCGGGCAGATGGCAGGAGGTCACGCTCGCATTCAGGCTCCAGGTGAGACGTTGTGCTGCTGTAAATGGGAGTGAATGCTGTTTTCGTACTTGATCAGTCAGTTATTCAAAATATGCGTCTTTTAGCCTTAATGTGCTTAATAGCTTAGTGAAAGATTATTGTTAAAATTTTTTTAACATTTGATCAGATCACCCAAAAGAAGACGTTCCCGGTCGACCTCGCGCTCTCGCCGGTCCCGGCACCGGCGGTCCCGCTCGCGCTCCAGGGAACGGAGGCGGCACTCGCCGCGCTCCCGCTCGCTGGAGCGGAGGGACCGAGAGAGGGAGCGGGAGCGCAGACAGAAGGGCCTTCCTCCCGTTAAGACGGACACGCTCAGCGGTGAGTCCTCGTCGCCGATCGGGGCGGCAGGGCGGCGACTGGGCGCTCGCTCTCACTAACCGCGCTTGAATCTCGCTGTCCTGACAGTGTGCAGCACCACTCTGTGGGTCGGCCAGCTGGATAAGAGGACGCAGCAGCAGGATGTGGCCTGTCTGCTGGAGGAGTTTGGCCAGATTGAGTCGATTAATGTGAGTACGGATGGGGAGAAGTCACACGGTGACTGCCATATGTTGTATTACAGCAGGTACCTATAATAAGAGATTTGTTTCTAAGGAATTGTAGAGATATGTAGTTGTTAGGGCAGTGAAAGGGAAGGGAAGTCATTGTGATACACTGCAGCACAGCACACGGTGAAACGTGTCCTCTGTATTTAACCATCACCCTTGGTGAGCAGTGGGCACCATGACAGGCGCCCGGGGAGCAGTGTGTGGGCACGGCGCTTTGCACAGTGGGCACCTTGTCGGTTCAGGACTCGATTATAGGTCCTTCCTTACCTGCTAGTTAACCACTGCCCACTTCCATCATGGTTATGATAAAAATGGCAGAAATTTGCATGTTTTGTGTGTGTTTTAATATTAGTTTTCTATGGAAACACACAGCTGCCAGACATCCCAAGCTTTCAGGAAGTTATGTGAATCTCCTGCATATCGATGCAGGCAAAAGCAATAAAATATCCCGTAAACTAGAGCAAGCAAAGAAGAGCATGAACGCGAGACAGTAGTGTGTACATCGCTCACTTGAGAGAAGTGCAAACATGATTGAACGAGAAAGAGAGAGAGAAGAGCGTTTGTACGTAGCTAAATAAGACATTCAGATTTCACTGTGTATGCGGGAGTTAATTTAAGTTATGAGAACTTTGAAAACTGTTCTCAGTTCAGTGGAGCATCATCATATCTGAAAACGAAGCAGAGAAGGGCCAAGATGGTCATGGTTTTAAATGTTAATAAACTGATTTATCTTCGGTGTATAGGGTTGCAACGATTAGAAATGTTGGTGGTACGATTATAGTCAAGAGAAATAATCCCAGTTTCATGATAATCTTGATAAATTTATGTGAATTGATTTCACAACTGTATTAAAATGTATAAACCCCAATAAGCTATTTATTGCAGCTTTTTAGACAGTCTGGTTAATAAAATGTGTAAATAAAATATAAGTAATCTTACATTTACAGCATTTATCAGACGCCCTTATCCAGAGCGACTTACAATTAATAGTTAGAGGGACAGTCCCCCCCCTGGAAGACACTCAGGTGTTAAATTTCTTTTTTATGATACTGCCAGAGAAATAAACATACCACTTTTTAAAAGACAAATAGGAAGCAAAGTTTAAAATGTACCCTTCACCACTACACTAAATGATATTAGAGATATTATTTTTAGCGGATTGTGGTAATGTTTTTTTTTTTCCCCCGCTGGCTGTTTGAACGCTGCCTTTTATTGTAAAAATGTGCATTTTTACGCCACTGTTGTAGAAAACGCGGCCTTGTGGCAGCCTTAGCGCTCTATAACAACCACCCCCCTCCACGTCGCCCTCGTAGAATCTGCATCTTTGCAATCGTGGAATCTTTGGCCACAACTTTTTCCAGCTCTGCAAAATGCAATTTTTTTTATTTGGACGTCGGTATTAAATTCCATTCAGAAAAATTTGAAAGTAAAAACTATCCCATCTAATCACATAGTGGGGCTGGTACAGTTCTTCAGATATGTGATTATGTGTTTCCTCTCTTTGCCACAGATGATCCCTCCTCGTGGTTGTGCCTATATAGTCATGATCCATCGACAGGATGCCTTTAGAGCTCTGCAGAAGTTGGGCAGAGGCTCTTACAAAGTCAACCAGAAAACCATTAAGGTACATTGACTTTATATCAGAACGCTTCTCTCTCATATGTTGTATATTTTGATGTGTGTACATTTGATGCACCTGTAGGAATCATGTTTTTCATTTATTGTGACATTTCCTATAATGATTATGGCTGGGTGATTGGACATACAGGGCTCTAGACTAATTTTTACACTTTTTTTTTTTTTTTTTTTTTTCTATCATTCTACTCGGGCTCGTCTAGTAAATTTTACATTTACGGTATTTATCAGACTCCCTTATCCAGAGTGACTTACTATCAGTAGTTACAGGGACAGTCCCCCCCTGGAGCAACTTAGGGTTAAGTGTCTTGCTCAGGGACACAATGGTAGTAAGTCGGATTTGAACCTGGGTCTTCTGGTTCATAGGCGAGTGTGTTACCCACTAGGCTACTACCAATCCTAAATGAGCGTTCAGGTGACTCATTTTAATTAATGAAGAATGGAAGTTGAGGAGGTGAAACGGACGCTAGTTTCTGCCTATTACGAAGGTCTGAGTTGTGGAAAAAAACATAGAACGTGAAAAATAACATAAAAAAACCTCTCTGATTGGTGTTTAGAATATGACATGGAGAATTTTTTTCCCAGAAGGCCTGGTCACACCATAGCCAAATTGGTCGCACTGTATAGCCCTGACATGAGAAGCCTGATAGACAGCTTTTTGTCAGCCTCAAACATGAGAAGATCACTGTGCTTTACCAGAGGGAAAAAAAACATATAGTACACATTTTAGCCACATTTAAATGTTTCAGATCATCAAATAAAAAAATAACAAATATTAGTTGTTTTACAAGTAAACTCAAAATGCGGTTAAGTGAAGATTTAATTATTAATGGAGTTTACTTGTCATGTTTGACTTATTATTTTTTGATTATAGGACATCAGAGAGGGGATGAACACTTTTTCAATCCCCTGTACATGTTTACATGCGTCCTCTGCATATTTCTTCATATGCCGTACAGAATGTTTAACCAAAATTAACCTTATTATTTTTGTTGAAAGGGAGCCAGATAACTTTATTTATTTTTATTTTTTATTTAACTTTATTATTTTTATGTAGACCACATTATAGAGCTTTCTTATCCTCTGCATTCTTTTCATTAATGGTAAAAGGTTATACAGCCTGTAATGCTAAACCCTTTCCAGATCGCGTGGGCGCTGAACAAAGGCATCAAGTCTGACCTGAAGCAGTACTGGGACGTGGAACTCGGCGTGACGTACGTCCCGTGGAGTAAAGTGAAGGCAGACGACCTGGATGGCTTCAAAGAGGGGGGCATGCTTGACCCAGACTCGCTTTCTCCAGGTAAAGACCCGCCACGTTCTCCCCTCTGCTGCACCAGCCATTCAGTTAAAAAAAAAAAAAAAAAAAGTGCCTGTCTCTCGCTTTGTGTTTGCAGACTGGCACTACAGTCAGGCGGAGCAGGAGGGGACAGAAGACATGTCCCAGAACGGGCGTTCCGAGCAGACTCCAGTGGAGGAGAAACAGGCAGCGGTGCAGGTAAATAATCAGCTTATAGTAATAAAATAAAGCTTGGAACAAGCCCACGGTGAAAGGATTGTGGCTTTTGCTCGGAGGCTACTTCTGCAGAAGAGAAAGTTACTATAAAATATGGAGAGGTCTGTTCTTTTCAACAAGATGATACAAGAAGCTAGTAAAATAGTCCCCTCCTACAACTCAACTACTTGGTCCAGTGTTGGCACAAAAAGCTACACAGAGGTGAAATGGGCCAGCTGGGATATAATATGCCCTTCAATATTCAATATTTTTAACATCAGCAAGTGTTCGAATAATGTTTGCCACAGTGGTGGCTTGTTGTAGATAATGACGTGAGGTCTGAGGAGTCCTGGGATGGGTCTCCGGCAGCCTCGCACAACCCTGATTAGGAGTGAGGGAGGGAGCAAGTCTCACTCCATGTTTATTTTTTCCGGATTAGGTTCCTCCTGTCCAGCCAACTGGAGCAGTGGGATCAATCCCACCCCCTGGTTTCCCTGGACCCATGGGCATTCCACCCCCCTCCTTCCCACCCGGGGTGCCGCCTCCACCACCTCCGCCTTTCATGAGGCCTGGATTTAACCCCATGCAAATGCCTCCAGGTAGAGAACCATGAGTACCAGAATGTGTTCATAGTTGTCGATGTATTGCTATGCATCCATATGAACGTGACGTGATTGTCAATAGGATGAACGGCAGGCGGTGACGCGCAACAGAATGTGTCCCCTGCATTTAACCCATCAGTCACGGTGTGCAGCCACGATAGCCACACTTCGCTCAATGGAACCTCGGGGGTTTGGGATTCAATCCGCTCCCTTACCCGCTAGCCCAACCATGTACACTCCTCCACTGGTCACCACTGGCTCCACACCCATTCTGGATAAAATGTGGCCAGTTGCACTGATTTCACTGGTGAATTTGTCTCTTTCAGGATTCCTTCCTCCTGGCTCTATGCCACCCATGGGTGCCGCAGGCCCTCCTCCACCCAGTTCAGGGCTTGTCAGGCCCCCCGGTAGGCACACAGATTTATACTAGTAAAACAAATCATTACACAATTAATGCGCTAGACTTGAATGTCTGAGATGTTTAGAACTCCTTGTATTATTTCAGTGAGCAGCTTGCCAGAAGATGCCTTCAATGACCCTGCAGCACTGGGCAATGAAAACTCGGACGGGTACAACTCTGCTCAGCCATTGGGTGAGAGCTTGACTCCTCTTCATCATCATGTTTTAACCCTCGTTGAGGTTAAAGATTTAAGTTTTCAAACATTTTATTTTTCCCTGCAGGAAACCAGGCAGCTCCTCCGCCGGGTGGCCTTTTAGGGGCCAGGCCTGGCATGATGCCCTTACAGCGCCCGCCAGGGATGCCCCCGTCACATATGCAACGCTTCCCCATGCCTCCCCCTCACCCCAACATGCCACCTATGCACCCTCAAATGATGCCCAGGGCTCCTCCACAGATCATGCACAGAGAACCCCCGCCGGGGGGGTTTGGCATGCCGCCGCCTCCTCATCCCATCCGAAGCCCGTTTCCCCCTCCAGGCCCCCCTGGACCTCTCTTCATGCGCCCCAGGGGGCCTGAGGGCGGCGATGACCGGGAGGGGGGTAGGCCATTTCGAAATGAGCGGCCAGGGTTCGGGCGAGACTGGGAGCAGGATTGGCACGGAGGCCAACGGCCTTTTGGTGAAGGTCGTGGCGGGGAGAGGGTCGAGGGTCATCAGACTTTTGGGAAATGGCACGAGGAGGAACAGCCCAGCGAGAGAGGACGGTGGGAAAGGGACCGCGACAGAGACAAAGAGAGGGACAGAGAGCGGAGGGACTGGAGGAGGAGCCCCGAGGCAGAGAGAGGACGGAATGGTGGCGAGGAACGCAGTCGGCGGCCCGAGAGAACCCGGGAGCGAAGCACGAGGTGGGACCGGGACGACCGGCTGGGCGGGAACAGGGCGGACGAGCCTAGCAAAACAGAACCCCCCGAAACGCCAAAAGACTCTTCCAAAGATCTGCCTCCTGCCAAAGCAGAAGCTCCGCCTCCTGAAACGGCCTCCGGGGCTCCGTCCTCGGAACCCCCTGCTGCGAACCCTCCAGCTGACACCGCACCGGCAGCAGAATCTTAAATGTCACTCAACACCAACAGTACAGTCACTGACCCAGGTCCAAGTGTTCTCCGCTAATGTGGAGCGTTCTTCAGCGAAAAAAAAAAAAAAAAACCTGCTGTAAATATGCATAAACTTTTAAGTGCGCGTTTGTAGAACTTGGAAAAAAAGGCTTTTATGTGTTATCATGGATAAAATGAAATACTGTAAACAAGAAAACAAAAATCATTTTGTGCTTTTTTTTTTTTTTTTTTTTTTTTTTCTTAAAATATTTGCAACATATAGGACATAAGATGTTTATATAATTTTTAAGTTGAAAGAAATAAACCCAGAAAGAAAGACCTGCAATATTTCAATTATAGGAATTTGGTTTTAATAAACTATTTTCATACCAAAGCACCGCTGCAAAGGTCGGTGTGGTTTCTGCCTCGCTTCTTTTATTGGGGGGGGGCGTTTCTCGGCCCGGCTTTTTGCTGAGGTCCGAGGACGGAGGACCAGACTGCGCTGGATCGGTTCTGGCGACGGGTTGTCGGAGCAGAAGCTTTCATGCACAATTCAGATACGGTAGATGGGACGCCGGGTTGCCAGATCCGCGGCTTTCATGCACAATTAAAATACGGTAGATGGGGTGCCAGCGTTCCGGCTCGGTTGCCAGATCCGCGGCTTTCTTGCACAATTCAGATACGGTAGACGAGGAGCCAGAGTTCCGACCTGGTTGCCAGATCCGCGGCTTTCTTGCACAATTCAGATACGGTAGACGAGGCGAAAGAGTTCCGACCGGGTTGCCAGATCCGCGGCTTTCTTGCACAATTCAGACGGCCGTTTTATTTGTCCCCCTCGTAAATCATACGTAGGATGTTAGTGCTGTGGGCTCAGATCACTTTAAGTGTTTGTAAGACGTGGAACTATAATACAGGGTTCTAAAAATATTGTGAAATGCTTTACCGATACTAAAGGGAGCTTGAAGTCGTAACGTGTGCTGTTCCGGTTCTCGGCGTGCACCCCACGTCCATCCTGAGTGAAGACCCTCCCCGAACCTTCACTGTCGCTCTGTGTCGTTCACAACGCATCACGGAGCGCAGCTCTTCATGCTTACTAGAATTATTATTATATTTATACATATTTAAGTGTTTTAACATTTTTGCGTATGTTATAGTGTCTCTACGTGTATTAATTTTAGGTTTTTTTTTTTGGAAAATGGTTGAAGTGGACACCCGAAAGTCGACCGGAGAGCACTTGCTGTTAGTCGTCTTATTGCAGTGTGAGTATCTGTCCGGGGTTCGAGCTCCGTCCTCTGGTAGCTTCGTATCAGTGTGTGTTTAAATATGATTATATGAGTTTATATCTGCTGGCCAGTTTAATTTCATCTCTCTCTTTTTTAAGTCCTTTTCCATGCTTGGGGTTTCAATGTGGACACCGTGAAGCCCAGGATATTTGCCATGGACGCCGGCTCGTATTTTGGGTACCGAGTGTGTCACTTTGGCCCAGAGAACTCCGGCAGGTGGGAGATGTCTTGTGAACTGGGGTCCTTGTCAGGTTTGGTGGCGAGAAGGTCGTGAGAAGTGGCCTGACGGGTTCTCTTGTCTTCCTCTCAGCGTGCTGGTCACCTCTCCTCTCCGCCTCAACGGCGCTGGTGGGGTCTACAGATGTTCCTACCACGACGAAGGCTGCCGGCCCCTGCCCGTGACAGGTAGGCGCCATGTAGGGCTTCACATATGCGCCGTCATTTCACATCCGAATTTCGGGCCATCATATTTTTTCCATTAGGGTCATTATGACCGGTTGTGAAAGTCTGTGTCTGTGGGGGAGTGAAACAGGGGTGTAATGGGCGTGTCACCGTCCCCACGGGACATTTTCTGACCAGTGACGTGACTCGGGCGGTTGCTTAACGAGACCGCTACTTGGCCTCGGTCGGGAAGTGACTGTGAAAAGGTCCAGTTCATCTCACTACTTTACATTTTTACATTTTACATTTACGGAATTCATCAGACGCCCTTATCCAGAGCGACTTACAATCAGTAGTTACAGGGACAGTCCCCCCCTGGCCCCCCGCATTGTTAAGTGTCTTGCTCAGGGACACGATGGTAGTAAGCGGGATTTGAACCTGGGTCTTCTGGTCTAATTGCCATGTTTTCAGAGTCACACGATGTGGACTTGCAAAACCCTTTTCAGTTCCTTTTTACTTCATCACAATACATTTCATCCCGCTTCCCTGTTTGGTGTTAGGATGGTAGTTGCCTAGCGGGTAACACACTCAGGTTCAAACCCCACTTACTACCATCGTGTCCCTGAGCAAGACACTTAACCCTGAGTGTCCCCAGGGGGGGGCTGTCCCTGTAACTACTGATCGTTAGTCTCTCTGGATAAGGGCGTCTGGTAAATGCTGTACATGTAAATGATGTAAATGTTTAGCCCGTTTCCATACGAGATATGGTTTCTAGGCCTTGCAGTCTACCTGTTGGATTTCTTTTCCTCCAGTGAAACCCGGGACCGCGTTTGGACTGTCTCTGGCATGTGCGGCAGAGCGAGCTGTGGTGAGTGGCCCGGCATCAGACTGAGGCAAGGCGGGGGCGGGGCTTCCTGTGTCTTCCTATGTGAGGAACCCTGATCAGAGTTCAGGTTCTCATTTCCACGTGTTGTCAAGGTGGGGTGGGCAGTTTTGACTCACAAATCTGTAGTCGCTCTGCGAAGACTTTCACTTCCCGGTGAAGTGAAATCATGCTTCCGGTTCTGCGAAAGTAAATCTGCTCACACACACACAAAAAAATTAATCAATATATGAACCATGGTGTTATGAATAGAACTTCTTTCGTTTTAATGGACAATGATGTGGCATGATGTACTGGGACTTTAAAGCCACATCAGTAGTATAAATAATGCGTGGAGACTCTTTTATATTAAAAGATATTAAATCTGGGCCAACCGACTCGAGTCAGGGGGACCGTGACTCCAACAGAATAAAATATGGTCCGACCTTCTAATTGATAAATGATTCAAGTGATATGAAACGAACCAGAGGGTCACCACAGCCACCACCACCGTAACAACTACAGCTACAGGGATCTTCAAATGGACCAGTAACATCGTAATGGACACGTAATGTAGACCATGACACTGGACTACACTCTGGACTTCTCCAACCCTACAACCGTAGGACTTTTTTTTTTTTTTTTTTCTCTTATTGGACAAATCATCACAAACCCGGCACTGACACCACTTGCAGGCTCACTCTACCCTCTACCCTTCTCTGTATCACTCCTTCCCATGGGTTCTTCCTTTTTGTGTGGAGTTTTTCCTTGTGTGCAGACGGGTCAACTGTGGGGGGGGTCAACTGTAGGGCCTGTCAAAGCCCATTGAGACGTACCGTATGTGATTTTGGGCTATGTAAGAAATAAAATGTTGATGTTGTTGTTGATTTCCTGTAGGTGTGTGGGCCACGTCTCACACAGGAGTGTAACCACCTGAACTACCTGAATGGCGTCTGTGTTGAACTGGGACCGCAGCTGAGCCAGCGGCGCACGATGAGGCCGGCGTTTAAAGGTAGAGTAGAGCCCGGGGCCGCCCGTCCGGCCGATTCTCCGCAGCTCGGGGGTGACCGAGCGCCTGTATTTCAGAGTGTCGGAACTTCACCATGGACGCGGTGATTCTGTTTGACAGCTCGAGAAGCATTAGCCAAGCCAACTTCAAGACCATGATTGGCTTCATTAAAAACGTCATCCTGATGTTTAATGAGCCCGGGAAACAGGTGAGTTGAGAAAGAAGATGTCTGGCCGTCTAGACGTCTTTCAAACGTTCCCACATCCACGCTCCTCTGCACGGTCTCCTCTGCAGGTGGCAGTAGCTCAGTACGCTACCAGTTACCATGCTGTCTTCAACTTTGAAAACTTTGCTGCCAAGGAGGACGTGATCAGACTGATGGACTCGGTGACCCATCATGAGGGGAACACTTTCACACCCTCAGCTATAAACTATGTGCTGTGAGTTCATTCTGTCATGCAGCTTTATCTCATCTTTATCAAAGGTCACGAGGTGCTACTTTATTGTCTGTTTCCATGGAAAATTGTCCATATTTAGCCTTAAAACAGAGTATAAATGAAAGAGTAAATGTTAAAAAAAGTCCCTCAGCAACCAAACCAGTCTTTCGGAGGGGATTACTTTTGGTTAAGAAGGAAGGAATGAATATTTGGAGTGAAATTTTCGGAGTGTATTAGAGTTCTGTTCTATGTGGTGGTGTTGTGGTTTGAGATCTCGTATGGCCTGCGGGAAGAAGCTCATTCTCTCTGTGTTGGACAGGGCGGAAGCTCTTCCCTGATCAGGCCGCAAATCCAGACCAGCCTCAGTTCCAAATTCTCTTCGGCCCTCCTGAAGAAGGACTTAACTGCAAAATGTAGTCCACATGATATGTGACATGATAATTGGTGGTCACTGACACACATTAGAATAAATAAAACTGGACTGGGTTGGTCAACAGAAATGGCTCAATAACTTTGAAATGGAACGAAATCTGAAATTCAAACAGAAGTTGTATTGAAAGAATGTTTGTCCTTTAATGGTCCCGTCTTTTTCTCCACGCTTAAGCGAGAACATGTTCACAGAGGAGAAGGGGATGCAGAAAGACTCGAAGAAGCTCTTGGTGGTGATAACTGACGGCAAGTCCAACGATGACACCAAAACTTTTGAGGAAGTTCTGCCTCTGGCTCAAGACATGGGTGTCACAATATTCGCTATAGGGGTAAATACGTTCTTACTATACATATTATGTTCTCCATTGTGACATTATAAGAATATTATCACCTTCGCCTTCCCGTTGCCAGGCTTGAACTGTAGCATAGAAGTGCATCAGGCCTTGAGTATCGACATATGACCATGTGGGGATGCTTATTATATTAATAATGTCACTATAGTGTCTCCACTGGGTCACTGGTGGCCCAGTGGGGAAGGAAGTGGACTCATAACTAAAGGGTTGTGGGTTCAAATCCCGAACCGCCAAGGTGCCACTGATGTCCCCTTGATGAAGTTACCATCTGCTCACTCAGGGCGATGCAGGTTAAATGCAGATTTAGTTGTGTCACATTTTGTTGTCACTGTGTGCTGTGACTTCACTTTTTCAATTTCACATTTTTATGTTACCCTTAAAAGTGCAATAACAACCTTTATTTTCTGAGCGTGTCATTGGATTAATGGGATTAGCTCATTATAGGATTAGTTGTCAAGCTTTGATCTCGGGGCACATTTGTGTTAAATTGTGAACGTGATGATGAGTCTGTCCTGCCCTCTCAGGTGGGGAAGGAGTATTTAACTGAAGAGCTGAAGACAATTGCTTCTTCCCCGAAGAACGTGTTCGAGACGGAGAGTTTCGATGCTCTAAAATCAATTCAGAAAGAGCTCAGGGCGAAGATTTTTACCATCGAAGGTATGAAAACTGGGACCTTGCAAATGCCCTGACGGTGCAGAAGCCTACTAACATCTGTCTGTGTCTCAGGAATGGATAAGTCCAACTTCAGCTCGTTTGAGATGGAGCTGTCTCAAGGCGGCTTCAGTGTAGTTCTGTCCGAGGTGAGCGACGCCCACCTTCTCCCCTCCCTGTGTGTCTACATGTTCACATGTCCACATCCCTTTCTGGAAGGAAACCAGCGCGTTTGGAGCAGTGGGGGCATTCTCATGGTCGGGGGGGATTGAGGAGCTCGGCGCGGAGGCCAACTCCACCTTCATCAACGCCTCAGCCGAGGAGAAAGAGCTGAGGGACTCTTACCTGGGTGAGGACACCTTCAATATTGGTGTGTCTTCATTCTTCAGAGAGAAGCATGCTGGTCATCTGTATGTAGAAGAGGAGGAACTAACTACCCACCTGGCCCTGTTGGAGTGAATCTATTTTGGACACCCAGAGGTTTTTAAAAAGGGGAGGAGCCTGTAGGTGTGATTGATACAAGCCTGGCGACGGTTTTGTTTAAAAAGCTCACATTAAAAAATAGTGTACAGGCCAAAAGTTTGGACACCTTCTCATTCAATGTGTTTTCTTTATTTTCATGACCATTTACATTGGCAGATTCTCACTGAAGGCATCAAAACTATGAATGAACACATGTGGAGTTATGTACTTAACAAAAAGTGGAGACCTGGCCTCCACAGTCACCGGACCTGAACCCAATCCAGATGGTTTGGGTTGAGCTGGACCAACAAGTGCTAAACACCTCTGGGAACTCCTTCAAGACTGTCTGAGAAGCATTTCAGGTGACGACCTCTTGAAGCTCATCGAGAGAATGCCAAGAGTGTGTAAAGCAGTAATCAGAGCAAAGAAACTAGAATATAAAACATGTTTTCAGTTATTTCACCTTTTTTTGTTAAGTACATAACTCCACATGTGTTCATTCATAGTTTTGGTGCCTTCAGTGAGAATCTACCAATGTAAATGGTCACAAAAATAAAGAAAACACATTGAATGAGAAGGTGTGTCCTAACTAGTACTGTATGTTGCCTGTACTGTAAAAATATACATTGAAAATTGTGAAACAGATCAATGGCATTTTCTGTCTGGACGAGCTGCATGAGAAACATGGGTTGGTGTAGCAGCAGTTGTGGTTTGTGGTTTACAGTGTTGTGCGTCGTTTTGCTCTTTCACCTCTTTTGCACGCCACGTTTTCTCGAACCACCTTGCGACCTCTGCTAAATTTTGCGCTCTCGGCCGGTCTGTATCTGCAGGGTACTCGGTTGCCGTGGCGACGCTAAATGACCTGCTTCTGTACTACGCCGGGGCACCGCGGTACAAACACACCGGCGTGGTCCTGGGTTTCCAGAAACTGCACTCGAGCCAATCCTGGAGCATCACACACAGGATACATGGCGCTCAGGTACAATAAAGTTTAATTCCACCACCCTGAGGTCAAAGGTCCAAATCTGAGTGATCCAGCACCAAGGTGATGGGAGAGGTGGCGCGAGGGAAAAAACGTTTGGAAATTGTCGTTTGTCATTTCCTGTCACAGCTGGGCTCGTACTTCGGAGCAGCGCTCTGCGTGCTGCAGGGGGGGGGTCCGCCCCCGCGACGGGTATTTGCTGGCGGTGGGCGTGCCTTTCTACCACAGCTCAGGGGTTGGAGGAGAGGTGCGCGTTTGTCGGTTAGACACAGGGGTGAGAGATCAACACACACACACACTCATGTACTGGACATTTTTATTTTACCCTTCTCCGTCTCGGTAGACTCATCACTAAAAGTTCTCTTGTGCCTTAAATAAATCATATAAAAGAAGATTAAACCTTCAACCCTTCAGCCTCAGCCAGTTGTTCAGTGTATCAAAGAAGATTTCCATATTGTGAATCCTTTAGCAATTATTCTTATAATCTGAGATACTGGATTAGCCCTATTTATTTTTATTGAAGTTAAATTAAATTTTTTATTGAAATTGAATTTTTTTGACTAAAGCTTTTTCTGAATTGATCTTGCACAGACCCCCAACTGTTCCCAGACCCTTCGTGGCCTGGCAGGGAACGAACAGGCCCAGTTCGGTGTGTCTCTGTCCTCTTGTCCTGACCTGAATGGAGATGGTTCTCCTGAGCTGGTGGTGGGCGCTCCCCTGGAGAGGCAAGGGAAGGGGAGCGTTTACATCTTCCTGAGCAGCTCGGGTGGCATCAGCTCCACATTCAGCCAAGTATGTTATTCATGTGGAGTATTGTGAAGATTAGCTCCTGAAAATCAGAAATTCAACATAAATTTCAAATGAATAGAACAGGATTCACAGTACAGAGTTGTCCAGTTTCGTAAAGGTAACTTTCTTTTCTGTTAAATTACCTTTTTGAAATGCTCCAGCTTGTGGCTTTGAGCAGATATAAGATACATATCAGATGCTTCATTTTCAATGAAGCCTTGTGAAGAGGCAACTATTTTCTCACAGATTTTGCTGATTGTTTTTCAGCTCTGTGGAGGAACATGTAATTTTTTTTTTAATTTTAGAAGTTTCTTATCTTGCTGAAAAGATAGATGTGAGAATGTAGAGATGTGATGTTTTTTCTTTCTGTTCCTCTCCATGTTGAGTAGAGGATTGAGGGCTCAGAGGTGGATAGCGCTCTGCGGTATTTTGGCACCTCCCTTCACTCCGCGGGCGACCTGAACTCAGACGGCCTGACCGATCTGGTGGTGGGATCCAAGGGAGTGGTGACCATCTTCAGGTAGGAGGTATATGAGGAGAAGGGGAGGTCCGTGTTTGTCTCAGGCACTGACCCATCCACCCATTGCTATCCCAGGTCCAACCCGGTCATATGCGTGAATGTGTCTGTGACCCTCGACCCTCCAGTGATTAAGCAGGATAACTTCCACTGCTCCGCCCCTCTGGTCCTTAGTACTCCAGTCTCCAAAGTCACTGTGTGTCTTCATCTCAGAGAAGTTCTGAAGGGGTCGATACAGGGTGAGTTTTCCCAGACAGACAATATTTTACACAACGTCCATATGAATGAGTGTGATCTGTAACGTTCCAATATTGCTCCAGCAGAAACAGGAAAGCCACTGAATCACTTTGTTGACCGTCTGTGACCTGATGATGATGTCATGAATGAGTTGGAAATTTGATTTCTTAATACTTGTAGACATGTCCAAGTAGCTAATCTTTTCACAAAATCAACAAATGCTGTAAATGTAAATAATGGAGTTACCAACTTGTGAATTCTATCCTGAATCCACTTAGTATTATGTTATGTGTGGAATGTATTTACAGTGATAGTGAAGTGACAAAACACGGTGCACACAACGAAATGTGTTCTTTTGTGCACCAGGGAGCTTTGTGTGGGGACGGTACTGTGCTCAGTGGCACCTTGGTGGTTCGGGATTCAAACCGGCAACCTTCAGATTACGGGTCCGCTTCCTTACCCGCTAGGCCACCACTGCCCCACATCAGGGGAGAGAAGACTGAAAAGACTGCACAAAGAAGAAAACTTTCTGTTCCTTTATCTATCAGGACAGATATCAGGTCACTATAAAATGAAAGCAGAGACATGAGCCTCTGAGCCTTTTTGCTGGTTTGCTGGAAGGGGCTCCCGAATGCATTCATGTGTGATCTTATCATTCTTTCTTGTGTTATGATTATCAATTGGGGGCTCGTCCGGGATTATCTCATCTGGAGAGAGAAAAAGGAGAGACGAACATGTCATGTGTTTCTGTTTCACCAGGTCCTCTCAGGGCTGCAGTGTCCTTGAGGCTGGAATTAGACAAAGAGTCCAGGAAGCCACGTTTGGTTTTCTCCCCCAAGTCAGCCTCCTCTCGCTGGGACCTGAACCTCACCAGTGACCAGCCTTCCTGCTGGGACGTCACCATCCTCCTCCCGGTCAGTGTGACGTACGTCCGCGGCGTTTCATGTGACAGGATGTGTATGTGTCAGACGTTCTCAGTGGATGATTGTGCCTCTGCAGGCCTGCATTTCAGACTACCATGATCCAATTCTTTTCGGAAGACTCTCTGTGGCTGGAGACGTGATCTCAGGAACTGACGGGCTGAGGCCTGTGCAGTGTCCCAACTGCCTCGACTCTTTCAGTAAAAAGGTCGGTGTGAATGCATGCGTGTGTGTCACTCAGTGAGTGGTGCTGATACAAACATCTAAAAGAATGAAGGCAATTTGCTTCAGGTGTTGCTGGAAAAGGTGTGTGGTGAAGATCACGTGTGCATCTCGGACCTTCATGTGTCGCTCAACTTAACCAGGTCAGGCTGTTCATGTTGCTTTTTCATCTGTAATAATATTGTCAAGATATTTGAAACACAGACAAATCCGCAAGATACTGATGGAGGAGAAAAAGTTGATTTACTTTTTGTTAATATACATTTTTTTCCCTTTCATAGTTCGATGGTGGTCAGGACACCAGGTTTCCCTGTGGATGTTATCGTGGACGTTACTAATAATGGCGAAGATGCGTCAGGAACACAGTTGAAGCTCCGCCATCCGTCCACTCTGTCCTTTACTGAAGCCTTGCGGGTCAGAACCCCACAGATGGACAATATATTCAAGCTGTAGAGCAAAAACACGAGTTTAACGTGGGTCAGGAAGGAAGGGTCACCAATTTCAGAGGTTTCCTCCCACAGAATTGGTGATGCTTTTTTTTCTTCCATGTGAAAGGGGATTTATTAAAGTGTGTAATAATGTGCCCCATAGCCGGGATGCATTACTCGTTACTAATTGAGTCCTTTCTGTTCACCTTCAGATCTCCGGAAAGGGTGGTGTGTGGTGTGATTCTGTCAGTACAGAGAAGGAAAATGTCACCCTCATGCATGTCGCACACACTGTGTGTAACGTTGGTACCGCTGTCCTCAGACAAGGTGCAAAAGTGAGTTGACGCTTCATATTGAGTTGTCTATTGAAAATTTGAATCATTTGATTTGAGTCATTCTAAAGAGGCCTGAAGTGATTGATTTCAGATGTGACCGAACCAGTCTTAACTGATTTCTGAATACATTGCCTTGAATGTATTCTGTTATACAGTATGAAAAGTATTCCAAATAATTTTCTTTTGCAGCATGTCTGGGTGGTACATTTTTGTCAGTTTCTTTTTTTAGGGACAATTTGCATATCAACATCAACATGAACAAAATAACGACAAAAACACATGTGCGTTGTCAGAACATGCATCTCAATTACATTTCGACCCTACTGCATCATCTTGTTTTCACACAGCCCCTCACATTCTGACACACACTGGGTATTAATGTTTCATTAACAGGACTCTAAAAAATGTATTGATGATTTTGTTGCCAGATGAAGCTGCGGATATCATTTGCCGTCTCTGACATCATGTCTGTCCCGTGGAGGAGCATGTGGCATGTGAATGTGACAGTTATGAGGTTTGTGGTGTTGCTCTTTCGTAGAAACAATGAAAAATAAGCAAGACACACACGCCGGTGTAACGAACTTGACTTATTTCCAGTATTTCTGTTCCTCTGCTGTGACCAGGTGCCATTTACAAATCCACTGGCATCAGAGTGCGAAAACTGAAAACTGTATAGAGCTTTCTGAGAATGGGCCCAGGCCAAAAGAGAGGGCATCCCGTTTACTGATTAAGCTTAGCCTGATAGCCTAGCGGTTAAGGAAGCGGCCCCGTAATCAGAAGGTTCGAATCCCAATCCGCCAAGGTGCCACTGAGCAAAGCACCGTCACCACACACTGCTCCCCGGGCACCTGTCATGGCTGCTCATCAGGGTGATGGGTTAAATGCAGAGGACACATTTCACTGTGTGCACCGTGTGCTGTGCTTCTGTGTATCACAAGTGACAATCACTTCACTTTAATTCAGAGTGACCTGAAATTAATCAGTACAGCTAACTACTTCTTGCATGTGTCCAACAGTAAGAACGAGAAGATGGACACCTTGCTGGACAACTCGGCCGTGGCTTCGGTGGACGTCAGGCTGCCGGTCAACGTGATGGTTCAGGAGTGAGTCGTCACATTTACATTTACAGCATTTACCAGACGCCCTTATCCAGTGCGACTTAGTCAGTAGTTACAGGGACCGTCCCCCCCTGGAGACACGATGGTAGTAAGTGGGGGTTGAACCTGGTTCACAGGCGAGTGTGTTACCCGCTAGCTTCAGAGTGAAAGTGTCCTAATTCACGCCGTTTTTCACATTGTTCGTAGGGGGGACTCGACCCAGAATGTGGTGTTTCCAGAGAGGACGCAGCTCAAGCACACGTTCTCAGTGAGTCGGACCCGCTCTTCACGTCCACACTGTTCGCGCTGCAGCTCAACCTCGCCATTTCTGCGTGTGTGTGTATTAGGTGGTAAATCTGGGTGAAACGGCGCTGCCCGTGAACGTGACGTTTGTGGTGCCGGTGGAGATGGACTCTGGGTTCGGGTGGAGTGTGACGCTCACGGCCACAGTGAGTTTTTCTGCGGAAGGAGATGCTGTCGTGGGCGGGAAATTGCACAAAACACTTCTGACTTGTGCTATTGCACACTGAACACTTCCTCTTTTTTCCTGTGTGTGTGTGTGTGTGTGTGTGTGTGTGTGTGTGTGCGCTTCTGTGAACATTTTTACAGGAAAAAAACACAACAAAGTGTTCAAACCTACAGCAGCTTTCAAGCACAGAATCAAACGTGAGAACCTGATTGACGTGTCCAGATTAACTGTGTGTCTGCTGCTGGATGCCACCCTGACCCTTCGTTCTGAAATCCTCAGCACTGTGACGCTGCTGTCTGTCATCGGTATGGCTGCACCATAGACCGGCTGGGCGAGCGCGATCCAGTGGTCTTCACGTTCGCGGGGAACGTCAGCAGGACCGCGGGGGTAAATCTGGGCCCGAGCGCCTTCCCTCATCAGTCCGGCAGCTTCCGAGCTCAGTTCCTCTCTTGCTGTGTCGCAGGGCGCTGGCGTTCAGATTAAAGCCCAGAGCTGGGCGTTGTTGTCCTTCGACGAGTCGCTCTACACCCAGTACCCCGCCGACGGCGGCCTGCTCCGTTCGGTGAGTGGACTTCAGCGCGCTGTCCTATTCGGGACAGATCACCAGTCAGCAGCGGCTTTTCTCTCCCTCAGATCAGCACAGAGGTGGAGGTTCCCTCGACTGGCCCGGCCGCGCTCATCGCCACCGTCAGCGTTCTGTGCAGTCTGATCGTCCTGGTGCTCGTTTTGGCAGTTCTGTACAAGGTCAGCAGGTCGAACGGCAGCTTTCATGGCGCCAGGCTCAGCACCTCTAAACCCTTTACTCCTCCGCAGGTTGGTTTCTTTAAGAGCCAACAGGAGACAGTCATGGGCAGCGACACACCACCTCAAGGCGACGCTACGGCTCCCTCTGCTGGCAAAGATGCAGATCAGCCTGTAGGCTGACAGCAGCCGTTCCGGTGGCAGTATTTATCCATTTCCTCACACTACCTGCTGTACAATATGTAAATACTGTCGATTATGAATGCCTTTTATCTGAGCCCAACATGCCTTCACATCTTATTTATTTCACATCTTAAAAATTTCCAAATTTAGTTCCCTACATCCCCGGCACTCTGCATGAAGAGTAAACTCATATCAGTAGTGTGTGTGTGTGTGTGTGTGTTTTGTGTCACAAAAGAGTGAATCAGTTAAGCAAATTCCTATTGTTCAATGCTGATTTACATATTTGGTTTATGTGTGCACATAATTTCTGTCTCATGAAGCATTGTTTTGTTTTTTTTGTATTTCTGAAAAGTGGCAAGAATAATAATTGGAAATGCAAACTATATATAATTTAGCATCTGTTTTTTCATAGAAATATTAGTAAGGATATTACAGAACAGAACTAAATACGCAAACATGAGAAAAGCACATTTTTCTAGCTCAGCTGCATTGAAAAGTTAGGTCTGATGGTTAATAAATGAATTAAAAAAAAAAAAAAGTACGGAAATGCATTTGCATTATATTTGCGACATGAAAGAAAAATGTTTCATCTGACCGAATGCTTTGTTTTACTATGCTGACAGAAGTGAACGATGCCACGTAAACCTTAATAATACCCATTTAATACCATACCCATTAATACCGTCTGGACCTGGATAGAATACTTAAGAGTGACCATATTTGCATCGCCCAGGAAATCGATCTACAGGGGAAAAATCTGATCGAGCCATACTCAGCATTTTGCCACTTCTCCACAGGAACGTGTAGACGTGTTTACTGCTGAATAACAGTGAAGTGTGAGGATTGCTTTAGGGTCTGAAACAGTTTTATTTTTTTACTTTGCTATAGAATATTAAATGTTAATGTTTCCCAGAGGACTGTCTGTCTGCTCTCTTTTACTCCTACATGAGCTGTTTATGGCAACATAACTTCAGCCAGAAGTGCCCTTATTTTCAAGTGCATCTATGGTCCAGCACACATCTGACCACATCATGATCTGCCATGAAAGTCTCTATATTTATATAAAAAAAAAAAAAACAAAAAAAAAAAAAACACACGAGCAATGTAGAAGGCAGGATTTACCCTTATCCCACAGTAACTTCAGATAAGTTGCTAAACTGAGACACTGGAAGTCAACATTAACAAATGGCCATAATGAACAATATATAAATGTATATATGTTTTTTGGGAGTTGGAAGTGGGTGGGGTCATGTTTGTGTTTAAGGGGCATTAGGCTCTACACCTGGGTGTGTTGACAGGAGGGGGTTAAAGAGTCCAGAATGAGGATGTAGGGCGAGTGAGAGCAGTTTCAAGTAATCAACCATTAGAGCATAATTCAAATGTTAAGGAACCTCTTTCAATTATTTGAAATAAATAATAATAATTATTGCAAGTTGCTCTAGACAAGGCGTCTGCCAAATGCTGTAAATGTGAACGATGTACCGAAAGCAGAAAATTATTTCAGGAAGACATCTTAACCAGAGGACCCCTTATTTGATAATCAGCTTTACAATCCTTGCAGAGACTCCTTCCTGAACTTAAAAAGTACTCAAATGACTTAAATACTCAGAGTCAGTACAATTTAAAATTATGAACTTTAATAATTAAAAAAAAAAGAAAAAAGCCACACAGACTATTTACTAAAAGAATTTTATGAATCTTCAGACAAAGTCTTCTTCAGGAGGAAAGTCCACAGCCTGGAGGATGAGCTCAATCTCTTCTGTGAAGTCAGCTGGTGAAGGGGCAGAGGGGAAAGGTTTAAAAACCAAAAGCAGCCAAACAAAGTTCTTTTTTTTTTTTTTTTTTTTTTTTAAAAGCTGCAGACAGCAGTGGTATTTCACATGGAGTTTTAAAATATGAAAAACACATCACTGGAGTCAAAGTAATTCCCGTGCCTAAAAATCTGACAAAAAAGGTCCTGAATGAAAGCATAAAAGCACAAACCTGATTAAACCATAACACGCTGGCGATTGATTGGTGGGTAAAACGCACAAATATGCTGCGCGTTGTCACGGGTAAATGAGTTTTGCCGATTTGGACGCAGGACAACAGCCTTCAGAAATCGGTTTGTGCCCACGCAGGTACGTACCTAGAGACATTCGGTCGGGTCGAGGTGATCGGCAGCGATCCAGAGCGATGTCATCCTCTACTGGGACTCCATCCCACGAGACTGCAGGAAGTCCAGCCAGGGGCAGACGACTGAGGTACAGCACGTCCACCACGCCGTGCTCCTCAAACTCTGAAACAGCATATGTTAAAATAGATACAAGACTCAATGTGTGTCATTTACGTTCAAAACTATGAATGAACACATGTGGAGTTCTGTACTTAACAAAAAGTGGAGACCTGGCCTCCATAGTCACCAGACCTAAACCCAATCCAGATGGTTTGGGGTGAGCTGGACCCCAACAAGTGCTAAACACCTCTGGGAACTCCTTCAAGACTGTTGGAGAAGCATTTCAGGTGACGACCTCTTGAAGCTCATCGAGAGAATGCCAAGAGTGTGCAAAGCAGTAATCAGAGCAAAGAAACTAGAATATAAAACATGTTTTCAGTTATTTCACCTTTTTTTGTTAAGTACGTAACTCCACATGTGTTCATTCATAGTTTTGATGCCTTCAGTGAGAATCTACCAACGTAAATGGTCATGAAAATAAAGAACACACATTGAATGAGAAGGTGTCCAAACTTCTAGCCCGTACTGTATATAAAAATAGAAACAGCAGGGACGTACCTTCAGGACAGTAGGGGAACATCTTCTCAATCTCGGGGTACTCCTCCTTACAGGGTTCGAGAACCTTCCCATGTACTGCAGGCCTTGGTCCCGCCACTGGAGCCTTAACCTTCCGAACATCGGAGATGATCTTCAGCGGGGTGCCCACAGAGTTGTGCCTCGAAGGCAGAGAAAGGCCATGGTTCACCTTGGGCGTCTTTGAGCCTTTCCTAGAGAAAGCTTCTCCTTCAACATTGACGAGCACATTAAAATCCAAAAAAATACATATATGATACAGATTGAGGTAGTCCTGAACACTTTACCCGGATGTGAGGGGATCCGGGAGAGCGGTTTAACCCCTGCGCCGCTGTACGTGCTGTTCTCCTGATCCAGGTAAACCGCGGCGCTCATCCTGCCCGTCGCTGAGACCAGGTGCTACGGGACACTTTGTAAAAAATGGAACAGCCACAATCTACGGAAAAACTGCAGCGTCACACAGAGTTAGAGATAAAAGCCAAGCAGAGGCACAATGACAAATCACTTCAACAAAGACATGCACACACAAAAAAAATAATTTCGTCTAGCACTTAATTCCCCTGCATGTTCTATTCTTGACAAGTTGGGCCTTATCAGGGCTCTCATTTATGTAACTCAAAATCAATAGAAACCGAACGAGAATTGCTGGTGTCTTCCTCTTGTAAGTCGCTTTGGATAAAAGTAAAGAAAAGTAAAGAGCCAGCAGTGCCGGGGTCTGGGGGCATCATTCAAACGCATATAAATACCGACCAGCAGCTACAGAAAATATAATATCCTGCCATTATCTTACGTTCATGTAGCACTAAACAACGTCAGAAAGACCCGCGACGCCGGTACCTGTCGAACAGAAGCCACAAGTCAGCTGATTCGGTGTAGAAGAGCTTAACACTTCCACGCTGTCACCTCGACAGCAACCGCCGCGGCTTTTAAAAAACAAAGCTCGGTTCTGATTGGTCAAAATTCACGACGTCAGAAGCCATGTGATTGAAACCGACCAATCACAGCCCATAGGCCCTCTGTGTGACGAAACATTTCAACGTCATATTTGCACAGATGCACATTAATAGCAACAAGGATTTGCAGTTCCCTTTTAGAATTCTGTGCGATATGTGAAGTAAATTGTGGGAAATTTACATTGTCATGGCAGAAAAGACAAGAGCAGCAAAAAAAAAAAAAAATAGCATAAAGACTATGCACAGTAAAATAGAAAACGTTCACTATACAAATCAATAATATAAATAGTATAATAGTAAAAATAAATCAAAAGAACATAATGAAATAAAACCAAATAAATAAATGTGTGCTTTGCATTTAAAATAAAGAGAGAAATAAATTAATAAGTTCCACTAAACAGCCCATAATACATAATGGGGTGGTAGTAGCCTAGGGGTAACACACTTGCCTATGAACCAGAAGACCCGGGTTCGAATCCCACTTACTACCATTGTGTCCCTGAGCAAGACACTTAACCCTAAGTTGCTCCAGGGAGACTGTCCCTGTAACTACTGATTGTAAGTCGCTCTGGATAAGGGAGTCTGATAAATGCTGTAAATGTAAATGTAAATGTAGGGGTAACACACTCGCCTATGAACCAGAAGACCCGGGTTCAAGTCCCGCTTACTACCATTGTGTCCCTGAGCCAGACACTTAACCCTAAGTTGCTCCAGGGGGGGGGACTGTCCCTTTAACTACTGATTGTAAGTTGCTCTGGATAAGGGCGTCTGGTAAATGCTGTAAATGTAAACCACATACAAGTGCATTTTCTGTTTAATTTTTTCTATTAATAACAATAATAGATAATTATTTTGTATCTATTGTGGAAAGAGAAAATTATTGCAGCATAACTTACTTCCAGACATGCCATATTTAGATTACAGAATTGTAGGAAGTTGAAAAAGGCAGAATCCTAAATTAGCTCAGACAAGCTCAACACGAGTCTCTTGACCTCTGGTACATTTGTTTGGAGGAGTGAAGGTGAGGATTTCAAACCCAAGTATGGGATCAACTATCAAGCATGGTGCTTGTAGCATCATGCATCATGCCCCAGTAGAGTGGTCAAGAATTATACCAGGATGTCAGAAGGTGTAACTTGCTAATGGACATTCAATCAAACGTTAGTTTGGCTGTGTTTATATATTTATGCATGTGGTGGGGGGCATGGGCAGTGGTGGCCTAGTAGGTAGGGAAACAAACCAGTAATCAGAAGTTTGCTTCCGGAAGCAACCCAAGAATGCGATAAGCTGTCAAGCAGGGTGCTCATGCAGTGAAGTGAAAGTGATTAATTGTCACACGTGACACACCACATCACAGCACCGAGTGCACACAGTGAAATGTGCATTTAACCCATCCCCTGAGGAGGCAGTGGGCAGCCATTACAGGCGTCCAAGATCAGTGTGGGGGGACGGTACTTTCTAAATATCAGTTCGACTGTAATTATACACTGCTCAAAAACACAAAAATAACACATAGTCGATCTGAATGAATGATATGTTCTTATTAAATACTTTGTTCTTTACATAGTTGGAGGTGCTGACAACAAAATCACACGAAGATGTTTGATCGTAAGATGATCGACAAGGTGTATTTCTGGGCAGCCCTCCTGCTCTTCTCCATCGGCACAGTGGCCATCTTCCTCATGGGCCATTTCAACCAGGTCCCAGGTGAAAACAAGAGATACAGTCCTTAGAGGAACATTCTGGGTAAAATCTATAACAAGAACTCTGGTGCCAAGATCTTACTTCTATTTATTTTAGTGTGTATGTAAATCCGTCGAACTACTGAATGTATTTTTTATCTAATTTATCAACCCATGAGGGTCTGAAAATTACTGAAACACTGAAAATTAAAGTGGAAAAACACATTACAGGCTGAGTCAACTTTAATGTATTGTCCTTAACTTGAATGTATTGTCAAAAAGAGGCTCAGTAGTGTGTGTTGCCTCCACGTGCCTGTATGACCTCCCTACATCGCCTGAGCATGATCTTGATGATGTGGCGTATGGTCTCCTGAGAAATTTCCTCCCAGACCTGGACTAAAACATCCACCAACGCCCCAGTCTGTGAAGCGACGCAATATTGAGAAGCTGAGCCTGCTGGGCCTGAACACATCGTTCTGCAACTGGATCTTGAACTTCCTGACTGAGAGACCTCAGTCTGTCTGGAACGGGAACAATATCTCCTGCACAACCACACTGAGCACTGGAGTTCCTCAGGGCGGTGTGCTCAGTCCAATGCTGATCACCCTGCTGACCCATGACTGTGCAGCAATGCACAGCTCCAACCACATCTTCAATTTCTGAAGATCTCATCTCGGTACCTAATGGCAGTCTTACTACCTCTGGCTGTGCAGCCCCCCAAAGAAATGACTCCCCACACCATTACAGACACACTGCCAAACCGGTCATGCTGGAGGATGTTTCAGGCAGCAGCAGAGCGTTCTCCACGGCGTCTCCAGGTTCTGTCAAGCGCCCGTCACATGTGCTCAGTGTGAACCTGCTTTCATCTGTGAAGAGCACAGGGCGCCAGTCGTGGATTTGGGCTGTAAGCACAACCCCCACCTGTGGACGTCGGGCCCTCATACCACCCACATGGAGTCTATTTCTGACTGTTTGAGCAGATACATGCACATTTGTGGCCTACTGGAGGTCATTTTGTTCCTGCTACTGTTCCTCTTTGAACAAAGGGGGAGGTTGCAGTCCTGCTGCTGGGTTATTGTCATCCTGCAGCCTCCTCCACGTCTCCTCATGTACTGTCCTGTCTCCTGGTAACAACTCCATACCTCAGCTCGCATTGATGTGCCATCCTGGATGAGCTGCACTACCTGAGCCACTTGTGTGTGTTGTAGACCACCAGAATGAAAGCACAAGCAGCGTTCAAAAGTGACCAAAAAATCTGCCAGAAAGCAGGGGGAACTGAGAAGTGGTCTGTGGTCCCCACCTGCAGGACCATGCCTTTATTGGGGACGTCTTGCTAACTGCCTATAATTTCCACATGTTGTCTATTCCATTTACACAACCGCATGTGGAATTCATTTGTAAGTCAGTGTTGCTTCCTTCGTGGACAGTTTGATTTAATAGAAGTGCGATTGACTTTGAGTTACATTGTGTTGTTTAAGTGTTCAGTTTTTTTTTTATTTTGAGCAGTGTATACAAAGCAATATACAACCTCACAACTTTAACCTACCCACATGTTGACCAGAGGCTCTCCCTCCTGGTCCCACGTTGAACCAACAGAAGCTGGATCACATCTCTTTTCACTGGAAATGTTCCATTTGTTCTCTGATGGACTGGCTACACTGAATACATGGCAGTAGAAAATATGATGATATGCGTTTGTCCGACTGAAACTGTACTAAAGCAAACTAAAGTCAGACTTACGCACTCACACAATGCCACTGATAGTCAAGTTAGTTCTGTGTGTTTGCTACACAATTCCATCTCATAGGATTTGACCCGAATGAATAAGTTGCAACGTTACCAAGACAGACATACCATTTACTGGGTAATATTAAGGTACCAGCTGTGTCCTATATGGATATTTCGCTAGAGAAATACAAGCAATGGATGCATTCGTGAATCATTAAATTCCTGTTATTTCAAGCTGTTGTGTCATTACATCCAATTCCATAGTGGTATGAAGAGTAAATGCCAGAAAGCACACTTTACTGCTGACTGCAATGTCATTGGGTGTCATTGTGACAAACATTAACCCTAACCTGTTAACATTAACCATTCAGCAGAGGTCTTTTACAAGGTATATAATATGTGCATTTCTTACACACCCATACAAGAAGACACACAAAAACACAGAGCACTGGGGAGTCTCATTCCTTTATTCCCTCTGTTTGCCGTTGTGGGAGACAGTTGTGAGTTTCTGATTCCTAATAGGCCAACGCCTCACCTGGAATGTGGTTTATTCATTAAAAATCAGGGAATGACATGGTGTGTGTGTGTGTGTGTGTGTGTGTTTGTGTATGTGTGTGTGTGTCTGTGACCAGCAAAGTGGAAAGGGGAATGACCTCACGGCCATTCATTGCGTTGTGTGGGTGTTCATTGTGTATCTTTAAAATCCGATGTCTTGTGTGAGGTTTTTTTTAAGAGTTTGAAGGCTGACTGTGGTGAATTATAGAAGGCCAAAGAGACCAAGGGGATGGCTTGATGGAAAACATAGAAGAAGCGAAGGACATAGCCTTGAGGGGATCCTTCTCACATGATGCTCTGTCCATGAAAGATGAAGCAGGAGCTTTAAAGTCCATGCTTGCCTGGAAAAGAAGATCAAACCTATGCTGCAAGAACCCCTAAAAAGAGACACCACTGATGTGCTGGTGGGGATATCTGATCAGTCAAAAATAACCCACTGAAGAATGCACAAAAAGTGAGGGAGGTGTTTGTGAATAATAGCAAACAGAAGAAAAGACACTTCCTTGTCAGAGTGCTCTCCAACCAGGAGCCACCAGCTTCAAACATTAACCAGCAGGTCCTTATTCTCCCCAGGAATCCTGAGTTCTGTTCAGGTGTGCTCTGCATTTTCAGGTGTGTGTGTGTGTGTGTGTGTGTGTGTGTGTGTGTGTGTTTTTGGGAGCGGGAATGTTGGAGAAAGTTCACTCTGGGATTTACGCAATGAGCTCCAGCCAACGGATGAGGTGATTTTTTTTTTTTATGATGAAGGTGTTCTCACGCAGCACGGAGGAGCCACAGTGTTATTCGGACCTCAGCAGATCCTCCTGACGGACACGCTTCACTCGGGACGGGCGGCTCTGACCTCTTCAGGACTACTTTTGGAAGATGGAGGAGCTGAATGGCACGATCGATCCCAGCTGTTTACAGGAACCACCGCTGGCCGCTGATGTTATTAACCGTGAGTTATGCCCGATTTATTTTCTTATCTGGACTCCCGTTGATAACATGCGAGGAAAACTATTGGAAGCAGAGGCTAATTGTTTTACTCTATCTTATAGTCTGTTTGCTTTGTGACTTACTGTCTGTGAAAGGCACTATATAGTGATGTTAGTGATGTAGGACTATATATTTTAAACCATTTGCTGCTTGTTGTGTTCTTCAGTATGATTAAATTACTGAGTCAATGCATAATAAATAATTAAACCCTTATTTTATTTTGTATAATCTGCTGTGTATTTTAATTGCCAGTAACATTTTCGGTCAAAATCACAAATGACTCATTTGGCATTTTTGCATTTTATTGCCACACTACACATAAAAAGAGGCGTGTCCCTGGACAGTAGTGATTAACAGGTTTTATTGTGGCACTGCGACGCCAATGTTCTAGTGGAAGGACGTCTGTCAGATTTCAGAATGGATCAAAATGTAATTTAAATAGCATGTAAACAAAATCATGGTGGCCATGGAGACGTCACCACTGGTGGTAGTAGCCTAGTGGGTAACACACACCTATGAACCAGAAGACCCAGGTTCAAATCCCACTTACTACCATTGTGTCCCTGAGCAAGACACTTAACCCTGAGTGTCTCCAGGGGGGGACTGTCCCTGTAACTACTTATTGTAAGTCGCTCTGGATAAGGGCGTCTGGTAAATGCTGTAAATGTAACACTACTGTTTCATCGGTCCGTAGTGCTTATAATCCTTATACATTAATGACGCACACATTTTTGGATGACACTTGATTGTGTTTGTTTGTTGTATGTGGGCATGATTTTTAACGTGTTACGTGAGCTTAAAAATGCGAAACAAATGCAATCTGTGCATTAAGATCAAATGCTTTTGTGTGTTTTACAGAGTTGGACGTTTTCGGCATCATCCTGTACTCCGTCCTGACCGTCATGTCTGTGGTGTCTCTGGTTCTGTATCTGGAGGAGTGTGTGTACGTGTACAGGAAGGTTCCCTCGCCAAAAAAGACCACCATCATATGGGTGAACGGGGCGGCACCAGTGAGTTTATTACTGATTGCCTGACATGCTTTTGGACCGCATGTCCACTGCACCGAAGAACAATTGAGGAGATGAAGAAGTTATTTTGAAAATTTTGTACAGCATTGTATTGCCTTTTGTGTGTTCCAGGTAATTGCATCTATGTCTTGTCTTGGAATGTGGATCCCAAGGGCCACTATGTTCACAGACATGACTTCTAATTCGTATGTTTCCTCCTACAGCTATGGCACACATACAACTGACAACCAAAAATGGTCAAATCATTAAAAAATAAGTTAATGGTGTTTGCTAATTCACAATTTCTTACACATTTCAAATGATTTCATTCAGGATTTTAGTGATGCACACATAGGAAGATTAAACCAGCCGTGGATTTCGCTTCTCCCAATCAGCCCCTGCGATGTACGTGTGTGTGCGTGACTCCCTGCAGGTACTTCGCGATAGTTGTGTACAAGTTCCTCATCCTGATCCTGCAGGAGCTTGGCGGTGATGAAGCCGTCCTGAAGAATTCTGGGAATAAAACCCTGAACATTAGCACTGGACCTTGCTGCTGCTGCTGTCCTTGCCTGCCCCGCGTCCGTGTCACTCGGTAACCAATGGCAACTGGGGACAACCACAGCATACCAATGCTATATGAAATACTGCAGAAAATTCAGACCACTTCTTGGAATAATTATGACAAATACCTACAACTATTATCTGTTACTCTTCTGTTTTAATCTCTTATGCCTTTTTACAGACGGATAATTTTCCTTCTCAAACTGGGATCCCTGCAGTATGCTCTGCTAAAGCCCATCCTCTCTATATTCTCCATCATACTGTGGGCCAATGGGAACTTTGACCTTTCTGATGTGAGCTGAACCACACACATTCAGATTATATGATAAACATTCTATACATACAGTTTTATGTTTCTTATGTTGAAATTCGACCAAATTCAGCTTGAGATCACAGGTGCTGCGATCTGGATTAACCCTTTCATTGGGGTGCTCACCATCATCTCCCTCTGGCCCGTGGCCATCATGTTCATGAACATGTGCACCTCCCTGCGCAGCCAAAGAATCATCCCCAAGTACGCCATGTACCAGGTTAGTCCACAGAGTTTTCCTGTCGGTTGCTCTGCACTGTGACATGAAACCTTTTGACCCTGTGTGTCTATCTGCTCAGCTGGTGCTGGTCCTGAGTCAGCTGCAGTCCGCCATCATCAGTATTTTGTCTCTGGACGGGACCATCGCCTGCTCTCCTCCTTTCTCCTCCATTGCTCGAGGCTCCAGTGAGTTCTCATCCCCTCAGCAGTGTTACAGGCAACGTTGTCATGACCCCTGACCTTTCCCCTCCTATCTTATTTCTCATCGCAGTGCTGAGTCAGCAGCTAATGATTGTGGAGATGTTCATTGTTACCTTGGTGACCAGGCTGCTCTACCGTCGTACCTATGAACCTATAGACCTCAACCCGTGTGACGCTGACAACGGCCAGATCACCAAAATGATCCCGATCTCCGTCAGCACAGAGGAGAACACAGCCTGAGAGAGCGATATATTTGCACATTCATAAATACGTGCAAAAAAATTAACTAAGCACTGCTATAGTGTATATTTATATGTAGTCTTTATGAAAGGTATGTTTTGGAGGTGTGAAAGTTATGAGCTAAAGTAAATGTATTCACTTTTTTATTTATTTCAGTTTTTTCTGGACGACAGAGGAAATAGCTCACATAGTTCATAATTCATCTTTTGAACAGAATATTTGAGCTGCTAAGATTGTGTTAAACTTTTAACATATACCACAGTGGCCGAAGAGTCACTCCTTACATGTGTTCTAATAGTTATAGTTTTGCCCTCTGGTCTATAGTTGTGTGTGCAGCTCATGTGTGCACTGTGAAATGATTACCATGTATTAGTGCTTGGAATAATAAAAGTGAAAGTGAAGTGATTTATCATTGTTATACACAGCACAGCACACAGTGACACGGTGTGTCCTCTGTATTTAAAAATCTCCCTTGGTGAGCAGTGGGCAACTATATCAGGTGCCCGGGGACCAGTGTGTGGGGACGGTGTTTTGCTCAGTGGCACCTTGGCGGATTGGGATTCCAACCGGCAACCTTCTGATTATGGGGCCGCTTCCTTAACCGCGAGGCCACCACTGCCCTAAATGATCTCATACAGTTTACAAGCTTTGTTGCTCAGCAGTTATTATAAATCATTATTAAGAAAGACCGCTATGTTATAAAAACTGCTTAGGACTGTTTCAGGCCATATGCTATGTCTTATCACATGACTTCAGCTACAAAAAGCAGGTTCCCCACCATGTTCATACTGTGGCGCCACCACGCCGCAGTAAAGTGCACTGCAAGATGACCTTGAGTCCTGTTCAGACATATCAGGCTAAAACAGTGTTTCCCAACTTGGTGATTGCAGGGGAGATGCAGAATTTCATTTGTGGGCTTTTAAAAAGCTGAACATGGCAAGAGCTCACAGGGTCATGGCTGTATGAAGTTGGCACAGTAAAACACTGACTGTGTGACTGTTGTTTAGTTAAATGCATCACACAGTATAACAGTCAGTATAACTCTTTAGGGATGATTATAGCTATAATATAGACTCTATATAGCATGCAGTGTAAAACAAGGGGAATTGTTTTATTGTTTTGCAAATAAAAGTTTGTAATTAATAATTTATTCTTTTAATGTGGGTATGTTGGAAAGAACCTTGTGTTGGGGGGGTCCTGGCTTGGACACAGGCTGGGGGCTTCAGGGAAAAAAGGTTGGGAACCACTGATGTAAAACATGCCTTTGTTGTCACTATAAAATTATAATTTAATTATGTTTGCATGCCCAATTTATAAAAACAACCACACACTTCTCCCTGTGCGCCTGTGATGGCTGCCCACTGCTCACCAAGGGTGATGGTTAAATGCAGAGGACAAATTTCACTATATGCACGTAACTTTTTTGGCTTCTCAGATCAGCCGGTCTGGTTGTCTGCACAAAGATTTGGCAAAGGTTTTACGCTGGATGACTTCCTGATGCAACCCTCCCTGTTAACTTGGGCTTGGGACTGGCACTAAGAAATGCATGATCCCATGGTCCCCGCAGCTGGGTTAATGAAAAAGGTATTAAAGAGATAAATAGAAATGCATATGCAATACCCCTTATTTTTTCCACAGGGACCATTTTTGAATAGTATTAGTCTGAATAGAAAAAAAAGAGACAAAAACAATAAATAGTCTGAAATATTAATTAAAATAATGATGTTGTTAATCCACATCTGCTGTTGCACTAGCTGATTTTCAGCTTCACTAAAATAATTAATAAAGCATTTCATTGGAACTCAAGGCTATTTTTTTCTGACAAAATTCCACTCTACACTCTGCAGATCATCATTAACAGGAATTTCCAGCCACTGGACTCATTTACAACAATGTCGAGATCGGATATTTTCACCCATTTAATGCTAAGTTTCCTTTCCAAAACCTGGATGCTTCTAAATGAACCTGAATGGCAGCATATGAGTGAGAATGATTGTTGTCCCTTTGATCTGTGTGTAACAGGCTAATATTAATAATAACAGGATTATAGGAATAGTAAAGCTGCGTCTGTTCAATTCAAATAGGCTCGCTCCTGCAAAAAGCCTTGGAGTTTGGATTGACGACAAACTGAATCTGAACCATCACGTTGCTGCGATCTCCAGATCCTGCAGGTTCACTCTCTACAACATTCGCAAGATTCGGCCTTTTCTTTCACAACAGGCTACGCAGCTCCTCGTCCAGGCAGCGGTCATCTCTAAACTGGACTATTGTAACTCTCTCCTGGCTGGAGCCTCTGCAGTCACCATAAAACCCCTCCAGATGGTCCAAAATGTGGCAGCCCACCTCATCTTCAACCAGCCGAAACACACCCACGTGCCGCTTCTTCTCACCTCTCTCCACCGGCTCCCGGTAGTTGCTCGCATCGAGTTTAAATCTTTGATGCTGCCGACAGGGCTGTAAATGGAAGTTCTCCCTCTTACACCAACACACTACTAGCCAGATACACTCCTGCACGCCCGCTCAGATCTGCAAATGAAACGAGACTGAAAATCCCCTCTTCACGGGGTCTCCGATCCCAGTCGACTCCCTGGCTGGTGGAACAACTTGTCCTGCTCCATTCGACTAGCCGAGACTAACACCATCTTTTAAGAAGCAGTTGAAAACCCACTTGTTCAAAAAGAATTTAACACATGCACACACACTCACAAAATATATATATATTTTTTTCCGTCCAGCACTTAACAATTCCCAGCATGTTCTATTCCTGACAAGTTGGGCCTTATCAGGGCTCTTAGTTTTGTAAACTCAAAATCTATAGAATCTGAATGAGAATTGCTGGTGTTGTCCTCTTGTAAGTCGCCTTGGATAAAAGCGTCTGCCAAGTAAAGTAAAGTAACATAAAGTAAAGTAAAGTAAAGTAAAGTAAAGCTGCGTCTGTTGTTTTGACGGCCGTCCAGACACGCTGCTCGCGCCGAGGGGGCGGGGCGGGAGCGGGCCAATCAGCGCGTCCGCCCGGCGGAGGCGCCGTCGCGTCACGTGACTCGGATTAGACTCTCGGCACGATTAAACGCAATAAAAGTTCGGCGGATCTGACGCCGGTCGGGATGGAAAGCCTGCGGCCGGCCAGACGAGCCTGCCTTCCGGTCCGGGGTCACAGCAGAACGCGATGCGCCTGGCGACGTTGTTGAGGAGGAACGTCGGAGCCAAAGTCGAGTATTACTCGAGGTTCTCGCCATCGCCGATGTCCATCAAGCAGTTCCTGGACTTCGGTGAGTTGCTCTTCTCGCTGTTTAGTTCCGGAACAACAGAACGGACCGAGCTGTGCTGACTTTAAGGTCAACTGGTCGCCTGATTTCACAAGCAGTCAGATTAAAAATAGATTTCGCTCTTGGCCTGAAACGCAATACAACTTATAACTTTAATATTGAGTTTATATTTTGTAGCAGTAATTATAGCAGCATTGCATCTGTGAGTTTCGATGATCCTGTGATTATAAACCTCATGCAGTAAATGGAGTGCAGTTATAATAGTGAGTACACTGCCAGTCTGAGAAGCAGGAGAACATGAGAACGTCCCCTGCTCCTCCCAGGCCGGGAGAACGCGTGTGAGAAGACCTCGTACGTCTTCCTGAGGAAGGAGCTGGCGGTCCGGCTGGCCAACACCATGCGGGAGATCAACCTGCTGCCAGACAACTTGCTCGGCCAGCCCTCCGTCAAGCTGGTGCAGACTTGGTGAGAGGGCCAGGTTGGAACATGCAGCGCAGACACCAGGCATGCAGCAGCCATGATGACGACGCCGTTTGACACAAGAATATGTCCTTTTTAACGCAACTTCCAGGTACAGCCAGAGCTTTGAGGAGCTTCTGGATTATGAGCCGCGGAGTCCGGAAGACCCGCGTACACTGAACGAGTGCGTGAGTTCTTCCTCACAGGAAACGAGCGAGTATTCTGTCATTAATAAACATGTTCTACTGTGTTAAGCATGTTGTATTGCTATATGGATAAAAATGTCGATAAATATCGATTCCTACCGTTGTGTCCCAGAGCAAGACACTTGTGTGTCTCTTGGGGGACAGTCACTGTCACTACTGATTGTAAATTTATTGGGTTAGTTGGCCGTGACACTAACAGGGACTTTTATGATGCCCAGGACCTTACTGAATTCAACAATCAAGAGGTGTCAAGATATTGCATATCAAAAAAGAAAATGTGCAATTTTCGAGGCATATTACACTTAGATAGTACCAGTGATATGACCAACATATGACTTTATATATTTACATTCAAACATTTCAGCTTCCTGGAAAGCCTCACTAAGATCCGCAATCGCCACAACGACGTGGTTCCCACCATGGCCCAGGGCGTCATTGAGTACAAAGACAAGTTTGGCTTTGACCCATTTGTCAGCAGCAATGTGCAGTACTTCCTGGACCGTTTCTACACCAGCCGCATCTCGTACCGCATGCTGATCAACCAGCACAGTGAGTTCCTACCGTCGTTTCCTTCCTGGCAAATTTGGGAGAAAGAATTATTTCCATGTCAAGTGCTTTTCTGAGCAATTGTGACATTTCAGTATTATCCTAATGTTAATTCTCCAATTAAAATGTGCATGCCAGTCCTTTCAGTCATTAAAATGGTCATTAGGTTGGTATGGACCTCTGTACCAAACATACTAGTGCAATCAGTACATATATCAATATGTTGTCTTTTTTTTGCAATCGGCACTTTTTGAATAAAAAATTTACAAAAAAAAAATTTCGATACCGAAGCACTCCTGTTTGGCGATGCCACCAACCCGTCCCACCCCAAACACATCGGGAGCATCGACCCCGCCTGCAATGTGGCAGAAGTGGTCACAGGTGAGAATGTTGCTCCACAGAAATTTTAAAATGGGGGTTTTGACTCTAATTTCTTCATTTTTTTGGTTAATTGAATGGCCACGGCCCCGTGCCGCCAGACGCATATGCCACCGCTAAGATGCTGTGTGAGCAGTACTACATGACGGCTCCTGCACTGGCCATACAGGAGTTCAACAGTAAGTTCACCACATGTTTTATTATTAAAATATAATGTGTGAAATTTTGAAATCTCGACTCTCTACCGCCTAGCCAAGGCCCCGCGCAAGCCCGTCCAGGTGGTCTACGTCCCCTCCCACCTGTTCCACATGCTGTTCGAGCTCTTCAAGGTACGCCCGGACGACCCCGCTCACGCCGTTTATATCCCCACTGCCGTTCTGCTCTGTGAGATGTCGTGTACCGTGCGTTTAGAACTCGATGCGGGCAACGGTGGAGCTCCACGAGAGCAGCGGCGCGCCGCTCCCTCCGGTCAAGGCGCTGGTGACGCTTGGCAAAGAGGACCTCTCAATAAAGGTGCGTTGGGGTGAGAACTCGGGTCTGGAACCCACACAACCACAGAATGTACTGATATGACAGAGGAGATGCCGCTCCGCTGATGAACTGTGGATATTTGTTCCGGGAAGATCTGGGAAAATAGCAGTTCCCAAGGCCAATGTGTGGCTGATAAGTGTCCTAGAGCTGTAAATTTTAGCCAGAGCCAATTTTATCATTTTATTCGTTTTAATCAGAAATTCAATAGTCAGTAGTACCTATCCTTTCCGTATGATGTGCTGCTGGTAAATTGGTTTCGGCGATTGGTAAAAGTGTTTGTTTTCTTAAATGGCCACCATGTGATGCGTTTTAATTGTCATGAGAGCGATGCGAAATTGGATCCTGAGGAGGCGAATGTTTTAAATCCACTCATTTTCCCCAAGTATTTCCTTTCCCTCTTAGTCCAGCGCTCGGCTTGGGCCGGCCCTCTCTGGGCCCAATCATAGCTCTATTATGTCCTAGATGTTCTATATCTAGAGTATAAGAATGTTATGAGGTAAAGAGTGTGTCAACAGTGGGCATCATGGTAGTTGTTGGACGCAGCAGGTCCACCTTCAGGCGCTGTACATCAGTGCGTATGTACGACTGACTGAATTAAGAGCGGCCACCCGCCCGTCTATGCTGGGTGGTAGTAGCCTAGCGGGTGACACACTCGCCTATGAACCAGAAGACCCGGGTTCAAACCCCACTTACTACCATCATGTCCCCGAGCAAGACACTTAACCCTGAGTGTCTCCAGGGGGGACTGTCCCTGTAACTACTGACTGTAAGTCGCTCTGGCGTAATGAAAATGCTGATTTCATTTCCCCCTCAGATCAGTGACAGCGGCGGAGGCGTTCCCCTCAGGAAGATCGACAGGCTGTTCAACTACATGTACTCCACCGCGCCTGCGCCCACCCTGGACCCGGGACAGAGTGCCCCTCCCCTGGTAAACGGCCTCCTCTGTTCGTGTGTGCAAGAGAAATGGAGATTAATGTGACGATGCGGTTGTCCCCGACTCTCTGCAGGCGGGGTTTGGCTACGGCCTGCCCATCTCCAGGCTTTATGCGCGTTACTTCCAGGGGGATCTGAGCCTCTATTCTGTGGAAGGCGTTGGAACACATGCGGTCATATACCTGAAGGTACGTGCTAGTGCATTATAAAATATGGACATTTTTGATTAGGTCTTGCTTATTTGTATTTAAAACGTCTGGACAGGCTTTGTCCAGTGAGTCCTTCGAGCGTCTCCCAGTCTTCAACAAGTCGGCCTGGCGGCACTACCAGGTCGGGCCCGAGGCGGACGACTGGAGTAACCCCAGCAGCGACCCACTGGACGCCTCCAAGTACAAAGCCAACCCATAATCACGTGGCACGTCCCAAAGGCCAGTCGCTGGCGAAGGGACGACGGTGACGGACCGCGGCGGGAAAAAAAATACCAAAGAGTGCATGGCAATTTCGATGTTTTTATTACATGTATGTTACCATGGAAGGTGGAATGAAGAATTCGAGAGTGTGTGTTCTTAGTTAAGACGTTAAATATTGCGTATACAGTACAGTAAAAAAGAAGCACATCTGTACAGCGTGTGTGTTGCATTGCAATGTGAGTTGTTCGGGAATTCCGTTGGACTGTGTGACGTTAGCCGGAGGTAAAGAGCGCGTTTCTCCTCTAGACCCCCCCGCTGCCCGGCCGGCCGGCCGCTCTCGGCGGGGGGGAGCGGAAGCGCAGCGGCCAGTGGGCCGACGGGGAGGGGGAGCGCCCCCTGGTGGGGCTGCTGCTGGGGGACTGGTACGGTGAGAGGGCCTGGAGAACGCGGCCGCTGCGCTCCTGGATCACGTGCTGCCGAGAAACCGAGAGAGAGACAGAGAGAGAGAGGAGTGAGTAAAGGAGGACGCCAAACTAGAAAAGCCAGAAAAGAATAGAGGTGTGGACGTAGAAGTGCTCATAATGACTTATATAAATCTCATAATGACTTGTTATTGTAATGATTTTCATTGCTGCATATTGTTCTCTGGTCTGTGCATGCCTGGGGTTCCACAGTTTTCAGTAACCATGCGTCACAAGGGTTGCGTTACAGGGCCAGTGGTGGCCCCGTAATCAGAAGGTCGCCGGTTCGAATCCCGACCCGCCAAGGTGCCACTGAGCAAGGCACCGTCCCCACACACTGCTCCCCGGGCGCCTGTCATGGCTGCCCACTGCTCACTCAGGGTGATGGGTTAAATGCAGAGGACAAATTTCACTGTGTGCACGTGCTGCTGTGTATCACATGTGACAATCGCTTCACTTTCTTTCAATAATATCATAACTGTGAAAAACGTGTCAAAACATGTTTTAACATTTTGAATGTAAAAGTGATTGTTTTTTGTCATTGCACTGCACACTGCAGCACAGCACACGCTTACACAACGAAACGTGTCCTCTGTATTTAACCATCACCCTTGATGAGCAGTGGGCAGCCATGACAGGCGCCCGGGGAGCAGTGTGTGGGGACGGTGCCTTGCTCAGTGGCACCTTGGCGGGTCGGGATTCGAACCGGCACCTTCTGAGGGGTATGTTTCCTTACCTGCTAGGCCACCACTGCCCCTTTAAATATCCCTCTTGTGAGTGTAAATGTGAAACCTCCAGAATCATCTGTGCAATACTGTCATAATTCTGCACTTTTGGTCGTCTCAGTTATGGATTTCCTTCAACCGCTTATTTATTTATGATATTTTGGGGGGTGGGACTGGGACCAACTGTCAAAACCAGCCCTGAGTCCCTGATCATGACATGATAAACGTGCACCGTTCTCCAGGTGACACGCGGCAGCCATTTTTAAATGGGGTGACGAGGATGATAGTAGCCTAGTGGGTAACACACTCGCCTATGAACCAGAAGACCCAGGTTCAAATCCCACTTACTACCATCGTGTCCCTGAGCAGGACACTTAACCCTGAGTGTCTCCAGGGGGGGGACTGTCCCTGTAACTACTGATTGTAAGGCGCTCTGGATAAGGGAACCTGATGTAAATGTCAGCAGAAATGTCACATTTTTGCCAGATGCTCACCCAGGGTCCCTCAGGGCCAAAGAGTTCCAGGAAGCTGGCGATGAGCTCGCGGGACTTCTCCTCCCATTTGAAGACCAGGTCCTGGCTCTTCTCCTCCACCCTGTGCACCAGGTGCTTGCTCTTCTCCTCCAGCGTCTGCACCCGCTCCTTCATCTTGTCCACCTGCTCCTGCAGACGGTACTTTTTCTCCTGGAGAAACACCCGTCACGAGATGCGCTCGGCCTTCCGACCCCTCCCTCGGTCTTACCTTGATGAAGCCCACGTTGAGCTCCCTCGCGGTGTAGCCCCTCTGCAGGTTGCGGCGGACGTAGACGTCGTAGTCCCGCACGATCCTGGTGATGAGGTCAGAGGTGGAGATGCCCTCCGTACGCTGGGTGGAGACGAACATCCCTGGGGAGCGTAAATACGCATTTCATGGTCTCGCCGTCCTCAGATGCTCTACGCCAGTCAGCTCTGCTGGTCCTGGCCTCCTTACCCGCCTCTTTGATGTGTTTGTAGACGTCCTGAGACCCCGCCGAAGTGTACGGAATGTCATCGTGGGCCACGAAGTCAATCTGAACGGCAAAGAGGAGTAAAGGACGTGAACACCAACGCGAGCCCGTCTGTAGGCGGACAGACGGCTCTCTGCAGACACCGACCCTGTGCCTCTTCAGGAATTCGGGGCTGAGGGTCCAGGGCGCGTCTCGGACCACCTCGTCCACGTAGCGGCAGTGTCTCACCGCCTCGTAGCGCTCATCCTCCGTCATCACCGTGTTGCCCTTGTACTTGTGTGTGAGGGCATCGCTGCACACTAACACACACACACACACACACTTCCTTCAGGTATATGAAAGACTGGACCTTGGCTCACGAACCACGTGACCCGTACCTCCTACTACAAGCTGCGTGTTGGGAAACAGGTTCTTGGCCTGCATCAGCGCGCGGGCGTGGCCCGAGTGGAAGAGGTCGAAGATCCCATCGGCGTAGACCCTCACCGGACGGTGGCCTTCGGACACAACGCGGGCTTATTGTTATTATTCATTCGTCCGATTCGGGTCAGCTTGTGGCGCGAGGGCGTCCCGCTCACCCGGTGTGCCGCGGCGGGCCTGGGCGAGGGTCACCCTGTCGCCGTGCGCCTCCTGGCCCTCGCTGCCCTCCGGCCTCGCGAAGCCGGCCGCTTCCGAAAGGGACTGAGAATAAAACCAAAAACATTTACACAATTCACATCGTTTTCCTCAATTGAGGCTTCAGTCCTGGCGTCTGCCGGGGACGTTCTATCTTATCTTCAGATAAGGCGTCTCAGCTCCGGCTTTAAGCTGTCTGTGTGCGTGTGTGCTGTCAGCATTCTTTGACCTGTCAGATGGCAAGAGGACGAAGGGGCAGGGACGGGACAGCAGACGGCAGGAAATGTCCATCTGCCTCCCGACCCTTGGACACCTTCACTCCTCAACCGCAGCATATAATCACGCAGCAGCATCACATCTACAGTCATCTGGTTCCGGTGAAACCCTGATCTTCTGGCAGGGTGGTCCTCCGCGCAGCCATTTAACATTTCAGAGACCGCTCATCCGCTGTGTCAGATGAATCTGCTTCACAAAGCAATAAAAATGTTGACCTGCCGGCCTCTGCCGCCGCGCCGCCGCTGCTGCTGCTGCTGGGCCGCCGCTCCGTGGGTCCGTGGCCGTCTCCGTCCCGCCATGCCGCAGCAACTGTCCCGGGATCGAGCGCGTCCTCTGCCCTTCGGTGACGACGCGGGCGGGGGGACAAAGTCCGCTGCTGAGCACTCCCATTCAGCGCTATCAATTCATTTATACAAGGCCACGACCGACCGTCCATAAGGTGGCTCCTGGATATAAAGCAACCGAAAAGACACGCTGGACCCCAGTTCTGGCTTCCAGTGATAAATAAATTAAAATAAATAAAAATCCATTTAAAATAAGAAATAAATCATTAAAAGTAAATAAAATTAATTTTAAGCATTTTTTTCTGGTTCTAAAATTAAATTCAACGTATCATCATTATTATTATTATGTAAAATTGCAGATTCTGGTTAATATACAGTAGGATTGTGAGGGGGTGATCACACAGGTCCGAATTATTATCTCCAGAAGCTCCAGTTAAAGCCTGGAAATCTGAGTGGCGCTGATATTATTTTAATAAAAACGACGTCGGTGCATTAACAATACTTGACCAGTAGGTGTCAGTAGGGCTCCCGACTTCACTGGCGTCGTAAGTACTGGTGAGACCAAAATTAGTTTGCCGTTATATAGCGATGCGTTTTTTGCAGTTATTTTATTTTTATTTTATTTTTTGCAGTTTTTTGGCGGTTTTACATCAGGAATGTTAATGGTATTAAGATACCATAGGGGCAGTGGTGGCCTAGTGGTTAAGGAAGCGGCCCCGTAATCAGAAGGTTGCTGGTTCGAATCCCGATCTGCCAAGGTGCCACTGAGGTGCCACTGAGGTGTCACTGAGCAAAGCACCGTCCCCACACACTGCTCCCCGGGCGCCTGTCACGGCTGCCCACTGCTCACTCAGGGTGATGGGTTAAATGCAGAGGACAAATTTCACTGTGTGCTGTGCTGCTGTGTATCACGTGTGACAATCACTTTTTGTGCCATTCAGCTTTTTTTTATCTGTCTGTGTTGAATGAATATGGGTCAAATTGGCCAGAGGAATTACATTTTTTAAAAACTTTTTTGTTGTAGCTGCTGTCTCGGTTCCTTAAACCAGTCTGAACCTCCTAAGATACACAAAAAGTTTTCTACAATTCGGGGACTTCTTTTTTTTTTTAACTCTTTCTCTTCGTTATTTCACAAAATTTGTTTAACTAAGGCTCAACATTTGCCATCATTTATTTCTTGACATATAAAAATACATAGCTGCAACAGGACAAGTGTGGTGCTAATCTTCTGTTTTGTTTCTGTTCTTCTGCTTCGGATGCTTGCTAATGCCGTGTCGAGTGTTTCCTGGGATTATGGGGAAGACAGCTGAACCCCCGGCCTTATATTAATAGAGGACTTGTGTTGTAAGGGATGCATGTATCAGACGGGACGTGCCATGCAGCTAAGCCCCTGGTCTATTATTTAACCCCCTGGAATGCTATTGGTTACTGTGGCTTATACTGGTTTCCAACCGTTTTCTTTTTGCAAACCAACACTTTAGAAGATAAAATCTGTTTCTTTTTTTTTTGCTACAGCAGCATCAGAGCCGTCAGCTTTTTTTAAAGTAAAGACCGTTGGAGGTTGGTTGTGTTGAAAGATGACCTTTAACACGAGCCACAGCGATTGGGAAGTCTGCGGCGTCTCATTTAATAGTGAGGGTGGCGTGATGACAGGAAATCAAAACAAGGCGGCCCACCGCTCCCGAGCGGGGAATCAAGTTTCACGCCGGGAAGATGGGTGGTGGAGGTCTGGGTGGTGCCTGTTTGGTGCCTAAAATTGTAAAAGTTCTGTGAGGGACACAGTTTGTTCAATTTGTATGAGATCTATTGCAGTGTCATGAGGGGACATTCTGGGTTCCTGTGATGTCACAGTTAGGGGATTGTGGCTGATAAATCTTCGTACAGATATGAAGATATATCATCATAATTGATCAAAAATTAGGCTTCTGTGACTAATGACCACACGGAAACTTCAGCATGAGAAGCTTTACCTTTAAACAGCTGCAAAAGCCATGTTGTAGCAGACACATTTACATTTTTACATTCACGGCATTTACCAGACGCCCTTATCCAGAGCGACTTACAATCAGTAGTTACAGGGACAGTCCCCCCCTGGAGACACTCAGGGTTAAGTGTCTTGCTCAGGGACACAATGGTAGTAAGTGGGATTTGAACCCGGGCCTTCTGGTTCACAGGCGAGTGTGTTACCCACTAGGCTACTACCAATTTCCGTACTTCAGTTCTCTAGCTGAGTTAAATTGTTCCCTCGGAATCCAGCATTAGTGATGAATGCCAAACTCTCAGGAGTCCAAGCCCGTGGCTGCGCGGCCCGGTCAGAATGAACATCTGGCTGCTGGCCCGCCGTGGCTCGGCCGACGCTCGGGGCAGCTGCCGGCCGCATTATCTCAATTACCTGCCAGCGCTGCGGCGCGCTGCATTTAGCCCCAGACAGCGGAGGGGCCGCTGCCGCCTTCTGGGAAAGCATTCGCTAAATGAACTGGTGGCTGGTCGGCATCTTGGCAGGTGGCTGACGGGCCGGGAGCACCTGTGTTCTGTTCGGGGGGGGGGCGCCGGAATTCCTTCTGGGAATGATCGGGTCTTCCCCAGAACTGCATCAACCCCCTGTGACATGGCCTAATTCACCAGGCTACAGGTTTCAGTTACGGCATCATTTAACTCGGCGGGTTTATTTTAAGGAGGGACGTCATTACTGACAATGTGCTGCTTTCTAGTGTTTTTTTTTTTTTTTTCGATTGGTGTGAACATCTAGTTCATGTGGTAGTCCTGCAAAACCCCAAACCATAGAAAACCTGACCTATTAAGCATACTTTGTGGGTCACTTTTGCTCTTTTTGGGGTCACTTGCCTCCTTAGATCGGCTGTGTGAATGGAATGGCTCTGTCCTGATGGGATTTCCAGGATGACGATGCCTCATACTGGACCCCTCCTGGGTCACTGATGGACTGGTAGGTAAGACCTTTTTGAAGAATGGGGTTCATGCTTCCCGTTCAGAACATGGAGAACATGGGACCAGGAGAACTGAATCTCATCATAGTATAGCATAATAACATACTGAGACACATCCTAATGGAACACATTGCTATGTGGTCAAGTGGTCTTGTGACCTTTCTGACCTTTGTATTGTTGGCCAGACTCCCCAGAGTTATATTAGCCCGATAACCTGTTTATCTGTCAGACATTCTGCAGTTGTAACTCATCCTGGACATTAACCTGAGAGGTGGCTGTTTGGGTGGAAATGGAGAACGTTTCCCAACACGTTCCTGCCACCTTGTTCTCGCCTAGACTCCGGGAGGATGCGATCCCAGTTGTTCAGAACTGCAAAACGTGTCCTTTGGGTTTCCAGGAAGAACACGTAATGGTGCGTGAAATACATATGCGAGCACCTTTTAGCTCCATCTGTCCGTCGCATCCAGTGGATGATCCTGGAAAATAGTTTGTACGTTGGGGCATGTGTTCTTAGAAGCCTCTCCAGTGATGGAATTGCTGAAGCATGGAGTGTGTCTTTCTTCCATGAACGAATGGAAACCCCTGGCAGAGCAGTGAGCAGAGACCGGCTCTGAGAATGGACGTGATGGATCAGCACGCCTCACGTCAGTTCAAGTGACTGCCATTGTAAGCTTTTTTAATGTAGCTTTTTAATGAAATGCTATACGTGAATGTGATTACATATTACACGCCAATGTCAGCAGGTCTGAAAATACATTAAAATGAGGGATTTCGTGTTTTTAAATGTTCAGTGACACCATACCATAGGCAGTGGTGGCCTAGCGGTTAAGGAAGAGGCCCCGTAATCAGAAGGTTGCCGGTTCGAATCCCGATCTGCCAAGGTGTCACTGAGCAAAGCACCGTCCCCACACACTGCTCCCCGGGCGCCTGTCATGGCTGCCCACTGCTCACTCAGGGTGATGGGTTAAATGCACAGGACAAATTTCACTGTGTGCACTGTGTGCTGTGCTGCTGTGTATCACATGTGACAATCACTTCACTTACTTACTTACCAGGAGAACATGGGCAGACCTGTGCAATCCATCCTATTTGAAAATTAACTGGCAATATTACAATTAGAAGAATATGAAAAGATTTGGAATGTTTCTGGATTTGCGTTGGTGTTGGAGCTGGACCCCTGTCACGTGGGGGCGTGGGGTGTTGATTTACGGCGGCGGCGCGGCTAGAACGCCGGTGCAGGCACTGAAGCGCTGTTGGGTGGCGTCATTAAAATGAAAGAGGGATTTCCAGGGATTTGTGGGCGCGCAGAATGTTTAGGGTTCCATTACCACATTGCTCAAGCATGCCGTGGCGTCCATGTGTCATGGAGGCCGTGGTGGGGTCCGAGGGGAAGGAGGGTGCCCAACTGTCCTGTAACTCTGCGCAAAACAAGCGAAGTCCGCGTGCACGGAGGAAAGGAGCACGGCGGTGCCGACACTCGCCATGCTGATTGGCCGTGGCGGCATCTGTCGCCATGTGCGTGAAGCTTAGACCCGTCACCCATGGGGAGTATTCCTAGGCCATGGTCAACCTGATTGTCTTTCAGCATTCCAAAGCGACCCCTCTGTTTCCAGTCCTTCAGCTGCCCGTCCTGCCAAATGCACACGGGTCAGAGGTTAATGAGCCACGAGCCTGACGCCACACGGCAAACAAAGCCACAAAACCTCATTAGAGCGGGTCGGCAGGCCTTCCTCTCCTTGTTCATCACAGGAGAGGAGCTGTGGCATCAGTCATCGTGTCCTCTTCAGTATTCCTGCAGAAATCACGCTACGAAAGCGGCCATTACTGACAGACCGAGACAGACTGGCTCGCAGGACAACACGTAAATGGGAGGTTATGGTTGTAAATTAAATTAATGAATTTGCCCAGGAAGGTAAAAACGGCTCATTAATCACATGTGCCGACAGCCTGTAAGGCTAACAAGCACGTAGCATGCTCCGTTACACTGAGCTAACGTGCTAGCACAGCAACATATTAAACAGGCCCGGGCGGGGGGGCGCTCAGAAACCGGGATCCAACAGTCATACCAGTATATTTTAATATATTCCTGTGATTAATGTCCCTCTGAAATAGCATTAGCGTGTCCTTGGCCTACGTACCAAAAGAAATGGGAGTGTGTGTGTGTGTGTGTGTGTGTGTGTGTGTGTGTGTGTGTGAGGGAGCGAGAAACACACAGGGGATGACAGGGTTCTGCATCTCAGTTTGAATGCCTTAGATTAGTGCTATTATTTCAGATCCCCGTCATCCACCTGTCCAGATCCCTCAATACCAACGGTTCAAACACACACACACACACACACACACATTCGTATGTTTACACAACACACGTCATAACATCATATGATCCTCTGGTCATCAGCACCCCAGCGACGTTGTCACGGGTCACCACGGCAAATGCAGGGCGCACAGCAGCAGTACTGTGGTTGCCTGCCGATATTCTCCGTGGAATTGTGATGTGAAACGCAGCCTTTAAGAAAGCGAGGTCTCTGGGCCTTTATCATCACTGTCACTGCAAATGAGTCACCTTCCATCCCAACCTGGGAATTTATATTACCAGTAATTGCTCAAACCACTGGTAATTATCATTAATTTTTCAACCCAAAATGAGGGACACCCTAACTCCTGCCTTTAATATATATAATCTGAAGGCATCTGAAGGCAGTGTGTGTTTGTTCCCCGACTGACGCCACAGAGCCAAGATCAAACCGTTTCACCGGTTCTTCTCCATGGAGGCTAATGGCATGCTGTAGTATGCTGGGTGGGGGGAGATGGAACAACAGAAATCACTGCAGCTGATTGGTTAGATCGTCTCTATGTAATTGACTGGCGTACTTGGGTAATTGTTTTTTCCCCCACTTTTCTCGTCCCAGTCGGCCACGTCAGCATCTGCTCTGTACGTAAACAGGAGTGAAAGTAACACGCACATGACTGGAGACATTTACATTTACGGCATTTACCAGACGCCCTTATCCAGAGCGACTTACAGTCAGTAGTTACAGGGACAGTCCCCCCCTGGAGACACTCAGGGTTAAGTGTCTTGCTCAGGGACTCGATGGTAGTAAGTGGGATTTGAACCTGGGTCTTCTGGCTCATAGGCGAGTGTGTTACCCGCTAGGCTACTACCACCCTGACCCAGTGATCGATTGGGAATCGTAAATTGTTACGTCATTTGTGTTTTTAAACTGCACTTCTGTCTTACTCATGATGCCACCGCTTTTTCTCAGTCAAACGGAGACACCGGGTGACCGTGAAATCAATATGATACGTTTTCCGATGCTGGCCACAGATTTTACTTCCGAAATGTATTTTTTTTTAAATTGTGTTAAATTGACCAGTGTGGGACGGTCCGTACGGCGTAATAACCTTGAAGTGTGCCGTTTCTCACGTAATCGGCCAAAGTAATCCCATTGTGGTGCGGGCGGAACCACAAATTCCCTCCACATGCTTAAACGCCGCCTGCTTTCGGACCTTCGTCGTGGTTTCTCCTGGACGACTTCTCTGTGCTGCTCGCCTTCAGGCAAGATGGTGCTGTTTTATACAGATGAATACATGAAATAGCAGATAATGAAGAGGACCAGAACGTGGGATGGACGTTTCCAACCCAGATCCCACACTGTGTTTATTAATGAGACGTTTATCGGCTGCCTGTGGCTGCGTGGAACCTGGTAGAACCATGTCTGGTCCTGGGGAAGGGGCTTTACCCGAAGGCCTGATCAGGAGAAAATCCAGATGTTCTGACGGTTCCGCTGATCGCAGTCACTTTTCTCCTGCTGGGACGGGAAGCGCGGGAAGGCCACCCGCCCCGCCCACTAAGGAATTTACACACCTTTTAGAATATTGTTTTAACACAATTATTAATATAGTTGCAGTTGCAGTGGATTCGATTTATATGAAAGTAAACAAAGAGTTTTAATTCTAGAAAGCGGATTTGAGCAGCCCGCCGGAGCGGACCGCTTCCCGCCACCTTCTTTTAACGTGGCGGGAAGCCGAAATAAAAAAAAAGGGGGGTTAATAAAGAGAAGAGGAATTGTCCCGAAATTTTCCGAACGAAGCCAAACGAAAGGAGCGACATCCGAATCGGAATCTCGCTCCATACCAATTCGTAAAAAAATATGTTTTACAAAACCTTTCCACGGTTTTGAAATAATTATTTAGCTTCGTGTGAGCCTCCAATGCATTAATTATTATTTTTTAAATACTATTAATGTTTTTAAATGATTTAAACAAATATATCGGACTGGTTTTCGGTGTTCGCTAGTCTGCAGTAACCCGTTATTTATCGGCGCTTATTAAAATGATTTTTAAGACGAAAAGATGATTTTTAAAAACCACATTACCTGCCACTTACCTTTATTATAAGCGTATCAAACGCTTCAAACGTTTTAACTGAGCAACACAGTTTTTTTTATATTCCTCTGTCCTGTATAAAATATTTCACGTTCATGTAAAATATTAAAAGCCACGTGTCATTGTAGTGTGTATTCCCATCGTTTGTCACATACACAGTTTTTAATGAATCTATTATTCCTACATGTCGCGTCTGACGTATTTTCCTGTTTTCATTTTCTCCATCTTCTACAACATGTTAAAGAATAAAAAGACATTCATCAGACATTCATCAGACTATCGTCAGTGGTCGGGTCCTTCTGAGATTATAATCCATCCGTGGGCGGGGCTCTGTTCTGGGGGTCGTATAATCTGGGCGGGGCGCTGCTCCTGGGGCGTGTCAAATGGGCCGAAGCGCTTAGCTGGGCGGAGCACTGGTCCGGGGGCGTGTCAGCTGGGACGAGCGCTCAGCTGGGCGGGGCTCTGCTCCGGGGGCGTGTCAGCTGGGCCGAGTGCTCCTTGGCCCGGAGCCGCAGCGCCGCGATGCTGGAGGCCCGGAGGTCGGCGGGAGGAGAGCCGGAGGGGGAGATGGAGGCGGCCAGGAGCCTGGGGAGGAACGAGCATGCGCACTTCAGATGGAGGGACAAGGAGGGACAAGGAGGGACAAGGAGGGACAAGGAGGGACAAGGAGGGACAAGGAGGGAGCAGCGTGTTCTGCCGGGACTCACCGTCCGAAGGTCGGAGCCAGGAAGGCGGGGTGTCTGCACATGGCCGCTCCCAGGAAGCAGCCCAGGCTGATGGAGCCGGGCTCCGGGGGGTAGGAGGGGAACGGAGTCCCGGCCAGGTAGTGGCTCGCGGGGTGCAACGCAGCAAGGCCTGCTGGGAAAGTCAGGCCCAGGTGATCATGACACTGGGCTCCGCTCTTCTCCAGCTTGCGCCATTTTGCTCGTCTGTTCTGGAACCAGACCTCCAACAGTAGAAGAAACGAGGACTTTCTTTATTTGTTCTTTAATAAGCAGCAGTAATACCGGGCTTTGATGTATTACGTAATAAAATATAAAGTAAAATATAAAATATAATAGGCAAAAAAATATATAAAGTAATACATTTGGCCAAAAAATGATGACCTCTGACCTGCACTCGAGCCTCTGTCAGGTCCAGCCTCATCGCCAGTTCCTCCCTAAAAAAAACCGAACAAAGCGACTTCATTTGTGGCTAATTTAAATACATTTACCAGACGCCCTTATCTAGAGCGATTTACAATTAGTAGTTACAGGGACAGTCCCCCCCTGGAGACACTCAGGGTTAAGCGTCTTGCTCAGGGACACCATGGTAGTAAGTGGGGTTCGAACCTGGGTCTTTTGGTTCACAGGCGAGTACCCCACTAGGCTTCTACCACCCCATAAAAATGTAGAATCTGTACCTGGTCTGCACGTCCGGGTAGTGCGTCTTCTGGAACGTTCTCTCCAGCCCGTCCAGCTGCTGGCTGGTGAAGGTGGTCCGGTAGCGCCTCTGCTTGCGCTTCGCGGCCCCGTCCTCCGCGTCGCTTCCCGCGGACGAGCACGGCGCGTCGTCCGCCGTGGCCGCGGGTCCGAGCTTCTCCTCCGCGCCAGCCGGCCGCCCGCCTTCAAGAATCCACACCGAGAACAAACCAACCCGGCAGGGCAAATACATTCACTGTCATTTAAATATAGATCAGAAATAATAGAAATAAAAAGTGTTCCTTTTTCTCGAAAGTGACATTTCCAGCCGCCCTACCTCCTGCAGCCCCGCGCACCAGGCGACCCAGGATGCTGTCGATGCAGTAGGGGGACAGCAGGGGGACCGGGACAGGTCCGTCCTCACCCGCGTCCTTCCCCGCGCTGCTCATCCCGCCGCACTTACACCAACAGCCTGGAGTCTGGAGGACCTGGCGCCAACGAGCGCTTCCACTGCGCCACATCCCACCTCCCCACACGCACACACACACACATACACTCACACACACACTCACTTACACACACATTCAAACACTCTTATACACACACACACTCACTTACACACACATTCAAACACTCTTACACACACATACACTCACACACACACTCACTTACACACACATTCAAACACTCTTATACACACACACTCACTTACACACACATTCAAACACTCTTACACACACATACACTCACACACACACTCACTTACACACACATTCAAACACTCTTACACACACATACACTCACACTTACACACACTCACCTACACACTCACTTACACACACATTTAAACACTCTTACACACACACACACTCACACACGCACACACACTCACTCACTTACACACACACATACACACCTTCACACATTTACACACCCACCCTCACACTCACTAACACACACACTCAAACACACTTATCTACATCAACACACACTGACTTACACACACACACACACACACACACAAATCTACATCTACACGCACACACACACACATTTCTTCGTCTACACACACACTCACTTACACACACCCGAACGCTCCACGTGCTCACACATCTCTCTCACCTGACGTGTGCACAACCGCTGCGGAGAAAATGTGCGTGCAGCTCAATATCCAACCTCAAACATGTACTCACACCACAACTTTTAAATCATTTTATTCGTTTTCTGCTGCCGTGACGAACGAAAACACATTAAATTGGATCATAAAACCCCAACAAGAAAAAAAAAGAAAACAAGAGTAGTATTTCTTTACTAGAATACTGTTCCTGTCTGCTTGATTTCAGTTATAACATTACAGATGTACACTGTACACGGATAGGACGTTTGTACCAATAAAAACCGGATAAACGTGCGCATGCGCAGCGCGCCGTGCGCCACCATGGCAACCAGTAAACAGGCGACATGGCGGCGGACGGCCCGTGTTTCCTGGAGAGGGTCTCCCTCACCGACTCCGACTCCGACGACGGCTTCCAGTACGAGGAGGTGTCCGCCGAGGATGACGTCAGCGCGTCCGCGGGGGACGAGGACCTGCACGCGGCTTTGGACGCGCTCGAGCGCCGCGCCGACGGGGACGCGCGGGCACGCGCCTCGCCACGCCCACCCCCTCCCCACGCGCCCGAGCCCATCGACGACTTCCTCCGCAACTTCCTGGTCCGGACGGGCCTGGCCAGGACGCTGGACTGCTTCCAGACCGAGTGGTTCGAGCTGCAGCGGAAGGGCCTGCTGCCGGAGCGTCCAACCGCCTGCGTCCCCGACGCCTACGTCCACAACCGGCTGCTGGAGGTCCAGCTGCGGCGGGCGGAGAAGGAGCGGGACGCCTACAAGCAGGCGGCTCTCAGAGCGGGCGAGCTGGTGCTGAAGCTGCAGAAGGAGCGCGACTTCCACCGCCTGCAGCACCGGCGCGCCGCGCAGGAGAAGAGCCGGCTGGCGGAGGACGTCCGGAGGCTGAAGGAGCGGCACGCCGCGTGCGGGCCGGCGCTCCGGCAGCTGGCGGAGAAGCACCGGGCCTCCCTGAGGCAGAAGGCGCTGGTCGGCCTGGAGCGGGACCGGGCCCTGAACCGCGCCGCGCGGGCCGAGAGTCCGGACCGCGGAGACGCAGTCGGCCCCGGCAAGGAACCCGGCAAGGAACCCACCAAGGAACCCGGCAAGGAACCCGCCAAGGAAACCGGCAAGGAACCCGGCAAGGAACCCGGCAAAGAACCCACCAAAGAACCAACCAAGGAACCAACCAAGGAAACCGGCAAGGAACCCGACAAGGAACCCGGCAAAGAACCCGGCAAAGAACCCGGCAAGGAACCCACCAAGGAACCCACCAAGGAACCCGGTAAGAACAAGGCCCTCAGGCATCTGAAAGACTCGGAGTTCCCGGCCTGCAGCCGCACGAAGCCCCTCCCTCCCCGGGTGCAGGTGGGCGGGGCGGCGGCCTTCTCCATCGCCAACTCCCTGCAGGCCCACGGCGCGGCCGTCAGCGGCCTGGCGCTCCACCCGCGCAAGATGGTGGCGGCGTCCTCCGGCGACGACCGGCTGTGGCGCCTGTGGGGCGTGCCGGCGGGAGAGATGGTCCTGACGGGACAGGGACACGCCGACTGGCTGTCCGGCTGCTGCTTCCACCCCGGCGGCGGCGCCCTGGCCACCACCGGCGGCGACGCCACGGTGAAGGTCTGGGACCTCGTCCGCGGCCGCTGCGTCCTCACCTTCGAGGGCCACGCCCACGCCACGTGGGGCTGCTCCTTCCACTCGGGCGGGGACTTCCTGGCGTCCTGCTCCATGGACAACACGGCCAAGGTGTGGGACCTGAACAGCCAGCGCTGCCGCGCCACCCTCCGCGGCCACGCGGACTCCGTCAACAGCGTGGCCTTCCTGCCGTCCTCCAACACCGTCCTCACCTGCTCCGCCGACAAGACCGTGTCCCTGTGGGACGCGCGCGCCGCCCGCTGCGCCCAGACCTTCTACGGCCACCGGCACTCCTGCAACCACGCGGCCTTCAGCGCCCGCGGCGACGTCATCGCATCCTGCGACTCCTACGGCACGGTCATGCTGTGGGACGCCAGGAAGGCGTCCGCCGTGGCGACCGTGGACACCGGGCCACACCCCGGCAACCAGCTGGCCTTCGGCCCGTCGGGCGAGAGCCTGGCGGTGGCCAGCAACGACGGCGCCGTCAAACTGGTGCGGCTGGCGACCCTGCAGGTGTCCAGTCTGCTGGGCCACGAGGACGCCGTGCAAAGCGTCACGTTCGACCACAGAGAGGACTACCTGCTGTCCGGCGGCGCGGACGGCGCCATCATCATCTGGTCCAGAACCGGTCCGGACCTACACTGAGCAAACGGCCGCGCAAATACCGTTCCTTCTTATTCGAATTGTAATAAAACGCTTCCTTTAATGATAATTCGGAAGGATTAATTGTTTACCAATGGTAGGGAGTGACTTTATCGTTTATCAAAAAGCAATAAACCATTTTCTGTTTGAACCTGGCGCCCCCTCGCGGAAATGCGGAGTATTGACGAGTCCTTGTCAAGTCCGGCTTCGCTTTTTTTATGACCCACAAACAGAGAAACGCACACGTCCGGATGAGAAATGTATAATCTACACGCCTCATACCTAAAAATGAATAAACATCACGTAGACGTGAGGCTGACGCATCCATGAGGGACGGGGAGAAAATGAACAATCTCATCTTTCAACTTGACGAACCTCCTTGTCTCCAGGGGACTTGATAATAACAGGACATAAATATGCAGTGATGACAAGGGACAGGATTTGAGTGAGATGGGGCAGGGTTGAGAATCCAGGTTCTGTCCCTAGAAAAAAAAGAGACAATGTCTTTTATACAACAATATAAGTCATTATATAATATAAGTCATTAATAAATACAAATTCTGATTTTATTTGTCACATACACAGTCACACACGGTACGATATGCAGTGAAATGCTTGTGCGACTGCTGTTGACCTCAATATTACAAATATGCAAATATAAACAAATACTACAAATTTATGTTTTTTTAAACATAAATTATATGTAACGAGTAGGGCGAAGGTGTGCAAACTACTTCAATGCTTATACAGAAATATTTGTAGCAAATAAGTTAATTAGCATAATAATAGAATAATTAGCCTGTATTTAACTCATATGTATGTCACAAAGTTCAGAAAATCCACAACACACGCAACTTGAATTCATAAAAGCATCTAAATAAAAAACTCTTGTCACCTGGGCCGCAGGTGACGGCGACTCCGGGCCAGCAGGTGGCGCCGAGGCGCGTGGCGGGAAAAGGTAAAAATGGGCGTGGCGCGTTGACGGAAGTGTCACCGCCCGGAGCCAAAAGACCACAACGTGCGTCACCCGTGCGCGGCGTGAGGAGTTCTTCGTCGTCCTTTCTGGTCCCCGTCGTCCCGTCCGATCGGCCCGCCATGTTTAAGAACTGGGGGAAGCGCAGGAAGTACGTGACCGCGCCGAAGCGCGTCGACAGGTTCAAGACGCGCCAGCCGTTCCTCGACGACACGGACGAGGAGTCCCTGGCCAGCACGACCAGCGTCAGCTCCGAGAGCGACTTCCAGAGCGACTCCAGCGGCTCGGAGAGCTCCGACGACGGGGCCCGCAAGCGGACGAGCTCCGCCGCGGGCAGCAGCGACAGCGACGGCCGCGTGGCCGCCAGGACGCGCCGCAAGCGCTCCTCCGCCGGCGCCGCGGCCCTGGACGACAGCTCCAGCAGCGGCTCCGACAGCCCGCCCGTCCGCAAGGCCGCGCAGAGGAAGCGCCTGCGGCTGGAGCAGCGGCCGTCCGACTCGGACGCGGAGGCGGAGGCCGCGGAGCGCAAGCGGGACGCGCAGGCGAAGCGCAAGGAGCGGCGGGACAAGCTGCTGGAGCTGTCCCGGCGGAGGAAGTCGGGGGCCGGCCGGCGCCCGGTCCGGAGGAAGCCGCAGGTCTCCCGTAGAATATATTAATTTTTAATATTCTTCTTATATTGAGGCTGAGCACACATATACACACACACACACACGTACACTCACCGTGGTTCAATATACATACATTTATATATACAGTACAGGCCAAAAGTTTGGACACCTATTATTCGATGTGTTTACTTTATTTTCATGACCATTTACGTTGGTAGATTCTCACTGAAGGCATGAAAACTATGAATGACCACATGTGGAGTTCTGTACTTAACAAAAAAAGGTGAAATAAGTGAAAACATGTTTTATATTCTAGTTTCTTTGCTCTGATTCCTGCTTTGCACACTCTTGGCATTCTCTCGATGAGCTTCAAGAGGTCGTCACCTGAAATGCTTCTCCAACAGTCTTGAAGGAGTTCCCAGAGGTGTTTAGCACTTGTTGGGGTCCAGCTCACCCCAAACCATCTGGATTGGGTTCAGGTCCGGTGACTGAGGAGGTCAGGTCTCCACTTTTTGTTAAGTACAGAACTCCACATGTGTTCATTCATAGTTTTAATCCCGTCAGTGAGAATCTACCAACGTAAATGGTCATGAAAATAAAGAAAACACCAAACTTTGGCCTCCATAAGTTGTTTCCAGATTTATTTCTATAATTAACTTTTTATATTACACTTATCTTGTACTGTGCACTTTCTATCGTGACAATGTACATTTAAAACAGACGGTCGCTTTATCTTATATTATATTGTTTCATAGGGGTCTGACAAAACTGAAGACGTCCAGGATGAAGATGAACCCAAACCGGATGCCAAAGAGAACCAAGAGAAGGACAGTGAGGACGACGATGGCGGCGAGGAAGACGATGGCCCGTCCGTGGTGCGCAGCAGCGAGGAGGAGCGTTTGAACGACAGCGACAGCCTGAAAGACTTCATTGTGGACGACAATGACCAGAAAGGGAAGGAGGAAGGTGAAGAGGGACCCGCCCAGGATGTTCTGTCCCAGCTGCCTCCAGAGTGTAAGTCTGCGCTGCCTCTTCTGAAGATCAGTTCTGATTGGTTAAAAAGTGAAAGTGAAGTGATTGTCACATGTGATACACAGCAGCACAGCACACGGTGCACACAGTGAAATTTGTCCTCTGCATTTAACCCATCACCCTGAGTGAGCAGTGGGCAGCCATGACAGGCGCCCGGGGAGCAGTGTGTGGGGACGGTGCTTTGCTCAGTGGCACCTTGGCGGGTCGGGATTCGAACCGGAAACCTTCAGATTACGGGGCCGCTTCCTTAACCGCTAGGCCCCCACTGGCCCTGGTTATGGGGATGGAGCGTAAGTAATTTTGCGCGTCTCGCCCGCAGTCATCACGGGATCCCAGCTCACACACTTCCACGTGGTGGTGAAGGCCTTGCTGATCAACGCTCTGGACGACAACTTCCTGAAGTCCCTCTACAGTAGGTGGTTTTGCCCGACCGCGAGTAGAAGGATCTCTGTGAATTTCTGGACGCTGATTGTCCTCCTCGATCGATCCGCAGGTGGCGAGCGCACCAAGCGCTACGCCGAGGAGATGAAGTCCTCGCTGCACTACTTCGACGAGCGCCTGGTGCTGCCTCGCCTGGAGAACCTGAAGCAGAGGAGCCGGTGGAAGGAGCGCTTTAAGGCAGGACGGCCGCGTGGTTTTATTTTTCTCCTCCTCGCGCCCGCGATGTTCACGGCCTCACGGCCTCGTTCTGATCTGCCCGTCCAGGAGAGGGTGGAGTGTTACCCGGAGGTGCGGATCACCGCGACGGGCAGAGGGCACGGCTGCGAGGCCTGCGAGCTGGACCGCAACGGCCGCTACCTGGTGCGCCTGTCCGGGCAGCTGTACCACAGCAGCACGCTGCAGCAGGACCAGTTCATGCCCGACGACGTTCAGGTACGGCAGAACTGCGGCGCCGGCTTCTCCAGCTCTCGCCGGAGGTGATGACGCGTGCTTTTCTGCCCACCGCCAGAGCTTCCACGTCGGCTCCGTCTGCGCCAGCCGGGCGGAGGTCTACCACGCCCTGAAACATTTCAAGTACCACCTGTTCACCTCCTGCCGAACGGCCATGGAGGAGCAGAGCAAGAAGCTGGACAACAAGGAGCGGGACGAGGAGGAGCCGCCGGTGAAAGACACGGTCAAGAAGGTGTTCGCCGTTCTGCAGGAGAACGGCTGGATCGATAAGGTGGGTTCCTACGGTCGTTAAAAACCCGGAAAAGTCCGTTCTGCGGGAGGACGGGCGGATAGATAAGGTGGGTTCCTACAGTTGTTAAAACTCGGAAAAGTTCGTTCTGCGGGAGGATCGATAAGGCGGGTTCCTACGGTCATTAAAAACCTGGAAAAGTCCGTTCCGCGGGAGGATCGATAAGGCGGGTTCCTACGTTCGTTAATAACCCGTAAAAGTCCGTTCTGCGGGAGGACGGGCGGATAGATAAGGCGGGTTCCTACGTTCGTTAATAACCCGTAAAAGTCCGTTCCACGGGAGGATCAATAACGCGGGTTCCTACGGTCGTTAAAAACCCGGAAAAGTTCATTCTGCGGGAGGACGGGTGGATCGATAAGGCGGGTTCCTACGTTCATTAATAACCCGGAAAAGTCCGTTCTGCGGGAGGACGGGCGGATAGATAAGGTGGGTTCCTATGGTCGTTAAAAACCCGGAAAAAGTCCGTTCTGCGGGAGGATCAGTAAGGTGGGTTCCTACGGTCGTTAAAAACCCGGAAAAGTTCATTCTGCGGGAGGACGGGTGGATCGATAAGGCGGGTTCCTACGTTCATTAATAACCCAGAAAAGTCCGTTCTGCGGGAGGACGGGCGGATAGATAAGGTGGGTTCCTACGGTCGTTAAAAAAACGGAAAAGTCCGTTCCACGGGAGGATCAGTAAGGTGGGTTCCTACGGTCGTTAAAAACCCGGAAAAAGTCAGTTCCGTGGGAGGATCAGTAAGGTGGGTTCCTATGGTCGTTAAAAACCCGGAAAAAGTCCGTTCCGTGGGAGGATCAGTAAGGTGGGTTCCTAAGGTCGTTAAAAACCCGGAAAAAGTCCGTTCCGCGGGAGGATCAGTAAGGTGGGTTCCTACGGTCGTTAAAAACCCGGAAAAGTCCGTTCTGCGGGAGGATCAGTAAGGTGGGTTCCTACGGTCGTTAAAAACCCGGAAAAAGTCCGTTCCGTGGGAGGATCAGTAAGGTGGGTTCCTACGGTCGTTAAAAACCCGGAAAAAGTCCGTTCCGTGGGAGGATCAGTAAGGTGGGTTCCTACGGTCGTTAAAAACCCGGAAAAAGTCCGTTCTGCGGGAGGATCAATAAGGCGGGTTCCTACAGTCGTTAAAACTGGGAAAAGTCCGTTCTGCGGGAGGATCAATAAGGCGGGTTCCTACGTTCGTTAAAAACCCGGAAAAGTCCATTCCTCAGGAGGACAGGCGAATCAATTAGTTGGGTTCCCCCCCACATTTGCGCAAATTTCAGAGAACATGGTCATGAAAATTTGCCTTAATCGCACAATTTATTTTGTAATAATGTGTAAGAACCCTTGTTTTTTTGCATATTAAATGTGTTTTTAATGCTGAGCATAATCAACACGGCAAATTTCTTTTTCCTTCCACAGCAATACGAAACGTTTCAGGAACACCTAAACAACGCTGACTTTTTCCAGGAGGAGAAACTGGACTGAACAGAAGAATCTCTCCCCTTTTTTTTTTTTTTTTTTTTTAAACTTGGCCAACATTCATTTTATCGATGTCTTAAGCGGAACCCATGCGAGACCAGACAGACATTGTAACACCATGGAATAGCAGTAGCTTTATTAGAAATCGAACGAGGAGCTGGATACAGAGGTCCAGGAATTCACAGCACACCCAACTTATACTCCACCATGACGTGCGGATCGCCCATCATCTCGCTTAGTTCCGGATCTGAACAAAGAAGGGGGGAGAGAAAAAGACACACGCTTATTCAACAGAAACTGACAACATTATGAAATAATGTCCCGCTCAAAGCCCCCCGTCTTACCGTTGAGGACGTCCTCGAAGCCGATGGTGTCGTCGCTGCCGCGCAACGTGTCCAGGGCCAAGTTGGAACTCTGGAGGAACGGCAGGCGCTGGATCTGGCCGGGGGACACAAGGTGTTCGGTTTCATTTTCATCATTCAAAGACATTTGTTGACCACGGTCCCTGGACAATTTTCAGCGGCAGGACCGACATGTGACTCAACTTGAAACGTAAATGTAACATATTACTGCATGTCAGCTTCCCGCTCGGTCACCGGGAGGAGTCCGTGGACGGAGGGGGTGTCGCTATATTGTTCATGTCCGTGTGCAGTGCTTGCAGTATCGCTTGTTTTCGTGTTTTCGTTAGCTTAATAGGCCCGGCCAACCTGTCTCGCTGCTCGGTATTCCATCTGCAGCTTGAGCGGAGCATGCAGGCCCTGAATGTTTCTGAGGGTGGAGAAGTTCATCTTGTCCTGGTTCAGACGGAACTGTTGAGTTTGACAGAAACGGTTGGTTAATACATTCGACTCGTGAGCCAATGTTAAGAGCTAATATAGTGTAAGATGTTCTGTTAAAGTTTGCCGGCTAGACCCTTGCTTTTGATCTGCAAAATGTATAAATACAGGTCACGTGGGGTTGCAGGCGTACTCACATTCTTCTCAGAGAGCTCAAGCGGATGACTGGGGAGCAGTTCATTTTTCACACTGGAGAATCTGTAACCATGGTAAAACAAAAAAAACCCTCCATCTTTATATTTAAACAGTATAATGCATTTTATATGTACAGACAACATACATTAAAACTACAGACGTTGTGTCTTACAGATTAATGAGTTTTAATGAAGAAAAATGCGTGCAGGCTTGAGGAGAACCTACCCTCTGCGTAGCGTGTCGGGGACACCATAGGTTCCTGCTTGAGGACAAAGTCCTGTCACTGGGACACTGTCCTTCAGCTGGGACCTCAGACCTCTGGTATTCTGGGGAGTAAACAACACGGGTCGTTCTTAATTTGCCTTGTTTACCTGCTTGCATTCTATAGATTTAAGTTACGCAGAACAGCATCCCAACGCACGTTGAAGGCGCTCTGGATGAGGATGAATGTAACGCAACGTTTCAAGGGCCCCTATTATGATTCCAGTCCCACAATGAGAAGCAGAGGACACACCGTTTTGGTGTCTTTAGCTTTAAATGCTAATGTAAGACAGGCGGGACAAGGAGAGCGGCCTCCTCGCATGAGAGGAAGCCGTAGAAACATGAGGGAACCTTTCCCCCTTATGACGTCATAAGGGGACAATTTCCAGACCTGACTGTGCTGCCGCTCTCTGAATGGTGAAGCAGAATGACCAAAGCACTCTTTACACATAATCGCCATTTCTAGCCACTGCAGGACAATACAGGCTCGAGGAACTTGTATTAAATGTTAAATCATCTCATTTTCATAACTGCACACAAAACGTAAACCGAAAATGTGCTCAGCGGCACACGAAGATCCCATAAGGTTCTGGTTTTACGCACTATAACCTGCGCCCAGTGGTCTGGTGGGACTCGAACCCACAACCTTTAAAGGAGCAGAAGGCCGACGCGCTACCCACTGCGCCACCGCGCCGGTTGGACCCCGCGGCTTCGTCCAGCATGCGCCCTGCCCAGGACGAGCAGCGCGGACGTTACGGAAGTTCCGCGTTAATGAGCCGCGTTAGCTGGCGCGCTAACGTCCGCCCGAAAGAGAAAGTAACGCGGAGTGACGCAGCACAACGCGCGCCTCGCGTTCAGGGCGACATAAGAAGCGCACGGAGCAGGACAGCCGAGCGCAGAAGAGCGAAACGAACCCAGCAACGCCAGTCGCGGATAAGCCAGCTGCGGACCAATAAAGCAAACGTCGTTTTAAAGAGATCACACGGCGCTAGCACACCAGCTACCGGCAGCCCGTGGAAATAAAAACGAGCTGAGCTCCGGACAGACGTCACCGCGGCTACTACTCGAAGGCGCCTCTTTTAACTCACCATCTCTGCCTAGTCACCCTGCGTCGAAACCGGACAGCCAAACGGGACGACGGCTAAATACTTCCGGTTCACCGTCGGACGCGACTATACAAACCCCGGATGTCGCGTTAAATACGCGACATGGATGTACACGCCCCGCCGACGCGGATATATAAACACCGGGCGTCGCATCTCTTTAAAGAAAATTAGCACTAAACACCTCTCTTTTCCAATACCACAGAAAGCTAAAGAACTCCATTTAAAAATTATGTGTGACATTTATCTCTGTAATGATCTTTTGCAAAAGAAATTTGGTACAACTGACAATTTCTGTGTTTTCTGTAATTCTAATATTGAAACACCTCTTTTTTTTGTTTGCAATGCCACACATGTTTTTTGGAATGATTTTCAAAACGGGATAATGTATAAAAAATCAATTCCACCTTTGAGCTTTGAGATAATAAGGGTTGGAGACGAAGAATCAGAATACCGTAATGATAACTTAATTCTTCTGGCAACACTCTCGATTTCTAAAAATCACCCCCATTTTTAAAATGAAATAAGCCCAAACATTATACCAATATATAGACAACTTATTTAAAAAATTGGAAGTCCTCTTATAAGTGACAACGATCGGTGCTTTCGTTTTTCATATTAAGCTATATTTTTGATCTAATCTTTTGTTGTTGTTTTTCGTTTTGTTATGGTGCTATAGGTTGTACTATTTTGTACTATCTGTGCTCAGTTTATAATGTTCTGATGACATTCCTCAAAATGTGAAATGCGCCTTGTAATTTGTGATCCTAAATAGAGGTTCAGGAAAAAAAATATAGAAATATAAAAAGGGCTCTTAGTTTGTAAACTCAAAATTCTATAGAAGTCGAACGAGAATTGCTGATGCCTTCCTCTTGTTAGTCGCTTTGGATAAAATAAAGTAAAGCAAATAAATACCGGACGTCGCGTTAAATACGCGTCATCGATGTACACGCCCCTCCAACGCGCATGACGCGCTAAGTAGCGGCCGGCTGGGCCTGCAGCGGCATGTGGGGGTATAGCTCAGTGGTAGAGCATTTGACTGCAGATCAAGAGGTCCCCGGTTCAAATCCGGGTGCCCCCTCTTTTCGCCTCTTTTTTTTTTAAAAAACACTTCTCGCTGAAAACAACCTTCTGTAATTCTGCAAACCCGTCAAATGTCATATTAGTAAAAAGAGCGTGAGTGCAACTAATCACGACAATTCATGTTGTATCAGTTTTGAGTGGTTGTAATCGATTTTGTGATTAATCACTTTCCAGATCACTTTGTACACAAAATGCTTTTTTTTAAATCAAATTTACCGATCTAAGGATGATTAATGCCTTAAACAAAATACCAAAAAACAAAATAACAAAATCTACAGTGCAATGCAGCAATCCTCAAGCCAGTGAAAACAAAACTACTGCTTATCAAATATCATTCACATTTGTAAACATAACAAAACCTGCATGGCAAACACTGATCACATATTGATTTATCTGAGCGTGTATCGCAGAATCTCATCTTTTTCATGAAACATTTACAGCATTTATTAGACGCTCTTATCCATAGCGACTTACAATCAGTAGTTACAGGGACAGTCCCCTCCCCGGAGATACTCAGGGATAAGTGTCTTGCTCAGGGACACAATGGTAGTAAGTGGGATTTGAACCTGGGTCTTCTGATTCATAATACTTCATTATGTAAGAAATATTGCCTTTCATTTGCTAGACACATATAGGCATTGAATTTTCACATTGCATATTTCTACTTTTTTTTTTTCATAGGTTTGTTTAAGTTTAGTGTAATTTTTCTAAACTTATGATTATGTGTGGGGCAGTGGTGGCCTCTAGTGGGTAAGGAAACACCCATAATTGGAATGTTCAAATTGGATGAGATCCTGAACCTCCAAGGTGCCACTGAGCAAGGTACCGTCCCCACACTGAACAAGGTACCGTCCGCCACTGCTCACCATTTACATTTACAACATTTATCAACAGTAATACCGGGCTTTGATGTTTTATGCAAGCAATAAATATGAACTGAAACATTGTAACCGCTGATGACCTCTGACCTGCACTCGAGCCTCTGTCAGGTCCAGCCTCATCGCCAGTTCCTCCCTGACAAAAACTGAACAAAGTGCCTTCATTTGTGGCTAATTTAAATACATTTACGACATTTACCAGACGCCCTTATCCAGAGTGACTTACAATCAGTAGTTACAGGGACAGTCCCCCCCTGGAGACACTCAGGGTTAAGTGTCTTGCTCAGGGACACAATCGTAGTAAGCGGGATTTGAACCTGGGTCTTCTGGTTCATAGGCTACTACCACCCCTATGGTAATGGTTAAAAGTAGCGGACCCATCTCCCAGCTCTACGAGAAACACCTCATCCATCGAGCTCGGAACATAATGAACCACCCCTCACACGCCCCGTTCTCCCTCTTACCGTCTGGCAGACGGTTCCGCAGCATCAGAACTGTAGCTGCCAGACACGGCAAGAGCAGTCCGAGCTCTCAATGCACCGCCATCACAGAACACTGTAAAACTCGACTTCCAGCCTTATGCACCGGATATTGCCACATCTCTGCTCTTTTTGCACGTTTGTCTCGTGTGTCCTGTTTGAAATATCCAACATATGTGAAAGTGAAGTGATTGTCACTCGTGATACACAGTTCAAGTTCAAGTTCAAGTTCAAGTAACCTTTATTGTCATCTCTTCTATATATTGTGCAGATATACAGAGAGACGAGAAGACGTGGCTCCAGTTTACACAGTGCAACATAAAAGTAGACAACAAAAAAACAGAAAACAGATGCGTCACATGAAATACAATATATAAATAAATAGGATACAGAATATACATTTTAGCTAAAAATTAAGTGTTAAAAAGTGACCAGTGGTATATACATGTTTAGCCTGTGCAAATAAACAACAGTAGTGGTAGTACAGTTATTGGTTTCAGTGCAACAAGAAGAGGTAGTCCGTATAGCAGCGTGTGCATATTTGCAGCAATGAGGTATAAAGTGCAGAGGTGCAACAGAGCTAGTCCGCAGTGCGAGTGTGTGTGTGGGGGGGAAGTATGAGAGCAGGTAGTGTGTTCAGGAGCCTGATGGCTTGTGGGAAGAAGCTATCACGCATCCTGGATGATCGAGACCTGATGCTGCGGTAGCGTCTGTCGGATGGGAGGAGTGTAAAAAGTCCATGTGATGGGTGTGAGGGGTCGAGCACGATGCAGGAGGCTCTTCTGATGCAGCGCTTATAGAAGATGTCCTGCAGCGGCGGAAGAGACGCTCCGATGATGTTACCAGCTGCTATGATGATCCTTTGAAGCTGCCTGATATCGGCAACAGTGCTGTTACCGAACCAGGCGGAGATGCAGCTGGTCAGGACACTGTCCATGGTGCCCCTGTAAAAGGGTGGGAGGGGGCAGGTTGGCTCGCTTCAGCCGTCTCAGAAAGTGGAGACGCTGCTGGGCCTTTTTGGTAATGGAGGTGATGTTGGTGGTCCAAGTGAGATCGTCTGAGATGTGGACTCCCAGGAACTTGGTGTCTTTTACAGTCTCAACCGTGGAGCCGTGGATGCTTTTGTCCACATTCAGCGACAGGTTGTTCTCACTGCACCGGGCGGCCAGCTGCTGTACCTCATCTCTGTAAGCCGACTCATCGTTGTTGCTGATGAGCCCCACCACGGTCGTGTCGTCGGCGAATTTGATGATGTGGTTCGAGCTGTGCAGGGCGGTGCAGTCGTGAGTCAGGAGTGTGAACAGAAGTGGACTGAGAACGCAGCCCTGAGGAGCTCCGGCACTCAGCTTGATGGTGCTGGAAACGTTCTCGCCGATTCGGACGGACTGAGGTCTCTCTGACAGGACATCCAGTATCCAATTACAGAGCGAGGTACTCAGTCCCAGCTCGCTCAGTTTCACACACAGTCTCCGGGGGATGATGGTGTTGAATGCTGAACTAAACTCTATGAACAGCAATCTAACATAAGAGTCTTTATTGTCCAAGTGTGAGAGGGAAAGGTGAAGTGCAGTGGATATCGCGTCCTCAGTTGACCTGTTTGTGCGATAAGCAAACTGCAGAGGGTCCAGTGAGTGAGGGAGGTTGCTTTTCACCTGTGCCATGACAAGTCTCTCAAAGCACTTCATGGTGATGGGGGAAAGAGCTCCCATGCTGAGAAATCCCTTCACTCATATTAATAATCGTCTGGTTAAGATGCTTATGATAAATAAATAAATAAAAGTGAAGTGATTGTCACATGTGATACACAGCAGCACAGCACACACAGTGAAATGTGTCCTCTGCATTTAACCCGTCACCCTTGGTGAGCAGTGGGCAGCCATGACAGGCGCCCGGGGAGCAGTGTGTGGGGACGGTGCTTTGCTCAGTGGCACCTTGGCGGATCGGGATTCGAACCGGCAACCTTCTGATTACGGGGCCGCTTCCTTAACCACTAGGCCACCACTGCCCCTATCCACTTACAAGTTATGTCCAGTTTTACTTTTCACCTATGGAGAAAACCTGTATAGTATTTAGGCTTCAGTTTATATATTTTTCTTTTATGATTGCACTATGCGGGGGTCTGTGTGAAACCTTATTTCAATACATGGTACACTGTGTATTAGGGCTGGGGAAAAAATCGATTTAATCGATTTATCGATTTTGTAGTTTAAAACGATTTTCATTTTGCAAACTCGATTTTTTTGCCACAATAGTTTTTTCCGACTTTCCCATATTTCGTCCTTGTTGGTTACCGTAGCGCGATACGAGCCCCCGCCCCGCGTAACACGGTCAAAACAACATGGCAGCGTGTAGCGGAGAACCACTTCCAAAGAAAGGCGCAGGTAATTCCGTCATTTGGAACTGGTTTGGTTTTGATGCAGCAGACGAATAAAATATGTTTCAAGGCTGTACAACAAATCTTTTCCAGCTCCTGAGGAAGAAACATCCCGAAGAAAACGGCTCCTCTAGCACACCTGCTAAAAAAGCAAACTACACTTCCTGACAGCTTTACAAACTGTGTGCCTCATGATAAGAACGGAGCGCGATTACAGAGGCGGTCACGTTTTATATTGCCACAGACATGCTGCCAATTTATTTAATCACATGCTGAAAGTATTAGATGCGAGGTACGCTGTCACCAGTCGCAAGTATTTCGCCGATGTAGCGCTGCCTCACCTGTACAATACAACTCGGGAAAAGATGCATGCAAACACAGGCATGTTTCATTTTTTATATTCACACTATACTGAAAAGAGTTTTTTTTTTAATTGTTATATGTTACAAAATTTGTAATTATCTGATTTCTTGAACAGAAAATTTAAGCTGTTGCACTTTTGCTTAAACCTGGGTTAAAGCTTGAAATTGTTGAATGACAGAGCCTCATGTACTTTTTGTTTTGGGATTCTACGCATTTTTACTCTTGAGGACAATCATAGCAATAATGTTGCACTTTGATACTATATCTGATGTCTGCAGCCATTTTTTAAGTGCATTGGGGAAAAAAAATCGAAAATCGAATCGAAACTGGTATTTTTCTTTAAAAATCGAAGATTTTTTTTTTTGTTGCAAAATCGCCCAGCCCTACTGTGCATACTCTCGTACTGACAATAAACCAATCTTCAATCTTGAACATTTCGTTGTGTCACCGTGTGCTGTGTTTCACTGATTATTTATCTTTATAAACACACCATGGTGCGTGAATCTGTGTGAATCGGTGTATATTGTTGTACTGTCTATGAATCCCTCTTGAACGTGGTTATAGTTGCCACCGTGTGCAGTTCTCTCTGTCGCCATGCGGCGCCGCCACTACCGGGACTGGCCGCTGGGGGGCAGCGGACTTCCGGGCGGACGCAGCAGCTGCCAGAAAGCGAGACCCACGTCAATGTCTGCGCTGCGGCCGCCGGAGGAAAACGGACAAAAGACGAGGGCCTGAACCAGCCCATGACACCCGGCCCGACGGACGGCGCCCATGGCCGCGCGTAACGACCTGTCGCTGCGAGTGAGCGTCTTCTCCGAGCAGGGAGGCAGGAAATACATGGAGGACGTCACCGAGGTGCTGGTGGAATACGAGCCCGGCGAGGAGGAGCTCGGCGCGGCCGCCCTCGGTGCCCCGGGAGAGCAGCCCTGCGGCGCGCCGGGGGCCCCGGACCGGGCCCCCGCGGAGGCGCGGAGGTCCGTGGCGTTTTTCGCGGTGTTCGACGGCCACGGCGGCCGCGAGGCCGCGCTCTTCGCGCGGGATCACCTGTGGGACTTTCTGAAGAAGCAGCGGGGCTTCTGGTCCCAGGACTACCGGGAGGTGTGCGCGGCGATCCGGAAGGGCTTCGTAGCCTGCCACCACGCGATGTGGAAAAAGCTCCGTAGGTGCCGCCGTTTTTGTTTGTGTGTTAATGCTACGGTTGTTCCCGTGGTGGTGAGGGGAGGGTCGGCCAGGGGAGCTGCTGTCTATCGCTGGGCGGCGGTAGGCGTGGCTCTTTGCTGATTGGTCCTTGTCCTGAAAGGGGGCGCTCTGGTTGGCCAGGCTCCTGGAACGGCGCGTCCTCATTGGCTGGCCGGCCGACGTAAAAACTGGAAAGAGATTTTTTTAATTCCGAAAACAAGTTGAGCATTTTAGTCGATTCCCCCATGCTTTAGATTTAGTTAGTATAGTTTGGGTTAGTGTGTGTATATACAGTACAGGCCAAAAGTTTGGACACCTTCTCAAACAACGTTTTTTCTTTATTTTCATGACCATTTACGTTGGTAGATTCTCACTGAAGGCATCAAAACTATGAATGAACACATGTGGAGTTATGTACTTAACAAAAACTGGCCTCCACAGTCACCGGACCTGAACCCAATCCAGATGGTTTGGGGTGAGCTGGACCCCAACAAGTGCTAAACACCTCTGGGAACTCCTTCAAGACTGTTGGAGAAGCATTTCAGGTGACGACTTCTTGAAGCTCATCGAGAGAATGCCAAGAGTGTGCAAAGCAGGAATCAGAGCAAAGAAACTAGAATATAAAACATGTTTTCACTTATTTCACCTTTTTGTTGTTAAGTACAGAACTCCACATGTGTTCATTCATAGTTTTGGTGCCTTCAGTGAGAATCTACCAACGTAAATGGTTGTGAAAATAAAGAAAACACATTGAATGAGAAGGTGTGTCCAAACTTTTGGCCTTAACTGTGTGTGTGTGTGTGTGTGTGTGTGTGTGTGTGTGTATATACAGAAATATTTTATGATTGCACTATGCGGGGGTCTGTTTGAAATTATTTAAATACACGGTATACTGTTGTACTGACTATAAACCAATCTTCAATCATGAATACCATGCTGTACTGATGTATTCATATTTAGAGTAATGTGCAAAATTTTTTGCCAGTAGTAAAACTTCTTAAAGTTTCTTCATCTTCCGAACAGTAACTGCGAACTAGTTGAGAACGGGACCGTCTAAAAGTGTAAAACACATAAATGATCCTGATCCTGAAAGCGCTAATAGGAGAACTGGGTGTCAGTCTCTCCCAACTCTGTAAGCTAATGAAGGATTTCCTACTGAAGTAACAGCCTACGGATGGAGAACAATTTCGCACTGATTCAGTCTCTTTCTCTTACACACATCATTTTGGGTCAGTGGGGGCCTAGCGGTTAAGGAAGCGGCCCCGTAATCAGAAGGTTGCCGGTTTGAATCCCGATCCGCCAAGGTGCCACTGAGGTGCCACTGAGCAAAGCACCGTCCCCACACACTGCTCCCCGGGCGCCTGTCATGGTGCCCACTGCTCACCAAGGGTGATGGGTTAAATGCAGAGGACAAATTTCACTGTGTGCATTGTGTGCTGTGCTGCTGTGTATCACATGTGACAATCACTTCACTTTTTATGACACGGTTTCTTGAAAATGTGGGGGGAAAAAACGCAATAAACACTTTGTTTAAGTAAATATTAAATTAACAATATTTCTATATTTACGTATTGCACCGTCCTCGTGTAATTGTTGGCCGGTTTCTTTGTCCTGCCCTCACCTGCTACGGTGGCATTTCAAGTCGTGTGCGGCGGTGAACCCGGGAACAGTTTAGCGAATAAACAGAACATGAAATGTCTGTCGTTGCCCTTCGGCTGTTTAATGACCCGTGCACCTTCATGCAGGGTCACGCAGAGCCACCGAGCTCATGGGGGGGTGGTTGGGTTGGGGACACTGTTGTCTGTGCACTGGGCTGACGTGACTAGAACTGCTGCAAACGTGTGTTGCTTGCCACGCCCTGATCTCCCGTCTCCCTCTCTGTATCCCGTCAGCGGAGTGGCCGAAGACCATCACCGGCCTTCCGAGCACGTCCGGCACCACTGCCAGCGTGGTGGTGATCCGAGGCGACCGCATGTTCGTGGCCCACGTCGGGGACTCGTCCGTAGTGCTGGGGGTGAAGGAGGACCCGTCGGACAAAGTGGTGAAAGCCGTGGAGGTCACGCAGGATCACAAGCCGGAGCTGCCCAAGGAGAGGCAGCGGATCGAGGGCCTGGGGGGCAGGTGAGGAGGCTCATGGGTCTCTACCCTACACGAAATTAGACTTGCAGTGGTGGCCTAGCGGGTAAGGACGCGGCTGCCGCTTTGTATCCCCAACCGACTCCACATGGCTGCCCGCTGCTCACGAAGGGCGATGGTTAAATGCAGGGGCCGCATTACACTGTGTGCACCGTGTGCTGTGCTTCACAATTACAATTTAACTTAATTTCCTTTTATTCCTTACGAGTCGTATATTTGCTTCACAAGCAATAATCGATTCTTTCAGGATTTGAAGATGTCTGGTTTTATTTGGCAAAATGAAACGTGCGTTTCAGAGAAGTCAGTATAATGAACGAATGTAGATTCAGGTTCAGTGACTGGAGATGCGTGGAGATCCTCTGGTATGCAGATGCGCCCAAGACCACCGTAAAATTGAACAGGAATCTGTCCTGATTCCACCAGTGACCAATGCCACATCAGGATCGGTCTGCTGATCCACCATCGAGGATTAATCACTAAGGATTAATATGGTTAGCGATTTTACCGATTCGTGGTCGCGGCCCTGACCTCATTTGATAGCTGCAACGCTGTGAAATAATTTGAAATATTTATGGCGTGGTGATTGTGCAAGTCAGCACGGTCCTGAGTGCTGCCGGAATCTGTCATGTGACGTAACGACCCAGCCGCCAGCTGACTGATCATCAGTGGATTAACCCGTGCTGTCACGCGTCCCTCAGCGTGGTGAAGAAGTCGGGCGTGAACCGGGTGGTGTGGAAGAGGCCGCGGCTGACGCACAATGGGCCCGTCAGGAGGAGCACCGTTATAGACCAGATCCCCTTTCTGGCGGTGGCCCGGGCCCTGGGTGAGTGTCGTCCCTGGGTGAGTGACCCCGCGCGGCTCCGCCCCCAGCCCCGCCCTTCTCACCCGTCTCTCTGCAGGGGACCTCTGGAGTTACGACTTCTACAGCGGCGAGTTCGTGGTGAGCCCCGAACCAGACACCAGCGTGGTGACGCTGGACCCCCGGCGCCACCGCTACATCATAGTGGGCAGTGACGGTCTGTGGAACATGGTGCCCCCTCAGGAGGCAGTCACTGTGCTGCAGAGTCACGATGAAGCTGTGGTGAGGGTCTCGTCTGTGCCCACGTGCCTTTGGTGACTATCTAAATGACCATTTCATGGCAGCTGCTGACATACCTTGTGACCCTGTCTCTCTCCACAGGCTCCCTTTGGCATGTCCTCTGCCCGGCGGTTAGGATGCCACGCCCTCCTGCGCTGGCGCCAGCGCATGCTGCGCGCGGACAACACCAGCGTCATCGTCATCGCCCTGACCGAGCCCGGCACGTGTCACAAGGTCATCCACCGAGACGAGATCATCCTTAACCTGGCGGAAGGGCTACAGGGGAACCAGCCGGGTGGATCTCGCACCAACACGCCCATCAGCAGGGTTAGTTCACACACGCGCGCACACACACACACACACACACACACACATGCATACACACACGTGGTTGGGACCTGTAATCCACTGTTTCACAATGACAATCACTTTACTTTCTCCAGGTAAATGGCCCCTTATGAGTAGTACTCAGTTCACGGAGCATCACACTTTCCATATTTAGTTATTCAAAAATTAATTTTATTAATTTAATTCTACACACTTCATAATGACAACATGGAGGGAAAAAAAAGTTTACCCAAGGTTTTGGGAAAGCACATGTACGTTTACTGCCTTTGCCATGAGGATCAAAAGTCTTCTGTTTCCCCTGATCGTCCTTGAGATGTTTCGTCAGGTTAATTGGAGTCCACCTGTGGAAGGACATGATTTGGAAAGACACGTGCCTGTCTATATAAGGTCCCACAGATGACTGTTCATGTCAGAGCACAAACCAAGCATGAAGTCAAAGGAATTGTCTAAAGACCTCAAAGACAGGATTGTCTTGAGCCACAAATGTGGTGAAGGTTACAGAAAAAAATCTGCTGCCATGACAGGCGCCCGGGGAACAGTGTGTGGGAACGGTGCTTTGCTCAGTAGCACCTTGGCGGTTTGGGATTCCTTACCTCCTAGGCCACCACTGTAGGGCTGCAACTAACGATTATTTTAATAATCGATTAATCTGTTGATTATTTTTTGATTAATCGTAGAATCGGATAAAAAAAAAAACTACAAAAAAAAAAAACAAGAAAAGCATTAATTTCCAACCCTTTATTCAAAAACAGAACCAAAATTGTGCACAAACATGTTGCTCCTTGAGCTGTTATAATAATAATAAAATAAGAATTGACTAACACAAAAAACATACACATGTATGCTTTACATCTGCTATATATATATATATATATATATATATATATATATATATAGCAGATGTAAAGCATACATGTGTATGTATATATATATATTTTTTTTTAAATAAAGTGCCAGCTCCAGAACGATAAATAATTTATAAAAAAAATAAAGAACAATACAAATCAGAAAATTTAACAGGATTTGTTTGAATGTCAGAACTTGTTCTCTACACTACACTACACTGCAGATGCAATAGCATAAGAAATTGTCTTGTTTTCTGATAAAACATCTCAAAATCCAAGATGGCGGCGCGTGCACACGCAGCGGCTTCTCTCTCTCCCGACCAAACAGCGTTTTCATGTTTTTCGTCCTGTAAGTCGCAGTGTTTTTGTACGTCTTCGTCGCGTTTATCTGCCCTCAAGCACTCTCCACCATGTGCCCTTATTTGTATATGGTGTTTTTAAAATTGTATATTGTGCCTTTCTTTTTAAATTGTATTTATACTCTGTTTTCGTTACTGTTACTGTTTTTGTATTTAATGTTACTTTTATGGGTCAGAGAGTAACGTAATTTCAATTCTCTGCATGTCCTGTACATGTGGCAGAATTGACAATAAAGTTGACTTGACTTGACTTGAAAATATAGTGATTGTTTGTTTAAAACAAGCAAAATTATCTGCCAATGGGGTAAGAAAACTAATCTTAATGAGATATAATCTCAAACAGAAGTTTTAAGCATCACTTAATTTTCTCATGCCATTTTTCTTGTCTAGTAATCTTGATTTAAGATTTTTTAATTATTTGGACTGGAAACAAGACAAAATTACTAGGTAAGAAAAGCTTTTTTTGCAGTGTAGCTATACATGACAACAGATTGAAAAGTGAATGGTCCAAAAAAGGCTAGTGAATAAAACATGTCTTTAGTCAGAGCGACTTACGATCAGTAGTTACAGGGACAGTCCCCCTGGAGCAACTTAGGGTTGAGTGTCTTGCTCAGGGACACAATAGGCGAGTCGTCCACGCGGAGACGCAGAGAAAAGTCCGAACGCTGTTTCATCCCCCCTCCACACCTGTAGGTGGCGCTGTAAGTCTAGTTCTTCTCCGCGGCGAGTTAAACACCAGCACCAGGGACATTACGTTCCTCACTTCAAAATGGAACAAAAGTAGGATTCTGTAGCCCCTGCTGCTGAACTCCCTTCTTCCTCCTCAAACACTCCAACATGTTTGCGTTTCAGGTGCTGGATCATTGCCGTGGTGCTGCTGTGCCGTGCCATGTCGCTTTTGCATATTTTCGCGCAGATTTCTCTGCCTCCGCCATGTATCTGTCCTCTACCTCCGCTTGTTTTTTTTTTTTTTTGCTCCGCGCTGTCTATGAGGCGCCAAACTCTGCTAGCATCTGTGCGCGAGAGAAACCAAGTGTGTTCACTGCGCTCCGCGCTCAAATAAAGTTTTTTTTTTTAATAATCAAACGAATCGATTAGGGAACTCGTTGCCAACTCTTTTAGTAATCGATTTTTATCAATGTAATCGATTCGTTGTTGCAGCCCTACACCACTGCCCCTGACTTGAAGGTCCCAAAGAGCACAGTGGCCTCCGCCATCTGTGAAGGGAAGAAGTTCAAAACCACGAGGACTACCTAGAGCTGGCCGGCCACCTAAACTGAGCGATCAGGGGAGAAGGGCCCTCTGTGGACAGAATAGGACCTTTTAGGACTCTCAGACCATGCATACGAAAATTCTCTGGTCTGATGAGACAAAGATGGAAATCTGGTGTGAATGCCAGAGGTCACGTTTGGAGGAAACCAGGCACCGTGTATCACCAGGCCAATACACTCCCTACAGTGAAGCATGGTGGTGGCAGCATCATGCTGTGGGGATGTTTTTCAGCAGCAGGAACTGGGGGACTAGTCAGGATAGAGGGGAAGATGACAGCAGCAAGAGACAGAGACATGATGGATGAAAACCTGCTCCAGAGCGCTCTTGAACTCAGACTGGGGCGGGATTCAGCAGGACAATGACCCTGAGCCCACAGCCAAGATATCAAAGGCGTGGCTTCAGAGCAACTCTGTGAATGTCCTTGAGTGGCTCAGCCAGAGCCCAGACTTGAATCTGATTGAACATCTCTGAAGAGATCTTAAAATGGCTGTGCACAGACGCTTCTAATCCAACCTGATGGAGCTTGAGAGGTGCTGCAAAGAGGAATGGATGAAACTGGCCAAAGATATGTGTGCCAAGCTTGTGGCATCATAGTAATTAGTGCCAAAAGTGCAGATATGGCATTGGTCATGTATATACAGTACAGTGTTTTCTTTATTTTCATGACCATTTACGTTGGTAGATTCTCACTGAAGACATCAAAACTATGAATGAACACATGTGGAGTTCTGTACTTAACAAAAAGTGGAGACCTGACCTCCACAGTCACCGGACCTGAACCCAATTCAGATGGTTTGGGGTGAGCTGGACCCCAACAAGTGCTAAACACCTCTGGGAACTCCTTCAAGACTGTTGGAGAAGCATTTCAGGTGACGACCTCTTGAAGCTCATGGAGAGAATGCCAAGAGTGTGCAAAGCAGTAATCAGAGCAAAGAAACTAGAATATAAAACATGTTTTCAGTTATTTCACCTTTTTTTGTTAAGTACAGAACTCCACATGTGTTCATTCATAGTTTTGGTGCCTTCAGTGAGAATCTACCAACGTAAATGGTCATGAAAATAAAGAAAAGACGTTGAATGAGAAGGTGTCCAAACTGTGTGTGTGTATAAATATATATTGCAGCTTTAATAAAGGCTTACATGCCTCAAGATTAACTGGCTACAGTTGCCTAGCAACAACTCAGCAGAACAGCAGCACTGTAGCGTATTTATATTGGTTTCAAAAGGAGATATGTGTGTGTGTGTGTGTTTTTATACTTTGATGTCCGTCGTCGCTCTTGTCTACTAGCAAAAACCAGGAACCACGTCAGCAGATTACCTGCCAGTGTCATTAGTCCCCGGAGGACCGTGGAGTTTGTCCACACGCTCCTGAGGTCTTATCTCGCCGCCCGGCACGGTTTCCTGCCTTTTAAGTGTTTAAGTGGCCTGGCGTCGGTGCGGTTATGATGAGTGACGATGCCTGCGCCTTTGTTCCCGACCTGACTCGGACCATTTTTCATGTGTGTATACACTCCTGCTTTCCTGCATCATATTAATCCGCGCCGGCTGACGTTCTGAGAGATTACGGCCGGTGTGTCAGGGTTTAATGTCTGATATTTTATTGCAGAATGCTTTTAAAGCAAGGAGATTAAAAGGTTTCCTTCGCTCCGCAGGCTCCAGAGCAGGACATGCTGTCGCCGCCGGGCGCGGCCCCGCCCCCTCCCGAACGTTCCAACGGGCTGTCGGACCCGCCGATGACCACGGACTCCCAGAAGAGCGGCCTGCAGGACCACGCCTTGAACACCTGGTCTAATAAAGGCGAACGGACATCTGGACCCCCAATGAGGCGGCCCCGGCGCGGTCTGCAGCGCCCCCACGCCGCCCCGCCCCGCCGCAGGTACCCCGAACGGCCCAACGTACGGCGCGCCACCAGGCCCCCGAAACGGGCTGCGAACATGAGCAGTCTGCTGCTGCAGCACTGCAAGGCTACGCTGTGCGTGTGCTGAACACACACACACACACACACACACACACCGTACTTCAGCATGGTTACAAATGTTCAAAATTACTCGGTAGGTTTGTGTATCACTCTGGTTAATCATCATGGAGTTTTTAATTATATAAATACAGACCAGAGAATGTGTGATTTTTATGATTTCATGTCGGTGTAGATACAATCTCGTCTGGCTGTGTCTTCACAAATTGCATAAAAAGTTTTATCGCTCTTTAAATATGTATTTAATGTAGTGAGTGAAATATATTTTTGTACTTGAAATAGAGAATGTATGATTTCATGTCTGTAGATACAATCTCGTCTGGCTGTGTCTTTAAAAAGTTGCATAAAGTGTTTTATCGATATTTAAATATATATTATGTAGTTAGTGAAATATATTTTTTTACTTGAAATATATATAAAACATATATTAGAAAAATGCCCAACTGTGGTTCTGTAGTTTTTCCTTTTCCCCTCGTGTGTAGTTTTTTTGTACTTTTGTCAGACCCAGGTCGCCATTTGCCAGTTTTTGAAGGTGTTTTGCTTGAGAATTTGCCTGATTTAAGCCCAAAGTTGCCTTTCGTCAGCTTCCAGCCTGACCTGTATGCAGAGCGACTTTTACTGAAGCATAATGGTGTCGAAAATATGCCGATCTGAGTTCCAACCACATGAAGGACAGAAGATCTGCATGTGGGACACACTTTACTGGCCGCTCTGTAGCTGTTTTTTTTTTTTTTTTAAATATTATTATTTATTTACTTACATGTTTGTTTGTTTGTTTTTCTGTGTGAAAAATTCAAATGTTCATATTTGCACTGTTCATCATTGGCAATACGGACCCTGCGGTGGTCCTGTACCTACAGACCGAAGCTCCTTTCATGTTGTATTTTTTTATTATTTTTTTGTGTGAAATGATCGTTCAAGAGGATTTAAAACCAAGCCTCATACAGATCCTGCATGTGTGATGTTTTATTTATAGTGGTTTTTAATTAGTGAGATGATGATTATGATTGCAACATGTTCACTCTGGTCATTAAATTGGTTCTGTGACTGGACGTCAGTCTTCTGAATTATTTTAATTATTCATCCCTACGCAACGTTTGCCTATAAATCAAAGTCACTTACAGACGTGTTATTCATGACCTCCGCGTAATCGGCAGTGACTATAGGACAAGCCACTCTGCAGAGTCATGTGACTGCTGTCACCTTGGCACCCATGTAGGATGTGAAGGTTTTTGCTCTCTGTGGGTTGTTCTTGCTACTCTGGGATTTTTGTATCCCTGGAAGGAAAAGAATAGAATAGACAAATATTTCACATCAACAGGAACTAAACTTTAAAATAATGTAATGATTATTATTAATAATAATCTCATGTCATATTATTACACAATTAAGTGCATATTTCATATTACAACTGTATAGTTTATAGTGACCACTAGATGGCACCAGATACAAAGTTCCTATTCTGGTGGCTCTAAGTGTCCCAAGTGCAAATCCGAGGCCAAACGGCGGCATCAGTCCGGAACAAGAACAGGAACGTCTGGCAGAACGTACAACCACGTGCGTGCTCAAGATCGCAAAGGTCTAGAATCTCGTTTTCACTTCATTTTACGGCCTGGATGAAACAGCTACATCTTTCCCATCAGTCACCTTGCACTTAGATGAAATCCTTACTGATTCCAAAACCGTACTTTTGGTGTCTTGGCTCAGCTTGACATCCTCATGATTCCATTACAGGAGGTGCGAGTAACAGGAGAGGCTCATTATCAGAAATAAGGAATATTAGCTCTAAAGAACATGTCTGTTCTATTCCTTCTGCTTTAGAGAGGATACATATATGAAACTTGTAAAGGAAGCGCCGTAATTTTAAGCATTTTACAATTGCCACGAGTGGTCTTGAATGGAAATAACAGAATCAGTAGTGAGAAATGTCGATTTTCAACATTGAGAGAACATGATTACATTTCTCCTGCATTGTATTGTATCGAGTTTTATTGATAAAGAATTTCCTGTGTATCCTTCCATTCAATTTGCCTCTTTCCAAATAATGGAGTTATTGTGCCATTGTTCTCAGATCAACTGCTAAAAGAGCATTTCAGTCACTCTTATTTAATGTAAGAGTGACTTTGTCTAAGAGTAAAATGGAGATCATGCTTGTCTTTGATGGACAATAAAGTACAGTTACATCTGTGAATTATGGCTGGCCTTGATATGTTATAAGAATTTTTCTTGCAGTTCTGCTTCATTGTCTATCAAAGCCAAGTAGAACCTCCAGATTCACCTCCACAACCCTCCATGCAGCTGGGTCTGCAGTAGAACTTTTAATCTGAACTCTCCTCCTATGTGACCTTACGTGTGAACAATCCCAGAATGCAATGCATTATGTATGATATGATGTGATAAACAGATAGGTCTGTAATCTGAATCAAAGACTGACCTCCGCCAGCACCCCATCACTGATTGGCTGATGCTGCCACCCCCGCCTTAATCCACGTTCTGTGACGTTCTGTCATGGTAACTGATACATGAATATAATGGAGTCAGCGCTGACGCTGCACAGGTGAAAGTGAAGTGACTGTCATTATGATGCACACAACAAAATGTGTCCTCTGTATTTAACCATCACCCTTGGTAAGCAGTGGGCAGCCATGACAGGCGCTCAGGGAGCAGTGTGTGCTCTGATTACTGCTTTGCACACTCTTGGCATTCTCTCGATGAGCTTCAAGAGGTCGTCACCTGACGACCTTCTCCAACAGTCTTGAAGGAGTTCCCAGAGGTGTTTAGCACTTGTTGGTCCAGCTCACCCCAAACCATCTGGATTGGGTTCAGGTCCGGTGACTGTGGAGGCCAGGTCTCCACTTTTTGTTAAGTACATAACTCACATGTGTTCATTCATAGTTTTCAGTGAGAATCTACCAATGTAAATGGTCATGAAAATAAAGAAAACACGTTGAATGAGAACTTTTGGCCTGTACTATACACACACACACACACACACACACATATATATGTTAATTTCCATTGCGTAAAAATGCTTCCAATTTTTTTATCTAGCTTTTTCCAACTGCAAACACTGGCCAGTTTTTTAAAACATGAGCCACATCTTTGCCACCACTGGGCTGGATCAGTGTGGTACGCTCCTCTATATGGGGGTCAGTGGCTCTTCCATCCAGGGTGGAGAACGCTGCAGCGTGCCGCTTAACTGCTTTAAACTTCCTTTTTAAAAAGATTTTCTTCTCTTTTAAAGCCCCGCCCTACCTGTCTCAGCTGCCACAACCCTCTATACCCACCCGCCCTCTCAGGTCAACTGTGCCTAAAACTGAGCGTAGGCAGAGAGCGGCTCCTAAACCTGCATGTCTTCTCTATTCAGCTACATTTCACTGTTGGGTCACGTATATTTAGTTATTCTAAGTGATCCTTATGATATTTACTTTCCATTTCTGGTTCTAATATAAAAAAAATATATGTTTTCTCCTTCAATATGATATTCGACATTTAATTTATTTTTAAGACCAAACAGGTGAACAGGGTGATTATGGTGATGATGCGACTTATAGATTAAGTTGCTTTGTTCCCCACTCCCTCATCTGCATTATTTAATGCTGTGTATTTAGTTTTCCTGAGTGTGTGTGTGTGTGTGTGTGTGTGTGTTTTTAGCCATCGTGCCAGGTTTATTTTCCTTATTAAAAATCTCTTGTTTTCGTGATGTTGTGCACTTGTGCTTCGTCCTTCACCCCACAATGCATTTGGTGTATAAAAAGAAACAGCGACATTTGTACAAGCATGACAATAACTTGTTTGCAAGTAAGAATGTATTAAAGAATAAAAAATATAAAATTATAGTCCATTTCAGAATGCATTTTGGTTTGTTTGACTTCAACCAGCTGCTTACTGTAACATCTGTTCATTAAATGGACACGGATCTGCCAAAGAAAATCTGTTCTACAACCTTTCAAAGTTTTTCTTGTTAATAAAAAGACCAGTGTTATTGATTAAAAGATTTTTTTGACTTGCACGTAATAATAGTTTCAATCAAGCTGTTTTCCTTTAAAACCTCCTCCAATTTGACCAAGGGCCTTTATAATACATACGCAGACTGCACTGAGTCCAAATAACCTCATTATGGCCCATTGTGCCGCCGGCCCAGCTACCTTTGTGCCGGTCGCGCCATGACAGCCCTTTTTGTTGCTCAAAAATCCAGTAAGCCAGGAAGTCTATGTTATTAGACACGGCTATTTCACGTTTAATTGGATATTGCTTATTCCGAGCGCTTTACTTGGTTACTGCGGAGAGAGACGTCCAGATTTATTGTGCACGACAGTGGTCTCCCCCCCGGGGGGGACGGCCGGGTCGCGGGGGTCAGTGCGTCTGCCAGTTAATCAGTACAGGAGCCATCCTCCTGCCAGCGGCGGGCGTCGGCCGCCTTTAAGACGCCTAATTGGTTTAGATGGACACACTCGTCTCGCTGCTAATTGTCCCCGAGACTGTGGTACTTTAAAAGCGGCAGTCGGGAGGGACTGTAAATTGAACCGCGTCCACTGTTCGTTAGAAGCAGGCCGGATTGGGACGGAGATCTCGGTAAACATTTTGACAGGTGGGAGCCGGCCCGGCCCACGCGCTCTCCCGCCGAGTGATTTGCGGCGGTTAATTTACGGCGCTGCTGCTCGCCATGCGGCCCCGGCACCTGATCGCCTTCTAGCGAACCCTCAACAGCTTGTGCAAGACAAGGGCCATTAGCCGTAATGGCGCGCACATCAAAGGCGGCGGGCGGAGAGGTCGGCGGAGAAAACGAGGTTAGAGCGGCTCGCTGCTCAGACTGCCTGTCTGCGGCGAGGGCCGTAATTTGTACGAGCGCGCCGGAGCCTGCGACAGCACGCCCCGCCATCCATTCCACCAGGAGAGGCTCGGCCAGAGCCGGTGCAGGCGGCCATCGGCACATGATGTCGGTGGAAAGATTTCCTGAGGTTAGGGTTCGAATCGGGGAGAGAAAATCAATAAACGGTTCAGGGTTAATAAAGTTATTCTACTTTCAACCGTGTAATTCCAGCTGTGGTGCCTTCTGGCTCTCTGCATTTACTAATGCATTTACCTATTGCCATTATTATGGCATCTTGGTTCTTGTACACACCCCTGCACGTGCACATAATAATAATAATAATAATAATCGTAATAATTTCATTACCATTTATTAGATTTTTTAATTTTCATAAAAGTCGCACACAACTGAATGTAAGAAAGGTGTAAGACCGTCACCCTTTGTTCTGTTGTATAATATAAATGTCTCTAATGGCCTCGGAACTGAACTGAAGTTTAAAATGTTGGAGACGTAGCGTACTGTTGTCCATTTATGCCTCACCGTTGTCTCTTTTTTCTCCATAAGCATTTGTCTCCAGAGGGAAAAAAAAAAAAAAGACACGTGAAACTAGTTCTGCATTTTCCTGTTTTTATAGCAGCATTTGGATGGTCCATTGGCGCCATTGCTGGTTGCAGGACCGCGGGTCGTGCAGCAGCACCGCTGGCACCAGCCAGTATTAAAAAAGGGCTAAAAAGTGAAGCGCGTCCCGGCCGAGGCAGAGACAGAGATGAGGATCGACCGGCCTGGGTCTGCAGGACGCCTGTCAATACTGGCCAGCGCCCACGCTGATCACTTCCTGATGGGCCACCAGGAGGACAACTGCTCACAATCAATTATTAAGCAAATGCACTTGTCTGGCAATTGATCAACATTAATGTACCTTCAAATCACCAGACTTCAAGGCTTATGTTACCAATCACAGCAGTTTATATTGATCGGCTGAGCCTCAACTCCACTGCTCCTGAAGGGCCTGCTGCAGCATGGATTTTATCTCAGAGACGGTTAAACCAGATTTGAAAAAGATGCATCCAACATGAATCCAGTGCAATTCCCCCGTGTGGCTCTACTGCAGTGCATTGTGGGTGCTAAAGTAAAGTGCTACAAGCAGCTACGAGAAATGTTCTCTCCACGCTGCACATTTCTGATGAAAAGCCGAACTGGGACGGCGGGGAGTTACAGCGCCACCTACAGGCGTGGAGGGGGGTTCAAAGATTTTTAGAAACCGACGACCCGTTTTTCGAGGAAATATTGAATGTATTTTTCTATCACTGAACCCTCTGTGCTCACACACCTGCCAGAGGCTCCGAAAAAGAACAACGGCGCGATTCATCCTGTGCTGCAAATCTGTTGTTTGCGCTTGAACGGCTTGCGCAACCTACGGTGAGAAGAGACTGAAGCCCGGGTCACCGTGGCACAGGCCTGGCCCGGTCGCTGCCGGTGCCATTGTCCCCAGCGAGGACGGGGGGCTTTAGGAATCTGACCCCTGATTGAGCACGGCGAGTCCCCCAGTCTCCAGTATAATAGGATTACGCTTTGGACGTGGTTCGACACTAATTCCCTTTCAAAGGCAGAGACAGGATTCTCGACAGGACGCCATTGTCTCTGCAAACCGTAATAAAGGGATCTGGTTTGTTTCAGTGACGTTTTTTTTTCTGTGTGTGTGAAGCAACTGCCTCTTTCAGAGCACAGGCCTGGCCTTTCTTCTCCTTCCCGCCCGCCCGCTCGGAGACTGTATTTCATTACAAGTGGTCCGGGCCGCTAATGCAACACTCAGGAAAATTTATCACCTGTTTGTGGGTGTTTGATGTCTGAGCGCAGTTATGAACATGTTGAACGTGCCTGGACAAAAAGATCAGATGTTAAAATGTCACGATGAAAACATTCGTTTGTTTGGTTAAACCTTCAGCATGCAACAAAAGTTTCATTTCAGAAGATGTTAGATTTTATACACGCACACGCACACACACACACACACACACACACACACCACTCAAAAGTTTGAACACACAAATTAATTTATGGGTCTTGGATTTGTGTACATTATAGAACAGGACCATGAAATAAAACGTGATGTTATGTAATAAAGTCAAAAGCGTTACACACTCTCCACCACCTTCAGCTGGACAACGGGGACGGTTTCCAACAGTCCTGAAGATTAAAAAAAAAAAAAATCCTTATTAAAAAAAATATATTATATATATGTTTGTGTGTGAGTGTATAAATTGTTAATACGCTGGTAGGATCAAAGATATGACAATAAAAATGCATTTTCAGCAGAAATGAAAAGTGCCACATGATCTGCATTAAACCTCATGGATTAATATTAGTCTTAGACTAAAGGACAACCTCACTGATGTTGTCCACCTAAAAAAGCTTTTAGTCCAGGACTAGGTTTTATTCACGACCCTACACGTTGACCCTACATTTGCAACTCAGCTGCGCTCCATATCTTCATGTCTAAACGCTGCACTATTTATAATGTGTCCTCGGACGTGGTGTCTCCTGAAAGCCAGTCTCCGGCGCACCGCGGTCGTCCCGTCGCGATAAATCGGCGCGTGCATTGCCCTCGTTACTTCCCAGCATGCACCGCACACTCTCTGGCCCTTTAAGTTGGGACGCATCCCATCCTTCTGGTTCCAAGCATCGTCCTGCTCACTGTAAACCATGTAGGGTTTGTGCCAGTTAGGGTGGCTGGCATGAAGCTCCTTCCGCCTCTGTGTGACCTCTGACCTGTGACCGATAAGGCAGGGCGTCTCCAGCGCTCGGCGGGCCATTCCCGACCCCACGTTCCGGACTCATATCTGTTGGGGGCAGAAATGTCCGTTTGAAATGTGCCGCGAGGGGCTTCTCGGAAAAGCACGGGAGACGCCCGGGATCTGGGCTCAGACGAGCTTTTCTCGGGCCGCGACTCTCCCCTAATCTGTTCTGAGTGGCCTGCAGGAGCGTCCGGCGAGCCGCGGGCCGCCAGCGCCGATGCCCCATGATGAGGCGGGTTCTAGATAACAGCGGGACGTGGCTGACTTCAAACGCTGTAAGCCCCCGGTGTCAGCTCTGATCAGGAGTAATGAGACGGCTCTGTTATCACCTCATTTGTTTCGGCGTAAATCTAAAAGCCTCCGCCGTAATTGTTTTGAGTTATGAAATTGCTTGGCACCGCAAGAACAAAGGGGTGGGGCGGGATGCCAGACGGGGGTAATGCCTCCTTAAAGGAGTCTAATGAGACGATGGAGCCGGGCCGCAGTCCCTCGTCTCTGCACACGCAGCGGAATCTTTACTACCGTGTTTACCGTGCAACACCAGTCAGAAGGTCTGCCGCGCCTTCTCGGCGGAGAGGATCACGAACACGAGTGGAGCAAAAGCAGAACGGGTGTCGGACCCACGGTGGCTGAGAGAAGCCATCACAGCGCCAGGTTCACCGCTTCGAAAAGCCCTACAGACGTCCAACCTTTTCAGTGTTTTTACAACATTTATTTCATTCTGGTCCGGTTCTTCATATAAAGCTCTAAAATGTCCCCTTCTGTCACATACCTTCACAACCGGGGAAAGGTGAGAAGCGCTTCTTTTTTTTCCCTTCCTAAAGGGCTATGTCGAAGCTCTGAAGCTTTCGTTGTTCCCGCTGAGTGTGGAGGGGTTCACCGCGTGGACAGAGCCCTTTCAGTCCAGAAGGTTCTGACTTCATCATTCCTCACCATTACTGACCTGATAAGGGCTCAGGAATCTGACGCTCCAGGCCAGGAGTGCGGGGCTTCTGCCCGTGGCTCTTCGTGGGAGAAAGACTCTGCATGCAACAATTCGAGTAACGCCACGAACGTATGTTCTTCTTGGCCCGCCCGCCCGTCTGTTTAGGACTGTTTATGTCAGGGTATTTTGTCTGTGGTCGCATCGCTGACGACGGCCGTCTCTCAACATGGCACCAGGACCCCGCCGCGTCGCCCGGGTGACATCTCAGACGCCGGTGTTCATGGGAAATGGCTGCAGAGAGTCCACTCAGGCCAGCATCTACCAAACAGGAACGCAGCACTAATATCTCAGCAATTACACTCTATTTCATTCTTAATTGTTCCACGAAGGCAACGGGAATCGGCCCGAGTTCAACAAGATCGCTGTTGCATTTCAACAAAAAGAACAAGTAGACGCACCCAGCATGGCTTGTGTTGCGAAAGGCAAAAAATGTCCAATGCAAAACAGATCTCAAACACCCGGAAAACATTTATGGATCTCCGCGACTGCTTTGCATTTAGAAACGTAAAGAGAAAAGAAGAGAAGAGAAAAGAAGAAGCACTCGCAGCAAATCCACTGGAACCAGACGTCTTTATTCTTCCTTCCATCATCGGCAGGTCCGTCGCATAAATCCAGCGCCTAATGAACGCTGTAAATAAACCACTTTAACAAGATATGAAATCTGGGAAAGAAAGAAATAAACGGCCTAACGCGAACCATGCAGCGTGACTCAGGCTGAGTGGGGCCGTGGTGAACTTCACAAGAGGGAGAAAAATCGCATTTGTCACGCTCCCAGTGTGCGGTTATGGGATTCTTTTTTGGGGGGGGGATTTGTTTACCAACAGCCCGGTAGTGCGGGGGTCCATAAAGAAAAGGCCGAAGGGCCAGCGGGCATCCCGTTCCGCTTGTAGGTGACAGGCTCGGGGAACGGGACGGAACGTTCCGGCGCTTTGTTTACGACTTCACAGGGCCACCCATCGCTGCGCTGTTTACATCGGCTATGACCGAAAATCATCGTTCACACACGAGAAAAGCCACACGCAGCCTCTGTCTCTGTAAATACTGTCAGGAAACATGGCCGCCCGGCCACACCGCCCATCCTCGACCGGGCCTTTTACATCATTATTACCTTATTTACCTTCTTTTAATGGAATTAAACACCAGCGCTTGTCATTTAGACGCAAGATCTCCCTTTATACATTTGTAATTATGCTGTTTTTAATTGTTCTACGTGGACATGCTCCATGTTAATTAGATTCTAATTATAGATCTGTAAGGATCTATACGCTTCTAGCTGACTTTTCTGTTTAAGTTTACTTCGATTGCTACTCGTGTAATTCTTGTCCAATTTTTTTTGTGTGTGAATGTGTCTTTTAACCATAATTTGGTAAACGTACACCAACTAGTTCACGTCAGTAACTACATGCCAAGTAGTTCCATTATTTTACAGATTAATTCAACTTTAAAATAATTAAAAAATATAAATGTTTATTTTAAATATGTAAAAAGTTGGGCTGTCAAACTTGAATTGCTTTGAATAGTTTAAAATATTGAATTAAAATGAATTATTGATGTCGCTGGGTGTGTCTGGCATGAAGGGATCTTCACAGCCGCTCAGCATGCAACAAACGAGACTGATCGACCGGCATTTTGGGAAAATCGCGCAAAATGGTTTTAGTGGGAAAACTGGCACCCGTTTTACATCTCCAGACTGGACCTGTAAGCACAGGGCCCCGCGGCCCCAATCTGTCCCACGTTAGCGGGCACGAGGTGAGCGTGGGAGGTGTGAGTCGGAGCTGGGCTCCCTCGAAGACCCGGGCCTTTTCCCAAGAGCCTCGCGGTGATGGGCAGTGTGTGCGGTTTAATGGCGGGATTAACCGAGACGCCGACTTTTTCTGCAACTGTGACGCGATTGCCAGGGAGGATATAAACAATCACATTACTATCTTCAGACTGTGATATTCATCTCTGGCGCTCGCGTGGCCAGAAATATTTATATTCCGCCCCTCTCTGGGAAGCTTGTTCCTCGTGTTCGGAACAATCAACACGCCGGCGTCGGCGCTTCTTGTACAAATACATCCGCGATGAAGCCGTGCTTTAGGGAGAGGCCACGCCCAAATATTTATACCCAGGCTGAAGTGGCCAATGTGGCTGTCACGTCACATGACGGAACGTCACCATGCTTGACAAGGTGGCCTGTGAGGAATCACGCAGACATGCCTGGTTCATTTGTGTGTGTGTGTGCTTTTTTACGGGTGTTGAAACGAATCTCGTAATCGATGCATCGTGATGCAATGCAGAACGGAATCAATGGTACCATAATGACCTAAAATCTGATACCGTTAAGGTTCTAGTTTGAAAGTAGTGCCGGTAGAGACTGTGGCGGCCTGTGTGGCGCCGATCCGGAGTTCGGAGGAGTTCGGCCTCTTCCAGACGGACCCTCGAAACGAACGCCTTTTACTTTCACTTTGCCGTTCTCGTGATGCTGGAGTTCGTCAGGAACGGAGACCGAGACAACATCGCATGCAGCGTTTATTTGTTCGGACGTCCGCGTGAACGAGGCCTTAACTCTCATCTCACTGTCGGATTTCGTAGAAGAATTGATGGCATTGAGTTCTGTGTCTGTATCCAACTTTTAACATAGAACAATAGTGGTTTGTGAGGCCGATTGCGCCTCTATCGGCTGCTAATTGACCTGATTGGACTGTCTTCGTTTGTGAGTTTGCAGGGTTTGATGAGCGTCTGTGCAGGCAGAGCGGGCTGCGCGGGTGGGCGTCCTTCGTGGCTGCCGGGCTCATGGCGCAGCGCTCGCACCTCCGCCGGACACGGCCATTTTACGACCCCCCCCTGCAGTTTATGGCCCCGCTGAAGTGTTGGCTGTCATTAGGCAGGAGTAATAAAATCACCCAAAAATGCACATTAAACTCGCTCATAGCTGCCGTTGTTCAGCAGCACACACATGTGACATGTCATGGCAGATTTATGTAAGTTTTTCAGGAGTCCGCCACTTGCATGCATTACGTGCTTCGCAATTCTGAGCTCTGATCGTGTCTGATCAGCAAAAATGGCCACCGATGCATGTTTTTTTGGCGGTGTGCAGGGCCGCGTGTGTGCAGAAAACCGCCACCAAGCAGCCCAGAGGCAGCCAGACGTCGGGGTTCGAGCCGCCAGCTTCCACCGACGGGCCAATTATGTCATCAAGCTCGAGAGGATGAGTGCAGGTACACACAAGGCTTTGTGCACGGAGGTAGCTCTGCGCCAATCTTCCCGACCGTCACCCCAAGCAGACATGTGACAGAGAGAGTCCCTTTTTTATAGACCCTCGTCTGGGATCGGGACCATAATCACCACGCCCCCGTCCACCCCCTCCACCCCCTGCTCTTCCTTTGTCTCTGTTGCATGGCTGGAATATTTGGGCAGATTTTATCTCCTGTGTTTGGCTGCACGGAGAACAGAAGGGGTGGCCATGGACCGTCTGGCCTGTACGAGAAGACTAGCCATCGAATGAAAATACATGAAGGTTCTGTGGTGAGCAGTGGCCCGACTGAACTTTACTGAGTCTGTCCTCTAAACACACATTAAATTGCATTAGGAATCTTCTGCAAACCGGCGGGAGAATTTCATTTCAATCGGCCGTATTTCAGAGTGATTCAAGACTATTCTGAACCAGAGAGTGTCAGTTTAATCATTCAGTATATATAATAATACCAACCGTTAATGCCCACAACTGCAAATATATAGATCAGGGTTAAATGCACCTTTCATGTGCCTGTGTGAATATGCTCTGTGTCTTATTTGTTTCTTGTATTGCTGTAGGCAATTTTAAATGAAGGTTGCAGTTAGTTAGTTGAAATTTAGATGCAGCATTTTTTGCTGTGAAAAAAAAAAGAGCAAAATTCATTCAAATTCAATTATGGCCAAAAACTGTGTTTAATTTAAAACGACAGTAATAGCAGGGCTGAAAAGTGAGTGTCGCTTTTTCATTTTGTAATGGTGCAGAAGGAAAGAAGAAGTGTCCATGTTCCCCTGCTTTCCGGGGGGGAGGATGCGATGCCCCAATAATCCAAACATCATGCGTCCCTGTTTACTTCGCCATTGCAGCCTGACACTCGCATGCCAGAACGCGGGGCATGTGCATGATCGCTGCGATAGCCTGACATTAAAAAACACGAGGTCTGCATTTCCAGATGTTTCCCGCCGGACACACGATGTTGAACATTAGGAGCTCTGCGGCTGATTGGCTGGGATCGAATATTTTGGTCACATAAGCAACCTCTGGAGCCTTTTGCAGAGGCCTGTGTCATTACGATTTTTATTTTCACTGGTTTATTTGTCTGTCTTTTCTTTGGTTGTTGTCCTTGGGTTTTTCGGCCCTGGTGTGAGGCGGCGGCAGCAGATGTTCTCTCTTCTGCACACTGCTTTCCATCAAATAAAAGTGCATTTCGTTTAAAATGTGAATGCTCCTCCTGTCGAAGTGCGCTGTAAGATTTACGCGACGACGTGCCTGCAGTACCACCTCTGACCGTCACGGGGCGCTGCAGGTTAATGCTGGAGCAGAATTCCAGCCTGAAAGTTTGCTCTTTTTTTTTTTTTTTGATAGTCCATAACGGATATTTGTCCATCGTTGCGGGACGCATGGGTGAAAACTCCAGCTGCGGACGCAGGGAGCGGAGTGGCCGATAAAGCAGATAAAGCTGGAGGACGCGGAGACGGTTCTGTTTTATCGGCGCCCATTAACTTTGGGAACTTTATCCCGCGAGTTGTGCAAATGCGGCCTGCTCGTTCTCGCCCTTTGAAGTCCGCTCGGAATAAATCGAGCCAATTTCGGTATCGGGGAGCTGTTTAAACAGCTGCTTGGCCCGGTGAAGGATGTTCTGGGGTTTTCGTCTTCATTAGTGCTCCTTTTCGTTCTCGGGAATCATTAAAGCGGATTACAAATTCATGTCCGATCTTCACTCTATAATTCTCCCTACGTTTTGCTCGGCGACGTTTGCTCCCCTTTTGATCTTTCCACTTTTAAACGGCCATAAAATATTTTTTTCTCGAGGACCTGTTTGAACTCAGCCGGCTATTTTTACTGCTCATTGTCGGTGAGAAGGGCGGTTGCGCCAAAAAAAAGAGGTTTATTTTCGGCACCCTGTCTGTGCCTATGTAGGTTCATCATGATCTTATGTTGCTGCGTCCCAAAAGGACCCTGGGGCTTTCGCAGGGGATCTTCAAAGGGGGTAATGCCCTAATTATTACATATGTGTGTGTGTGTATATATATATATATACACATTGAACACATTTTATAAGTGGTCAGAAACTTGTAAATAACTCATGAAAGAATAAAGTTACATTAAAACCAAGCACACCATTGATTTTCTTATGAAATTATTCCAATAAATTTGATGTGTCACATGACCCTCTTCCTATTGAAAAAACAAAAGTTGGATCCAAGATGGCCGACTTCAAAATGGTCACTATGGTCACCACCCATCTTGAAAAGTTTGCCCCCTCACATATACTAATGGGCCACAAACAGGACGTTAATATCACCAACCATTCCTATTTTATTAAGGTGGATCCATATAAATGTCTGTGTGTGTGTGTGTATATATTTTTATCCAGTTAACCAAAGTGATAAAACCTGACTCGTACTGTATAGTTTGACAGTGGGGAGGGTCATTCGGGGGTCAGCTCCAGATCCCGAACATGGCTGTTAACTGAAAGTGAGCGGCGGCGGCGGCTCCCGTCGGACGGTGGCCTCAATTACGCGCCCGGGCCGTAATTTAGCTGTGCATGAGGTGAAATGTTCCGGGCCTCCGTGGCTTAGATCCTTCATGCCTGTGATGATCGGCGCGGTTACCACGTCTCCCGAAGCCAGTCGACACGATCAGATTGCACGTCGCTGATCGGATCCACATGCTGGAGACATTGATCATATCTCCACATGCACTCCTGGTCCTCGGCGGCGTGGACGCGTGGAGTCCAGGCCCGCTTTAACAACAGTCATACGGACCAGCTTTAAAGCCACCACTTATTAACTATATTGTACCTAGTTAATGTCTTTTATCGGCAGTTTACACCTCGTTCATCTGTAATATGGGGTCACGTGGAGAAGGGCAGAACTGCGACTGAATCTATCATGAAAAAAGGTCATAAAAAGTTGTTATGAAAGCAGCGTGTGAAAATGCAGAATGAACTCTGTTACATCGATAGTCCAGAGTTGGGGAATAATTCTGCAATTCATTTTTAGATACCCACGATAATGATGGTTCAATCTGGGATGTATATTGGAGGACTACTTTCTATTATACCATCTTTATATTTACATAATTGAAGAAGGAAAAATCAGCAGAAGTACAATTTGTTTTGATATTTTCTGATATTTTTTTAAATTATGAATACCCTGAAGTCAGGTCTGTGAGCGGATCTGTGAGCGCATATTTGTCTTGCAGCATCTGCAGTTTTAATGCTGTTTTCTTTTCGCCTGTCGGGAGCTTTTCGTGTGGAAGTGAGTCATTTACGCAAGTCGGGCAGGGGAGCTGACACGGGCCGGGAGTTTAACGGCAGACTTTTCCCTGCAGAATCCGGGACGTCTTTCATCTTCTTCTTCTTCTTTTAACTCTTCGACCAGCAGAGGTGGGATGTGGGCTGCACTTGCAGAACTTCAGTGAGTTACAAATGAGAAAATAAGATAAATTATTATATATAGTATTCTTCACCAATCAGCGTTGAGTGGGCGTGGTCATCACTGATTATGGTGTGTGGCCCCTGATAATAAAAGTCTAAAGTAATCAAACTAGACTTTATAATCAAACTAGACTTTTAAATGTATTTGAATGTCTTTAAAGCACTCAGCTTTATATTTCACCGTATTACGTGGTTTATTTAATGACCTCGACTGAAGGAGTGACTCAGTTGATCGGTTGATGTCATTGCCATCGTGATTCATTCTGCTTCAGCTGGCTGAGAGGGGGTTAAAGCCACGCTCTGCCCAAGTGAAGTGTTTTTTTTTTTTTTTTGGAGAGGATGCTATATTCATTAAGATTTTTCCTTCCTCCCATCCACCTCTCCAACCATCTGAGACGCCATTATGGCTTTTCAGGCTGCTTCCTGCTCCGGGTCCATTCTGCACTCCTCCACCACACAAAAGGTGGCTCCACTCAGAGCTGCAGGGTGGAGGGGCTGTTTTCTCTCTCAAATTCAAGTGTGTGTGTGCGTGTGTGTGTGTGTAGGTCTGCATGTACGCTTCTGTCTGCACATGTTTGCATCCATATCTGGGCACATGCGTGTGTTGTGGCAAATAATAACCATAATGCCTCTAATAGCACTGATAAACTGTATTTCTATGTTTGTTTGTCTGGTAAATGCTGTAAAGGTCTGATATTACTATGTTTGTGTGTCTTTATGTCCTCACCAACAAGAAATCCAAACACAATAAAACTCGTTGTGCCGTTCACTGTCAGTCCCTTCTGTCATCAATATTTCATCATATGAATTCTTATCTGGTACGAGGGTATTTTTGGTTCAAGGGCAAATTTGGAATTTCAGTAAACAAAATTTGGACCAAACGTATGATGAACACTTTCATGTGTACTTAAAAGACATTTTTAACAAAAACATGTTGAATTGATAAGCAGTTTGGTAGACAGTAAGTTTTGCCCCTCCAGAGTGGGTAATACGTCAACTCATTATGATTTAGAAATGTGCGCTTGTCATAAAACGTTTCAGTGGCACACATAATGGGTGTCCTTTGCATTACAAATTATACAGGACAGGCCAAAAGTTTGGACACCTTCTCATTCGATGTGTTTTCTTGATTTTCATGACCATTTACGTTGGTAGATTCTCACTGAAAGCATCAAAACTATGAATGAACACATGTGGAGTTCTGTACTTAACAAAAAAAGGTGAAATAAGTGAAAACATGTTTTATATTCTAGTTTCTTTGCTCTGATTACTGCTTTGCACACTCTTGGCATTCTCTCGATGAGCTTCAAGAGGTCGTCACCTGAAATGCTTCTCCAACAGTCTTGAAGGAGTTCCCAGAGGTGTTTAGCACTTGTTGGTCCAGCTCACCCCAAACCATCTGGATTGGGTTCAGGTCCAGTGACTGTGGAGGCCAGGTCTCCACTTTTTGTTAATTATATAACATATAACTGAAAATATATGTGTTCATTCATAGTTTTGATGCCTTCAGTGAGAATCTACCAAAGCAAATGGTCATGAAAATAAAGAAATCACGTTGAATGAAAAGGTGTCCAAACCTTTACTGTATATTGTTAAAAAAAATGATCATTACAGAAATTGTACGTAGACAACATAGGAATGAGATTCATTTCCTACACAAAACAATATTGAGAGAAAAAGTATCTTTCTAATACTATAACACGTATTAAACACTTTCTTCATGCTTTATGTTATAATAATTCTTGTGTACCTGATATATGAATTAACCGCGACAGCCCTGAATGACTCTGATGGCTGAATTCGGGTGACACTGTATGATTCGTGGTGGAGGTGTGTGGTTTTTTCGCATTGTATAGAATCCCCATTGGTGTGGCAGGCTGTGGTGCACAGTGCACTGCAGATGTCTGAGCGTTGTGTACTGAAGCTGCACTACACTGGAAGTCTTCAACAGATTACTGATGATCTGGTTACAGCGACACCTGTCAATCAATGGACAATGCTCTGTAAGAAGCAAAATAACCCGGATATTCGGCAAGTTGGAAGTTGGACACAGACAGACAGACTGACCTCGTGTCTGCACTGATGACTCTGTTCCGGAACTGTCTGGGGCGTCTCGGATGTTTTAGAATCAGAGTTTTGACAGGCCTGCTTCCTGCTCACACATCGGGCCGAGTGTAGTGCGTCCAAAATCGGTCTCCAGGCGGCCGGAGAACATGCTGGAATGTGGAGATCACCGCCCCCAGCGCGGCCCGGCCATCCCCGTCCTCGCTCTGCTCATCCTGGGGTGAGTCCGTCTGAGGAATGGGGGCCTGGGGGCTGGGGCCGGCACATCTGGAGAGGGGCACAAACAAATACTGTGTGTATGGATGCTGGAACAGAGGCTGTGAGGACTTGTGTGAGTTTAAACTAGGGCTGCGGAGTGATTAATTCGAGATATTTAAAGCATTGTTATAAATGATCTTTGTTAATGCAGCTGTGGTTTGTTCACTATAAAACTCACATATGCGTTCCAGGGTGGGCGTGTCAACAGTGCAGGGTGCACACGAACGGCAACCAATCAGAAAATTGTCGCCGTAACGATACAGCCACACTTGTCCCTGTGATGGTTTAATATTGCGATATTGCGTGTGCTGGCTTTAGATAATTCCCGCCACAGCTGTGGTCCAGGTCTGCAGTGCGATGCTGTTTCAGGCCGATCGCTTTGACCCTGCAGATGTGTCCAGGTCTCCGCAGCGCCTGTCCTCCTGGTGCGCTGAACGGTGTGGAAATGCCACTGGCGCAAAGTCGTGGCCAGCCGAGAGGTTTACGTTTGCGTGTCCGTCACTGTCTCTGAACAGATGTTAAAAGTTGAGGACAGCATGCGGCTTATGAATGATTTTATTTATGATTTTTTTGGAAAGAAAAGATCCCATTATTCAGCGGGGGAATGATAAACTGTTTACATGTATATCACTATCTCTGAGAGCAGAGAGTAAACACAGGAAAACCCCACACACACCAGTATAAATCAGACACACTACAAAAACGACATCATTTTCTACAGTTTGTGTTACACAACGATAAAACTAATTGGCACGCTATTGATGACATGCATGATTACGGTTTGCAACTTTGCATGCAACGAATCCGACTTCTACTGGACCGCAGACCTGTGACAGTGGTGATGAAGAGCCGTCCACTTCCAGACCGCAACCAGGTCGGGTATGCACGTGCAGATATGAATTATATGAGAAAATGTTTAAACGCCCCCAGGCCACGCCTCCCATTCATCACCCCTTTAACCCTGCTCTTACCTCTGCTGCTTGTTCTGGGACGCCCCTCATACAATAAATCGGCGGACACTCACTGCTGATTGGCCAAAGTGTCTAATGAAATAAAATCTCTGCCCTACTGCACCAGTGGTCTGTTACTGAGCAGTATGGATCTATATGTAGGTTCACGGTTTTAAATTGTTTAAATCGAACACTTTGTCAAGGGTTATCCCATATTTACATTACCCATATTGGGATATTCTGGCTTTACGTTTGCTTCGAGAACGTTTCGAGTGTGTTGTCACTGGGCTGGGTTTATGCGACCATCGGTCCAAAACCAACACGGGGCCCGGAGATGGAGGTAAAAGTGGCCGAGAACCGGGCTGGAAAGTCGCTCCTCGGTTACAACTTCGCCTGTTCTCACGTCTGATATTTCCCCTCTTGGTTGTTGATCAGACGTAGCCGCGACCTTTCGGGGGGGGTGAAAAGGGTCTTGGACCATCGCACAGGGATGCAGTTAATGTTCTTCCTCAGGTGAAAAGTCTTTTTTTCCCCGTTCTGGTTCCTCTCCCTGTCGCCCCGAGTTTTACATACTGGATAAATCCGCGGTAGGGAGGACGCATTCCTCACATCGAGATCCACCGAAGGCCGTATCTGGTCTCAGATCTGCAGGGCTTTGAAATGAGAATGTAATTTTAGGAAATTGGACGAGAGGAGGAAGCACCCGGCACATCCTGTTATATCCCTGAGTGTTTGATTAGTATCTGCTGCGGGGGGGGGCTGATGCTAAAACTAGCACAGTTGCTGGGTGATTCTCACACACACACACACACACACACACACACACACTTCAGCAGCACTCACGTGTGTCCTGGACGTTATGCGTCTGTCCCTCTGTCCAACACTAATAAACACCGGCATATAGTGTTGGACTCGGGCTTTTCCCTCCTGTGTTGCGGCGTTCTGGGGGTGGGTGTAATTTGCAGCTCACCGACAGTTTAAAGGGACGGAGCCGAGTGATGGTCGGGCTCGGTGACGGGTCACGCGGCAGGACGCCATGGCGAGAAATACGACACATTCCGGCCCTGCAGATGAACCAAAACAGGCCCGGTTCCACGATTCGTGGGAATTATCCGACCTCTCAGGCGGTAAATAGATATGGATTTAGTTTTACACCAACACGGTCAATGTTTAAGAGGATAATGATTTGGCAGGAGAATTTTTGCCATGATAAATGTATTAACGAATCAGTGTGATTTTTCTGTTGCTCTGTGACACCCATTAATTTACACGATGACGTTTTCTTCGCTTTTTCTAGCTCTGGAACAAGTCCTAGGCCACGTCTTTCAATCCTGGAGGCCAGACTCACACCTGGTTCTTCCCTTGTAGGGCTGTGCATATTTCCTTCTCTGATGCCACCATGCCATACATTGAATATCAGGTTCTAGGTAATTTTATGGACGTAAATCGGGTCCTCTGAGCACCTTTGGGCAATTTGTTCAGCAGATTATCAGCGTTTCTGTGTGAAGTTTACATCGGCGCTGGCGGGTCGTGACCCCTGCGTGTTGAAAAGTGCGCCCAGCTCTCCAGAGAGCCGCTTTTGAGTCACAGCTTATTAAAAAAAAACCTTCAAATTTACTTTCATGGCTGAAATGTGAAGGCGCTGGCCCCCTCGCCGGATCGGATCGGACGTGCAGTCGATCAGTCTACTGTGCCGGGATGGGTTCCATATGCGCTCCCCGTCCCGTATCGCGTTTCACTAGCAGCGGCTCTGGACGCGGAAAACAAGCCGGCATCTCGTCAAACACGGTGACCCAGCAGAGGGGAAAATGAAAAACATCACAGTGGGACTCGGCTGGGCTGGAAACCACAGATTCCTCTTCATGTCTTACGACACCTCCCACAAAAACAAACGCTCTCGTTCAGCGGAAGCCATCCTCCCTTCGGCCTCGCTGACTGTAGCGGGTAACTGAAGGCGTTTCAGAATAATGCCAGGTTTCTAATGAACCATGCCCTTTCTACACTCATCTAACCAAACGCCATTTATGTCCGTACACCGTCCAATCTGAATTTATATAACAAGGCTTTCCGTGATGCGTAGCCAAGTGCTAGTAGCCTAGTGGGTAACACACTCATCTCTGAACCAGAAGACCACAAAGTCCCAGCTTTAAACCCCACGTACTACCATCGTGTCCCTGAGAAAGACACTTAACCCTGAGTGTCTCCAGGGGGACTGTCCCTGTAACTACTAACGTCCAGTATTTACATCCCCAGGAGCTACAGAAAAGAGCTAAATCTAGTCCAAATAAGGTTGTTGTGAAAGCCTTTTCTACTTAAAAAACTAACATGTATTTTTTCATTTGTCAACATTGTTTTTATTATTAATGAATATTAATATACATAGCTTGTGATTACACATCAAATTTGTAACCAGGGGATTTATATTGTGCACACACATGCAGTAATGCAGTGAAAAACAGGTGTGTGTGCCTTTAAGATGAGCTGATGGTGTTATCACCCACAGATGGGAGATACAGTGCAAAAAACAACATGGAGAATGACTAAATTTGCATAATCGGAAGGTAGATATTTAGATATTTTTTTAAAGGTCTACTGTTTCTGGGATCTGTGCATAACTGTAGTGCCATTTCAGGGGGCGGTGTACTTTTGAAGTGAAAGTGATCCTCTGTATTTAACCATCACCCTGAGTGAGCAGTGGGCACCATGACAGGCGCCTGGGGAGCAGTGTGTTAGGACGGTACCCTGATTTGGGATTCAAACCACCAACCTTCCGATTATGGGCCCGCTTCATTACCTGCTAGGTCACCACTGCCAATGAGGTGAAACTATCATTTATGAGGTGAAACTATTTCGGGATTCGAACCAGCAACCTTCTGATTACAGGTCTGTTTCCTTATCCGCTAGGCCACCACTGCCCCCTGTTAAACACAGCAATGGATTTCCAACAACTCATAAATATTGGCATTGGCATTCTTAATTACATAACCTCAAAATTTTGCAAAACAAGTATTTTTTCCTTCTATTCAGATTAATACAATTCAGCCAAATCTGTACGATGTTGCTGCAAAACACCTAAAAGGATCATATTTCAGGGCTGCCAAAATGTATTTATAAGTATGCAGCGTGTTAAAATAAATGAACACAGCTGCGTTTTGTTTACTTCCTGTGTGGGGCCTGACCCTTGACCCGCATGCGAACCCCAGCCAGGGAACATCGCTACACACAGATGTAGATGGACACAGAAGGAGTTTTATTTACTCTCTGAATGGACCAGATCATCTCCCCGTCACTCCCAGTCTGAGCTACTGCTCCTCTCTTGTCTCGCTCATGGTCTAAAAAAAGCATAATAGCTTTGGTCCAAAGAATGACCCACAATAAATTACAATTTGAAAATAATTACATTTTATGTAATAAACAGCTAATCATTTGACGTGAAAACCAGGCCTGCATGTGGCCCAGTCTCCACGGCTGCCATTTCAGACGTGGAGATCCCAGCGCATCTCTGGGGCCTGATGATGGATCGGCCTGCCAGCCTGCGAAACGCAATCCCCCGGGCCGCTGCCCATCGCCAGAGCTCATTACCGGTGCGCTGGACACGTTCATCGCGGACGAAGGTAGTCAAGACGAGCCATTTCGCCGGTGGAAGACGAGCGCCGTGCCCTTTTTATTTTGGCCAGTCTGCGCAAGAGCGATGTTCTGGCTCAGATGTTTCTTCTCGGTGGTGAAGCATCGTGCCTCCACATTTTCACGTCACACCGTTTGGGCACGTGAGCAGAACAAAGCAAGCATTCATGCAAAAAAACCACAGCCTTAACAACCGGGGTAAAGGGCCTTGGTATTTAGGGAGCTCCTTTTACAAAAGACGGGTTTCGTAGCTTTTGTGCATCTGATAATATTGTAAATGGCTTTTGCGTTATTGCATGGGAGTCAAAAAAAGCCATCTGCTGAGATTTGATCAGATTTTTGTACAGTAGCTCCAGGCCTATTTGAGGATCTTCAGTTTCAGCCGCCCAGGAATCTACAATCCTATATAAAAATGTCCTACCACGTCCAGGAATGGACTTATTATTACTTATGGATTAATATGATGAAATTGCTGGTTGTGATGGACTTTGTTTCCGATCTGGTGAGAACGAGGATGCATCAAGATCAGAAATGGACATCCGACACCTGGCAGCAATTATGCAAAGAGGGCCGTGCGACACCCCAGTGCAGGGTGGGACAGCGGGCAACATCTGTCCGCATGACCTCGCCGACAGAACTGTGGTGACATCTGTTTGTCCGTGGGTCATCGCGACGCTGATCGCTACGTGTTAACTGTAAAAAAAAAAAAACATTAAAATCTCTCTGCCCCTCTGGCCCGATTTGCACATCTGTGCTGCGGACGTGTCGTATGAATTCCAAACGTTGAAATCCGTAAGCTGGTGTCCTGATTTTCTCGCGTAATCGGTTCGCAGATATAAAAATATCGGGGCGGAACATACTGTGATTCTAATTATTTGATTTTTCTCCTGCCGGGCCGTCCGATGATTAATGCCCTCGGCTCCAGGGAGGGTCTGCTGTAATACTTGCGACTCCGGGCCTCACGTTTTCACCCTTTCACAGCACAAATCCCTGGGATTTCTGGGAAAGAGGGATTTTTTTTGCGCCTTTTATGGCGCCTTTTGCCTTGGTGCTAAGTGGCATATTACTTCATGCAGAACTAAGCTTTCAGTGCACAATCAAGACGTTCATGGTCTTCCCTGCATGGAAGTACACAGGATGTTCAGTGCAGCAGAACTACATGACACGGACAACAATACAAGACGATATAAGACAAAAAACGCAGGTGAGGCATGACACTGGAAAATAGACAGAAACTAGGCTAGGATATCAAAATAGAAAAAGTAAAAAATAATAAATTGTCAGTGCAAATGAAAATTAAAATGCTGCGGCACAGCACACGATGACATGGGTCCTCTGTATTTAACCCTCACCTTAAGTGACAGTGGGCCGCCATGACAGGCGCCCGGGGAGCAGTGTGTGGGGACGGCGCTTGATCAGAGGAGCCTCAGCTCCACCTTGGTGGCTCGGCTTGTTCGTACCGACAACCTTACGATTACCCGGTAGGCCACCAGAGTCCCTAGATGTGCAATGCAGTATAAAAGTTCTAAATAAATAACCCCTTAAGCATTAAGTGCACATATTGTTGAAACACTAAAGAATGAGTTACGGACAGTACATGAGATGTGCGTTGCATAGAAAAGGAGATTAAACGTGGCAGCAGCAGTGCGAGTATGTGCTTGGGAGTTCTTCTCTAAAATTACTACAAAATGCACACGCCCGTTCGTAGCAGAGCAGCGGGAGAACAAGTTTAAAATCTTTGTGATTGATGCTTGGGGCTCGACAGAAACCGGAAGTGGCTGCTTGCTGGTTATCTGTGTGTTGGAGACGAGGAACTAATTACCAGGGGTGGTAGTAGCCTAGTGGGTAACACACTCGCCTATGAACCAGAAGACCCGGGTTCGAATCCCACTTACTACCATCGTGTCCCTGAGCAAGACACTTAACCCTAAGTTGCTCCAGGGAGACTGTCCCTGTAAAATACTGATTGTAAGTCGCTCTGGATAAGGGCGTCTGATAAATGCTGTAAATGTAAATGTAAATTACCCACCCAGCCCTTTTTGTTGGTGTGTGATTATATCTGACGCACACGAGACAAACTTTACTGATGTTTCCATGGACAAAGGTGCTCAAATGACTGACAGTTTCTGTTACGGCTATTTAACACACTTCGATAAGACTTGGGCTCTAATTTTTTCTACCTATTCTCACCCAACCTGGCAACACTGAGGGCGAGGTCCTCTCTGTCCCTTCATCCTTCATCCCTTCAGATTTCATCACCCTCAGCAGACATCACAAATGTGTTTTCTGTCATAGTCACCTGCAGACCAGGTCTCCTACCAAACCAGGCGTGCAGATGCCGTATGAAACACACTGCATTTGATTTTGGGGCAAAAGAACAAACTTATAAATGTTGCGGTAAAATATCTCTCTGGCACATTTACATTTTTATATTTACAGCATTTACCAGACGCTCTTATCCAGAGCGACTTACAATCAGTAGTTACCGGGACAGTCCCCCCCTGGAGACACTCAGGGTTAAGTGTCTTGCTCAGGGACACGGTTCTTCTGGTTCATAGGCGAGTGTGTTACCCACTAGGCTACTACCACCCTATACACGACTTAACAAGCCTGACTTCCTCTGTTTTTATGCTTTATGGGTTATTAACAGATTAGTGATTTGTTGGAAGAGTGGCGGTTGAATAAAGTGCAGTGGGGTTTCAGCATGGGACAAGGCTCTAGACTAAAGTTTGAATTTTTTTTTATCACAGGAAGTCGAGGTTTGTGCGTCCCATGAATCACACGCCCGGGCTGTTTTCGGATCGACCCGGTCGGCGCGTAACCAGATACCAGGAGGCAGTGCTGCGTAAGCCGGAGCTGTTAGACTAACGTGGGCCGTAAACATTTACTACCCGTCCTAAAGCAGGTTGTCGGTGCGCCGCGCCGCGCCGCGCCGAGGCCGCCATGCGTGGCCCGGCTTTATGTCTCGTGGCTGCCGCCGCTGCCGGCTCTCCCCTCCCTTTTATGGCCCTTATCTTTGTTTGTGTGTGATTGCACGGAGTCTCAGGACCTCCAGCAGCAGCACGGCGCCTGCTGTTATCGCCACGCATCGGCCCGTCTTACCCACGCCGAGAGGCACGTGCTCCCGTTCGCCCGCCCACTTCCTGTCCGCACCGCCAGCCGGCCTCCACCATTGCCCCCCGCCAGAAGACATTAAAGACGCACCGGATCGCTCAGCGTGATTTTTTTCGGGTTTTTTTTTTTTTTTTTTTTGTGCTGGTAATCAGATCAGCGCCAAGGCCGGAGCATCCGATCCACCTGCGGCTCAGCGTCTCAGTTACGGCCGATCAATAGACGCCTCAGAGCCACACACCGCCTCCGGTCAGCCCGGAGGGGCGGTGGGGGTGGTGGGTCTGGAGAGCTGGTAAAAATAAGGGCTAAATAAGACCTAGATCAAGATTTTACACGTGCAACCTTTTGGCATGAATGTCATGGCCATTTGAGACATTTTACCCAAATTCGCTTACCACGCTGACAAAGTAAAGTGAAGTCTGTTATGCAGCTTTAAACAAGACAGGTGAAAACAGCATCAGAAAATGTTGATTGACCTGATGCTTTACTGATCAAATCTATGAATGAACACATGTGGAGTTCTATACTTAACAAAAAGTGGAGACCTGACCTCCACAGTCACCGGACCTGAACCCAATCCAGATGGTTTGGGGTGAGCTGGACCCCAACAAGTGCTAAACACCTCTGGGAACTCCTTCAAGACTGTTGGAGAAGCATTTCAGGTGACGACCTCTTGAAGCTCATCGGGAGAATGCCAAGAGTGTTCAAAGCAGTAATCAGAGCAAAGAAACTAGAATATAAAACATGTTTTCACTTATTTCACATTTTTTTGTTAAGTACAGAACTCCACATGTGTTCATTCATAGTTTTGATGCCTTCAGTGAGAATCTACCAATGTAAATGGTCATGAAGATAAAGAAAACACATCGAATGAGAAGGTGTCCAAACTTTTGGCCAGAAATAATATAGTGTGAATAAGATGATTCTAGGTTTTGGACCATCACAGTATTTCTTATAAGATTATTATCATTTTTAAAGGAGTAAAGGCTTCATAAGGCTCAATAACCCTCCGTGACTGATCTCTGACATGCGTGTAATGGAGATAAAGAGGAGGGTCTCTGGCTACACAGGGACCTGGGTGAATGAAGGTGCGAAGGCGTGTCGACCGGCCCTTTGTGCGGCTGTCAGGCCGCGTTGCCTGAGGGGCATCTGGAGCCGCCCTCCCTGCACGGTCGCCCCGTGAGTGGGCCAGTGGCCGCCGGCTGGCAGGACTGCCGGTAACAGATACGGTCCGAGGGGCCTGACCCGCGTCCCGTAATTACCTGGCCGCGCATAAAGGTGGCTTGTTGCTGCGGATAGTGGCCACATTCAGGCCTCCTGGAGCCCATTCAACGAGAAAGGGACTTTTATCAATGCTGATAGCGGCCTAATCCTGCGACCCCTGCACCTCAGAACCGCAAGCTCCGCCCACAACAAACGGCCAGAGCCCCACCTGGCCGCCTCCTCCACCTCCCCTCGTCCACAGGGTGCCTTTATTTTCCCGCCGCTCGAAGGGGGGAAGGGCAGCGGCCGAATGAAAAGGTGCGATTCACCAAAAAAAAAAAAAAAAAAAAAAACCCTTTAAAGGCTTCTTCCTCCCGGTTCCCAGTGAAGCGGCGCCGAGGCGCGCCGTCGGGAGCGGGAACGGCTGCGTTTTCTATCTCCTGCCGTCCCCGTCTTCCGCCGACCGCCGCCGCGTTCGGCCTCGCCAGATTTATCGCCCTTCTCCGCCCTCGGTGCCTTCACGGCACTTCGGGGAGCAAAGCCCTGAGATTGCTTCAGCACATGGAGTGATTCATGTCTCCGTAGCACGCGGGACAACTTCCTCCGATAAGGCGCGGCGTGTGATGCCAAAAACTTGTGTTCCATCACGAGGCTGATGGGATGTCAGCCGTGGGCGTGGCGGCGGAGGGTCGAAACAGCATTACGGACCGCTCCGGCTCGGCCCCGGGGCCTTTCGTTTCCTGTCAGCGTTTATTTGTGCAGATGGGTTTCGGCGCTGGAAGACGATACGCGCCTCACCTGGCCGCCGGGAGGACAGAGGGGGCCATTGTTGATTCATCGGACAGACAGATTGACCCGGGCGAGCGCGCCTCCGCAGACCGGTGACCCGGGGTGACAATGGGAAGGTGAGGAGAGGGAACCCCGCCGGGGGACGACTCGGCCCCCGCCCTCGCGCCTGGGGACCCTCCGCGGCCGCAGCTGCTCTGGGACGGAACGTTACCAAAGTAACACTGACTGCGAAAGGAAAAGCAGTGAACTTATATTCCCCGATTTACCGATCCCATCCAAACTAAAGTGAAGTGATTGTCACTTGTGACACACAGCAGCACAGCACACGGTGCACAGAGTGAAATTTGTCCTCTGCATTTAACCCATCCCCGCACACACACACACACACACACACACACACACATATATATATATATATATATATATATATATATATATATATATATATACATACACACACACACACACACACACATACACACACACACACACATACATACATACATACATATATATATATATATATAAAATAATGTCAACATCTCATATGGTGTCAAAGGTCATTCTGCAGTTAAGAAGCTCGGTTATGCTCACAGCTGACCTGGTATACAAGGGCGGGTCGGGCGGGGCAGGACCCTTCAGGGCTTTTAAAGATTTTAACGGGTGAATAAAATGAATGCCAACACGCCGGTGGACGGTGAGGCCGCGCTCCGCACCCCCGAGAGATGAGGGACGGAGGGGCTTCTGACCCACATGTAGAGCCTATTACGCTAATCCAGCCCAGTGGTGGCGAAGGCCTTGTTCAAAGTATCAAAGTGCTGCCCAGAAAGAGCTGCTTTTATTCCTGGCCGGTCCTCGGTTTATACGGTTAACAACCAGGTTTCCGTCCTCTTCGCGTCTGATGCATGCTGGGCCGCCGGGAACATTAGTGGGGAAAATACGAGAGAGTTCTTTAAATCGGCACGGGCCGCATGCGTTACCCCCGGTGAGAAGGGCCGGGAAATGTGTTTATAATAAAGCCGCAGGACGTGCACACGCAGAAACGGCGAGAGACTAACGCCCGGCGATGCTCCCTCCTGTTTACAATTCGCCGGAGACATGGCCGCTCGTGAGGGAAGAATCCCCTTTCGTCCGTTCTTTCTCTCGGCACACGTGTTCCTGATAAAGAGGCTAATTTGCCCCGCCCGAGTCCGAACAGGCGAGGAGTAATGAAAGGCCGCGGAGCGGAGCCACTGTGGGCCGCGGACGGGCGGCCCGGGAGATGAAAGCGGCCCTTCGCGCTGTTTACTCTCAGGGACGACAGCCAGAAAGGGCCGAGGACAGAAGACTTGATCTGGTCTGCGGGGAAATTCGCGGATTTGCCGTCGCGTTCCAGACGCTGCAACTACAGGGGGAGACGAACAACAGCGTCCTAAATGTCTTCAGAGCGGCAGTTTCTCAGAAGCCTTTTAAAACGTCAGATAAAATTACATACGAAATATAGTTGTTTTATTTCGCAACATTTGCACACTTTACATGAAGAATGTTATGCTGTTGAAAGGAATAAAATAAACTCTGAAACAAAAGATTTGATCAACTGCATGGTAGTTCATGCATGACCTCATAATGGTATTAGAATTATTTTTAGTGTCTGCATATATGAAGAATTCCTTTAGGTTTTGAACTTTAAGTGTTCAATTTGCTATTTAAAAGTGAATGAAAAGTCCAACGAATAGGGGCAGAATTTCACCAGACACATTGAGAGGTTAAAATGTAAAAGAGACCAGAGTGGGCCGAGTTCGGGTAGATAAGTTTAAAGTCGTGCATGTCGCTTCTCTAATCTAACCTGATATGTTCATTGGACTTCAACTACAATTAAGTGTGACAAAAACGTCCATAAAACAGCAGAGTGTTAAAGGCGGTCGTGTCTGGTTTTACGTAAAGCCCCTGCCCTGACGTCCAGCTGGTAACGGGTGGAGGGCCTGGGCCTCGGCCGTAATCAGAACCAGTCCTCCCCTCGGGCCGAGCCAAGGGCCAAACTCTCCCCTCATTTCCGTCACCTCAGACCCGCCGGCAGCCACATCAGGCCGGCCGGATGACAGAACCAAATCCGCTAAATGAATGATAAACAAACGCGAGCGCAGAACCCGAGCGCTCCGCCCCAGACAGCCCCGGCGGGGGAGATGTTTAACGTGCGCTCTGCTCGCTGGTCGTTTCTCCTCGGGCGTCTCTCTCTCAGCGGGCCCTCGTCTCGGGAAGATTCCATGGGAGTTTAGCAGGACGTCAATCACTTGGTCCCTCGTGGCCACGTCCCGTTCCAAACGCCGCGGCAAAAGGAAGATTAAAGCTGCAAAATATGCCACAGATTGCTATAGATTTCTCGCCAATTCGTGATGGACCATTACGTCCCAACTAATAAGTATGTATTATCCCGCGTTTTAATCCGCTGAGTGATGAGACGGAGAGAGAAGGAGGAATGCCATGCGGGGACTCCGCCTCTCCCTCTCCGGCCGTGAGGGATTGCAGCGCTTACCGCCGGGCCCTGACAGCCGAGCCAGGGCAGGAAAACCGCCATACACTTTCGGCTAAAGGATTTCCTCCGAGCTGCTGATTTCTACTGGGAAATCTAGCGCTGCTCCCAAAATTGCATCCGGAAAAATGTTTATCTTGTGTTTTCCTTTTCTCCCCCCGCCCCTTTCCTCCCCTAGTTGGATAAATGATTATTCTTCTAACCTCTGACACTCATTGAACCCAATTTCATTTTCCCTCCCGGTTTTTAAGCTCCCTTGGTGTCTGTCGGGCATTAATATGAGCGGCCCTCGCATGGGTCCGTAATCTACGGATCCTGGATGTGCAGCGCGATCAGATCATGATTATTTTCAACACTCGGACGATTAAAATGTTGTCTGTAGTGCCACTCCGCCAACGGCTGCAGATTCCATCGTCTTGATTGAATGCGGGATAGAAAAACTGGTACTTCATAGTAGCAGGCTCTTTCAAAGGCGCGCTGGGTCTGAATTGGAACATGGTGTTCATAATTATACCTTCATTACTGTGTAGAATCAGCCTTTAAGTCCAAAATGGGGTCTTCATCGGGTCTATCGTAGCCCAGAATGGACAAACCAAACATTGGCACTAGCAGGGAAGGTTTGTTAAAGTGAAGTGATACACAGCAGCACAGCAAATGCTGCAATTTGTCCTCTGCATTTAACCCATCACCCTGAGTGAGCAGTGGGCAGCCATGACAGGCGCCCGGGGAGCAGTGTGTGGGGACGGGGCTTTGCTCAGTGGCACCTCGGAGGATCGGGATTCGAACCGGCAACCTTCTGATTACGGGGCCGCTTCCTGAACCGCTAGGCCAACACTGCCCCTGACTTAAGCATGATGAAACAATACAGGATTTGGGCAAAAAAGTTCAGTGCGTTTCCATGCATAGTTTAGTTGAGCTGCACTTATAGCTTTACTTTAAATTGGACTGCTGTCCTTGTCCCAGTTGTATGCTTGTCTTTTTTTTTTGCTGCGCCTTGTCCACTTTGGGTCCAGCTGAACAACCAATTGCATTATCTTTGTGTGTGTGTGAGAAGTTCGGTTTACAATGGATTAAGTCAGACTAACACAACAATTACATTTTCTCTACTGTCATGTAAGTGTGACGAATGCTTTCAGTAATTTATTCCATTATATCACATAAGATGTCCTGTATTTAGAACACATTATAGAAAAGATTTAAAATACTCTTTTTGAAGTGTTTAGTGAATTTATCAATGACATCTTGCTGACAGCAAAGGTGTTGTAGTCCAGACAGTGGTGAGACCTAAGCGGTACCAAGACCAAGACCAAATACAGACTAGGACCAGAATTGACATTATGTTACTCAGATCAACTGTAGAGAAGAAAGGAGTTGCTGAAAAGCAAGAGCCGTTTTTGCGGACATTTCTTTGCCGGCTTTGCTATGGTGAGATGTATATTGTATTGAGAATTTTTTTTTTTTTAAGTAGATGCATCTGACTGGTTGCATTTGAAATGAGGCGCGTAATAAATAATGATGCTCTTCTCCGAAGATGCGCTGTTTTCCTATCAAGACCGCAAAAAAATTGGTCTACATCCCTCCCTTCACACACCTGGGTTTTATGACGACTCGCTCACTATTCACATCTGCTAACTCCTAAGTAAGGTTGCAGGTGTTCATAGGCGAGTGTGTTACCCGCTAGGCTACTAGCACCCTGCATCTCTGTGTGGACCCAACTATTGTCTCAACCCGTTCCTCTGGATCCTGAACTCGGTGGACCAGTCTGAGACATCAGCAGCCTGTGAATCCTTTACTGAGAACGCGACGCCCAACCGGCCAATTCTGGCCATTAGCAATTCCGGCACCGCGGTTACTGAAGTGTGTGTGTGTATGTGTGTGTGTGTGTGTGTGTGTGTGGGGGGGGGTGGGGGGTGGAGCAGTCCCACGCAGCTGCCAGTGGCAAACAAGCTGAGACGAGGTGGCGGCAGGAGTAAAAAAAATCTCCCTCCCCTTTCCGCAGGTTGCGGCGCTCGCAGTCGGAACCGTTCGCGCCCAGCCGGCACAAGGTCGCATCGAGCGTCCGAATGTCTTATTCACGCGTCCCCTCCCGAGCCATTTGTTCTAGTTCCATTCCTCTTCTTCTCCTCGGCCTTCATCGCCGCCGAACATCTGCGCGGAACCGCCGCTCCGCCCGTGGGAGCACACGTGTTCGCGTGAATCACGCTCAGCGCTCTTCCTCGTCTGAGGCCTTCAACCTCCTCATCGCACACGTCTTTACCTTCAGGGTGTAGAATCCACGCTTTGCGCCGCAGCGATGACTGACCAGCGACTAGGTTTTCAACTCTTTAAAGCCACGGATTTGAATCTCACCAATTTCAGCGGGGGTTTTATTACATTTAAATTTACGGCATTTTCCAGACGCCCTTATCAAGAGCGACTTACAATCAGTAGTTACAGGGACCGTCCCCCCCTGGAGACACTCAGGGTTAAGTGTCTTGCTCAGGGACACGATGGTAGTAAGTGGGATTTGAACCTGGGTCTTCTGGTTCATAGGCGAGTGTGTAAGCCACTGACATTTCTTACCGATTCGCCACCCTTCACTAAGAGACGCTGTTTCTGATTGGCTCCGATTCTGCATGTCTGACCCAATCACTTGCGCCTCAACTAATCAATCAAAAGAGTGTCTTTTTACCAACTGTGGATAGGATGATGCGGCATTCATCACAACTCGAAAATACAGGGCAAACCCTGTCCCCAATGGTTTAATATTTCACGGTCAAATACTGGTGGAGTAAGTATTGATGGATGTGCAGCAACCCCAGTTACATTGGATACTGTGTCGGAGAGAAGTGAACAGGACCGTGAAGAATCTGAAGACAGTGTGATGAAGGCGAGTATGCAAATGACTAGTGCGACATTTAACCCCAGCCTTTCTGGGCAAGGTTCACCTACAGTACAGGTCAAAAGTTTGGACACCTTCTCATTCAGTGTGTTTTCTTTATTTTCATGACCGTTTACGTTGGTAGATTCTCACTGAAGGCATCAAAACTATGAATGAACACATGTGGAGTTATGTCCAAACTTTTGGCCTGTACTGTGCTCCCTGTAGAAGATGGTGACCAACATTCGGCAAACTGCACACGAGCAGCTTCTTGTCTGCTTTTTGCGACTATTCCGGCGCTGGTGTGATGCATTTTATTTGCTCGACGGACGGCGCAGCGCATACTCAGAGTGAGTGACTGCGTGTGTGTTTGAAAACGCAGAGCGGCTTTTACGGGTGCAGCGTCTCCCCTGACATCTGGAACCAGGCATCTCCACTCCGGGTTTATGCTTTTGCTTGATTGTATTAACCAGTTAAAGTTCTCTGTCTGCGCTGGGGGGGGGGGGGGGCGGGCCGTGGTAGGGGGCAGGAGTCTGAGACCCCGGGTCAAGTGGTGATTGCTGATGTTGTCTCCTTTAAACACATGTTTAGTCCTCCTGCTGGGTTGCAGGCAGTTCCCGAAAGTTTGGTAACCATTAAGGGACTTCCTAAGTCAGTTCCGGAGTCAGGTCTCAGTGGATGCGGCGAGAGGGAGGGGGGGAACAGGATGGGTTTTTTCAGGGGGTGTGTGTGTGTGTGTGTGTGTGTGTGTGTGCCGGCTCGCTGCTCCTCTTCACGTTGGGGAATTTGTCAGGCGACAGGCCGGCCGGCCCGATGGGCATCTCACGCGACGCCAGCGCAGACAGGAAGTGGCCGAGCGCCGTGTTATGACAGAGCATCTGCACACTGGAGGACGAGCTGTGAACTTCACATGCGATGGGAGCCGCGGGGCAGACGCGACCCCGGCAGGAAATTAAAGGATCATTTAGTTTTGGGGAAGAAGAGCCCGAGGAGGCTGGTGGAGGCTCAGACACCATCTCCGTCCGGCCCAGAAACACAAGCAAACAGCGGCGAATCGTAAAATCAACGCCGGCCGCCTCGCCGGGGCCGGTCACAAACAGAAATCACCTCGCCCCTCCCGTTCCCGTCCCAAAGCGTGGCTTTCCTGCTCAGACCTTTCTTACCTCTCTCTGTGTGTGCCAGCAGATTCAACAGGTTTGTGTGTTTGTGTGGGCGGAAGTGGCCTAGCGGGTAACACACTCGCCTATGAACCAGAAGACCCAGGTTCAAATCCCACTTACTACCATTGTGTCCCTGAGCAAGACACTTAACCCTGAGTGTCTCCAGGGGGGGACAGTCCCTGTAACTACTGACTGTAAGTCGCTCTGGATAAGGCCGTCTAAATGCTGTAAATGTAAATGTAATGTGTAACAGAGCGGTGGGCGTCGCCCCTCGCACGCTTCTGTCCGACACGCCTTCACACTCTGTTCAAAACCTGCTGACGATGCACAACTCCTTTCAGATGAACATTAATATGGTCATAAATTTAGTGTAAGGGTGGACTGGAACATCCTAGCAAACTACAGATCAAACTTTTTTTGTGTGTTTTTTTATTTTTATTGAGACTGAAAATAAGGCACATCTGACAAACTGGGTGCACCTAAAACATCTTTACATTCATGGAATTTTTCAGACGCCGTTATCTGGATCAATTTACACTCAGTAGTTACAGGGACAGTTCCCCCCTGGAGACACTCAGGGTTAAGTGTCTTGCTCAGGGACACGATGGTAGTAAGTGGGGTTCAAACCTTGGACTTTGTGGTCTTTTGGTTCACATGCGAGTGTCTCACTCACTAGGCTACCATTACCCCACTACTCTGTCTTATTCAGTATATTGCTATATTCCACTTGGGTTTGGAGTCAATTTATGAAACTAAAAAAGGCCACAACTACTTTATAATTCCTGGAGGAGATTATTCAGATAGCAACTGTATTGAAGTGAACAATAATTTTCTCCTGAATCATCAGCCTCAGTGTTCTAGGAATTAAACACCCATCACCCATCTGGATGCTTGGTTGTTATAGCGATGGCCGCCGCTCTGCCTCCGGCGCGGTGCGGTTCAGGTGTCTGGGCTGACCCCAGTACAGACGTTTCTGTTTCAGATTAGAGATGTTGAGAGCGGGAGCTGGGATGAATGCTGCAGTTGTTTCCTCCTGTCCACTTTAATCTCAGGTTCTACCACTGGGAATCGCACTGGCCGTCTGGGGCCCAGGCTGAGGGACAGACAGGACGCAAGGTGAGACGCAGGTGTCTTGTCTTGGTTTGGTCGCCCCAGCTTCCCAGTAGAATACAAAGCATTGCATGTCTTCAAGAATGCTGGATTCACTAGTTGACCAATCAGAATTCTGGATTATATAGAATTCCTTTTGACATTGCAGTCCCCACCAACCTCATCTCAGAATTATTGGTGGTGATACGTCCCCAGCGTCCATGATAGTTCTTTGCCCTTGATGTGTGTGCTTTGGACGTACAAACTGGAGAGCACTCCCCACTGATTGGACCAGTGGGTGGCCTAGCGGGTAAGGAAACGGACCCGTAAATGGAAGGTTGCCGGTTTGAATCCCAGCACCGTCCCCACATGCTGCTCCCCGGGCGCCTGTCATGGCCGCCCACTGCACACCAAGGGTGATGCTAACAAGCAGAGGACACATTTCGTTGTGCAGTGTTTCACTTTCTCAAAAAAAAAAATCACACACACACACATACACATATATATATCTCATGTAAGTATATTAAATAGCCACCTCAGTTATGTACTTTTGTGTGTTTTGCACAGTATTTATGACTTCAGGAAGAAGTTTTGCATATGTTGGAGAGGAGGAACTACATTTACATTTTACATTTATGGCATTGTGTAAAACGCCCTAACAATCAGTAGTCACAGGGACAGTCCCCCCTAGAGACACTCAGGGTCTTGCTCAGGGACACAATGGTAGTAAGTGGGGTTTGAACCTGTGACTTAGGTAACTAACTACCCGCCTAGCCCTTATGGTTCTTCAGGCAACCAGAAGACATTTTTATAATTTATATATAGTTTAAAAATGGAAGATGACCGACATCCTTAGACCAAGCAAAGAACAGAAGAAACCTCAGGACGGGGACTCCGGAGAGGACTCCCGTCCAGCCAGGACGCAGTAAATGTGCAGGGTTGATATAATTGGTTCATAATCACGTTCCACGGTCGACAGATGGCCTGTTTATAAGCGGGCTGAATCTGAAGATCCCTTTCGGCACAGACGGTCCAGATTAGTTTGGGTCACCTCGTGGGGCGTCGTCTCAGCCACGTTTTTTTTACCAGAGAGAGCGGCCGTGTGACATCTAATGCCACGTCCCGTACTCTCACAAACCGCGGTGCCGTAGCACGGATCTGGCTACGTTCCGTAGAGCGCAAGCTTAAAGCAGTTCATGAGAAATGTTGGCCTGGCTCAACCTTGGACAGTTTCGCCAGCAGAATTTGGCCGTGTCTGAGAAAACATTTCATTCCGCACCGCTGTGTGAATTTTACGATAAAGAAGGCAATTGGATGGACAGAGTGGGAATTCCCCATGAGCGGGAATAAGATGGACACTCGCCTGGCTTTTTGGATGGCTGGTCCAATTGTGGCCCGTAAATATTTCCGCCGCTTGACGCTGAGATTAGGGCGAGACGTGGCCGGTGTTGTGGCAGCGCGTTTATTTATTTCCCCTCTATGGGAGGACAGGAAGCGGCGTGCCGGGGACTGCGAGGACTGCTCCCGTCCTCGGGGTACGGGAGGGGGGGTGACTCGGTGGTTTCTCGTGCCACTGTGGGATCGACTCCCTCCTACTGCTGTCTGAGTCACGATCACACACATTTACAGCAGACAGAGACTCCGCCTCCTCCGCCCCAGCTTATTAGAGGCTGCTGATCGCTTCCAGAACAACAGCACAGTACATTTTTTTCAGACAACTGCCTCACATGCTTGAGGACTGGACATTTATTGTACGTTAAGGGGAAACGCTGGTAGTGCGACTGATTTAAAATGTGGTTTTTAATAGTTGGAGGTAACTAGTTAAAAACACACACACGCTTCAGGACATCCACGTGCACCTGCTCTGCAGATGTCTTGGAAGGCCACAACGTGACGGCCACGGTTTATTTCAGAGCTAGGAACTCCTCAGCATATACACGTTAATACTCAGCCACTGCCCATGCCTGCCGAATCCTAACCGGGATTTGAGGTCTAACTATTAGGCAGTAGTTGTGTGTGTGTGTGTGTGTGTTCATGTCTCGTTCACGGTGTGCGGAGTGACAGCTGACGCTCTGGTGCAGCTCGCCGAGTGCGTCGGTGACACACACAGGCCCCGGCCAGTGGCCAGCAGCGCATCGTTTGCCATCAGGGTGGTTTGAAACGGGGACACGGTGACAGACATCGATCACTGCTGCCACTGTGCGGCTGTCACTGGAGACCTGCACTTACAAAACATGGAGAATTTGCTGGTTTGTGTGTGTGTGTGTGTGTGTATGCGTGCACTCTCATGCATGCCGCTAACCCGACGGGGGCCAAATTCTCCTCAAAAGCAAAAGCTGCAACTTTGTCAAATTGTTGTCACTGCATAATAATGAGACAAATACATACCACATGACGCATGCGACTCCAAGGTAGAGAGTGTAGGATATATGACGTGCAGCGAACAAACCGGCGGAGGCGGAGAGAGACGGATATAATAAGACAAACGAAATGTGATGAAGCGCATGTAGCGCTTGGCATCATTGTGACTACGCCATCCATCCAGAGGAAGGAAGACAAAGAAGTGTTTCTTAAAACTAGATCATGTCTTAAAGCCAGTTGGTATTACTGTGTCTGAACATGTAAAGAAAAAGCCTACATGAATTAACCTGCGTAGCAAAGCCTATTACGTAGTAGTAATAATAACAATGATATGGAACTCTCCTACGAGGCCACCACAGGTCGCCCCCCTCCGCTAAAATAATCAATAATTGGTAGGTCCATGCATTTATGAAGGTGAAACTAGTTATAAGCGCATTTTGTAAAAACGCCATTCAAGCACCCAAACATTTTTTACACCGCTTAATGGTTAAACATTGGTGGTGGGGGCATGAATGTCTACATGTTCCTTGGGGTGGGGGGGTGGGGGGTGTAACAGAAAATAACTGAGAAGCACTGAATTATACGTAGTTATACGCAACAAATACTACATTGTAATTCATAAATGAACCTATAAAGGCTAATTATGTGAAGTGTATTCATTGAAAGTGTTACAGTTACAACATATTGCTGTAGATAAAGAGGGTTCATTGATATCTCAGTTTCACCAAAAATGAGTGGGTGGAGCTCCAATCAGAAGGACAGAATCTCCACCCCTCACCTCCTCATTGGAGGGTGACTTTTAATGAAAACCTTTGCTGCTGCCTGGATGTTGCCAAAAAAGTTGAACATCGGTGTCGGTCTCACGGCTCCGGCCACGTCGGTCTCTTTTCCCTGGATCTTGGCGAAGATGTAGCGTGTAATTGCATGCAGATGTTGCCATGGCAGCACCCGCCGCACTGTTGTTTTAGCCGAGGCACGGCGCTTCCCTACGTACCAGCCTGACCTCCCCTTGGAACGCTCCCAAAATTACGTGCCTTTGTAGCGTTTTATGGGACCTTCTGATGTGCAGTGACCAGCACCGAAAGGTGAAATCAGGCCCCTTGTACAAGTGCCCAGCATTATTACTGTTAATAAGTGAACAGTCCATGCGGCTCAACACTTGACCTTTCACCTACACAGCCTTCATACTCACATCAGTGTGAGTTAACAGTTTTTCCACAATATTTCGAGTTTAATGTTTTAATTTAAGCTGCTTAGTAAGTTGTGCAGAGTTAACATGACCAGATCTCCTAACCAGTTTGGCTAACCAGATCTCCGGCCGGGTTTTTTAGACTGTCTGTGGTTAAACATTTGTCAAGTCATTCATGCTCGTAATAAAATGTTCCCCCCACCCCTTATATACTCCATCAAAAACGTCTCCACATGCCCCTGGTTCCAGGGCCAATGTCCTGCTTCTCAGCTAATCACGGTGTGAGACTGCAGGCAATCTCAGCCAATCACACTAATCGAGTTTCCATCAGCCAAAAAAACGGTGCTAATTAGGATTTGGGAAAGGGAAATTAAACATTTTTATGGTCACGAGACCTTCTACTAAAATTTTCCTCCTTCAGTCTTTCTTCCAACCCCTCTGTGGGGAGTTTGAGTGGAGCGTTCAGTTCCTCGTCTCTGCATTTATTACTCGCCTTGCTTGTCAACAGCGGAACTCAGAGGATGTGTCTGGTTACAGAGCTGACATCATAGCGCATCATTCTGGTTACATCACATCCTGTCAGCGGCTCCTGGACCAGTTGGATGACCTCACAGCTCTTCCTTGGGCTGAAGTGCTTGCTGGTGTTGGTGGTCATGTTCAGGTGGGAGGGGGCTGGTCCTCAGATGGCAGTGAAAGTAATAAATTGTCCTCCACAGTGAAACATGTCCTCTGCATTTAACCATCACCCTTGGTGAGCAGTGGGCAGCCATGACAGGCGCCCGGGGAGCAGCGTGTGGGGACGGCGCTTTGCTCAGTGGCACCTCAGTGTCACCTTGGTGGTTTGGGATTCGAACCGGCAACCTTCCAACTCCTGGTCCGTTTCCATTCCTGCTAGGCCACCACTGCTCAGATCATGGAGACACACGGAGTTCCTCTGCTTAAGGCTGACTTTGATGACTTTCCATGGTAATGCGTCCCAGCCTTTTAATTTAGAACACTAATTTAAATTGGATTGTTGGGGCTTTCTGCCGGATCGGGTGTTCACTCTGTCCGAGGCCGCAGACGATTGGTCGGTCTGCCTAATGCAGATGAAAGAGTTTAAATGAAGACAGAGGGCTTGGAGGGTTTGGGACTGATTTGCCACAGGAGTTCATAAGGGCAGATGGTGCAACGGAGAGTTATTACCTTTGCAGCGTACCCTCAAACAAAGGTGAGGAAACGGTGAATGGAAGTGGAAATACAAAAGTATCCAAAAGTGTTACATCATCAATGTTGCGTCAAAGTGACTTAGTGGCCTAGTGGGTAAGGAAGCGGCCTCGTAACTGAAAGGTTGTGGGTTCAAATTCCTTGATCGCGGTACCGTGCCATAATGGACATGTAATGTAGACCATGACACTGGACTACATCCTGGAATTCTCCAACCCTACAACTGTAGGACTTATTATTATGTTTTCGTTCTTTCTCTCCTATTGTGCAAATCATCGCCAGCCCTGCACTCACACCATTTGCAGGCTCACTCTACCCTGGAAGGGGGTCCCTCTCTGTATCACTCCTTCCCAACGTTTCTTCCCTTCTTTTTTTCTCTCTCCTAGAGTTTTTTTGTGTGGAGTTTTTCCTTGTGTGCAGAAGGGTCAAGTGTGGGGGGTGTCAACTGTAGGACCTGTCAAAGCCCATTGAGACGTACTGTATGTGATTTTGGGCTATATAAGAAATAAATGTTGTTGTTGTTGTAAGTGTGGATTGAAGCTGGGACTTTGTGGTCTTCTGGTTCATAGGCAGGGGTTTTGCCCACTGGGCTTCTTTAGCTCTCATAATTCCACAATCACATTCACCTATGCTAACGGAACAGCTCTGATGGAGGTTGGTGGTTCATTCCACCGTCTGAGATGGTCTCGTGTGTCAGGTTGGCAATGCCAAGTGATGTTCCATATAGAAGCACAGGGGGGTCAGAGCCTACTGCTTCACGGTGGGTACAGACCTAGAAGTTAATGTATGTGACAGGCGTGGCATTTTGGACCAACCATCTGTAAGGCGACATCTGTCGATGCCTGAAGACCTTTAAGGAGAACTTGTACTATATTGATATTATAATACACTGAGGGTAGAGATGTGTATTAGCGTGCACATGATAATGGACAGACTGAGCTGATCAGACTGTCAGTTGACAGATGCCCCCAGCCTGTCAGTCAGTGGCCGGTCATGTGGCGGTCCGTGCTGGGCATATGGAGCAGGCCTTCGTTGCCCACAGTGCTGCCAGAGCCAATGTCACGTCAATTCAGGCTGAGCTGAGCACGCTGGGGAAGGTATGTGTCACTCTCAGTCAAGGTGCTGTCCTCGCAGGAACGTCAGTCACATCTGACATTTGCATAAGAATGATGATATTCGCTAATATGAACCTCTTGAAAACTTTTATTTTGCTTTTCTTACAACAAACTCTTCCATTGAACCAGCAAGACACAGTCACAAACCTAATTTAAACACTAAATATCTGAGGTGTTAACCTTCGATTATTACTATAAAATCATCAATGCATCTCGATGCATCCCATCAGGTTTTTTGTCATATAATGTTTTCGAAGATGTCAGTGAGATGAGAGTTAAGGCCTCATTCACGACTGAACTAAGCCATTCATCACCATCAGGTGGACAAGGTCGAAATCCTACCCGGAGCGGCACTGTACTCAGATCAGGCCCCCACAGTCGATACCGACACTACTTTCTAACTTTTTATAACCCCGTCAGAAAATAATCAAGCAACGTCATTACGATAAAATGGATTATGTTCTGCAATGCAGCAATACAGAATCGTCCACGTCTGCATCATGATGCATCGATTATGAGATTAATTTGAACACCAAAAAAAAAGTATCTTTTAGACTGTGTGTTTCCATTGACCTTTTGGAGACCTCTCCTCCCTGGCTTCTATGATCTATTTCGAACATTATGATTAATTTGCACCAACTAATAACTGCAATATTCTCTATTCCTCTCTGTGAGGAAACTGGCGTTTTCTTTTCTTTTACTTCCACAGCATGTCAGAGAAGCAAATGTAAACTTCAATGTTCTTGCTGTAAATTGTTGAGATTTTGTCCATCGTTGTGATTAGGAGAAAGTCACTGTCTTGAATGTCTTAAATGTCTGAGGAAGTGTTGGATTAGATGAACACTGCAATTAAAAACCAGAGCATGAACACTGGAATCAAACACAACTTTTGAGCTGCAGAGACACAGTGGTGTTTTTCTTCCTCTTCTTCCTCATCTCGTCATCAGGACGTTCATTTTTCTCAGAGAAACAATACAACATGAAATTAAGTTGCTGAGAAAATCATATGAATAAAAAAGCCATATATATATATATATATATAGAGTATATATATATATAGAGATATATATATATAGATATATATATAGATATATATATATATAGATAGATATCTATATATATATATATATATATATATATATATATATATATATATATATATATATATATATATATATATATATATATATATATATATATATATATATAAAAAAAACATTTCCCACTCAGACATGCATGGTGGTCTCTTTACCACTCAGCCCTTTGACTGGTTCCAGAAGGATGAATCAACTAAGAAACAAGGGTTGTGTAAATCATATTTGATGTCATGCATTCAGTCATTCTGTCATTTTTAAGAAAAATCTTGAAAAAAAACTTGACTGAAATAAAAATACATAAAAACTCTGACTTGAAGTGTACATCTAAACCCTCTCAGGACCCTCTCAGGACCAATCACGCCGGCCGAGTCCTGAGCTGGCAGATGTGTGCAGTTACGGCGTCCGCTCTCGTCCCTCCTGTCATGTGGTCACAGCGTAGATCAAGCTGCAGTTGTTTAGATTTATGCCCGCGTCGTCATGAGGACTCGCCACACCAAGGACCGTGTGGGTTTCCTCCTCATGTATCCCCTCCCAGTCGTTCTGGTGGAGCCCGTTCTTCGGGGATTTTCCTGCCGACTGTCAGCCTGAATTTGGCCCAGTCGAGTTCCAGTCGCGTGTTAGCACACCATCGCCCGTGCGCTTGCCAACTCCAGTTACAGCTGATGCTGCGCTTGGCCTCAGATTCGCTTGCTTGCAGTCAAGTAGCAGATGACATTTTAAACTGTGTATTCATGTAAATACCTATTACACACGAGGTTCCATCTTTGCCCAGCAGGGGCGCTGTGTAGCTCACACCACCTGCCACAGCCGGTAAAGCACTAGAATCACAGTGAGAGAGAGCAGAGCCAATTTAAAAATAAATATTTACAGGGTGACTTGCAGTGAATTGTTGTGTCCATAAAATCTTACAAATACATCTTTTATGTGTATACCGACATATTTAACTCACGTTCACTGTTGGATTTTGCTATTCTGGGACTGTGTATTTGCTTATTTGTACAGCGAACTTTTATATTATACAGTCGGCATAGTGTCTGTGCTATTATCTTTTGCTGCTCTTATCTTGTACTGTCCACTTCCTGCCCTGACAGTGTAAATTTCCCACTTGTGGGACTACTAAAGGATCATCTTATCTTGTCTTGATTAAAAGGTTTGGAAAATTATGGATTTGCATTGTTTTGTTGTGTTTATGATTTGCCTGCTACATGAACACATCTCACAAAGTATACAAATTGTCTACATTTTCAATTGTGCCCAAACTTGCAGTGTGTTGTGTTGTGTTTACATGAAAGCTTGTGCTATTGGTCAAAAATCAGAACCAACCCACAAACAGTTACGTTCTTCCGCATTCTCCAAATATTGTGGGAGAATATTGTTTGAATTTGTGAAGGTGTCGTAATAGTGTACGAATCATATTCCAATTCAGAAATAGCAAGGTCATCTGACCCCCTCATTCAGAGACATGTACTTATGCTGTAGAAGGGCTGGGAGGGGGGTGTCTGTCCTCTCTCTATCCATCCATCTCCTATCTGGCTTCCCAGCGGGGGTGTTGTTTATGGAGCATTATAATTTATAACTGAGCAGAGTGGATTTAATTTCAGCGCGAGACCTCGCCAGCAGGGCGCCATGCTGCAATCAGAAGAATCAGCGCGCTCCTCGGCCTGCTGAATGGAAAGTATTATCACCGGCCACAAACGGACACTGTTTCCCCTCAAACAATTCCCCAGCCGCCCGCGGACCCCCAGATCCTCTCTCATTCATCTGCCCCGGCTGCCCGGCCCGGCCCCTCGCCGCCGACCTCTGTTTCATGTGGCTTTCTGTCTGACCGTGTGCACACTTTTTAGTGTCTTAACCTTCACAATTTATCTTGAATAGTACAGCAATTAATGCACTTTAAAACATTTTATACAGGACCTTTAGCATTTTCATAATGCATCCGTTATTTACAAGATTAATAAAACTGTAGTAATAGTGCTACTATTAGCACGCTTATTGTCTTATTGAGGTATCTTGTCATTTGGAATTAGTGTATAAATTAGAATGAAAGTGATAATTAGCGATTTGGTTGCAGGTCTGGAAGCTCTTATCAGCTCCGATGATCCATGGACCTCCTGTCTCCCTCCTCTCTCATCCTTCCAGAGCTCTGCGCATGTTTCTGTGTTTTATTGGATTCTGTTGGAGGCTCTCACAAGTTGCCATGGCCGAGTGACATCTGCCAGCTTTAACCAAGGTTATCTGCTGCTACTTAGTTCATTCGTCTCGAATGCTGGACCTGATGGAAAGGACGTTGTTGAGCACCCATCTGAAGTACCCGCCACGGACGGCGTGGCTTTGGCGCGTGGGAGGCACATTCCTGCCCCGTGATTGATCTCGGTTAGCGATGGGGCAGAGGAGCTGGGGAGGTTCGCCCGGTGATCCATTTCTGGACATAGTGAACACACTGTGACCCTGGCGGCCTTTGATGTGCACAGTCCGCTGACACGGCAGTGCCCTCTGGTCCCAGGCAGCGGCTGCGGTCCGATCGGGTCAGGGGAAAGTGAATGTGACCCTCGGATGTACCCCAGCGCGCCCTGCCTTCTCACTTGCAGTAATTGATGGCTTTGCATTTCCAGGGACTTTTTGGGGAGCCAAGCTTCTTTCCCCGGCCTTCTTTCACCAGAAACCAGTAATGGGTGTGGGTTGGCCGGAGAATACTTTATAGACTGTGAAAAATAACGCTCACGCACCCACAATAAAGCAAATGGTCTCAGGAAGCCACAAGTACATCATTGATTTTCCTGGAAGTTTATATATAAAACAGGGCTTTTAGCTAAACGCGAATACCAGGGACAGAAGACCATGCTGCCTTAAATGATACGGCTTCCTCCACCATCTCCATTGAAAATAATGACTGACGGTTGGACGGGAAAAAAAGAAAACATCTCAAAATATCAGGTTTGGACTCGGCCGTTTATGTGTTGCTAGAGATCTATTAATGTTGTGAACGAACAACAACAAAAAAAAAAAAACAATCACAGCTCACGATAAAGAGATCTTCATGTTTTGGTCCCTTCATATTGGAGCAGATGCATTGGAATATAATCCAGTAATCTGGATCTTTAAATCCTGTTTGTCTCCATGGTAACCTGAGTTGGTGAGGATTGGGACGGGAGAAAATCACGGCGTCATCAATGGCCGTGCACGTTTACATTTAACCCCAGCGTACGAGGTGTGGAGGAAGGACAAAAATGGCAATAAAACGCACAGGTTTTCATGCACGTGTCTCTTACAGCCGCCGTCACATTCAATATCTGAAGTGAAGGCAGCGATGACAGCCAAGCAAAGTGTAAAAAAACTTCCCCTCCTGTCATGGAAAAGAATTAATTGCTCGCACACAATATTTTACATCAAATCATGGTACATAAATGAAACTTTAGTAAGAACTGAACCCAAACCCTAAATGAAGCACCCCTTTCTATCCCCTTGTGGGGACATTTTAACTTTTGAGGACATTTTGCAGGTCCCCACAAAAAACCAAAGAACAGAAGAAAAATTTACCAAAGAAAGTGATGATTTGTGTATATTTAGGCTGCGGCTCATATCACAACAACGGTGTTTTATAAGTTTGTGTTTATGTCACGACAGGTTCCCAAGTGAAGCCACCAGCATTCGTACTCTGGTTTAAACAGTGACTGTCTTTCTGAATTGACCCTGGATGACCAGCGTTGGTTTCAATTAGCGCAGTTAATATCTCGCCGTGAGGAGGGGGGCGGCACCGGGCGGCTCTGATTGGGGGAGCGCACGCGATCCGCCTGGCAGATCAAAAGGGCCACTTGATGAACGGCAGGGCAGGGCGGACAGGGCTGCGGCCGCTTTAACTCATTGATCAAGGTCCTTCTCAGTTCATTAATTTCCACCAACAGGCGGACTCTCGCTGTCACCGCAGACACACAAAGACATGCACACACACACACACACACACACACACACACACATGAATGTGTGTATCCCAGCAGTTGCTTTCTCAAACTGCTCCTGACACGCATGGTGGAACATTCGCTGTTTATCAGTGTTGTGCCGACTGAAACGTCTTCAGATCGTGTATTTGGAGTAAATATTGCCGGTATGGCACCAAATATTTATTCACCCACTTGTGTCTGTGACGACGGAGGAGATATAAGGGCAGTCCCCGTCTGTAGCCTTTCCCAGGTCACGAGCCACCGTCGCAGGCGAGGCGGGGCACGGACCATCAGACCATGGTTGTTTGTTTTCTTAACCCTAACGTTCCAGGAAGCAAATTCACATTGTTCAAATTTGCAATTATTAACTACAATTCCACACACGTATGTAATTCTGATATTTATATCCGGCATAAGACATAATCAGAATCAGAATCATGTTTATTGGCCAAGTATGTGCAAGCACATACAAGGAATTTGATTCCGGTCGATGGTGTCTCTCAAGTACAAAGTAGAAGACAACAACAACGACGACAACAACAAACAAGGATGTGTGTAAGTGTTGTTTGTGCAAGTTGTAGTTGTAATATGTTTATGCTGTTTATAAATATATATACTGAATATAAATATACGTATGAATGTACATAGGTCTATAAGTGTGCAGTACAATACAATAGAAAAAAAATCGAAATCTTATAAAAGAGTGTACATAAGGGTGTAACAGGACAGGGACAGGTCGACAGAAGGAACATGGGGAAGTTTCCAAACGAAACAAAGTCCACTAGAGGTTAGGATGGTTTCTTCTAAAGTCGGATCTTTCAGACACCCTGCAAGACTGGCACAGTCTGGGAAGTGTCAGTGCTAGTTGTCTGTGAAAAAGTGTAGTGTACAAAAGTGTTTCCAGATGCCTGATTGTTTTAGCCCAAAACTCCAGAAATGAGCCAAAACATACAAAACCGCTGAAAATCTCAACCGCAATCTCTGTTATGGCCACCTTGGGACCATGTCTACTACGAGACAGAACCACATACATACACCTTATCACAGCGTTTTAATAGAAGAATCCCGATTGTGGAACTAGTGCAAGCCGTGTATATAGCGCCTTCAGAATCTCCAAGTGGTCATTATCAATTGAAAAAAACCTTCTTTTGCATGGACTGAATTGATTTCGGATTTGAGGCCCAGCAAACGCAGGGCAGGTCTGGGGGCGAACAACCAGTGGCTTCAAGGCTCCAGTAGGGAAACCGTCCCAGTCCTGCCGCGCATTGGAACGGCCTGCGGCGGTAGTTGTAGTTGTAATATGTTTATGCTGCGCGGCGGACACTCGCGTCTCCTCTGGATGTCTGTGTGATCTACCACCTGACATATTAGTGACAGCATTTCGTTAAATCTCGTAACTGCACCCTCGCTGAGGAGGAGGAGGAGGAGGAGGAATAACAGAGCTCACCTTTCAGGGTTCACAGGGCCCATATGGTTGCGATTTGATGAAACACGAACGAAGTTGATTGGCTGCAAGATTTACTGTAGGCGAATGTGGGGTGGCGCCCTAGCCGGGTAATAAAGCCAGAAGCCTGACAGATGAGTGGCACATATCACAGCCACTGGCAGCTTCATCCGACGATGACAGATGCTCGGAAGCGCCATCGTCGCCGTTATTAATTCTCTGGAAATCTGGCCGAATAAATAAAGCCTCAAACTGGAGCAGCGGATTACAGGCAAGCCGGTGCCACGTTGGCAGACCTGTTAATAACAGGCAACCTGGGTTTTGAATATGGACACCAGCCCCACCCCCCCATCACACACACACATAAACTAGCACTTAATGTCACAGCCAGACAAACGTGATGGTGATTGTCATTACAACTTATTCGACTTATTTCAATTACTCCCCACTGCAATTTTGACAGTCAGTACACTTGTAACAAATGTCATGTTATGGTTCATAAAAAAAAAAATCCATGTTTTCTCTCTAACATCTTCAAATTTGCTTATGTTTTGTATTGTCCATGCATCTCATGATTATGATTCTGATCTGTTTCATTCTGTCAAACTTTGAGTTACTACTAATCCACTTTCATGTATTTTTCACTAATCCACTGAAATGTATTTTAATGTTTCATTTTAAAAAAGACTCATGTGCTGAGACGAATTATGAAGTGACTGGGCACTTTATATGTATGAGGCTTGTCTGCTAGGGTAAGGTCAACGGCGTCATCAAAATTTACATGAATACACGGTTTAAAAAGAATAGAAACTAAATACTCTTTTTGTTGGTGTGTAAATATTTCTGTCAGCCGGTTTTTAATGATGCTTTTATAAAAATCGGAAGAGCCCATTGATGGGCGGAGCCTGTGAATATGTCACATGCACAAAAATCTTTGAATATCAAGCCAAATCATCAAACATCGTTATTCATGTAAATCCTGCTGAGGTTGAGAGAATAAGGCCCACGTTTTGACTGTAGCACTGCACTTAGTGTCAGTGTGATTTATTGATTCTGAAAATAGCTGTAAACGTGTGGCATAACAGCTCATCAATAATAATAAGACATCATACTGATCAATATTGTACGTTTCGAGGGGTTTCGAACTCTCCCAGCTTCCAGTGACGTGTTGGGAACCATGCATCCCTGCAACTGCAGCATTGCATTATCGATGTAAAACTTTTTACATTTGCACGATTGTCTGAGCCGCTGTATAATTACTGGGTCACGACCCCCTGCTCACACACAAGTAAACGCTGCAGCCTCGTGTTTAATTTACGCCGCCACGCCCCGGCGTCCAGGATTAGGGGCAACAGGCCAGAGAAACGGGATTCCTGCTCCGTACAGGCACAGCGGGGATGGGAGAGGGCTGCCGTGAGTTCGCACCAGAGGACTCGTCTGGCAGCCGCTAATGTGGATTAAGTCCCTCTTGTCCCTCTTGACACTTCTGCTGTACAGCCGAGGCTTAGTGCCACTCATCGGAACGATTTGTTTTTGATTTCTACCCTCAGCGTAAAACTGAGGACGAACACAGGCCGGCCTCATGGGTGCGTTTGGCGGCTCATTACACAAGAGGCCAGTGCCCGTCTCCACAATCGTCCCGTCCCACACCAATCCCCCACCAGAACCGGACACTTCTGTCCTGCTGCAGGATAAAGGGAATGTGGTTTAAATTTGGTTTAAGGGTATTGTTCTCTACATGGATGTGTAATGAATGAATAACACACCCTCTCTTTAAAAAGGAGAACATGAGGATACAAATGAGGTGAGTGTGTGAAATAGTGAATGCACCTTTGTGAATAAATGAACCAGTGAAAGAGTGAAAAGGAACTAGTGAGTGAATCAGTGAGTGGATTAAACAGCAACTGATCAGTGAACAAGTGAAATATTGAGAACAGATTTGTGTCCAATTTGGAAATGAACAGTAAGTAATTGAATAAGTAAATGAGTGGGTCAGTTTGTGAACATGAACGAGTGAATCTGCAAGTATAACTTAAAAAAAATAACAGAGTGTTGAAGTGCCCAGTGAGTGAATGAGCGGTGGGCGGGGTCAACTCCTCTCAGACATTAACACCGCATCCCCTGACCTGCATCTCCTTGTCATCCTCAGGACTGGGCCCTGATGAACTGACCCGATGACCTAATTAACGCCGGTCACCGATGTTAACGCTACCGAGTGAGAAGATCATCGATACACGCTGCGGGAGGAGAGGTGCTCGCTGAAGGAGAACCTCGTTAGCGTCCCACCCACACGCCTCATTATGCAAATGAGGGCCCAGACACAGAGCTCCTTAAAAGCCGTTTGAGCAAATTAGCGTAAAAAAGTTGTCGCTGTGGACAGATGTCACCCCAATCAGGCGTCTGCTGGCCTGGAGTCTCTTTGTGTGACAGAATGAGTGACCCCCCCCCCCCTCCCATCCCAACACACCACGCTCACAAACGCCTGCCTGACCCTGTTTGGTCCCTGAAGGCTTAACCCCGTCTTGATGTGTGGCAGATTAATTTTGTATGTGCTTTATGGGGTGAGAGAGGGGGTAAATGGACATGGGGGGAGGGGGTGTATTTGTCACCTCGACTTGCACAATGCTTTTTCGTCTCTCTTAGTCCTGGTCAGCCGTTGCTCACTTCCCAGAATCCGCACACAGGGACGGCGTTAAGTGAGGTCAGAAATTTGGCCTTCGGTGTTGGGGTGCGTGTGAAGTTAACCTGCTGCCAGACCCTCCCAGTGCTTTCGGGGGGTTAAGGGCCACACTGAACCGTGCCAAACTCACAGCGTTAGCTGCCCTTAATCTGTGGGCGTGATTACCCTCCACCCGGCCTGACCCCCCCCTCCACCCTGTGGCTATGGGGGTGGCAGCCTGCCCAGTTCCAGCTTTAGGAATGGTGATGAGGAGGGAATCAGGTGATGCCATCTAGCACCTATATTAGAAGTAGTGAGCGGAGCGCGTAGACAAATGTCACGTTCGTCAGCGCACTTGTCAGTAGTTTTGAATGAAAGCGCCTGATAACCTGCATGTTGGTGTTGGTTGTGGGTGTGTTACCGACAGCAGGTGCGGAGAACGGAGGGAAAGGGAGGAGATGGACACGCCGCTACACCTGGGCGTGTGACATATTGACTAAGGGAGTAGGGGTAAGAGTTGTCACATAGACCAGGGGCAGTGGTGGCCTAGTGGTTAAGGAAGCGGCCCCGTAATCAGAAGGTTGTCGGTTCGAATTCCGATCTGCCAAGGTGCCACTGAGGTGCCACTGAGCAAAGCACCGTCCCCACACACTGCTCCCCGGGTGCCTGTAATGGCTGCCCACTGCTCACTCAGGGTGATGGTTTAAATGCAGAGGACAAATTTGACTCTGTGCACCGTGTGCTGTGTATCACATGTGACAATCACTACAATCACATCACCTACAGGCTCCTAACCTTTTTAATAAATGTTTTTAATCTTTTGGGTGTCAGAAATAATTACAAACCATATATCTGTATATCTGTCTATACAGAGGTGACTTCGCTGGTAAGGAAACGTTTCAAATCCCAAACCACCAAGGTGCCGCTGAGCAAGGTACCGTCCCCACACACGTTTCCCCAGGTGCCTTTCATGGCTGCCCACCTCTCACCAATGCAGAGGACGCATTTTGTTGTGTCACTGTGTGCTGAGGTGTTTCACAATGACAATCATTTCACTTGAACCATGCACTCTATGCGGTGTGTGTGTGTGTGTGTGTGTGCATGTGTACTCTCTGTTGTCTCCACCCCTTGTTCTGCTCATTTGTAATTTTCTGCACATCTGGTCACCCTTCCTGTCACCTGCACTTCCTCTCTAATGACCTCTGTCCCCAGGCACTGGACGGACTGAGAACCGTGTTAACGATCACGACATTTCTTTCTTAATGTCACAATAAAAAAGTTCTAATATAAACCCGGGTTTAAAAAAGTGCGGTCCATTCAGAAAAAAACCTCTCACCACATCTCCGGTCCGATGGGCAGAAGCGACCAGTGCTGTCTGGCGGTGACCACCTCGCTCCGGAGAGAGAGAGAGAGGGGAAAAAATCTGGTGAACCACATTTAACACACCCAGGCACTTCTCCTGGCGTGATGGCCATGACTGGTCAGCCCTGATCCCATGAGGGCCGACGGTCAACACCGAGCGGCCTGATTATGTCATTAGCCGGCTGGTTTACAACAGAGCGCACTGTCCTTGCCGTAATCCTGATCATAAGAGCGCAAGGAGAACCTGCCAAGCCCCCTCACCCCAGCATGTTCGTGCCGGACCCTCGGAAACTCGATTATCAGCACATTTCACAGCTCCCCCGGCCGTCCTGAGCCGGTAAACAAGCCGGCGAATGAACTCTGCACCCTGCGCCGCACCGAAAACAGAAATGACCGGCATGTGATTCTGGTTAAGCAGAAAACCTCTGGACCCTGCCCCCCCCCTTTTTTTTTATGTTCTCTCTCTCTCTCTCTCTCTCTCACCCACACACACACTGGGCTGACTCAGAACATCCCATTCGACATGAGTGGAAAAGCTTCACCTGCATTAAGAACTTTTCACACGGTTTTCCTGATTCATTTCATCCAGCCACTACATGAAGGACGACATGACCAATCCAGATGTGTGCGTGTGTGTGTGTGTGTGTGTGTGTTTGTGTGTGTGTGTTTGTTGTCAGTATAAATCTGGACAAACCGAGGCTTACTCAGTCTTCCCGGAATTCTGACTCGGCCTGTGAAAACGGCGTGTGAACTTTTTACACGACCGTCATGGTGCAGTCAGCAGAGTGAGGTGTGAGGAGGGAAATGTGTGTGTGTGTCTGTGTGTGTCCCCTGCTGGACTTTATTTAAAGCAGAGTAAAGACAGAATCGTGATGACCTCCATTTTATTTCTGGCAGGTTGACTGGTCGTACCTACACGACAATTCGCCCTGAATGGAATGTTAGTAGAACGTTAGTACAGCATCAGCAGTTTAACATTAATGATCAACCGACGGATTCATCAGGTGAGAACCGACACATGTTCCTTATTCCCATAAAGACACGGAAGTGTCCCCAGGGGCATTATTTCTCCAAAATCTAACATTTTAAGATTGTTCACACTGTCTTTATGGAAGGAATAGAGCACTGAGTGTAAAATATTTTTTTTAAAAAATCATTAGGGGGAGTGTTCAATAATACCACATTCACAATTCACCCCTCAGAATGCTTGAATTAAAGCATGTAATGGTGTGTAAGAGCTGTCAGTCAGGCCAACAGACGCCTCCCACTTTGACATTTCTGTTAATAAAAACATTAATGTTCAAGCTCAACAACTTAATGGCTGGGTGGGTAGTTAGTTCCTCCTCTCCCATAGATTACCAGCAAGCAGACACTCCTAGTTTCTGTTTATTTCTCTATGTCCTGAAGACAGACTTGACGCATATCAGTTGCATACGGAGCGGCGTTTACGACCTTTATTAAATAACAGCTGCCATACTCTGCCGAGATTTATCAGTCCCCAATGTGTTTATAACCTTCACTGCAGGAGAACGAATGCTCAATAATAATAATAATAATTATAATATGGCTAATAATAAATCATTATTGCTGCTGTCCACAACGTCAGCGTTCACGTTCCTTCAGAAAGGATGGAGATGGAAACATCGGGGCCACATTACGTCTTTAACTCATCACTCCAGGCCACATGTAGACAATTTTGAAACCCAACACAGCAGTAATAGCTGGGAAAGGGCCCGTGTCTCTGGACAGTGGCCCTGATGGAGATTGATGACTTTCAGTGAACCGGGCCGGAGCTCCGACAGCCCTAAAGTGAAGGGGACCCATGGGGCCGGAGGGGTTCCTGGGCTAATAGTCTGGGCCCATTTGGGAGGAATTGGTAGCTCCGGTGCGTGCTTTGTCACAGCTTTAACACGTAGGGCTGTCAAACGAGTGGTGGAGGCACCGGGCAGGGTCAGCCCCGCCATGCCCCTCGATCTGGGAATGAAGACCACAGTCCCGGTCAGCAGGATGGGGGGAGGGTGGGGTCAGCAGCTGCTGGAGCATATGGGCAGTTTCCCTCTTCCTGAATCGGGCTTCTCTTTGAGGGCGGCTAATGGTCCACAGTAAGCATCCGACTTCACGTCTTTAGCAGCTGGGTGAAGGCTGGGGGGCTTGAAGGTTGGATGGCAGGTTGGTTGGCTGGACGTAGCCCCAAGGCTTGTCCGCCCCCCTCCAGATGTAGGTGGACTGAATGTGCTTTGCTCGGCCCCAGGGAGAAGACTCCGGGGGCAGACCGACGACCAGTTGAACCAGCGAGAGCCTTTGAGGTGGAGAAAATGCCTGAGTAGCTTTGCATTTAAAAAAAAAAAAAAAAAAAATTTGGAATGAAATTGTTTTGGTGCTAGTAGCCTAGTTTTTAAGACACTATGAACCAGAAGACCCAGGTTCAAACCCAACTGAGTGTCTCCAGGGGACTGTCCCTGTCACTACTGATTGTAAGGTGCTCTGGATAAGTTTTTCCCTCTTATAAAACAGAGATGGAGTCCTGATTTCACAGATGGCATAAAACTCGAAAATCTAAAATATAATCATTCTGAAGTGATGATTTTCTTTAGATAGTGCTAGTTTTATTTATAACAGGCTACATAGCATCGTAAAATAAGAATCATTTGAGAAACTTTACTTCTGCTCAGCCATAATTGATCACATAAAATGTACAATATTTCACATTTTACGCATAATGACTGTAGGAAATATGAAGGTTTACACTGATGAATTAAATTACGAAAATGAGGTGCGCTGAATGTCAGGCTAACGGTGATGTATGAAGCTGAGTGCATTTATCCTGCGCTCAGGTTACCACGTTGTTATTACCATTACGCTGCGGTTGACGCGACCTCAAGCTTTTCTCAGCCCCTCCAGCTGAAGGAAAGTCGCACGTTTGTCTTTTTTATATATTTTTCCGTGTATATTTTCCGTGCCAGACGCAGTTAGCGGTATGCATTACGCCATTGTGTTTTAATATAGAGCCGCGGCGCGGTAAATCTGATAAAGTCCGAATGTTTCCTGTATAATGTCCTCATTGTGGGGCTCGCTGGAGCTTGAAACTGCAGCCTGAGATGAATGATGGGAAAGGCCTGGCACTGGGAGGCTTGCGTTCGGAGCAATCATCTCATCAATCAGGGGGACAAAAAAGCAGCCACCTCCTGCTCTGTCCTTTGTGCTCAGCCCTGAAATATCTATTGTATCTTCTGCTTGCTTAGACTGTCACACTATGTAATTGGTTTAATTGGTACAGGAAACTGAGCGCGGGGGGAATCTGACACTACTTTCCACCATCATCCCATCAGCCCGAGGGCCTCCGCTTCGGCGCTCGGGGTCACGACCTAGTGCCGCTATTGGTGGGAGCACCGGGCCGGCTGTGGACTCAGAAAACAGCCAGAGATGGTGACCTTTCAGGCACGTTACAGGAGGAAATGGTAGCGCAGAGCAGCGGTCGCTGGCGCTTGCATCCATATGAGATCTGTTTAACCCCAATTAGAACACTAATGCGACGCAGCTTGTGAGTGACAGTGTCCTGGAGCTGCCCATCTCCTCCGAGGATTCCTGTCTCATGGGAATCATGTCACTCTTCTTTAAGGGTCAGGGTCATTCCGACTGGCGTTATCCTAAAGAACAGTTGTGAGGAACGGGGAATATGTCCTCTATCGTTTGCTGGTTTGCTGGAACTATCTACCCTTCCAGCCATTTTGTGTCGGTGTGTAATTATTTCTGACACACAGAAGATGAACTTTAATGATTTAATGTTTTATAAAAAGGGGAGGAGCCTGTTGGCATGCTTCTTCATTCTGGAGGATTTATATCCCCTCCTGTCAAATATGTGACACGCCCAGGTGTAGGGCACAAACATGACCACGCCCACTACCAACACCAACGTGCAGATTACCAGCACATTAATTCAAGCCTTTTTACTGGAGAATTTGTGAATGTGGCCTTACATGTCGCCAAGAATATTGTCATTTAATTCCAATTGTCATTTAAAAACTTTACATTTAATCAAGTGATCAGTGTAAAAAAAAGTGAACACCACTTGATAATCTGTTTTATGAGCCTGGCTTTCCCATCCAGTCTCTATTCAGCTGAAGAATGTACAGTCAACAGTTGCAGTGATGGAGAAATTCTCAACCAAAAACATAGCATTTGCATATTAATTTGACTGGAAATGGGAGGCTGAGTGTAAATTGGACCGAGCAGGATGGAACTCAGGCCTTCAGGCTGACTGTTTACGGACTCAGGAGAGACCACCACCCACATCTGACCCCCTCGTTTGGTCCCGCAGCGTGTTTACCGGGACGCCCCTGGGACGCTGTCTTCCTCTGTCAGTCTGACCGTCCTCACACACGAATGTGCAAACATTGTTCCGCTCTTCCTCCCTCCTTCTTCCTCACGTTTGAGTCAACACGGCCATGTTTATTTGTTCGGAATCGAGGCCAGCCACAGTGCTTGCAAATAAAACAGGACGTCTTTTAATACTGTAAACTCGCTCGGAATAAACCGCGCGGCCAGAGAATGATGGGGACGGTTATTCCAAATATTTTTTCCCCCAAAGTGCGCGGTGGAGTGCCGCGAGTCCTGCCAGGAAAGCACTTAATAGGATCCCGTCTGCAGAATTCCCGCCCGGCTCAATTCAATTTGTGTCCGTTCCCATCGTGCATTTAAGAGACGAAACTTTACACGGACCTTTCTGGGGTCCATGCACCGTGATCACGGAAATCTGATGGCCATTAGTCCAGTGTCCTTTCTCCAGGAACCCAGTGTTCAGGAGGAGTGGCGGTGACAGTTGCGTTCAAATCTTTTAACACCTTAATTTTAGGACTGTCGATCTATACCTTTTTATAACCTTACCAAACTGCACTTTTTGGATTGAACTGAACAGGTGCCGGTACAAATTTAAAGGGACAAAAAAAAGGATTATCGTCTCTTTCAGTGCAGCACAGTGAAGAAATGTCTAGACACGGTGCACTAAGCATTAGGTGGCATGTACACACTACATTAAAGAGTTATGTGCACTCAAGGAATTATGGGAAGACAGAGGCTTGAAGAAAGCAGAGTGACACGTTTAATGCAATGTGAACAAGATGGGACGATTTTACAGTTATGACTCGCTATGGGACAGGCGGACAGAAGAAAAGTCACAAGGTTAAGTGTGTGTGTGTGTGTGTATGTGTGTATGTCTTGCCTGTCTGAATTATATCTACCATGTTGGCCTCAATATAATTGCAGTGGGTGGCCTAGCGGGTATGGATCCGTAATCCACGTGCCACTGAGGTGCTACTGAGCAAGGTGCCGTCCCCACACACTGCTCCCCGGGTGCCTGTCATGGCTGCTCACTGCTCAATAAGGGTGATGGTTAAATGCAGAGGACACATTTTGTTGTGTCACCGTGTGCTGTGCTGCTGTGTTTCACAATGACAATCACTTCACTTTCACTTTTTCACTTTCATAAGTCCACAAAATATGGTCTTTTCACACCCATGAAATGTCCCATGATAGACCTTTGACCTTTCCTGGCCTTTGTCCCGAGTGACATCCAAAGCTATGACCATTGACTGGTCAGGGGTCAAACTAATACTAAGAGTTTATTTCCATATATGAAACTATGGTGACATAGTGACCATATCTAAAACAGCTGAGGGACCAACAAGTAAATGATTGGTCAGTCATACACAATCATAGACAAATATGGACAATTCCAGAGCTTGTGGGTCATGAATAATGAACCAACATTATGATGCCGTAGTAGTGAATGGAGGTTCTTCTACTGTGAACCCAGACTTTTTTTTTTTTTTACTCTACAAGCTTAAGTAGTTCTTTGAACCTGACCAGCCACCCAGCGCGGAATCCTGAGAAAATCCCATCCAGCCCTCTTCCAGCGAGGCCATGCATGACGAGAAGGCAGCCTGCCCTTTCATCAGCGTTCTTCCAGTCTCCTCCTCTCCCCATCTTCCCGAGGCATTAGATCCATGATAGGAGTGCGCTGCGTTGAATATTTCATTGACTGTCTGCCTGGGCGTGCTGACCTGCATGACAGCCTCAACTCAGCTTCAGCTGGAGACAGGCTGTCGGGCCACATCACGCAGCCGAGCGGAAGAGCCCTCCCCCTCCCGAACTCCCATTTCCTGAGAATAAACGTCCACAAGGCCGGCCAGCAGGGACCAGGAGGGACAAACAAACACACACACACACACACACACGCTGCGCACTTATCAACACACTGCGCACACCGGACACGCTCGCCTGCGCTGTGGATCTCTCTCACGCATGCAAACGTAAACACGCATTTTAACGTTTGGAAGCGCCTGCTGCAGCTGTGGGTTCAGATGATCCTGCTGTGTGATTTACTGCGAGCACGGAACCGCGCTGCGATTACACGGCGAATGATATGATGGGGTGAATGAAGGAACATATACAAGTGAGTGGATTGTAGCCTAGTGGGTTCAAATCGCACTTACTATCATTGTGTCCCTGGGCAAGACACTTAACCCTAAGTGTCTCCAGGGGGGGACTGTCCCTGTCACTACTGATTGTAAGTCGCTCTGGTTAAGGGCGTCTGAAAAATGAATTTCCTCCTCATTTATGTTCACTTGTGGCGTAAACTTGTTTATCAGACTATATTGTACTATATTGTTGTTTTATTCTGTTGAGACACCATCGACCGGAATCACATTCCTTGAACGCGTTCACTTACACACTCGTGCATGAAATGATTTGCATAAATTCCCAATTCACCTTTCTTCTGGATCCCTCAGCGCACTGCAGGTCTGCTGCCGGACTCCAGGGAGCACGGATGGAGCAGAGTCAACAGCTCTCTGAAGGACACATTAGCTCTGTGATGGAAAAGGCCACCTCTACTAACAGCAGTCAGGCCGGTCCTTAATGCAGGCGAGGGGACACTTCCAAATCCCCGCTGGACCTTCTGACATTTGTCCTTTCAGTTGCGGTGTGCTGAGCTGACAGGCCCAGGGGTCAAACGGGACTTCAAATGACCATCAGGCCAGAGCCAGTAGAGCTAATGCACAGGAGAAAAATAAATGGTCCGAAATCAGGGTGCACCTCCAGCTTCAGAGGAATAGAACCCCACCATGGCGGCAGGAGACATTAACTACTCGCCATTTAATCTCAAAAAATCCCGTCTGAAATGCTTCCACACCAGTTCCTCACTGTGGCTTGTGACGAATGTTCATGTCCCTTTAAGTCTGGGAAAGTCAGTCCGGCCTCAGAGTCTCACCAGGCCGCAGTCCATGAAAGTTTGATGGCAGAATTAAGTGGCAGCCGATCTGACACCTCAGGGCTGCGGGGTGAGAGGGAGGAAAGTGGAGAAAGTCCCAGAGCTTCTCTGAAGTTGTGACGTTTGTCTTGAGGTTGTCAAACCAGAAGAATTTATATACAGTCAGGTTTACAATGACTTCAAAATGAGTTAAACACCATGTTATTACACTTTAGAATTATTCATAGATGCTCAGAAAATACACTTTCTTTTATAGTAATACAATTGTAATGGTGCCAATTGGTCCATTGGTCCACAATGTTCACAATAGTTTTTCTATTTTTAAATAGAATTTAATATATGCGAATGCTGGATTAAACCCAAATATAAAAGTCTTTTTTATGATTTCAAAGTTCATTTCTAATGCTTTCTAGTGCTTTAAAAAGTCTGACTTCAGCGGCTCCACTGACCTGATATGAGCGGTGCAGGAGAGCAGCCCTGTGATTGGCCCCCATCGTATCACGTGATCGCTGCCAGAAGGGCTGAGCATACGCTCCATCAGATCAGGTGCAGCCGGCCAACACGCACACTTTTTCTTCACACGTTGCAGTTTCCATCTGATGGGAATTTCCTTCGCGTTATTTCTCTGTTTTTAACACACACACACACACACACACACACACACACACACACACACACACACACACACACATAACGCCTGCAGCGCTGCGCGGCCGACTGTTGTCTCTGGAGTGTGTATGTGTGTGTCCGGGGTGTGAGTAATGTGTCTGATCGCTTACTGCTCCAATTCTACACTCCCCTCCACAGCAATGAAGAACGTGTCCTCACACACACACCTCCTCGCGGCGCAGAACGCCAGCACCGTCGCACGGGCCCGTCCGCCGTGAGGAGTGTGAAGGCCAGCAGCTTTGAAGCGTTGCTGCCCGGGACGATGGAGGTCCGCCGTTTATGAACCACGAGCTTGATCCATCCCAGCTGCTTTACAGAGTTGGGAGAGGCCGACACCCAGTTCCTCTAGAGAATCTCTACATACCACCATCGACTTTATTGACACTTTCAGCTTTTAATCAGGTTTTTTACAATTTTAGATGGTCCCTTCATGCAAACGTTTGGGCTCATTTTTGTGGCGTTTGTGGCATCAGGTGAGCGCAGACTGACTGCCGACTGTTCATGCAAATCAAACTGTCCACACGGGCAACTCAGCACCAGCGTTTGGTTGGCAGCCCGTTCGGGTGCCGTCCAATATACCCTGCATGCGGCGCTTTCCTGGCGTCGATTTCTACGAAAGTCCAGACGAAGTTGCAGTTATACGCCATTTACACTCTGGAGGACTGAATAAATCCCATGATGTTTTATGAGCACATGACAGACATTGACCCATCCCAGCTCGTGCAAGAAGCAAGAATGAAGGGGTCCATGTCCTCAATGCAGAACTACTAACCAAGATGAGTGATTACTGCCCCCACAGGTTCATACACGAAACTACAGCATCACGCGAACGTCAATGAAACGGCAATCGAATGCAGCAGACAAAAGTCCAAAAACGTGTACGGTGTTCGTTTCGGACATGTGGACGAGGCCTTAAAGTGATCTGTGTTGCGTCTTGAAACATGGCTTTGATGGCTCAGACGACAGAACTAACAGTTTTAAGGAAGAACAAGTTTAATGAACAGACACAATTTATTTTGTTCGAATAAATGCCTTGTTCTTTGATGTGATTGGCTCATTTTATTGCCTGCTAACCCGCCGAGCATCAGATCATGGAAAGTAAAACGTGTGATTTTTCACCGTGCCAGTCTCTTCTCTTTTGTGTAGGTGTGTATTGTTGTGCGTGTGTGTGTGTGTGTGTGTGTGTGTGTGACGATGTGGCTGGCAGGCTTGGAGCCGTCTCACATGCTTTTCACTGACAGCATCACGCGTTGTAACACCGTGACCTCTGTGACCTCACATTAACTCACTGAGCTCTGGCTGGGAAAATTTATGGGACTTAAAAGTTTTAACATGTTTTGGTAAATGAGACGATTATAAGCCATTTTAGTGGATTAACGCTCAGTGGTCAGTGCAGAGCGAGGGCTCGCTGAGGCTCGGAGCTGTGGGCTGTAATGCCCCGAGGCGTTAGTTTTGGAACGAGCATGTGCTCACACACACACACACACACACACACACACAAATGCCTGCCTTGTTTATGCTTACTTCCGCTCATTTTGAATCCATCTTGAACGAGCGTATGAAACATATTCCCAAGATTAAACATCTACACGCATGAATGCGTGATTTCTTAAATCCTGCCTACGCACGGTCTGCTTGACAGCTATAAATTTCCCTCAAATTGTGTGCATGGGAATGAGATCAAATCAGGAAATATGCTCCGATGTCCTCATATGGCAACATTTCACTCCGGGGATAGGGGGGAAAATTGTTAACATTAATTTGACACTTTTTAATATCTCACTGGTTTTAAAATGCGTTTGATTTTAATACAATACGCTATGATAACATAAAAAAAAATAATTTAATTACCTAAAGAGTTTATTTTAGAATTTTCATTATTTTCATGAAATATTGGCATGATGCGTTTATAAAAATACACTCTGAGCAGCAACCCAATATTTTTCTCCATCTGTAGACTTCATTAGTTTTTACAGAGTTGGGAGAGACCGACACCCAGTTCTTTTACAACATCTCTACACACCACCATCAACATTATTGACACTTTCAGTTTTTAATCAGGTTTTTTCGTGCTTTACAATTTTAGATGGTCCTTTCATGCAAAGGTAGCATGCAAACGTATGGGCACGTTACTGTTAATAATTAAGCGAGCTAACATTATTCTCATCAACAAAAGGCTTAAAGTTACATATGGCATAAGATAGAATTTATTTACACAGTTTGAATTACACAGTTTGTCTCTATCCTAGAGTCATGAATCTGCCCATTCAGCCATGCAGAAGGCTTCTAATTTTGCAAGATTCTCAACTCATCTGGGCCACTCTATGTCTTCTGTTACCAGCATATCATTGTCTATTCTATAATATTACTGGAGCAAATAAAATGTAACATTGGTGCTTTTTTTATTGACCACAGTTTTATTCTTATTTCAACCAGTAACGGTGTCAACCAGAACATCTTTTAAAACTAACAAAACGCGCAGTAATGCGAAGTGAACAAGTTTGCTCTTTTTTGTCCATCATCACCTGCTGCCCTTCTACATGGGAAAATGTTCCCTCTTGCTCCAGACCCATGAGGCCAGGCGGTGCTGAGAGCCCCCCGCTTTGATCTGGCCCTCAGTCATATTTATGGAGCTGCTGAGAGCAGCTTTCCAGGGACAGCAGACAGAGGAGAGGAGAGGTGTGTGTGTGTGTGTGTGTGTGTGTGTGTGTGTGTGTGTGTAAATTTGTTATCTTTATGTTATGACATAAGCAGCTCTTTGAGCGCTTGAGAGGGACATGATAATTTCATCGTGATTTCCACACCCTTTCCACCACCAACATAACACATAAAAAAAACTCACACAACCCACCCTGTTGCCGTGACCCTTTCACCTTTCAACTCTATTTGAACCTCCAGGATGGTTGTGCAGGAGGAGTGTAGGTGAGCGCCCCAATCCAGAGGGGGTTATGGGTCCGAGGGCCACAGCGCTGCTGGATGGAGGCCCCTGCCCCGGCAGCCTGGCCTGTAGTAATGAGCTTATGTGACACGCCATCACACTCTGGAGATCCCGCACCTCGCAGCACCGACTCTTAACCACGAGCAATTATCCCGGTGGCCGGCTGGAATGCAACATTAGGGAGCAAGAAGGGCGCCTTTCTGCACAAGGCATGATCTCCAGGCTACAGGTTTGTACTGTTCTTTTTTCTCCCAGGGAACAAAATTCATGAACATCCTTCCATGTGTCACCTGTCACAGAAGTTCCTGAAGTCATCAGCGCCTGGACTCAGGTGGTCTGTTGATGGACAGTAGAGCATAAAACCGACATCTCCTGAATCCAGGGCGGTCCCGGCTGTTGAAATGAGGGCAGCAGATGATGAGCCTGGGGAGGTGTGTGTGTGTAAGGTCCCCACAACGCAACTGACCATGTGTTTGTGTGTGTCTTCACCCTTTCCTTGGTCGCCACAAAACAACTGAACATGCGTGTGTGTGTGCATTCAGCCTCTCTTGTCATCTTTTTGTGTATGCATGTCTGTGTCTGTCTATGGTTCTTATGCTCATTAGGGTTGTCTTAAACATTCAAATGAAATGATATAAAAGATTTAGACCTTTATAATGCATTTGTTGTGTAATTATGACCCTAGAGTCCCACAAAACAACTGACCGTGGTGTGTATGTGTATATATGTTTGATCTGCCACCTCTTGATTCAGGCTCACTCTCGGACATCTGTAAAACGTCACGCTAGAGACCTTGTCTTAAATGCCTTGTTTCCTTCCTTTATCTGTCATTTCTCCTGCTGGGTATCTGCCAGCATGTGAGAGAGAGAGAGAAACGAAGGGAAAGTCTGGTGAGTAGGAAAGCAGCTGGACGCGCACTGGTCAGGTGACCTGTGGCGCCGGGTCTGTGTAAAGCATTACTCACCGAGCGGAGCGGCGATGCTTTTACCCCCCTCCCCCGTCTTATGGACGTGGACACGCCGCTGTCCCCATTTAGACATGCTGGCCATAAAACACACACACACACACACACACTCACACTGAAAGTCTCACAATAAGCCATGACGTTAACATGCCCCGACTTTAATTCTGGACACTGATTAGATGTAGGGCCATGTTTTTTGTGCTATTTAAGACACAGAGTGTGGGTTTGAAATTAGTATCCAAAATGTGACTTAATAGAAGACTCATAAATTAGCCAGTCGTAGTTTATTACGGGCTGATTTTAAAAGTATATATTATTCCGAGACTTTCCATTAAATCTCTTTGCCGGGGGGGGGAAGAAAAAAAAAATCCTATTTGCCAGTCGTGGACTGAAGTCCTGTTGTTCTGAAATAGCAGGATGTATTCTTCCTCTTCTTTTCAATTTGCCGCCGCATGCCGCTCCGCTCGGCGCAGTTATTATTTGCCCCTGGTCGGACGGGCAATTAATTACTTACCTGAAGTCCTTACCTACCATTACCGCTTTCCTGTTTTCCTTCCTTAACCGCGGAGCACAAGTGGCCGAGGAGCCGAGAGCGGGGGAAGCGCTCGACACTGGCGAGGTCAGCCCTATTATGGAGGTATTAGATGGACTGAAGTGACTGCATTCCGGAACCAAAGGCCTCGTAATTAAGGCCCATTTCTGAATGTCCCTTAGCAGAGTGAATTAGCGGGTCCTTGAGTTGCCATGCGGGGGCCGAGGGCCGGCGTGTGTGTGTGAGTGTGCCTCCGAGCCGGCCTCTGTGCCGGGCCCGCGATCTAATTATCCGAGATAATTGCCGGGACCTGGCTCCGGTTACAGGCGCCCCCTTTCTCCCTCTCCGCTCTCCCTCTATCCACCCCGGCCTCCCTCCTTCCCTCCCTCCCTCCCTCCGCCTGTCTCCGAGTCACTCGTTTCTTCCTGGCTTATCAGCACACAGCCTCCATATCCCAAAGACGTAACTGAAGCCAGCGCCGATTTTCTCCCTAACAGAATCAGTTCTTTTTTTAACCAGAAAACGAGTGGGAAAAGGCAGAATATCCGCGTCAGATGCGAGTTTGTTGCACCGAGAACTCGCTCCCTCGTAACAGCGTTTGGTGCATTTATTATACATGCTCTCCTGAGCACCGCGTCTTCTCTCGCTTGCACCATGTACACCTTCAAACCGAGCTTCACAGCCTGATCACTTTATTCTGGTAACGGCTGGTATACTGGTTCTCTGTATACTGGTAATGGCTGGTATACTGGTTTACACCCTTATCCAGAGCGACTTACAATCAGTAGTTACAGGGACAGTCCCCCCCTGGAGACACTCAGGGTTAAGTGTCTTGCTCAGGGACACAATGGTAGTAAGTGGGGTTTGAACCTGGGTCTTCTGGTTTATAGGTGAGTGTGTTAGCCACTATGGTACAACTACCCACCCATATTTTATGCCGCACCCAACCATGCTTAATTAAAGTGGCGGAGATGGGATTCCTGATACCGAACTGGTGCCATGCACTGGATAATTATTCACATTTCGAGATTCCGGAGAAGATAAGTGGGTCTGATAGGGAACAGTATCTGTGGGTGCCTCGCTGTGATGTGTTTTTTCTTGCGCCCTCCAGTATTTTCTCATAACCCAGAGCTCTGGAGGGAAGGACAGAAGGCACTTTTTAAAATAGCCCTGTACAAATATGTCGCAGTGTGGGAACCGAACTCCTGTTATGTCGAGTTGAGTCTGAACTCGGCATTAAAGCTATCCTGTCACCATGTAAAATAAATCTCTCACAGGCATTTTCTGGTGCCTTTCAAAACGGCTCTTCCTCTCTATCATCAGCTTCGGCTCAGTCCCGCAGCACCCCAGTGTGAAGAAAACATGTCTTTAAAACAAAGCAAAAGCTCTAGGGGTCGGCTGAACGTGTCTGACTTCTAGGGAAATGGCCCATTCACGACCTTTCTGGCAGCGATGCCTGCTGGGGGTTAGAGTTCCTGTCGCTGGCTGAGAGAAGCATCCCAGAGAAAAGAGTTAGAGTGTCCTCACTGTACTGAACTACTTCTGTCTTTTAGAGTAAATTAGAGCCATTTACATTCCCATTAACTTGTAGGGCCATATTTGGTAATTTTTGTTTTGTCAAGTTCGCCCATCAGAATACTTGAATTGCTGATCTGATAACCTGCAGGTCGGTGTTGGTAGTGGGCGTGGTCACGCTTGTGTACAAGGGGTTCATGTTCTGAACTTTAATGTTAAAGTTCAAAACCATCATTAAAGTTCATGTTCTGTGTGTAATTACACATCACCAAAAAAGAGCAGGGTGGGTAGTTCCAGATATCAATTTCAAAGGGCTGGATTAATCCAACTAAATAATGTGTAAAGCAGGAGGCCATTCCATCTGATGGAAAACATTTGTCATGAAAGGGACATTAAAATGAACCAGTCCTCACCATTTCCACCCACTGCAATTCAGAAGAGCACTTTTTTTTTCATGGAATAGAACAAAGTCCCCCCACTACATGGGTCAGTGGTGGCCTAGATGGGGCAGTGGTGGCCTAGTGGCGCCTGTCATGGCTTCCCACTGCTCACTCAGGGTGATGGGTTAAATGCAGAGGACAAATTTCACTGTGTGCTGCTGTGTATCACAAGTGACAATCACTTCACTTAAAAAGTCACTTAACTTACCTTTACCACTACCAAACCCCCAATAGGTCACCCAGTAGATGTAATGATGGTAGCAGAAACTTGACACTGCATAATAATCTCTCATGGAGATTTGGAACGATCAAATAAAATTTTAAACTAAGTCTGTTGAGCCTTGAGTAGTGATGAAAAGCAAACAATTTGCTTGACCTCAGTGAAGACTGCAGGAGGACATGACAGAGGTGCAAACCTCACAGCATTGAGCAGTTAGTGATTGTTTCTGTCGTTCTGATATGCTGCCAGAAAAGCACACGGTGACACAGCGAAAGGTGTCCTCAGCATTTTACCCATCAGCCTTAGTCTGATGTACTTCAGCCTGGAGAAATCTTCCAACTTGGTGGCACACCAGCAACACTTGAGGTCTTGAAGGGCCAACTGCATAAACAAGTGGCAACCAATCACAATGAACTCCCGCCCTCCAGAAAGGTTCCCTGTGGCAGGTGAGGATGGAAACTGGTAAACCTGAGCGCAGCCATTAAACTGCACCAGTAGACCATTTACTGGACCAGTACGCAGACCTTCCATGGTTCATGCCACAGTGAGTCGAATGGACAAACGTGAAGATCAGCTTCAGTTTTGATGGTCAGCTGTTGCTGCACTGACCACCATGTTCCGTCTCTGGTCATCTGATGTCAAGGGGACGCGAGCAGGCCACTCAGGCCTGGGAACGGAGACGTTAAAACGTCCTGCCAGGCAGCCAGATCCTCTGGGAGAGGAGAGACGAGGACGTGGAGGACAAAGGGGGCTTCAGCAGGTCAGACCTCCCCCTTTCATTCCCAGTGTTCCCTGCTTCTCTCACACGGAGCCGGGGGTAAAATTAGCCCCTGGCCGAGATGCACGGAACTGGGTTAACGTGCATCAGACATCGCTCCCCGGAAATTTTACACTGCGCCCCTCTCCTGCCAAAACCCTCATGGCGGATGTGTGTTGTGGTTGTAACTCCATCTGTGTGTTCAGCATCGGGACTAAGTGTGTGTGTGTGTGTGTGTGTGTGTGTGTGTGTGTGTGTGTGTGTACGTCTTGCTGTGAACTGTATGTATGAGTGTGTGTGTTGGGGGTGGCAGTATTTAAAGTGGTGTGTGCATTTGTGTTGCATCCACTATGACACGTAGGGATTTATATGTGTGTATAGAGCGGTGTGTATGGGCCGATTGAGCACAGTGCAGTTGTATGTGTTTATGTGTATCCATGGCATTGGTGTATACAGAACTGTGTCAAATGAACAGATGCAACAATCAAGAATGTTTGTATTGCGTCATGTATGGATGTGCATGTCAGCATGTGTGCATATGCGATGATTTGTAGCATGTGACTGTCCAGAGTTGTGTATTACAATAAGATAAAGCAAGTTAAGATGATCCTTTATTAGTCCCACAAGTTGGGAAATTTACATTGTCATGGCAACTGTATATAAAAAGTTCCATGTAGATATAAACAAATAAATAGTCCTAGAACAAACTGTGTACGTGTTATAGTATTTAGAGTGTGTTTGTCAATGTGTGTGTGTGTGTGTGTGTGTGTGTACGTGTCCTGATGTTACAGTATTTACAGTGTCTGTCTGTGTGTGACTGTGTGTATATGCATGTCAGGGTGGTAGTAGCCTAGTGGGTAACACACTCGCCTATGAACCAGAAGACCCAGGTTCGAATCCCACTTACTACCATTGTGTCCCTGAGCAAGACCCTTAACCCTAAGTTGCTCCAGGGGGACTGTCCCCTGTAACTACTGATTGTAAGTCGCTCTGGATAAGGGCGTCTGATAAATGCTGTAAATGTAAATGTAAATGTCAGGATGTATGTACATGTCCTGATGTTACAGTATTTACAGTGTGTGTGTGAGTGTGTGTGTGTACATGTCCTGATGTTACAGTATTTACAGTGTGTGTGTGTGTGTCTGTGTGTGTGTATATGCATGTCAGTATGTATGTATGTGTCCTGATGTTACAGTATTTACACTGTTTTTGTCTGTGTGTGTGTGTGTGTGTGTGTGTGTGTGTGTGTGTGTGCGCTTGTGTGTATATGCATATCAGTATGTATGTCCGTGTCCTGATGTTACAGTATTTACAGTGTGTGTGTGAGTGTGTGTGTGTACATGTCCTGATGTTACAGTATTTACAGTGTGTGTGTGTGTGTGTCTGTGTGTGTGTATATGCATGTCAGTATGTATGTATGTGTCCTGATGTTACAGTATTTACAGTGTGTGTGTGAGTGTGTGTGTCTGTGTGTGTGTGTGTATATGCATGTCAGTATGTATGTATGTGTCCTGATGTTACAGTATTTACAGTGTGTGTGTGAGTGTGTGTGTCTGTGTGTGTGTATGGATATGCATGTCAGTATGTATGTACGTGTCCTGATGTTACAGTATTTACACTGTTTCTGTGTTTGCGTGTGTGTGTGTGTGTGTGTGTGTGTGTGCGCGTGTGTGTGTGTGTGTGCGCTTGTGTGTATATGCATGTCAGTATGTATGTACGTGTCCTGATGTTACAGTATTTACACTGTTTCTGTGTGTGTGTATGTGTGTGTGTAACGGTGGGCCAGTGTTTACAGTAGCGATACGCCAGTGGCACCGTACGGCCCCTCACTGTTTACTCAGACCAGAGTAGATAATGGTGCGGCTGTGACACTCGGGACTAAAGGAGACAGATGGGTCGTCTCGTGTAAACAGATCACACACGCAGGCTCGCCGCTAACAGCCTAATGGGCGGCAGCGCCTCTCCTCAGGTGCTGCCATTCACATTCCTTCAGCCGGGACCCCACATCCACACTCACCCCATTCACGCACACGGAGGGACGAAGAGGGACAATACATGGTCAGCTGATGATGTGAGTTCCGAAGAGTCCATTCTGTAACTCGCTGATGTATTGACATCAGAGGAAAATGCATAAGTGGATTTGATTTTTTTACTTTCTCTCTGCCTTCAGTGCATATGTGTTCTTTCCTACATTTTGCCTTTATAATAACTGTGAGCTTTAGTCTTCAGAATCGACCAAAACAGTTTATAAAATGAAAAAGAATAAACGTGCAGTGGAAAAGAAATCATGAAAAAAACTTGACACTTTACATGAAATAGAATAAATTTGCTGTAATAAACTGGTGGTGAATGGTCGCTAGACGGTTTAAATGTTTTTGTTTTTTTTAATGAAAAAATTGCAATCGGCCAGAATTCTCACAGAAAAAGTTCACAGGACCTCTGACAGCGATGTCCTGGTAAAGACTCCAGTTCCCACTGGCTACTGTGCTGACTGTGTGAACCCTGCTGATGTCCTCTGAGAGCGGTGCAGAGGCGAAAGGCTCTCAGGCCCAACTCCGTCCAAGTGGGACGCGCTCAGAGCTCATATTCACATTCAGCTGGCAAAATGTCACTTGTGCCCAGATGATTCTCTGCACGTACCCGAACATGTGCATTTAGTCCTGATGTTATGAACAATTGGAAAGGACTGAGGGTAGCTGATGTGTTTCTTTATTTATAGCCAGACTGGCGCATGAGACGGGGCGCCGCCGCGTGTGGTTATCAGCGCTTCCTATCGCGCGCTGTTTCGCCGCTTCCAAGGATGTGCAGATCGGAGGTGTTATCTCCAGCTGCCGCTTCCTGTGCGTGTTTAGGTTTCGCCGCGCCGCCTGTTTACTGTTGTTGCGCGCGTCCTGTAATGTCCTGTTTACACGCGCCGGTGTGTTACGCGTGCTTGGCGCGCGGCCTGCTCCGGAGGGCCCGCTCGCGTCCGTACCAGAGCCTGCGGGGGCCACCGAACGACTACCTGGACGCCGTCTGTTCCTGGAATACAGCATGTGAGGGTGTGTGGGGCGGGGGCGGGGGGGACCAGGACGCCGGGCTGTCTCCGGGCCGGAGCAGGAAGTGTGTGCTATTAATCAGGTCAGATTAGAGAGGCCGCTGCTCAGTGTCTGAGCCACGGTCAGGCCTATTCCACCAAACACTGCGGCAGAATGGACACCGTTGCTGAGGCACTGCAGCAAACCACTTACGTGTAGTGTGTTGTACCGGAATAACTTTACACGGTGATATATTTCAAATTGTTATTTGATGCAACCAAAGGATTTAGATGTATAATAAACAATATTAATACATTTTATGATTCACACTCGATTCACATATTGCAAAAGAAAATAATCATATTGGAAACACTGCACTGCCGTTTTACATTTGGAGCATGTATTTATCGGGCCATTAGTAACATTTTGCGATATGAGAAATGAGTTATGGAGCTTGTAGACCCGGTCCACCACCAGTTCAGACTGAGAAATGTTGTGTAGATCTCCTTCACCGGACTGAAACGTTGCATTTAAAATCCATTAAACTGATGAAACAACATGATTCTGGACTGAGAAGTATTGATCCGTGGCACAGTTTCAGGTTGGCTCCGCGTGCAGTGTAAAAAATGATTCCCAGCAAGAGAACAAAGGAACAAAAGGAGCCATTAGCCAATGAGGTCCAGAACTGGCTGGCGTTCAGGCACAGGCTCCATCGTATCCCAGCATCCCACTGCTCTCCCCTTAAGCACCCTCCGAGCAGCCCGAGGTGAAATGCCACTTCCTGCCTGTCAGCGGGCGCCAGGGGCACGCCATTCCCAAATCCATCCCGCTCTGAGCTTTGTGGGAACGGTTAAATATAACCCTGGCAGCGAGCAGAGGCTCTGTGATGGAAGTGTTCACAACACGTTCGCCCCGCCATTTCAAGGTGGTCTAGCTTACGTTTCTACCTTCAAAAAAATACCTCAGGATTTTCCCTTTTCCCACTCGGCCCACTGGAGCTGGTGACAGTTTAGCTGGTGCAGCCAGTAACATGAGTTCTTACTGGCTGATAAGGCTGCCCTGTTTTGCATAGGCTAGCATCAGTTCTGTCTAATATGAGTGGCTCGTTGAAACAGTCGATATGTGGAGATGTCTGCAGCAGAGGTCACGTTGGTGACGTCCACTGACAGGAGGGCAGAGAACAGAGGGAAGTGGTGTCATTCATGCCCACGGGCTCCGCCCCTTTATAAAACACTGTTAAAGTTTACAGATTTTAGTCTGTTACTATTAAACCTTTCCATGATCTAATTACTGGGCCTGGTCCTGCACGTCGTTACAGCATTTTCGTCATGATTTTTAATTTTTATTCATTAAAAACAGTGAATGGTGTTAAGTGTGCGGTGAGGAGGAATGTGTCACTCTCAGCGCTGCTGTGTAATGCACACATGCCACCGAGGGGAAACATATCGAGCGCTTTGTACTGGTGTTTAGTGTGTTACTGAACAGCATGTAAAGCATGCAGTGAGTAAAAAAAATGGAAAATGGAACAAATGGAACATGTGTGTGCACGTGTGTGGTATGTGCAGAGTACAACAAACCTTAAAAATGAGATTCACGTCCATGCTGACCTGCCAACTGTGGTGTATTAGTCGGGACGTCCTATATTTTGACTGTGAATGTGCGTAATATTAATACTGATGTGTTGATTCTGATATTCAAAGAATAAAAAAAAAAGACAAAAAAATGTACATGTATTTCAAGCACATATTTTATGTGCCTTTAAAGTGTTCCAAGTGCGTGACTGTCGAAGCGCTGCGAGGGCGTTGAGAGCCGTCGGGAGTGGAGCGCCTGCCGGGATTTACTCCCACTCTCACAGATTAGCAGCAAAATGGCCGCGCCGTTTGCACTCACATGTACTGATAAGCGCCATTAACGGGGCGCAAATCCTGCTGCGCTACGTACTGGTGGGTGAAGGGGGTGCAGGGGGTGGTGGGATGGTTATTCTGTCCCAGGGAAGGTGTCAGTAGTGTTTTCATGTGGCGTGGAATACTTCCTACTTCCAAGTGAAAAATGACCTAAACTATGTTAACACTTTTCAGTTATAGACTCCAAATGAAAGTGAAGTGATTGTCATTGTGAAACACTGCGGCACAGCACACGGTGACACAACAAAATGTGTCCTCTGTATTTAACCATCACTCTTTGTGAGCAGTGGGCAGCCGTGCCAGGCAACCTCCTGTTTACAGGGCCGCTTCCTTAACCGCTAGGCCACCACTGCCCCATTAATTGGTAATTGGTTAATTGGTAATGAAATTATCATTGACAGTTGCTTTAAACAGAAAACCAGCAAACTTTACTATTGGCTTTGAACTTGTTTTTTGGATTATTTCACCCCCTCTACGCTGGCTCAGATGACGATGGCTTTTTTGTTGGTAATTCTTGCTTGTTGTCTTTCATCCAGACCTTCCATTAAGTCGTAGCAGGAATACGTGAGGTGTGTGACACCCATGAAATTGTAAATTGTCCCTTTACTGAAGTGCCTGAGATTTCCACTGTAAGCAAATTCATACTTTATTTATGCCTGTCGCCTTGTGTTGTTAGTCTCCGGCGCTCTAACGCAACCTCGCCTCCCTGTTAAAGGAACGGGCCTGTGTGCCGCGCGGGTTGGCGGCCGGTAGCTTTTGCTGTGTGTGCTTGTGAGCAGCATGTCGAGTGGCGCTGGACGCCTCAAACGATCAGGACCTCCTGGGTCCTCTAATGCACTCATACACAGTAGATCGGTTTGCACCATGTTCCAGTGTGTTCCGGTGAGCCTGATCACAGCTTGTTTCGTTGCATTATACAGACAAGCCTGTCCGTGACCGCAAACAGTGTGCGTTTGTGTGTGTGTATGTGTGTGTGCACATGTACACGTACATGAACCCAATAGGCCCCAGAGAACTCTTTGGTCTAATATAACTGTCCAGTATTGGACATTGGACACCCCAGATCAAACTCCATTACATTAAAGAAACATTAGACCCTGTTGTTTAGCAGGGAACCGGCTGATGCATTTGGATCAGAGAGACGAGGGACGGGAGACGGGGCGAGTCACAACTAATTCTCTCCATCCTCCCTTCCTTTCTCGTGTCTGTTGGTTTGTTCCCACGTCCTACTCCGGTGCCGGTCGCTCGTATGATCAGAATGACAGATTACAACATTGTAAAACACGTCTGCTGCTGGGCATGGAGGTTTAAACAGTGCCCATAAATCGATGGCTGGTGATGGACACTCCGCCCCCTGATATGTGTGGATTCGATGATGGTTTATGGAAGGTTAAACAGGTTAAGGTTCTTAGCTGTGCTAAAGCTTTTTTGGAGCAATTCCTTATTAAGCTCTTTCACCCCCCCAAAGACATTACTGCCAGGTTTAGGCGGATTTACCTCACCAGATAACATGGCTGATGCTGTCAAAAGTGTCACACCACACACAAGGATGACGGGGAGGAGCAGAACAGGCCAGCTCGCCCGCTTTCGGCTCTCTTTTGTTAGAATGCATGGCCCAGATTTCTAAGTCCTGTCCCAGAGAAAAAAGCAGACAGTAACTGTACAAAAATGAACCTTCATATTAACAGAATTCTTTAAAAAGAAGACTAGATTTCAATAGAAATAGATTCTTTAGATCATTAAATTAAATAGCCAGTGTTTGAAATGATTAAAATACAACTTAGGATCGTTCACTTATTGGCTTATGTGACCAACTTCATAAATTAATGTTACGATATAAAGCTGTTTTTTTTTTTTATAAATGAGCAGTCGCAACAGTACTGATGTTACTCAACATCAGTATGGAGTTAGTATGTGGCGTGTGTGTCTGCAGCGTGCGTGTTTTTGTTCGCTCAGACGGTCCCAACGTCACCAATTCTTCAGGAAGTTCAGCAGGAGGCTGTGCAAGACGTCTCTAGTCCAGGCACCATCACAGAGACGCCAGCGTGCCGTAATCGAATTTCAGGGCGCTCGTGACCCGTACACCCTGACCTGTATGTGCAGGATGCCAATCTGTCATTACGAAATTGTTTCCTTGTGCAGAAGGTTTGTTTTCTTTTCTTTTTTAACAGAAGAGAATTATGGTGTATTTGGCAGCCATAAAGAAACAGATTTGGCAAAATTTTTTTACAAAACGTAACCATGTAGATGAATCTGCAAGAATAACATGCATCGTAATGATAAGATTGGCCGAGACTTGTTTCCATATCAACATTGACTCCTTCTCTTCTCCAAATCCCTGCCCTCCCCCGGCTGGAGGCCTGTCTCCGGTCCCCGGTGCGTTGTCCCCAGCAGCCCCAGTGCTGAACCCCGGGGTTATGCATTTCCAGGGGCTCTGATTGGTTCGAATGCATTGAAACTGGCACCTGGCCTCCTGTGACACACGTAAGGCTCTTAGTGAGATCAGGCCTGGGCACAAGTCTGGATTATGTCGCCATGGAGGTTGACTGGTGTGAGGTGGATCACTGGAGGTGACAAGCCTGATCGTCCCCGTCCCCTGGGCCCATGAGCAGGTGGCAAGGAGGTGTGTGCTCATTAAAGTGTGCGCATGTCATGAGCAGAAAATTTCACCATGTAATATATAGAAAATAAAATGAGGCTAAGCTTGTTGGTTTAGGCTTTAGAATTTGAATTTCATGTTTACTGCAAATAGTTACAAATTTATAACGCAAATGTTTTATACTTATTACCATAGGTTCCATTAAAATAAAAAATGGATACAGAAATGTATATATCATATTTACACCATTTCCTCAACTCAAACGATTTCCAGTATATGAATTCTATAACATCATATTTAACTTTGACGTTGTAACAGCCGATGGCTGTTGTCTACACATATCTACCTTTCTGTCTGTCTATGTGTGTGAGTGTATATTGTGACGGCCACATTGGGTGGTGAGTGAATGAGTGTGACAGTGGTCTGCGCTGTATTGTGGTTTAATCTATGGGGCCATTTCACGCTGAAGCCCACCCCGTGAGTGTGTCCAATGGGACAAATTGGCTCAGCAGGGGTGGGTTGGGCTGCTCGCTTTTAAACTGACATGCCAAAAATGATATACTGTGCTCCCAAGCAGAGTATGCATTCTAAATAATAATAAAATAAAATAAAAAAATCTCCATTACATTTACATTCATGGCATTTATCAGACGCCCTTATCCAGAGCGACCTACAATCAGTTTTTACAGGGACAGTCCCCCTCCCCGGAGCAACTTAGGGTTAAGTGTCTTGCTCAGGGACACAATGGTTGTAAGTGGGATTTGAACCCGGGTCTTCTGGTTTATAGGCGAGTGTGTTACCCACTAGGCTACTACCACACATTGTCATGGGCATGGATGCTATTCTTCCATTTTTTCAGTGAAGAAAATTGCACATCTGTGGTATGAGAAAATTGCATAGAAACAGTGCTGATGCCATCAAAGATAAACGGATGCATCGGAACCTGGGTCATTAGGCAGCACTGGAGTGCATCCTGAGGGGTCACGGGTCCCCAAATGACCCGGGGGGCAATCATAACACGTGTCCAGAACCTGATCAGGACCGGTCTACTACCAATGGGAGGACGAGATCAAGGACGAGATCAACAGGGCAGATTGCTAGAATTGTGATTAATGACTTTCTCATCTTGCAATTTATATCGTTGTTTTTTACATTACGGAATCACAGATAAGATATAGATTGTTAATTAAAGGACCTTTTATTATTGTTTGCGATTCTGAAGGCTAAAATCAGAGCAAGGCCCATCTGTGCTTTTGTTGCCTCTCTCCAGGGAAGGCGAGCAGGAGGAAATGACATCACTTGCCTCCGCTGACCCGCCAGATCCTGACCAAGAGGCCGGCTTATCCCCAGATTTGAGCGCTGAAATGTTTCAGCTAAAAATATCCGTAAAAGTGTCGCAAGCCGCGCAGAAGTGTCGCAAGCCCGTGGAGAGCGAGTCTTAAGCGGTGTCGAGAGAAAATAGTGGGTCATCAAGCCATCCAATCAGAGGACTGGCGTCAGGGCTTTAAGGGTGCCATCATTCTCACCTAGCGACATGTCAGTGCGCACACACACACACTCCTACGCAAAAATAAGCATGCACACACACACACACACACACACACACAATGTTTACAGCAGACGAAAACAACCACCCTGAAGTAAATCAGACCCTATTTCCTCCAAAACCTCACTGCATGTTCCACGTGCATTTATTCAAACACATGCACATGTATAAGTGTGTGTGTGTGTGTGTGTGTGAGGTTCTGGCCAGCGTTGAGGTCTCTGGGGCGGTACAGCTCATTTGCTCAGTCAATGGAGGTTGTCTCCGGCCCAGGCCTCACCAGACACGGACCCTGTCCAACATCCCTCATGGAGACCCATGAGCGCGGAGGGGGGAGCGAAAGGCTGGAAGCAAGAAGGAAGGACAGACAGACAGGTTGTGGTCAGATGTCTCGCCTTTCTCAGGACGTGCGCCACTGGAAGCTCTCTGGTGGACTGGCCTCCACGTGCTCCTGCGCGGCACAAGCGCGTTCATGCATGCATGCATTTGCCTGCACTTGCACCGATTTGCATGCTTTCACCGGTGCGCTTGTTTGCGTGTGTGCATGCCGTGAGTGCGAGGTTGTGTGTGTGTGTGTGTGCGGGGGCTGGTTTAACAGCAACAGGGATGGGAAGGCGGGGGTGTTGCCTCCCCTCGATCCCCGAGCCCTGCTTTGAAAAGCAAACTCGGGCCCCGGAGTGTTTACCTTGGCCGGGTGCGCGGCAGATCGATGATCTGTAAAGTGGTTTTGTTATTGCTCTGTTTTCATTGGCAGCTCTTGAGAGAGTCCCGCTGATTGCTGGCCCATATGTCTGCAGCGCGCGCATTAGCACGGCTAGCCGCTAGCCTCGGCGTGCCTTCCGGCCTTCCCTGTGCTCCGTCTTCATCTTCCGACCATCTCGGTGTCCCCGAGGGACCCGCGCTTGGCACTGCAGCAGCATGTCCCTACGCCTTCCTACAGCCGAGAGGCGAGACCATGAAAAGCATCTTGCAGCGCGAGGACGGCGTCTGCAGTCATCTTACATTCGGCATCCCTGTCGGTATGGGTACATTCACGATGAATATTGCATGAGTAGCATTAACTTCACCATACTGATCAATAACATCGCCTTTAGGTCAGTCATTTGCTGCTCAAAACTACATGAGTGAATCTTCCCTTCCTGAAGTGAAACTGGACCCGGGCCTAGCAGGAAACGTTCCGTCTGTGGGGTTCTGTTCCGACTGTCTTTAAATCATGTGGTGTCAGGATGCAAACAGCATCAGTTTATAAAAGATGTGCTGCTGTGCAAGTTTGACCTGATAACACCACAATCCACAGTGGCCGATGTGGTCAGTGGACACTGGGATCCCAAGAAATGGCGCGAAATCGGCTTTACCGACAGCGTATCACAATGACAATCACTTCACTTTCATTATGACTTTGATGTCAGGGAGAGAAGTTGAGAGAAGCACTTTAAAGCTTTTGCTGTACATATGATAACTAGCCTTCATATCCTTTCAACAATAGAAAGATCAGCTGAAGAGCTTTTGTTTGATATGTATATCTCAATATCACCCAAGAATGGTCCTCACCCCTCAATATCGAGCGTGAAAGTGAAGTGATTGTCATTATGATGCATGGTGCTCACAACGAAATGTGTCTTCTGCATTTAACCCATCACCCTTGAGCAGTGGGCAGCCATAAATGGACCAGTGTGTGGGGGCTCAGTGGCACCTTGGAGGTTCAGGATTCGAACCGGCAACCTTCTGATTACGGGTCCATTTCCTTCCAATGTGAGCACTGGCCATGTTATGATGTTTTGCTCCATTTTTAAAAAGTATAAAAGTTGTGAAGGTTAAACAGTAACCAAAATTGACAACAAGTTAGCTTAACCTCAGCATAAGCTAACAAGCTAACCCTTAGCTAGTTCTGTCTAATCTGCTCCATTTATTGAGTCAATGACTCATGAAAACATTAAGACCTTGCATTATGTAAGAGAATTACTTCTGGGTTGATCCCGGAAAATCCTGGACGGGTGGCCTGCCGCTCGGCTCTGCGATTTCATGGGTCCAGGGTTCTCCTGGCAGGACGGACGCCACCCGCCGGCATGGAGCGGAGCCGCTCAGCTGGGCCCTTTCCGGTCTGTGTGGCCGAGTCGGAATGACCTCCTGACACTTTTATGGGGGAATGAGTTTGCGGGGATTTACGAGGCTTGTTTTTGAGTGAGGTGGTCTGGGGCCACTGGCGAATGTTTCTGTCAGCACATATTAAAAGTTTATGTTGTTTGTCACAGACACTCATCCTTTTATTTGAGCCAATTGACTCTTGCCTGCACCCCCCTCGCTTGAAAAAAAAAAAAAAGTGAATTGCTCACTAAGGAAATTAGCGTGAAAACCCTTTAACTATTGTCGGTTTTTTCCATCCAAGTGTTCTGCATAGAACCACATGGTTCTTCAAATAAGTTCTGCTTGGCCCAGGAAGATGGTCCTCCTACACAGATGACTAATGAGGCCTGAGATGTTTCTTCTCGGAAGCCTTTAATCTCCGAGTGTGGTCCAGGGACATGGCCAGGTTAGGGGGACGCTTGTGCAGCAGGCCTGGATCCATCCCAAGCCCAGTGTTTACCGGCCAGAGCCGGTCATTCAAACCCCTACGCAACATAATAGCAGGGCAGCAATAATATCCGAAACCTGGAAAAAGCTTTTATCTCCATGCTGGGTTGGGTTGGGTGTTAACCCCACCAGCTGCTTCTTGAGTGGTTGAAGGAACTCACCTCTGGTGCATCAACATCATTAATAGTGCATCTCAGAAATTTTGAACCTCATGAAAAAAACATGTATAACATGCATTGACTGTAGAAACGAAGATCCTTCACAGAGGATCATCAACAACCTGCAACTACATCGACTGATATGCAATAAACATAAGGGCAGTACAGTTGTGCAATAGGAGGAGCAGTGGCTTCAGACGTCCAAGGTTGGCGGCTCAAAACATCTTGGTTTCCTCTCTTTTCCGCCAACAGGCATGCATGCCGGGTGGATTGGCGACTCTAAATTAGCCCTAAATTGGTATAAACGAAGGTTTACCTCTTTAACTGCATTGAAAAAACACGTTTTTAAAATTCTGATGTATTGAGATGCTGCACTGACGGACTGATCCCTACATCAACAATGACAATCAATACATGATTTATTAATTACTATTTGTATGCATTTACTGTAGGTTCTAGCTGAATATGAATATTTATTCCTAGTCAATGGCACAGGGCGTCCCGTGTGCAAGGTGACCTGGTGCCCAGCAGCAACCAATCGGTCCGATAAATCACCAGCGCCAGCTCCCGGTAAAAAAAACCCTGGGCGGCAGGAGAGCAGAGAGAGACGGGCAGACGGGGAGTGAGGAAGGGGGAGGTGTGCCAGGCGATGGCCATATCTCCACTGACGGGGACCGGGTCTCCTCGCCTGTCATTAATTCCTTTATTTGTTTTGTTTATTAGCCATCGGCCCTCCCTGGCCCGAGATAAATAGCAGGCGACGCAGCCGCTAACTCGGTTACGGTAAAGGCCAGTGGAATTACAGTCGCCATTGCTGTCTGGCCCTGTCTGTCCCACCCCGTACCTTTCTGTCTCCTTCTTCAGCCAAATGAGATCATGCCCTGTGATCGTATTGTCCTTGGATTTCTGATGCATTGACGCGTGCACACGGACGTCGGGATCGTTTGCATATGAATCCTGGACCTGCCTTAAAGTAAAATTTTTAAAAAATTCACCAAACATGCCCCGACAGTGTGAATAGCCATGAGATGACACAAGTAAGACAGGCCAACAGTGATTCAAAAAATATGAAAATAATAATAATATCAAAATTTGTAGAAATTTACATTGACGCAACACAAAATCACAAGTAATTTTGTGTTTTTTTTTAAGGTTGTACCAGGACACTATGGCACAAACCTCCATCCAATGATGACACCACCAGAGAGGTGCGGGTTTGGACAGGGGTGGTAGTAGTCTAGTGGGTAACAAACTCACCTATGAGCCAGAAGACCCAGGTTCAAATAATGGACTCATGACTAATGGACTTCTTATACTTCTTCTCATGGCTCTTGTTAACCCAGTGTTAACAGTAACATTGCTGCTCTTGCTAACCTGAAAGGACATCCCTCTCTGAAATACTCCTTCCTTTTCTAGGAAGTTGTTCCTCGTGTCCAGAGAGGGTGTCATCTGCATGAGGGGTGTCATATGCAATGGTTGTTAAGCCCAATTAGACATACTGCTTGGGATTTTGGGCTATATAAAAATAAATTGTTGTTGTTCTTGTTGTCTCAATGTTGCAAATATTTTATTCCATAAAATCATTGCAAATGGTAAAGACAATCAGAGTAATAGAATTCTGGTATTAATTTCCAATCATTTCCATATTCCGTAGGTCCCAGGCTGTCTCAACGTTCTGTCTCACTGTATAATTAGCATAGCTGTGAGGTTCATGGTCGTATCAGGGACTTAGATGGCAGGAACAAAAGTTAGGTCATTATGTAAATCCTTAAATCAAATGTAAATGTGATGTAGTTGTAATGTAATGGATGTGAAAGTTCAAGATCACCAACCCTGTCTTTAGAACAGCAAACTGACAGCGTCGCTGCATCTATTCCAGCTGTTCTTCATCCCTCCCAGCGCCTTTTCAAGCAGCACGGTGAATGGCAGTTTACCAAACACACACCAGATATGTCTTGTTCAGCAACCAGGACATGAAAAATACTCGTTTCTAATGTTTTCTTGGGCCATTTTCACGAAACTGTGTCAAACTGTCAGTCATTAACCATAAAGCTCTGTAGCCTGACCTCAGTCTATCCCCACGCTTGCTCTGTGTCAAGCCCAGGCTGTGGCTGTGGAGGGCCGGTGGCTCGGCGAGGCAGCACATTAACATCTCAGCATAAACACAGCGTTGCCTCATTAAGTGCGGGCGTAATCCGACACCGCCGCGGCTCCATTAGGCCCTCCGACAGGAAGGTGCGCCGCGAGCAGACTCGATTCTGCCGCCCATTCATTATTCAGAGCACTCAGCGGCGGCCTGCTTGCGCGCCCCTCGCCCGGCTCCATTCATCCCCGCCCGCGGGCCCAGAGCCCCGCCCCCGGCCGGACCCACAGGATGTTTAAAGCAGCTGATTGATTGCGGCCGGCTCTTCCAGGCACGTCTCCCCTCGCAGCTCCGAGGTGTTTAGGCTGCGTGATTGCAGCCGTGCGGCTCTCTGGCTGTAGTTTTATATACGGGCCTCGATCTGCGGCGGCTCGTTGAAGGCTGAAAAGGTGGAGACGCAAACAGCAGAGACACGCGTCCCCCGCCCCCGTCTCTTGCGCTCGCCGCCATTAGGCCTTCCAGGCTAATGATCTCCTCTTCCCTCAGATGGCAGCTTTTAGAGGCGGGAGAGGCTGAAAGACGGGCCGGCTTGTGTGAAAGGGAGCGTGAGCGCCGCGATTTGATGGACTTCCCGACACTTTCAGCGCCTCAGGACAAGGGGGGTGGGAGGAAAGTGAGTAAATGATTTAACAGGAAGCTCTAATGTAATGAAAGTGAAGGGGTCTTGTAGGCACTTTTGGGAGCCCTGCTACCTATACTGTGGTTAATCCTGGGGGCTTACATCTCCATTAACACTCACACGTCGCTCGTAAGCACTCATCGCCACGGCAGCGGCTCTCGCGGGGACCTCGATACCAGGCGGGCCTTTCAGCTGAGTCCGGGTCAAGACGCCCACTGGCTCTTTTGTAAAGAGGTCCTCAGATGGTCCTCTGTTTACATCTTTTTTATACTGTCTTGCATAATTATTGGATCATCAGATCCAGATGTTGCGAAAAAACACACCTCAGCATAAGCAGAGAATTATAATATTTTAGGCTCAAGTTACATTTTTTTTTTTTATTCTACACTTGAGAGGAGAGTATTAACAACTACTGTAAATTGAAAAATCATATCCATGTACATGTTGACATATGCTATTACATATTCATTACAGGTAAAATGAATATATGTAAAGAGAAAAAAAAATTGACAATGTGACCTATACTACCAATCCAATTACATTTTTCATGATATTCTAAGCATAAGCACGTTTTATAAATCAAGAGGAGGCAATTTGTTTAGCAAGGAAATGTCTGTTTGTAATTATTTCAATCTTAAAATTTTATGCACACATCTAATTAACAATATTGTTCCATTTTCAATTTCAGTGACATGTACCATTCAACACCAACTGGTTTATTGAGCTCATTGTAATGTCATATGGGTTTGATAAAAAAAAAAAAAATACATAGAACTAATGTAAAAAAAAAAGGCACTTGTGAAAAGTGAAAAATATGTAAAATATAATGTATTTACAAATTTGTAAAAAAAACAATAATGTAAAATATTGTTTACTATGTATATATCATCCATGCGAATAAAGAAATAACAAGTAAAACAATTAAAAACATGAAATGAACACAGAAACTTTCCTGTTTTTTCTCTGTAAAGTGATCTGTTTCGTCTGTTCCGGGGGTATTTGTGTGTTGTATTTTTATCATCATTTGCTTCTGATCTGCATCACACACATTTTTTCTCAATTATCAGATGGTTTGACTTAATCTGGGGCAGGAATCCAGGGCCAGAGAAGACAGATTCGCAGCCTACCCGTGTTTGAATTTGCACGTGTTGTCCTAGCGTGGGTGAAAATACGTTGCAAAAAACGCGTGCCTCCCTTTCCTGTCATGATTTACCGCTCTGGCACCTCTGTATATAAATATATATATATATACCTCTGCTCTAGACTAGTCTTCATGTCTGACTTCATCAGAGTCTCGCAAAGTGCCCTGCACCTTCATCCCACCATTTTTTATGATGAAAATGTACTGTTATTTCTTTTTTATAGCTTGAATACATTTTTCAGTATCAGATGTACATGGTAAACCCATCCCACAGGCTGCACCCACGACGTGGTTCATATATACAGACAAATAATGTGCAGAAATCTGAGATATTTGTAAAATACATTTATTTCATCAAATAGCCAATCAGTTAATAGTACAAGGCCACACCCTTATAGGTTGGTAGTAGCCTAGCAGGTAACACACTCACCAGAAGACCCAGGTTCAAATCCCACTTACTACCATTGTGTCCCTGAGCAAGTCTCCCAGGCATCTCTGCCCATCTCCGCAGTGCATTCTGGGAATGTCAGTGATCTTGTTGCAGTTTGAATCCTATTTGTCCCTGATGCACACCGTCTAGGGTCAAGTCCAGAGCAGAGTGAAAATGTGAAACCAGGACTTGACAGATATGATCGTGCACCCTGTTCCCCACATGGATCCCTGCTGGGATGGGAGTGAGGGTGTCCTGATCGGATCTGTGCCGGAAATGTTGACGGGGTGAGATAAGCCGAGCTGGACGCGATCCCCCGGCCGGGTTTTGGGGTGCTGAAAAATGAAGTTGCTCCTTCGTATCTCGCGAACGCTCTGTCACTGTGGGCCTGGAGGCGATCTCCACCTTCGACAGGCAGAAAATGGCGTCGTCCGGCGTGGCCTCTGTGTCTCGCTGCCTCTTCCTCATCGTCTCGGGGGACGCATTATTATTTCATGGTGCCATTTTAAAGGCTGCTTTGCAAGGCTTGCGGAATGCAGGCGCGGACTGGCTGTCAGACGGTCTGAAGGGAAGTCGAGGGCCCCGATCCAAAAGTTGAACCCATGACCTTCAAATCCAGATCATCAGTTTCTTTGTCTGCACTGAACCCCTCTTTGAACCCCTGGTGCAATTTTTCTCCCCATTTTTCAGGGGATCGCTTGAAACTTGAGGTGAAGAGGCTCCTCCCTCTTTCCGAAGGTGATGCTCCGTGACAGGTCACATGCTTGACGAGATTAATACATTTTTTCTGGACTTCTGAGGCACCATCCACACGAGGACGATTTTCTCTAAAACGCGTTTTCTAAAAAAAACGGCGTCCACACCATATCTGAAATGTTGTTGTCCACACGCAGATAACGTCTTGAACGCTGTTTTAACCCCCCTCGTGACCTGTAGGTGGCGCTCTCTTTGAGATAAAAATGTCGTTGTTCTCCAGCCGCGTCTTTTTATTCGAAATTTGCCGCGTGGAGAGGGTTTCTCGTGGCTGCCGCACCACGAACGTGTTTTCCGCCATTGATGTATGTAGGACACGTTTGGGGTTATAGGTCAGGTTGGAGGTTGGGCTAATAGATCAGTGTTTTCACAAGAAACCCGCTTTGCCGTCCACACGGTTATGCAGAAAAGAGAAATGAACAAAATGAACATTTAACCGTGTCAGCATGAATTTCTGTCTTTCTGTGCCGAGCAGATAATTGGACGCGTTTCTAACACATTTAGCGCAGCTTGCAGTAGTTTTTACATGGTGCCTTATTTACTTTACTTTACTTTACTTTACTTTACTTTACTTTACTTGGCAGACGCTTTTACCCAAATAGACTTACAACAAGAAGACACCAGCAATTCTCGTTCGGTTTCTGTAGATTTTGAGTTACAAAACTAAGAGCCCTGATAAGGCCGAAGTTGTCCAGAATAGAACATGCAGGGAAGTTGTTAAGTGCTGGACAAAAAATTATTATTTTGTGCAGTGTGTGTGTGTGTGTGTGTGTGTGTGTGTGTGTGTTGGACTCGTCTGAAATACTTTTTGAACAAGTGGGCAACTGTTTCTTCTAGTCTCTGCTAGTCGAATGGAGCAGGACAAGTTGTCCCATCAGCCAGGGACAACACAGGACAACAGAGTCGATTGGGATCGGAGACCCCGTGAAGAGGGAATTTTTAGTCGGGTTTCGTGTGCAGATCTGAGCGGGCGTGCAGGAGTGTATCTGGCTAGTAGTGTGTTGGTGTAAGAGGGAGAACTTCCATTTACAGCCCTGTAGGCAGCATCAAGGATTTAAACTGGATGCGAGTGGCTACCGGGAGCCGGTGGAGAGAGGTGAGAAGAGGCGGGACGTGGGGGTGTTTCGGCTGGTTGAAGATGAGGCGGGCTGCCACATTTTGGACCATCTGGAGTGGTTTTATGGTGACCGCAGAGGCTCCAGCCAGGAGAGAGTTACAATAGTCCAGTTTAGAGATGACCGCTGCCTGGACCAGGAGCTGCGTAGCCTGTTGTGAGAGAAAAGGCCGAATCTTGCCAACGTTGTAGAGAGTCCAGGCTGGATCTTCATTTTGGCCGCATTAAATCTGTGAGTCTGCAGGACGCCTCCAGCGCGGGGCTTTGCCGGCGGGGATCGGCAGCAGACAGCCCTCGCCGTTATCTGGCCTCGGTGAGTCGGCCCGGCTGAGTGTTCGACCAGCAGATAGCGGCGCGGGCCGGAGGCGGGTTCAGGGGTCACCTCCCCCTGCCGCGCGCGCGGCTGACGCTCCGCAGCCCGGCCGGACGGGTGCAGATAGGCACATCAAAGGCGGCGGCGATAACCCAGCGCCGATTCATGTGCGCGAGGTATTTACCCGGCGCGCTCTATCTCAGCAGCCAGTCTGTGATCTTCCAGACCAGACCACATCCTCCCTCTCTCCCTCTCTCTCTCTCTCTCTCTCTCTCTCTACTGTCTGCCTGTCTTTATCATCACCCCCCACCCCCCCCCCCCCCCCCCGCCACGCCACTTCCAAGAACTGTTGTTCCTCCTGCGAGACGTTCCAGAGCTCCTCCCCTTTCTCCCCAGCAAGCTCTGGTCGCGAAGCCATAAGAAGGAGGGACGGCGTCCTGCCGCCCACGACCCCGCGTCTCCTCCGGCAGACAAGAGGCCTTTTGATTTGGCCTTTTAGGCGCGGCAGGCGAGGCGTGGCCAGCGGTGCCGGGAGCCGGGAGGTCACAAGGCTTTAACAGGGTTAGCATCGACTGGCCTCCCTCTCAGCGTGTCTATTAGGCCCTGATTTGATTTGGGCCAATTCATTTGCGGTCCCGGCAGCGGCGCGGCGCGGGCCCTCTCCCCCCCGTAATTGGTTCTGTCTCTGCCTCGGTGTCATTAGATTAGGTCCGACTGCCGGACACTTGCGGCGCGCCCCGGTCCTGAGGGCCCTAATGTAACGCAAAGTTCATTACTGATCACATTAGGGCCGCGCTCTCAGACGCCGCCGAAAATAGGGCGCGCCCCCTGCGTCCAGGCTGATGGAAGGAGCGGCGAATTGGAGGGGAAGGTTGGGACAGGGGATGGAGGAGCCTAGACGGACGGGCTGATTCCTCCACACCTTGTTGAGGTCCAGTATAAGCATCTGGGACAGTCTGAGAACCCCAAAAAGGGACCTGAGCAGATCTTCTCCCAGCAGTAAGGTGTCTGAAATGGAATAAAATTCATTATATTTAGGCTGAGTCCCACGTGGGCCGCCATGTTTCAGTAGCTGAGGTAGCAGCTGGTAACAGCTAACCCTTCAAAGGAATGGACGAGGGGAGGGCCAATTCGCACCCTCGCTGCCAGAGATGAGGTATTACAGAGCCGGACACCGTGGACAAGACGAACTCCGTGCTGATCGTCCTGTCTGCAGAAGCTCCCACCGTCAGCATCTGCTTCTGGCTTTATCGTGGGGGGGCGGGCTGACCAAACACAGACGTTTGCGTTTACTGCATTCACCAGACGCCCTTATCCAGAGCGACCTACAGTCAGTACTTACAGGGACAGTCCCTGCTCAGGGACACGATGGTATTAAGTGGGGTTTGAACCTGGGTCTTCTGGTTCGTAGGCCAGTACCACCCAAATTCACTTTTCCGAGCATTACTGTCTTAAAGTGTAACTCTGCGGAATATGACAGCGTGATTATGCTGTGTTGAATTTATTTGACGGAACTGACCTTTAAAATAACCTCAGTGGCATTATTTTTACAAACAAGCGTGCACCATAAAATCAAATATGAACATTAATAACCTCTGCCGGGGTTTTTCTCCATTGCCCATGAAAATGCTGACCTTTTCATGTGGAAAAAGACGTCTGAATTTGAACCCAGCCCAGAAGTGTAATTATTAATAAAACGGAGTGGAGTACTGAATGGTTTTAAGATTGAGCAAACGAGCCCACTGTGGGGTAGAATTATTCAGGAGATCCTCGCTGTGGACTTTGAAGGCCGGGCCTCCCGTGTTTGATCTTATCTTGTGGTAAAACGTTGAAATCGTTACCCGGCAGGCAGCAGAATCCACCGATATTTGCAGTTTTGTGTGTCAAAATCTGCACTTTTTCGAATGTAAATTATTCAGCAATAAAAATCCCAGCCTTGCTTATCTCCAGCGTTTGAAACTCTGGATTCTGACTCGGCGTATAATCTGTCCATGGAAGAATCACCACATTATTATCATTTTTTTTTGGTCCTCGCTGTTTTCCCAGACAGCTGATCTTTTATTCCTAGACTAAAGCAACAGTAATTGAAACACGTTTATTTTTGCTACGCATAATTCCACGGTGCAATCACGTCGGCGCAGAGCTTACACATTATTAGACGCTATGAATACCTGTGATTCATGAGACTATTTTCAAACTGCAGCACAGCATGCTAACGTGGGGCAGTGGTGGCCTGGCGGTTAAGGAAGCTGATACCCCGTAATCAGAAGGTTGTCGGTTCGAATCCCGAGCCGGCAAAGGGGCACTGAGCAAAGTACCGTCCCGACACACCTCTCATGGCTGCCCACTGCTCACCAAGGGTGATGGTTAAATACAGAGGACACATTTCAATGTGGGCTGTGCTGCTGTGTATCACAATGACAATCATATTTATTTTAACTGTGGGGATGCTAGTTGTAAGTGATAAAAAAGAAGATGACTTACTCCGTGCTTTAAACGATGCTCGGAGCTCGTGTGGATGGGGTCAGCGAAATTTTCGGGAGATTCCGTTACAAGCAGCAGGATAAACGCAAGAATTCCAGGACGCCTTTTCATTGGCTGTTGTGTTGCGTTTAGCCAGATACAATACTGCCATTTTCTGATTGGCTGTTGTCTAGGCTGTTGATTGGCTGGTAAGTGACAGGCTCTAGGACCCCAGTGGAGACTTGCTAGTTTCACAGTGAAGCGCTACTCTGCTGTGGCTGAGAATTATTGGGCGCTGTGATATATTAGCCTGCAAATTATTTATCTGAGGGGCAGTGGTGGCCTAGCGGTTAAGGAAGCGGCCCCGTAATCAGGAGGTTGCCGGTTTGAATCCCAATCTGCCAAGGTGCCACTGAGCAAAGCACCATCCCCACACACTGCTCCCCGGGTGCCTGTCATGCCCACAGCTCACTCATGGTTATGGGTTAAATGCAGAGGACAAATTTCACTGTGTGCACCGTGTGCTGTGCTGCTGTGTTTTCACATGTGACAATCACTTCACTTTACTTTAAAAAACAAGAATATGTATCGTGGGGGTGCATGACAAAAGACTAAAAAGAGTGACTGTCACACTCAATGCATGACACTCGAGAGCCTTGAGAACATGATCTTTATCTTTATCTGTCTTTATTTCAAAATGGGAGGAGCCTGATGATTGACAGGTCTCATTCTGAATGGTTTTAAATCTGCACACGTCCATACGTCACATGCACAAACATCACTAAACATCTTCTACTCAGAGAATATGTCTGCTAGGTTATGGAATTGCACAGTTGCCCAGCTTGACTCCAGTCCCAACTTGCACCCGATGGCCAGTGTAGGTTCGCTTGGAAATGGCTTCAGTTGATGACATCGCGCGTCACCCATAAGGCCTTGTTCAGCAGTGTGCTCGGGTCATGCATATATCCAGACAAGCGCTCCTCACTGTACTCTACCCGAACTTCTGCTCCGCTTGATGCTTTTCGAGGTTTCAGACAAACTTCTATTCATCTGGGCTTTTCGCCTGCGTTGAGTCTTTACTTTACTTTACTTTACTTTACTTTACTTCATTTAGCAGACGCTTTTATCCAAAGCGACTTACAAGAGGAAGACACCAGCAATTCTCGTTCGATTTCTATAGAATATTGAGTTTACAAACTAAGAGCCCTGATAAGGCTCAACTTGTCAGTGAAGAGCATGCTCAGAGATTGTTAGGTGCTAGACGAAGAAAAATGATCATGTATTTATACATTTTTGTATTGTTTGTGCAATGTGTACGCATGTGCGTGTGTGAGTGTTAGATTTGTCTGGTGTCTCGGAGGAGGAACGGTGCTGCTGCGGTTTCACCTACAGGAACAGGAAGGAATCTCTGGTGCAGGGGCCCTTGTTAAAGTCCCACACACTTCAACGACTACAGATTTTGGCTGTGGGTTGTATAAAATGAAAATGCGCTGGCTGTTTCCCAGACTTGGTTCGCGCTTTCCGCCTCGGCATCGTAATACGTCGTCTCTCACTCGCACTTCATCCGATCTCACATCCTGCCCTGAGCTATAATCAAACCCGAATGGCAATGAGCTGCCATATTAAGAGAAAATGAGCTCTGATCGTTCATACATAATTTATCATGCTGTCTTCCGTTGTCTGCTGAAGGAAGGGAAGGAGAAGCCGGTTCCAGAGTGGGTTTTCAACTGGGACCGGAGACCCCGTGAAGAGGGCATGTTAGGATTTCCTTTTAATCAAACCCATTTCACAATGAAAACAAGGTTATTATTATATTACTGTCCCTGTATAGACATGGAAGGTGATATGATTTGTGACCTGGTGGAAGACACTGAAAATACTGCATAATAATTACGTAATTAACGTCTCCTCTCATTCTCGTCAACAGAAATTAAGAGACATTTTAGCATAGTTTTTATGTTGCAAAGCGTATTTATTCATCAACCATATTACATGACATGTTAATGCCACAACACAGTCCTCGTCACATCCTGGTGTTGGTGAAGATCAGGGCAGGTCCAACTGACTCCTTCTGGATGAGGTGTTGGGGAACGTTGGAGAGAAGCGATCTCGCACCCCCGACCCGGAACGACTTGCGGCAAAAAAATGTGCATTCCGAGGGAGAGGTCAGGCGCTTTCAACCCCGTACTCGTACCGCGAATATGCGCGGTTCGCAACGTGCACCGGCCTCCTGACGGGCGGGCGTGGTCTCGGCGGCAACGTCATGTAGGCGACCTCGTGGGCCTGCAGACGCGCCTTCTGACACGAGAGCACTAACCAGGGCCAGCTGGATGACTTTAGCGGGCCTACGCGGGCTCCTGCGCGGCCCTCGCTGGGGACGCCGGCTCCGGGGGCCGCACCGCTGCTGATTAAGAGCTGCTCAGTCGCGCCTTTGATCCCCGTTTCCTTTTTTTTCCCGCTCTCTCCCTCTGTCCATGTATCTCTGTCACTGCGGGCCTTTCATTTGTTGCAATGTGTTCCGAATCAGGGCCCACGGTCACCTCTCTCTCTCCGCTCCTTCCCTTTTTCTTTTTTTTTTCCTCATCACGTGGCCGCGCGGGATTTATATCTGCGCGAAGTGAGAAAAGAAAACGTAAGAGGATTACGGCCGTTCAGAGAAATGCGCCGGAGCCGGGCCTTATCTGCCTGGCCTGGAGCGCCATTGTTCTGCGAGGGAAATTTCGCAACCCCCCTAATGCCTCTCAGACGAGGGGGCTGCAGGCTGACGTGTTCGTTTCGTACCTCAAACCGCGTTTATCGAGGCCGCACCTGAAGGGTCGGGCCCTGGTGGAGACGATCAGCTTAAGTCCTTTATAATAACGAGCAAACCCTGACATTCCTATGGGAGCCGAGTCCCAGAGTGGTACTGCCGGCTGAGCCCCGGCTGGGAAAGTGATATCATTACAGATTACCCCACATAAAGCTGGGGGTTTTACCAGGAGGATTTCTGGGGCGAACCCACAAAACATCACGGTCGCGCGCGCAGGTCCGGACACGCCTTCATATTTTAATATGTAGAATCTTTACCTCCATGCTTGCTGTGCGCCTTATTATTTTCATCACCGTACGCAGCTTCACATCTCACATACGTAACATGTTGCTGCTTTTAGTCTCACTTGTGTTATGGGAAAATAAATGAAACGTAACTGCACTGTTACATTGCTCATATGCATAATTGTATTTTTGTGTGCTGTGAGGTAATATTTTTATTTTATTTCAGGCTGAGGGTTTTGTTCTAGTTCTGTGTGTAACGGTGACCTGGTCAGATTTGTCACCTCCGGGAGTTTTTTCAGCTATTAAAACAGGACGTTGCAGTAATAATGTTCTGCTAAAGTATTTATTTATTTTGCATGTATGTGACCCGACATCGTGTCCAGTGCGTCCCAGGTGTGGAGAATGACGTCCTCCTTCCTGAGGACCAGGGTGCCTCAGAGGTCTCGGGTTCTTGGGTGGGGGAATTCCAAAAATTCAGGGGTGTCCTCAGCCCTGCCGGGCCGGTGGAGGGTGGGGTTCATGTCCCACGTGACCCCGCCCCCCCCCTTCACCCGCCTCATGGCTTTGATTACAAGTTATTACTGCTTCATCCAGGGAGCCATTCGTCTTGTGTGGGACCCGCTGAGGTCATTTCCTACCCCGAGCCTGTCCTGTCATCCACACCCCCCAACAAAAACACACACACTGTCATGGCTGCCAACCACGGCATCACCGCCAAGGGTGAGGGTTAAATACAGAGGACACATTTCGTTGTGTCACCGTGTGCTGTGCTGCAGTGTTTCACAATGACAATCACTTCACTTTCACACACAGACAGACACACCGCCGGCTTTTCCGAGCACGTGTAGACATTCCAAACGATTGCACCTTGCAATGCAGGCGGCGTTGGATGGGGGAGGAGCTTCCTCCGGTGTTTTCGCCAAATCCACAAGGAGGAAGAGAAAAAGGTAGCAGAACGACAGGCAGCAGACAGAGAGGTCAGCAGGTCGTGGGGTCAACCACGCTCAGTAAAATGATTCAACTTCCTGTCTGAGGCCGGGACACGCCCACCACACGTCCCCATAGTAACAGTGACCCCAGGGTTCTGGGTGCTGGTGCCTTTAAAAACACAGATGTGAGAGTACAGGCACACGCACACGCGCACACACACAAACACAAAGCCAGAGTCTTGTATTACCATATTGGCAGGGACTCACCGTGACCCCTGACCCCAACACACATACTGTAGGTCAATAGCTACTTCCCTGCAATAAAATGTTACTGTGCAGAACCTGAACTTTAACCCTGGCAGTCAAGCACTAATATTACACATATGAAAGCAAGATTATTATCACCATTATTTTATATTATATCATTTGATAAAATCATGATGTTCTTTTATGTAGGGATTTTTTTTATCAGCCATTTATTCCTCTAGGGGGGGTTGGTAAGAAATCCAAAAGTAGATATGCAAACACACACACACACACACACACACACACACTCTCTCCTAATCTGCAGACTCCATGATGTCACCGCCAACTTTTTAATAAACCCACAAATCAAAGCATTTATAAATTCTAGAGCCAAGCAATTGTACAATTTTTAAAGATTTCTTTTATTATTCTTTCATGGCTGCACGTGACAAGATATGGAATTACATTAGTCATGAATCACACACAACAACTGAAATTTAAAACCCAGGAAACACACACACAATCCAGAATAAAATTTATCATCAGCAGTTATCTGATGAACAGGAGAGGAGAGGAGAATAATATTAATTAACTGGATAGGACCCAATATGCACCATTTTGTGAATAATCTAAGGTTGACTTCTGTTGTGTTTGCAGCCAAAATTAATAAAATACTAAGAGGATAAATTATAATGAAATAATTGCATCATGTTTGCGTGTGTAATTGCTGTGATTTGCTGTGGTGTTAATTAAAAAAAGAAATTGGAGAATAATCAGTAATGATCAATCTTTCAGCAATATTTCAGCATGTTCTCCTGCCGAGCAAAGTCAGCAGAACCTTAATCAACAAAGTTCATTATTTCTAAAACCTAAATAAACGAATAACATTAAAAGAACAATTCTAATAACAAAATATTATAAATATTATATTTTTATTAATTGCCATCTATTCGTCTCGTGCCGCGAATAGGACCCAGCAGTAAAAATAAAAGGACTTTTTCTTGTGTTGACCGCGCAGTAAAAAGAAAAGTATAAAAGTTATAAAAGTCGATCACATCATGGGGAAAACGTTCGATCCGCGAGGTCGGCCTGTGGCGCCACCTGATTATTCGTGCTGAATATTGGACGTCGTGCGAGTTCGGCGGCTAATTGGCCCCTGATCACATGACCGGCGGAGGAAGATGAAGAAGATGAAGGTCTGGCGGTGATCTCCGAGGTCACTTGTTGAAGGTGACCTCTCACGGCACGTCGCCAAATATACGAAGCAGCCCGATCGAATTCGGGATTCGTCCTTTACTGACGTCACAAATAAAGAAGAAGAGAAATCCACACAGATCCCGGATTTGGTGAGAATTGAGTTATAAGTTATAATGTAAAAAATAAAATTAAACACGCTTTGTAGAAGATAAAATACACGAATTCATTTTGATTCTATTTTTTTGCATTTATTTAGAAAATGTATTTTTTTGTCTTGTTTTTTTTTTTTTTTTTTTTTTTTTTTAAGAATAAAAAATCCTGGATTTTTCTTCAATATTGTCACATCAGGACTCTGACCGTCCATCCTTCTCCCTCCGGACTCCAGTGAGCTTTTAAAAAAGATTTCTTGGTGAGAGTTTGCATGTTGGACGTGATTTTTTGACTTCCTGTTTGCAGGGGATGCTTTATTTAAAATTACATTTTTAAAAAGGTAAAAAATTATGACGTCGTCACATGTCACATCTGGTAAAAAAAAATGAAATTTCATCTTGATGAAAAGTTGCTAAATGATCCCATAGTACACACATGCACACACACGCACACACGCACACACACACGCACACACACACACACACACACACGGAGCATGCGGAATAATAAAACGATCAGAAGAAATACCTGAATAAAAGTAAAAGAAAGTCTAAAGGTTAATGAGACGCGATTTTAACGATATAAAACCATTTTTCAAGGTGAAAATAAACAGAATAATTCCAGATTCTCTGCCCGGTGATAATTTCGCGCTCGGGAATGTTTTGTCCGCAGCTTTTTGTTTCCGGCTTATTTCATTTTTTTTTTAATCTCTGGAAATATAAAAGTGAATACGGGAGATGGGGTGAAATGTGCTTGGTCTGGGGGGGGTTTAATGTGAAGGGACCCGGTCCCGCTTCACCTATAAACCCCAAAAAAAACGTCGAACTACGCGTCCTACCTGCAAGGATGAACTCCGGGGTGCCGACATGCTCCGACCGACTCGTACACTCCATCTGCGACTTTTTGGACCAAATTTTTAAAATACGATATATATATATAATATAATTTTATATATTTCCCTCCCACCCACCCCCCACAAAGAGTCCTGATCCGAACACCGCGTCCGCGTCCGGAACCGAACCGCCGTCATCCCGGCGGCGCGCGCGGTTCATAAATGTGCGTTTCCTGTCGCCTCATATTTCGGTATAAAATCTGCAGTGATGTGCGCGCACTTTGGAGACCGCGATGGAACGGAAAACGCGCCGAAACGCGCCGCGCCGGGCCGGGCCAGGGCGGCTCGGGGGGGCGGAGCTTCCACATCACAACCCTGTCATTGGTTAATATTTTATTCTGTTGACATGTTTTCTTACCGCTAACGCTTCCGACACCTTCCAGTCCCCCCTCCCCGGCCGGCCGGAGCTGTCGGGGCCACGCCTATGGAGCTCCGCAATTGGTCCGGAAAGCGTAAAATCGACAATCAAGGGTCTCCGCTTCATTAGTGCGGAGGTCCGGGCAGCAGGGAGACGCGACCGGGGAGACCCGCGGCGGATTTTTATCTTTTTCCCTTTTTAAAAAGATCGCGGGGACCTTATCGAGATCCGTGGATGCACCGATGAGAGACCCAGTTTGCACCGGGACCACCATGGCTTATCACCCTTTCCACACGCACCGGCCGGCCGACTTCTCCATGTCCGCCCTGTTCGCCGCGGCGCAGCCCTCCTTCTTCCCGGCGCTGGCGCTGCCCCCCGGGGCCCTGGGCAAGCCGCTGGCCGAGCACGGGCTGAGCGGGGCGGCCGAGGCCGGGCTCCACGCCGCGCTGGGACACCACCAGCACCAGCAGGCGGCCCACCTGCGCTCCCTCAAGGGCCTGGAGGCCGACGACGAGGTGGACGACGACCCGAAAGTCACGCTGGAGGCCAAGGAGCTGTGGGACCAGTTCCACAAGATCGGGACCGAGATGGTCATCACCAAGTCCGGCAGGTAAAATTCATTTTTCTTTTCGTTTTTTCTTTCTTTCTTTCCTTCCTTCTTTCTCTCTTTCTTTCGTTTTTTCTTTCTTTCTTTCCTTCCTTCTTTCTTTCTTTCTTTCCTTCGTTTTCAGACATCCTACTTTATCTCTGCGTAATCCGTATTAAAAAAAAGAAAAACAGCCGCCGTATTTATTACTCCGAAGGAGGATGTTCCCGCCCTTCAAAGTGCGCGTCAACGGCCTGGACAAGAAGGCCAAATACATCCTGCTGATGGACATCGTGGCGGCGGACGACTGTCGCTACAAGTTCCACAACTCGCGCTGGATGGTGGCGGGCAAGGCGGACCCGGAGATGCCCAAGCGCATGTACATCCACCCGGACAGCCCGGCCACGGGCGAGCAGTGGATGGCGAAGCCGGTGGCGTTCCACAAGCTGAAGCTGACCAACAACATCTCGGACAAGCACGGCTTCGTCAGTCTCCAATGAACCATTCTTATAATAATAATAATAATAATAATAATACTAATAATGAATAATCATAATGTCGTTTTGTGGCAGACTATACTGAACTCCATGCATAAATACCAGCCACGGTTCCACATAGTGCGCGCCAACGACATCCTCAAGCTGCCCTACAGCACGTTCCGGACGTACGTGTTCCCAGAGACCGAGTTCATCGCCGTCACCGCCTACCAGAACGACAAGGTGCGGCTCGCGTCCCCCGTCACCCCCTTGTCCACGTCCGGCGGGAACCAAACCGGAATCTTTCCTTCTCCCCGCAGATCACCCAGCTCAAGATCGACAACAACCCGTTTGCGAAGGGGTTCAGAGACACGGGCAACGGGCGGAGGGAGAAGAGGTAGGTGGCCCGGTGGCCGGAACGTGAGCGTGTGCCGGAGGAGGCGTCCCTCACCGGTCCCCCTGTCCCCTGCAGGAAGCAGCTGGCCCTTCCCTCGCTGCGCCTGTTCGAGGACCAGTGTAAGGCGGAGCGGGACGGCGGCGACTCGGACGCGTCCTCCTGCGAGCAGGCGTCCGGTAGGGACTCCGCGACCTCGCCGCTGGGACCCGCCTCCAGTCCGCTGAAGCTGAGCCGGACCGCTGGAAGTACGGAACGTTAAAAACCTTCTTTTTGCTTTATTAACCCGCTCGGGTGTATTCTGCACATTCCATTTACATTTACGGCATTTACCAGATGGGACAGTCAGGGGTTAAGTGTCTTGCTCAGGGACACGGTGGTAGTAAGTGGGGTTTGAACCTGGGTGTGTTACCCACCAGGCTAATAAAGCGAGCAGAGGGCAGCCATGAGGATTCGAACCCGCTTCCGTACCCGCTAGGCCATTACTGCCCCTGACGGAGGACTTTTTCCGGCCAGGAATTGTCCCCTTTTGACCCGCTAGCGCTAAATGGCCCTCCGCTGCCGCCAGGTCACCTGACGCTTCTCCTCTTTTCCCACAGACGAAAAGCCCGGCAGCGAGAGTGACCAGGACCTCGACCAGCCGGAGGAGATCAGCAGCCCGGGACCCGACTCCCCGGCGCCCTTCAGCCCACGGCGCGACGACAGGCCCAAGGACAGGGCGGGTCACGAGAAGAAGGCCGACCCGGACTCGGCCTTCCGCGCCAGGAACCCGGAGAAGGACAGACCGCGCAGGGACGCCGAGGCGTCGAAGAAGGACCCGGACTCGGCGAGCCCGTCCGCGCCGAAGGACACCTTTTCTCCGCTGGTGCTCCAGACCGAGAGCCCGTCGCACTTTAGCGCCAGTCACCTGCAGAGCCTCGCCCTGTCCGGCCTGCACGGCCAGCACTTCTTCAACCCCCTGAACCCCGGGCAGCCGCTCTTCCTGCACCCGGGCCAGTTCGCCATGGCTCCGGGCGCGTTCTCCACCATGGGCATGGGACACCTGCTGACCTCCATGGCGGGGAGCGGCGGCCTGGAGAACGGGGGCCTGTCGTCGCCCGGCGCCGCTTCCGGCCCCTTCCCGTTCCACCTGTCCCAGCACATGCTGGCGTCTCAGGTACGGCGAACGTCCACCGGCACTTGGACACCTCGGGTTATTATTCATACGATTAACTGTTTAGTGGTTTTGCAGACCAGACATTTACATTTACGGCATTTACCAGAGGCCCGTATCCGGAGCGACTTACAGTCAGTAGTTACAGGGACAGTCCCCCGGAGACACTCAGGGTTAAGTGTCTTGCTCAGGGACACGATGGTAGTAAGTGGGGTTCAAACCTGGGTCTTCTGGTTCATAGGCGAGTGTGTTACCCGCTATTTCTTTCATCATATTTTTTTTTATCATATTTTTGTTTACCTTACTTTAATTTATTTAACAGACACTTACACGCGACTCACAAGAGGACAAGACCAGAAATTCTCATTCGGTTTCTTTAGATTTTGAGTTACAAAACTAAGAGCCCTGATAAGGCCGAACTTGTCAGGAATAGAACATGCTGGAAATTGTGCTGGACGAATATATATATATATATATATACACACACACACACACACACACACGCACATACATACATAAATCTATTTTTATTTTTGTGAGTGTGTTAGACTCGTTTGGGTTTGTTGGAGGTAGATTGTACAACCTTGGTTGTCTCTGCTCTCCTGCAGGGTGTCTCCATGCCCCCGTTCGGCGGCCTGCTCCCGTACCCCTACTCCTACATGGCGGCGGCGGCGGCGGCGGCGGCCGCGGCGGCCGCGGCGTCCGCGCTGCCCTCCGGACGGAACCCGCCGCCCGGCGCGGCGCGCCAGCGCCTGCGCTTCAGCCCGTACCAGCTGCCGCCCGCGGCGGCGGCGGCGGCGCGGAGCTCCGACTCGTCCCGGCCCGGCAGCGGGCAGGCCAGCCCGGCGCCGGAGCCGCTCCGCGGGCCGGGATCCCCCCGCGGCGCGGCGCTGCTCAGCATCCAGCGGCTGGTGCGCGGCCTGGAGAGGAGCGACGAGAAGGAGGCTTCGGGCGGGGAGACGCCCAAATGAGGCTTTTCTGCCTGGATTCTGAAAGATGGACTGAAAAAAGAAGATAAAAAAAGATAAAAGAAGATAAAAGAAGATTTTTTTGGGGGGGGAAAAAGCTTCATCCAAATCTGAGTTTCAAAAGGGATGGGAAGGCGTCATTTGCTGGTCACCTCGTATGTCTTTTTTCTATTATTATTATTATTATTATTATTTATGTTAATAAAACTAAAAGGATGGTGTAAATAATGCTTAATAAATCGAATGATATACGCGTCGTAATTTATTGTAAAGTGTAAATACTCGGTCCGCTGCCTTTTTACGAACATTCGAGCGCATACGAACAAAAAAAAGATTCGGACAGCGGGGACAACTCAGGTTCACTTTTTCGATCTTCACCTCCGTCTTACTTTGTGCTGGACGTCCGGCTTCGCGGGATTCTTTTCATTTCCAGAGTAAAAGGGAGAATAAAAGAATGTGCTGATGGGCTCCGTGTGTTTTAGGCGGGCCGAGAAAAGACAGATCCATTTTCCAGAAGAAATAATGGGCAAAACGATGGAATCGATTCATTATTCTTACTTTGCCATTGTGGGGCCTGTTGCTGTAAAATGGGAATTTGCGTTTATTAGTTTGACTGACTTTTTCCAAAGATTTGGCAGATTTACGCAGCAGGTCGCTTTTTTAGTATCGATTTATTAAATATAAATTCGCGAGTGATCATTAGAAAAACAATTTGGTTCCAAATAGCGAAGGCGCGCAGCCGACGTTTCCTACATTTACGGTTTGGTATTTTTCGGGTGGGGCCGCGGTGGGCGTGGCCCGTCCCGTTGACCCCGCCCCCGACTGTGAAACCCTGCAGACCAACTCTGCACCTGTTCACGGGTTTTCATTTCGTCCAACAACCAAAGCTGACGTCAATAAAAAAAATCAATTAATCTAAATCTGCGTTTCAAATTTCTATTTGATTTAATTTTGTAAATATTGTACAGAAAATATTCTGCTCGTGTGAGTTAGGAGCCTCGGTTATTTCGGACTGGTCGGTGATGAATGGTCTTTATTCTCTGTTTCCTCCAGCCTGCAGCAGGATGAATGTGTTTGCTTATATTTAGCAAGAGAATGGCCTTCTGGGATATTTATAGCCGCATATTGTGTTTGACTCGGAACTGTATTCGCCCTCCAATGACGTGTCTCCGTCTTCGCTCTACTGCGCACGTCTGCCCGTTTCTCACCTCGCCTGCCTCTGTCCCTGCGTCCCTCTGTCTGTCTGTCTCGCGGGCCCCTGCCCTCGCCTCCCGGAGCCGCCCAGCGAGAAGGGGTTAAGTGCCGCCGCAGGGACCCGAGCAGGGGACGCCTCGCAGACAGTCCTTTGTCCGGGAGCCGGCGCCTGTCGGCCACGCAGCCTCCCGTCACCCGCACACAAAGGCCGACTGCGATCTGGAGAGCCCCGTCCCCTAATTAGAGCGGCCCCTCGGCCCTCGCCCATTCTTTCACGCCGATAACCACAAAACTCATTTTACTAACCGCCCATTGTTGCGCCCGGTTTCGTCCAATTAGCAGAGCGACACCGCCGACCTCACACTCTTACGGGGAAAAAATGTTTGTCTAAAACAATTAGCCAGCGACTGATCTGCTGGTCTCTAATCCACAGACGTCCTTCGTGTTCAAAGAGCCCCGCTCGGCCCCGAGGAGGAAATGAGCTGTCTCGCAGCCTCCAGACCTTCTCGCCAGAGGCATAAAGCATAAAGTGCACGATACGGGACCGCGGAGGAATGGCGCCAGGCCCCAGGACCCTGCAGCTCTGCTAGGTGTCTCCACGCGAACCGTCCAAGGCCGATATAATGAGGAGAGTAATGGGTGGACGGCGCGGATGTGCGTATAAAAGCAGAACGTCTGCGGCTGATTGATAAGGCCCCTGCGTCGCTCTGCATTATCTCAGGCCGCAGCCCCTCTCCACTCCAACCCACCGGGCCCTTGACTGGAGACAGATCTCCTCTGGAAGATAGCCGGGGACGGGAAGCCAGCGGGGGCTGAAAATAGACCGAACAATGTCCACTTCCTCCGAGCTCTGATTCGGCCCGGGATGCGCGGGCCTGCGGCGCAGGAGGAAACAAAACAACGCTCTCGCTCTGGAGAAGATCCGGAGGAGGAACGTCCACCTCAGCGGCATATCGCCCTCTTTTGGAGGAAAGGCGGCCGACTGAAAACAGCATCTCTACATCATAACAGCATTTACATTTGCAGCATTTATCCAGTGCGACTTACAGTCAGTAGTTACAGGGACAGTCTCCCCCCGGGGACACTCAGGGTTAAGTGTCCTGCTCAGGGACACGATGGTAGTAAGTGGGGTTTGAACCTGGGTCTTCTGGTTCATAGGCGAGTGTGTTACCCGCTAGGCTACTACCAGCCCTGAACTGATCCAGAATTTCACTTGGCGGCGACTGGTCCCATTATATCTACGGTTTGAGGGGATGATGGACATTTAATTTGGACGTTCCGATGTCGCGCATCGATTTCTTCAAAGCTCGCGTGCACGCGTCACGTCCAGAGCTCCAGGCCGAGACAGCCGGCCGTCGCCTGACCCTTGGGCCCCGCCTGCCCTGTTTCAGCCGCTCCACCGCGGCTTTTAAGATAAAAAAGATAACCCCGACCGTACCAGCGGCTCCAGGCCTGGGGGAGCCTTCCCAACGAGCGGCCATTAGCTCAATTTACACTCATTCGCTCCGGCACTGAAGTGCACCGCGGTAAATCGGGCGAGGTTCGCACGCGCGGTGCCAGGAAGCTGAGAAGCAACGGCAACGTACGAGGAAAAAAATGATGTTCTCATGCCGTGTTTTTTCCTTCACTATGAATATGTGTTCGTGCCATAAAAGGAAGATACAGATTCAGATACCAATAAATGTACGACGGATGTAGAGGGCATTTTTTGGCATGTTCTTCATGTTCATGCAGTTTGCGCTTTTGTGCTGGACAAAGAAGTTCCAGAACTGTTTTCAGCTTGTACCGCAGTTTGGTCCCTCCTGAAAAGCCGCCATTTCACAATACCCTCACTCTGATACGCGTCTTCTAATCATTCCACCGTGTTGCGTCACAGCGCCACGGGACCAGTCGCCACCATGTGACGTAGCTTAGAAAAGTACATCGCCGGAGATATATCAGACTTTGCATTACATGCGTTCTGTTGCTTTTTTTATCATGTTAGCATTAACATTTGTTACCATGTTAGTATTAACATTTATCATTATAGCACCGAAAGTTGAGCTTAAGTCAACTAACTACAAAAAAAACTACAATCCCCATAATGCTTTGCCTTGTGCACCAGTAAGTGCCCAGTGTCATTTACATACGAACCCTGAATAATTAGCCTGGCTAACAAACAGTTAGCATCTGTGCTAGTGTCTCCCACAATATATATATATATATGACTATTAATCAGACATTTTACATCTATGCACTACTATTACTATGGGCATCAAAGCTGCATTATACGCAATTTTTATTTTCTGGAGATGACACACACACAGAGAGTTTTTACTGTTTTATTACAGCCAGAAATGGATTCTTCCCTGCCAGGGGTGTGGCACCAACCGTGCGCACTTCAGATCAGTCATGTATTTATGCAAGATGAGGATCCGTCTTCTTGTGGGTCATTTAAGTGTGTTTGGTGTGTGTGTTTTCTTGTGTGACTAATCGACTGGTTTCCGATTAATGATCATTAATGATCATTCTGTCGATGATCTTGACATAACTTGCCATTTGGCCAGGATTATGTTTGTATTTTCTCATTTTTGGAGGTTGCCCTCACACTGACACCGTACGCTGGCACTGCACCCATGCTGTGCCCAGAAGGCCGGGGCTATTGGTCCCGAGGGCCTGCAAAGCGCCTCCCTGCCATCTGTGGGAAAGGCGGTTTTGGCGTCTAAACGTTTGCCAGGGTCCGGATCTGAGTTTCCTCAGCGCCACCTTGGTGAACGGCATGATCAAAAGCAGCACCAATGTCAGGGCACCCTGCCCCCGATCCCCTGTAATCATTCCCACGATGCCGCAGAGCGTGGAACCGCGCGTGCTCTGCGCCTGTCATTAACGGACATGTGTTCCGCATAAAATAAACCTGACTCACACTAGCCCGCCACTGAACCTCGCCGTTGGTTGCGTGACAGGGGAAATCTTTCCTCCACGTGGCTCCGCCGCCGCGGTGCCGGCATTTACATTTACAGCATTTATCAGACGCCCTTATCCAGAGCGACTTACAACCAGTAGTTACAGGGACAGTCCCCCCCCCCTGGAGACACTCAGGGTTAAGTGTCCTGCTCAGGGACACGATGGCAGTAAGTGGGGTTCGAACCCGGGTCTTCTGGTCCACAGGCGAGTCTGTCACCCGCTAGGCTACTACCGGCAGGAGCGTCATTGGCTCCTCCGACATCGATTACAACTCTGGGGAGGCCGGACTCCTGGTACCCCACCATTAAAGTGGCAGATTCTCATATTGTAGAACGTTTGAACGTTTCGCTCGGCAGGTTTCCCAGAAGCCTCTGTGCTCCCGTTCATTAGGTCCATGGCCCTCTGGGGCCGGCGGTAGGGCCAAGGTCACTGTCAGCGGATGACAGGGTCAGGATAATGAGGGTGCAGAGGTCAGCGAGACCCCCTCGGTGCCCCCTGCCCCGCCAGAACAGAAGCCCTCTTGTGTTGCCCGCCGCCCTGCCCCCTGGTGCCTGCGGAGAACCGCGGTCCCTCGTGGAAACCGGAGGGTCCTGAAGATGCACGTTTTTTTTTGTCCTCTGTTTACCACTTTATTAAAAATCAAATCAAAAGGATGAATCACGGCGGGAAGTGAGTTCCAGGGTTGAAAGGGTTGACTATAGACGTTCAAAACATCTCCGTATGAATTATTCACATAAAAAGCGATGTCTGGAGGAAATTGTTCATATGATGCCTTTCACATCTTGACGAAGGAAGTATTTCGAGTTTATTTTAATTATGAATTCCTTTTGCAGTCATGATAGTAAACAGAGTCATCTCTTGTTGTTCGTGTCAGCAGGGTAAAGCTGAAAAACCGGGGAAACTGGGGTACTGGCAACAAAAGTGGGCCTTTTTCTCAAGAAAAAAATGAGCTAGTGCTTAATTATATGCTCAGATAGTAAACTCTTCTTTAGCAAATGCATTTGGGTAATACAATACAAAAACTGGTACAAAAATCTAAAGTCTTTGTGTCTTTCTTTTCTCTGTGCATTAATTTTGTGCATAAACTTAATTATTTAGTCTGGCCAATAAATAATGACTACGCCATGAAGTATTTTTTTTATATTTTTTGTAATGAAGTGAACTTAATAGAAAACACAATGAAATGATTTATGATTGCAAATATTCTTTGTCACATGTATCAAATGTCACATGACATGTCAGAATCTATTGTGGTATTGCCACATGATTTGGCCTATATTAATTATTGGTTAATTAATCTAATATAAAAATTAGTTTGGCAAATTGAGTCACCCTGTTTCTCGTCCCGTCCATTCTTCTGATGCTTATAACATCTTTACATCTAGCCATCAACACAGTTACCATGGCCTGAACAAGGAGTCCAAAATATGGATTACAAATTGCAATTTTATAGGATGACACCGATGGCCCAGCATGATCAAAATGTACCATCTGGTCTCCACCCTCCTTATCTATGAAGAACCTACGCTGAGGTTCGTGCGAATGTCCCTTCGCACGGCGCGTCTGCTCTGCAGGTGTGTTCGGCCTGAAGGGGATGGGAAGCTAATCTTGGGATCATCGCAGAGTGGCGACTGTAAATCATCATGGGGATTAGCCCTCCGGTCGCCACGGCGGTCACTTCAGGAGCCTTCAGTCCAACAAGTGAGGATCTGCAAGGTCCTGCAAGGCAATAAAGCAGAAAACGCCGCATTCATAGCGCGTCCAGGCCTCAGAAATGTTATTAGCCACCTGAAGAAAGATGCACAAGATCCCCCGACAAATAATATTTAGGGCTAAGCTTCCTTAGCCTTTTCAAGCCCATTACATTAAGTCATCGGTCCTTTCTGCAAATAATGCCGTGCACTTAAGGAGATTGAGTTAATGAGAATCAGTTGACGGTTTTCTAGCGGGTCAGACCGCTCGGCACAACAGGGCGTCTTGTGATCATCAGAACGACTTCTAATTAAATCTACCGAAAGCTGACAATCGACACATGGGCACGATGCGGCATGGAGGAGGAAACAATGGCCACATAACTCAGGCTGACACTCTTAACCAGGGTGGATTACATGAAATTAGCAAGGAACTGCGCTACCCACCAGGCGACATTCCAGTCATGACATCTTTACAAATTGCAATATAATTTATTCTAATTAGCAGTTGGTGCAATTACAGAAACTTGCAGAAACTTGCCGTTCATCTGCGCTGATTAATATGCATACGCTTGTCTCGGTAATAGTTTTAAACTTTATGCCAAGTTTTAAGTTTATGATTTAATTAATCGATGAATTATTTGTAAAATGTGTGATTAGTGAAAGTGAAGTGATTGTCATTGTGAAACACTGCAGCGCACGGTGCACACAGTGAAATGTGTCCTCTGCATTTAACCCATCACCCTTGGTGAGCAGTGGGCAGCCATGACAGGAAGTCATCGTGAAGCGTCTGTCTGCTCTGCACACGCTCCGTTCAGAACTCCTGGCCTGACCAGGCGGCTCCTGCCAGTTGCGAGGCACGAGATAAGGCGCAATCAGCCAAGAGGATGAAAGGAGACTCCAGGTGGAGCGGGACACCAGGAGATACAGTAGGAATGACGAGCAGAGACAGACGCTGATGGCTATCAGTTGCGCCTGTGGGCCGGTCTGGCCCGGTGGACAGCGCCAGGGCCGCGCGGAGGAATGGGAATTATGCTTCTCAGGTGAGGGTCGCGCCTCTGAGTGGACGCGCACTTTCACCGGCCCGTCTGGTCGGCCGAGGAGCCTGGAGGCTTCTGTCTGGGCTTCACGCACACATCAGATAAGCTCCGTGTTAAAGCACGGGGTCGAGGGAGCGACTCCAGACGCCTCGCCTCTGCTTTGTTCCTCCTCTCGACGCGTTGCCCCGCGCCGCGAGTGTTTGTGCAGACCCAGGGCCACGGGCTCGTGGGTGAGGGCCCTTGTGCTGTTTTGACAGTTCCTTTGCGCTCCTCCCGCCGGCCCCCGCAGGAGACGAATGGGCCCTCTTGGCCGAGACGCTCGCCGACGCTCCGCCGTCCCACTTGTTGAGATCTGGTGACGCCAGTGTGGAGGGGCAGAGACCAAAACAAACACTCGGCAAGCGCGGCCGCGTCAGACATGAGCGGGGCCGCACTGACAGTGATGGATGGGCGGATAAGCGGAACGCTGACGGCAAGAAGCCGTCTCCTCACCGGCTAACGCCCCCGTTAATGACTAATTTGCCTGATAAGGCTGCATGAGGTGCATCAATCTGCTCACCTCGGCCTACCATTCTTATCTAAACATGACACCATCTCATTAAAATGTGCTCCCTTTAAAACGATGAAGTGGAATTTCAACTCTCAGATCTCTCGCACCGATCTCTCTGTTCTTCAGACGGGAGCATCCACTTCTAGACTCTCCTGACCCTCCATTCCGACTAAAAGTAAAGGTTGTTGATTTACCTTCATGGTGTCACGTGCGAAATAAAAGCAGTAAAGTTGACCTGGCCGCCCCCTGATAACCTAGTAACCTCAGTGGAACAATGGACATTGAAGAACTGGTTTTGTTCTTCTCAAGCAGCTTCACATGTCTCTTTATGTGAAGCAAACATGTAAGAAACCGTCTTTACTTAAGAAGAATGGACTCCTGGCGCCATGTTGCTAACCAGCTAGCAACTAACTGGTGAACTAGCTTTCGATAAGAAGTTAGTTCCAGTACCAGCAAAAAAAACTGAACCATCATATTCATTCATCATATTACATTTTTTCATAAAATACCACAAATAGATAGATAGATAGATAGATGCAAAGCAAGTGCAGTTATGACACAGAGTGTAGTTCTCATTCCTCTACATCTGATGTGGAGTTAAATCGGGCCCAGTTTGTGGCGAGAGAGGCCGATGAGATGAATGAAAGTGCTCAGGAGCCCGGGCTGAACAGTAGCCTCACCTGGCCGCCGGCTTTGTTGTCTTCAAAGCGCATCGCCGGCAGGCAGGCAGAACACATCTGTCCTCCCCACAACAGAGGACAAGCGGAGAGAACAAGCAAACGGAGTGCAAGGCGGCCGCGGCTGCGTCACCGATGTGTAATCAGGAGGTCGGGCGCTTTTGTGCCGCAGCTAGCTGTGGGGCTGCGGGCGATTGTCTCCGACTCGCCTCTCCCCGTCCCGAGTCGAGCGGGGGAACGGCGTGTTTGTTTTCGAGGCGTTCTCCCGCCCCCAGCGCGCCACCCTCATTATGTTCCCCCTCTCGGCGCCATTATCCTCTGGCACGATCAGTCATGGCACCCCGGAGGAGCGCGGCCGTGCGATTCAGGCCGCGGCTCAAAGGGCCCAGGGCCGGGGCGCTTTTGTGACTTTCCACCTGCACGGCCCATTCATGGGGAGAGTAATCCCTCGCCTGACAGAGCACACAAAAACACACTAACAGGCCCGGCTCCTTTCAGGGGATAAGTACCTTTTATCCCTCGACCCGACTAAGTGAAGTGCTGCATTCAGCTCGAGCAGGCCTGGCGAGCCTCGGCGGCATGTTTTCCTACAGACACACACAAACGGAGAGGCTTTGGCTGTGTTCATTTGCCGCGGTCCGCCTTTTGTGCCAGTCCGAGGGAGAAGAGGCGGGTCTGCAGGTTGAAACATGGCAACAGGTAACCATGATGGGCGTGAAGGGGGAGAAGCACACCGCGAAAAGAAAGTTACAAGAAAGTCCGATGTTGTGCAATAAGTATATCAAGACAGCATGAATGCATATTTACAACATTTACATGCACACAGCATACACTATTGTGATTAATCATGATTAATTGTGATTAATTAACTGCATAATAAAGTAGCTACAAAAATGCTAAATTTGATAACTCATTTATGCAGTTTCTATGCAATTTTGACTACCTTTCCCATCTACAGAGATGCATGCATGAATGAAGTGCCAGTGGAAAGTTACGCCACTGTAGTTGTTGTACAGTGAAACCGACGTTGTATCCTGTGTTAAAACGGGGACACAGCTCAGTTCCAGGACTGTCAAATATTTACATATCATTTGTTCTCATAACAATACTTGGACGTGGGTTCCTGTGAGAAAGTCCTCCGCCCTCACCCTGATGCACCGTGTTGCTTTGTAAATGTGTGTGTGTGTGTGTGTGTGTGTGTGTGTGTGTGTGTGCCCCTGCACAGTAATATATATGTCTGTCAGCATCACTTTATCCGCCAAGGAAAACCTCGGCTGCACATAAAAAGGAGGATCCCTTTCATCAGCGACGCTGTCACACTGCATGTTTTGACACTCTGCATCTCAGCACGTCGAATGTTTATAGGGCGCCGGACCACCCAAGCGGAATAAACCTTCACCACTTTGTCACGTTTTTTTGTCTCGCTCCTCTGTTGTTCTCGTAAAGAACATCACTGTGCAAGAAAACCAGGCCACAACTACCGATGGTGCTTCTTTTTCTCCATTTCTGTACACATTCTGCTGCTTTAAATATGAGTGTAGTTAATGATTTACTTATTTCCAGTCCAACTTTCAGCGTAAAAGCATTAGTACAGTGGATGTAAGAAGTGTACACGCCTAAAAATGTAAAAACACGGAGAACAATAAAAAATGTGTCCTCATACGTAAACGTATGGAAATATTATACAGATAATATTATACAATAATGTTGTTTTGACTCCCTAGTTAGTTTATAAATGTTAACATTTACAGCAGGAAATGCAAATTCTTCATTTTAATAGTGAACAAATCTACGGCTGTGTATAGCTGGCAATAATGGATCCTTTGGTAAGCATTTCATGGTCAGATCTTTTCTTTCTGAATATGAAAATGCTTAAAGAGATGTATGTTGAGGGAGTCCCACTGTTGACACTCCTTTACTCATCTATGATGATAATGAAATTATGAGATCTGCCTAAACCATTAAAAAAATCAATCCAGCTCATCTCAAGGTCCAATTACAGGTCTAATCGTGAACAAATCTGTTAAGGAGATCTGGTTTTAATTCCTAAGTACTAATGATAGTCAACAACTTTGAATTAACCGTAGGTTTGAAAGTTTGAAGGAAAAGATACAACCGTACAAGTAGTATAAAGGCTGGTGTAACCACGGAAATTAATACACATTCGGAATCCGATGCACTAAGAGTATCAATGTGGTTTTCTATTATAAGCAAGTGTTTGATATTAAGTACCCAGGATGTCCAACATCTGAACAATTTTCAGCACTGTAGCTTTGGTGGATGAGGGGTTCTCTAATTGAAGGTCCAGCAGGTCCACCACGTTGTCTTAAAGCAGCCAGACCCAATTTTCTTCCAAACCATATGCCGGTCATTTTAATGGGCTCCGTGAGGGACCACGCCCAAAATCTGGATTCTTCCAAGTGCATGCACTTCGCTGGAAATGATTACTGCACATTGTTAGATGCAGCATTTTACAGCATTGTTATTTCAAATTATAAATGGGGAAATAATTGCTGTGAGCAACGCACAGATGTGCCCGATATTAGGCTTTAGTGAGTCACACATACACACACACATGCACGCACTAACACACACACAAACATAGCTGCATGAGATCAGCTCAGCCTTCCTGCAGTTAACTGTATTAAGGGGAGGATGAGTAGAGGGCTAATAAGGCCCCCCGTAGCCATGGCTGAGTTTTATCAGGGCGCTTAACCTGCAAACAGAGAGACTGGCACTGATTGAATTAGCGCTCTGCCAAAGAACAAGCTACTGTAAATGCATGTATTATTTACGGAAACTTCAGCATGAGAACCTTTACCTTTAAACAACAGCTGCAAAACGCATGTTGTAGCAGACACATTCATAGGCGAGTGTGTTACCCACTAGGCTACAACCAGCCTTTTTTATTATAATGTACAATAAAATGGGTATTCCAAATCAATTCATAATTACCTGTCATTTGGATCACCTCAATGGCAAATATGCAAATAAAGACAAAGACAAAATAAAAAACAGCATGATGACCATGCTAGTGGTACATTGTTCTTTTAAATATATATATATTGTAAATTGCAATCCCTAGTAATCCCCATATTTAATAAATGAATCAGTAATCTGACTGAAATTTTTCTTCATTTTTACATTCCATGTATTTCGTTACTCACCAAGCCGGCCATTAATCAGCATAAATGATTTCATGAATAAAAAGAAAAATTATGTTGCAGAGAAAATGCATTTTGTGGACTGACACACAACATAAATAACAAAGTGAAAACTGACGTGAGTTCAAAATGTGATCCAACGTGGGTAAAACACAGCAGGGTGAATGTATTTTGTGCCGCAAAATGAGCACTGGACTGGACACTCCCCAATGTCTAATGGGTCTAGAAAGATACCACAGGCATCTAAACTGTCCGCCTGGAAACGCGTTTGGTCCTGGACCAGTGCAACCAGAGGGGCCAGCTGCTCCCAGTTCACAGTGTCCATCCCTGTATTAGTATTCGGGCAGGACGCCGAGCAGGACATCAAGGCGGCAGATGCCAGAGACTTCCGCGGACAGTTTACAGCTCAGGCAGAGCCCAGACTCCGCGGGCGCCAAGCCGTGTTTACGGCAGCAGTCAGAAAAGTCAAATGCTGAGGACGTGATGTGATGCGCGGTTAGACCCGCAGCTTGGTGACGATCGGCCTGCCGCGCTGTGCGTTGACAAGTGAGGGCCTTCAGAGGATCTGTTTCAGAATCCCAATGCTGATCGCACCAATGACCTCACGCCTCAGTGCCACTTTACAAGCAAACATGTGATGTCACTACAGCGGAATATAAACAGAGCATTTTTCCTCACATTGGGACGTGGAGATAATTTGGCTAATATTAACTGAATGACATACATTCCACAAGCAGCATGACATTGTGGCCCATGACAATAAATGCAAATGTTAAACTGGAATCGTATGCATGTTGACTGCGGGGCATGAATGCAAATGTTTCTATCCGGATGAAATCCTTCATAGCCTGGTTGAGGGCAAGTGAGACAGCAGCCTGTTGTGCTTGTTCATCAATGACCTGTCTCCTCCGTTCTTCCATCAAACGGAGAACCCCCCCCCCCCCCCCAAATCAAGCAGGGTCCGCTGAGTAAATGTCAGGCTGAGTAGACACATGCAGCGTTATTAATCCGTTGTGTAGGAGAGCACGGTGAACTTCTTCACTCCCTAAAATAGAATTATGCAAATATGTGTTGTTATTATCATTATGAAATAAAATGTATTATTATATTATGACATTATATGTATTGAAATGACCATGACCAGAATTGACCATGGAAATGTATACACATGGACACACAGGACTGGAGAATACAGGAAACTGATGTAATGTTTAACAGCAGAAGACTACATTTACATTTACATTTACATTTACAGCATTTATCAGACGCCCTTATCCAGAGCGACTTACAATCAGTATTTACAGGGACAGTCTCCCTGGAGCAACTTAGGGTTAAGTGTCTTGCTCAGGGACAATGGTAGTAAGTGGGATTCGAACCCGGGTCTTCTGGTTCATAGGCGAGTGTGTTACCCACTAGGCTACTACCACCCATATGTTTGATGAAATTGCATCTCCGTTTTCCTTCATAACTGCTTTTCACAGTACTGGCTTCATCATAAGCAGCCTCATGATCTGAGAAAACATCCGTTTTCGTTGCAACTAAAGAACCTCGACTGGAAAGACTTTGGAATGGCAGCGCAGTGCATGATGGCAGAACGTCCAAGTTCGTGCAATCATATGAAGTTGGGCACATTTCCGGTGGCATTTTTACCTTTGAAAGGCTGACATGTGAAAAGTTCAGCAGAACTCCCAATGACAGGCATGTCAGGAAGCACGTTTCTGATGAAACCCTGCAGACCTGCACTTCTCCTTCGTGTGGTTGGTCCCAGCTGCAACTTTTTATTTAGACCAAAATTTTTATTTATGCCGCTGAAGGTGACATTCACCATGACGATCACAGAGGGAAAGTGACTGGTGTCATATCACACAAGACATCACCTACTCACAGACAACTAGATCCGTGTCGTGAATGAATAAAGAAGAAAGAAAAGGCCACTGGTTCTGCCTCCTGCAGTTGCTGGGACGGGACCCAGGACTTTTCATGGTGATCATGGAGGCAGAAACGCTCCCTCACACCTCATTAAAGGCCACCTTCTCCCTGACAGCGACCTGCGCATCTGTGTGACACTGGGGCTTGAAGTGTCCTGAGCGTGGGTCCCAGATGGCGCAAAGAAAAGGCCAGAAGCCCGAGGGGTCGTGTCACTTAGATCTGCTCAGGGTCCCCTACCTGATTCAATATGACAGTGTACATATGTGCAAAAGCCAGCATTGGCTCCGGGCGCGGATCCTGAGCACACATGACATCACAAGCTAGAAGTGATTAGTTAAAATGTCACAGAATGCAGTTTCTGCCCCTTCCTCCATCTTTCCCCGCCGCGCTCTACCTGTTTATCCTTAAGAAAACAGGCGCTGGCATCGCGGCTGAGCTGTCTGTAAAGAGCGGCCACATCGGCTCCCCTGTGGCTGTCTGCAACCATCTTGTTCCTGTCACTGAGATTTTGGCAGGCTCCATCTAGATGTCAGCAACTGGGTCACTCGATCGCACTGACCCACCAACCACCTGTGTCTGCCTTACCAGAGCGACTGACGGATGGAGGGCGGAGCTTTCATCTGGCTGAGGCAACACATACAGCACTGGCCAATCAGAACGTTCACACGCAGCTCAATTAAGTGTAAGTGAAAGTAATTGATTTTGTCATTGTGATACACTGCAGCACAGCACACGGTGACACATCAAAATTTAACCCTGTATTTACCCATCAACCTTGGTGAGCAGTGGCCGGCCATGACAGGCGCCCGGGGAGCAGTGTGTGGGGACGGTGCCTTCATCAAGGGGACCTCAGTGGCACCTTGGCGGCTTGGGATTTGAATCCGGAACCTTTCGTCTCGACTTTTCGGATGATGTTCACGAGTACCAGCATTGTGCACATCCACACTAGGACCTTCAGGATCCTCAGAACAGAGCTGTAATTGGGCCTTAAAAGGCATGAGCCTGACAGAATTCGGCCTGAGACCGACTGGACAGATTCCGAGAAAGTAAAGCTAGGCCAGACGTTTGCGCGCTATGAGCGCTAGACTCCATTTCATCTCCTCAGCATCCATTTTCGTATCTATCTCGCCATAATTAAAAAACACATGAATAGCAAAGTTAAAATTTCATTAAAAAATGCAACAAATTTACATCATATGAAACACTTTTAACAGTCACTGAAACAAATTTTCAAGCAGCGAATCATACGGAAAGGATAGGTTCTATAGACAGGAAGTTCGTGTTCGATGACCAATCATTTACCGTTTGCGCTCAACCCCATCCAGCCCGTCCCGAGTCCAACTAAAATGGTAGAAATTGGGTCCAAACTTGACCCAAGATTTACAACTCTACCTCAGATTATGTCAGTGGCAAATCACTTGGCCATGGTGAAGCGGTCAGGAATGGTGAAGGATCGGCTGGCATAGCGCTAGCACTGAAACTTTTCTTTTCTTTTATGCCGCTGCAGTGGAAAAACAGATAGCCGCAGCATGAAGACGTATGGAACATGTCCCAGAGCGTGCAAGGCTGCGTGCATCTTCCGTACTTCTTTTTGGAGATATCAGGCTCGATGATTCGATGATAAAATTCCCTCGCTGGACACTCTGAGGCTCTGTGAGCAAAGCTGTCAGATTTAACCATGATCCAATGTGAGTGTTCTGCCCCATTTCCAGTGGAGTGGAAGAGCGCCCCCGACCCCCCCGAGGAGCCCTGCTGTCACTGTCCTCAACCTGCAATGTGGAGGTGAACCTATGGAGGCATCGATCATCTGGACGTCTCCTCTGTAAACCGCACAGGTCAAATTCTTTTAACAGATTAAAGGTTCAATGACATATCAATTATTTAAAAGGTCAAATTAACATACCACTACGAAAAATCTAAAACCTCATCTGACTTATTTCATTTCACCTGAATGGGTGAATTTGGTCTGTAAAGGTGACCAAAAATGTATTCAGTCTTTACAATTATCTTTAATACGGTCTTTAAACCATATCATGCATCATCTAGGTCTTTTTGTCTTAATGACATCTGAAGTATCCAGAGCAGTAGGATCTGTTTTTATAACTTAAATGAAGTTGTTCTTCTATAAACTGTGGTTTAAGTGCTGTGATGTAGGGCTGAAATATATATTTTTTGCTTCTCTCTGTCTCCAAGTCATAAAATCAGTGCAACTGTAGAAAGTGCAGCACCAGTCCAGGGAGCAGAAAGTCAGCAGCTCTCCGGGGAGGAGCATTGATCTAACAGCCCAGTGTTCCGTGGCTCCTCTCGCTGCCCCTCCGACGTGGATTTTCTCCTCGACTGAGTGGGGCTGCACAGTCGAGGAGCATCTCCACTGGCTCGGAAATGCGGCGGACAGGTCAAGTGCGAGCTCCTCTCGCAGTCAGCAGAAAGCTCGGCCCTCTGGGGCCGGAGTGGAAGGGTGGTTACTCGAAACCTCACTTCTCCAGGAATGCAGCAGCTTTGCTGCACTCATTTCCACTTCTCTGAGTTTTTATTTAAAGTTGAACGTTGTAAAGTTGTCTCTCAATATAAGCAACATTTCACGCATATTCTGTGAGTGAAGTCGCTCTGGATAAGGGCGTCTGATAAATGCTGTAAATGACTAAATACTAGCAAGACCAATACAAACTGGTCTAGTAATGCAGCATTATTTACGGCACAGTGAAGTCAGGACATTGAGAGAATTTCAATATTTCCGAATTTCTTGGGCCCCATCCACACCCGATCGCTATTTCTCTATAACGTCCACACAGGAGCATGTATCTGCATGTTAGAGCATGTTAGAACGTACCGAATGCAGTTTTATCCTCCTCCACACCTGTAAGTGGCGCTGTTTCTCCCCGCTCTCTCTTTGTTTGGTGTCTAGTTCTCCTCCGCGGTCAGTTAAACACGTCGTCGCTCACCAACCACATCTCCTCTTTAGAAATGCGGAATTCCTGCAGCTGCTGCAGCACAATCACGAGCGTGTTTTCCACCATTGTTGTATGTAGGACACGTTTGGGGTTATAGGTCAGGTTGGAGGTCGTGCTGATACGTCAGCGTTCTCACCACTTGCCATCCACATGGATAACGTTCTGGGTCCCCTGAAACGGCGTCTCCATGTGAACGGACGGCCATCTCTCCTCCTGTTTAAGCCTCTTTATTTTTTCCTCTGTTCCTTTGATGCATTTGGTCCCTTTTACGGCAGCTCTACGACAATGTGAATTTCCTACTTAAAGGACTAATAAAGTATCATCATCATCATAGAAAAATGTTCTCATGACCTTAGAGCTAAAAATACATATGTGAAATCCATATTATAATATTTTATGTGTTACAGTAGTAAAATTGCCAGAATTTTGGTGCTCTAAAGAAACAGGGTGGTAGTAGCCTAGTGGGTAACATACTCGCCTATGAACCAGAAGACCCGGGTTCGAATCCCACTTACTACCATCGTGTCCCTGAGCAAGACACTTAACCTTAAGTTGCTCCAGGGAGACTGTCCCTGTAACTACTGGTTGTAAGTCGCTCTGGATAAGTGCGTCTGATAAATGCTGTAAATGTAAAATGTAAAAAAAAAAATTTGATAATAATTTGTTCAATATAGCGTAACTGACAAGACGTCCAGTCTGATTTTAACTTGGCCTAAGCTCAAACGAAAGCCACGAGACGGTCCTTAGGTGAGTCGGTGGCTGTGGCACGGAGAGAGAGATCCTTCTGGAAAGAAGATAAATAATTGATTGTGAACATGGCAGAATGCAGTATTCATTAATGTGATCCACTAGCAGGAGGGAGCGTGAAAGGGAATCCGGGGGAAAGTGTTTTAAAGGGCCCCGGCGGCATAATGGCGTTTGTCGCGCGGCTCTGTGTGATATGATGGCCAGTTTTTTACTTTGGTGGTGTCGAACATTGCCGCCATGGTTTCAGTAACAAGCCAGTGCTGTGCAGCGTGCAGTTATTCAGTGGCCTCTAGTGGCTGGACCCTGAAACTGCACCGGGTCCAGGGGGTTGTGAGGCAACCAGATTCACGATAAGATTGAGGCAGGCGTGCAGAAATGCTTACAAGCTGTAATCTTGCAGTCGTGGTAAAGCACGCCTTAATCCATGCTGAAGCACTCATTCATGCATGGGCCCTATCTGCGACCTTTTGCGGCGGATCAGTCCCCGGAGAGGGTCTCAAAGGCCTACGGCCGGAAGCGTCGCTTGATAATAAATAACACTGATCCCAGATCTGGTTTAATGAGCCGTGACTGTATCAAGCCGCCTGATTTCCAACACAAAAGCAACAGAAAACCAGGTTCTCCCCCCGGACGAAGACCACTATCACACTCTCGCCAGATAGCGAGCCCTCTCTCGGCCCACATCCGGCCTTTCTTCCCGTCCCTGCATGTCATTAGCTGACATATCGTCCCTGCATGTCATTAGCTGATATATGCACGGCCCCCAAAACAAGCGCTGCGCTGAGGCGTGTGTTGTGCCACAGCGGCGGGGATCGGCCGACGAGTGGAAAGCCCAGGCTACGGTTACCTGCAGCCCTTTCTCAAGCTTGTTTACCATTAAATATTACAATGTTAAGTAGAGTGCGGCCAAATGTGAGCCCCTTCAAGCTGTCACTCACCGGGATAAAGGCGAAGCCGACGTGCCAAATAAACAGAGCTCTGGAGGCCGGCTCGGGTTGCGGCCCTGCCGGACTCGTTACGGCGCTCGGCTCCGGTTGCCGGGGAGGGGGTGGGTGGGGGAGGGGGGCGATCGCTTTACCCGCGGCCGCCACATGAAACAGTCTGTTCCAGAATGCCCCGCCGCCGAGATGGAACGATGACTTATTCATGGTGGGCGGGGAGGGGGGGGGGTTGTGAATGAGGGTCCTTGTCAGTGGAGGCCCAGGAAACAGCTGACACAAGAGTATCTGTTACTCGCCCCCTGACACACACACACACACACACACACACTCTCGTCGGCTGAGATCCCGGCGACACGGTTTCATCTCACTCGGAACGGACCTGGTCAAGAAGTCGCGGCTGGAATGCAGATGACAGGTCATCACTGCCAGTCTCAAGATTACCGAGACGATCGCCTCGCGCCGGGTTAAGCGGCGCCTTTATTAGTCAGGCCTTCCAGCGGGGCCGCGCCGGGGATCGGTTACGCTCCGAAATGAAGCGGCTCCACCGGGCAGCCGGATTGGGCACCTCTCGTGTCATTAAAGCCAGCAAGGTGACTAACCAGACTCTCATTACCGCACACAAAGTGGCCTGTGTAGCCCGACACCGCGCCTCGGCCCGTCACCGGGCCGGAGCCTGGCCGCGTGAAATCTCACACTGCCCGCCGCTCACAGGGCACGCCGGCTCTGCCTGGCACCCCGGCTCCCTCCCGTTATGGCCCCGCACGCCCCACACCCCGGCTTCCCGGCCGCATCCAAAATTCATCATCCCCTCGTTCTCAGGACGCGGCCATGAGGGCCGGATCAAAAGCGGCATTCAGGGACGTCAGTCCGCGCCCGCAGGATTCGGCGTAACCGTAGACGCGCACTCTCCCCTCTTATCGTGGCACCGAAGAGGCCGAGGCCTCTGCTCCCATTCAGACGGCCTGCCGGCTCGCCAGAAACACGTAACCGAAGTCGCCCGGGCCCTTTGTGGCGGTTGTAAGCAATATGTTCCGGGGTGTAGCAGGCGAGCAGACTGACACAGATTCCTTTCACTGCCGGACTCCTGATACCCGGGGTGTTTGATTTTCACCGGCGGCTGGACCCGGCTACAGGAGGTGAGGTGGAATAGAGGGACGTTTTGCTGGGAAGCATCTCCCCACAACACAAATAACTGATGCTCCGATATTTCAGATAAGATTATGGTCCCACTTCATTGCAGCATTTTTACGCTTCTGCAGTCGGAAACTGCGTAAAAAAAGGGGCAGTGGGGGCCTAGCGGTTAAGGAAGTGCCCCCGTAATCAGAAGGTCGCCGGTTCGAATCTGAGCAAAGCACCGTCCCCACTCACTCTTCCCCGGGCGCCTGTCATGGCTGCCCACTGCTCACTCAGGGTGATGGGTTAAATGCAGAGGACACATTTCACTGTGTGCACCGTGTGCTGTGCTGCTGTGTATCACAAGTGACAATCACTTTACTTTCACTTTTTTTTTTAAACTATAATGGCATCAGACACTTTTAATATCACCAGCAACCAGAATATTTGATTCCAAATGTCAGACTAATGTCAGAGTTCATTGCAGCGGAATAAAAAAAATGCATATTCTGTATATGTATGCTGTTTATTCCTGATAAGGAAGATTTTTTTATGAACAGTCCTTTCAGAATAAAAGGCTCAACTGACCTTTCTCTAGGTTTTGCTGTCCTCTGCTGGATTTTTGTGATTACTACGTACTACACTTATTGATATTATTTTTTCGGTAGTTTACAAAACTACAGAAACAAAACACAGTTTTCAAAGCCACGCTCGTAAATGAACCAAAAACTGTACAGGACCCGGTCTGAGAGTAAATAAATTCTAAATGAATCAGCAGCCCCATACGCAGTGTAGAAACCTCCTAAAAAGAACGGATTCAAACAATGGCATGATACACAATAATGTGGATATAGTGGATAACACACTAACACACAACCAGAAGACCCAGGTTCAAACCCCACTTACTACCATTGTGTCCCTGAGCAAGACCCTTAACCCTGAGTGTCTCCAGGGGGGGACTGTCCCTGTAACTACTGATTGTAATTCGCTCTGGATAAGGGTGTCTGGTAAATGCCGTAAATGTAAATATAGTTCATATATTCCATTGATTGTAGGAATTGTATATATCTTGTTTTTATACAACAGTTTTATTTTTCATTTTCTAATCAGTAAATATTGTTCTTGTTCAGCCAATTTGATGCATCTTCTCAATGGAAAACATATATACATATATATGGGGAAAATAGATATCATATGATATTTTCAAAACTGTCCCAAAGCTGTAACTATAATCAGTATGTAAGTGAAAAAAATGTTTGGAAAAATCTCAAATGGCACATATGGTGTCCAAAGTGTCACCAACATGCCCAAATGGATCGGTTGGAAATTTCTGTACCAATGCGTCCTGTTCTCTGTTATAACGATATGTTATTAGGATTTAGTACCGTGGGTCAGTTGAGGAATATTGCTTCTACAGCCTCTCTCAGATGGCCAAATCACTCTGAAAGTGCACTTTTTTCCAGTGTTCCACCTTCCACCATTTTCTCTGACCCAGTTGACATTTAGTCGTGGCCAAAGGTTTTGAGGATGACACAGATGCTGGTTTTTCACAAAGTTTGCTGCTTCAGTGTTTTTATAGATTTTGGCCAGTTGTTTCTGTGGTGTATCGGAGTATAATTCCAACCATTTTATACGTTTCAAAGACTTTATTGACAATTGCATCAAGTTTATGCAAAGAGTCAATATTTGCAGAGTTGGACTTTTTTCTCTAAACCTCTGCAATTCACCCTTTTGTGCTGTCAACCAACTTCTGGTCCAAATCCTGACCTGTTCCTTCATAATCAGTGCTTGGAGTTTGTCAGAATTTGTGAGTTTTTCTTTGTCCACCCGCCTCTTGAGGATTGACCACAAGTTCTCAGTTTGCAGTTTCCTGGCCATGGACCCAAATTTTCAATGTTTTGTTCCCCGAGCCACTTAGTTATCACTTTGGCCTCATGGAACATTGTGCATCATGCTGGAAAAGGCATTGTTCTTCACCAAACTGTTCTTGTATGGTTGGGAGAAGTTGCTGTCGGAAAATGTTTTGGTACCGTTCCTTATTCATGGCTGTGTTCTTGTGAGTGAGCCCACTCCCTTGGATGAGAAGCAGCCCCACACATGAATGGTCTCAGGATGCTTTACTGTTGGCACGAGACAGGACTGATGGTAGCGCTCATCTTCTCTTCTCCAGACAATTATTTTTCCAGATGCCAAAAAAACAGAAAGTGACTTTACTGTCCAATCCCTGTACTTTGCTGCCCTTCTTGACACCAGACCGTCCTACAAAAGTCTTCTCCTCACTGTCGATGCAGATGCCCTCACACCTGCCTGCTGCATTTCCTGAGCAAGCTCTGCACCGGTGGCACCCCGATCCCGCAGCCGAATCGTCTCTAAGATACAGTCCTGGTGCTCGCTGGACTTTCTTGGGCACCCTGAAGTCTTCTTCACAACACTTGAATTTCTCTATTTTGATGATCTGATAAGTGGTTGATTTTGTTGCAATCTTACTAGTGGAAAAAAGGATTGTATGTATGTATGTGAACTCCAACAAAACTTAGTCAGGGTTGTATGTAATGGTTGTAGGGTGGTAGTAGGGTGGTAGTAGCCTAGTGGGGTAACACACTCACCTATGAACCAGAAGACCCAGGTTCAAACCCCACTTACTACCATCGTGTCCCTGAGCAAGACACTTAACCCTGAGTGTCTCCAGGGGGGGACTGTCCCTGTAACTACTGATTGTAAGTCGCTCTGGATAAGGGCGTTTGGTAAATGCTGTAAATGTAAATGCATTGACGGCGCATCCTATATCTTTACACACGTTTACGTGCAGTTGCCTCAGTGTGTGAGAGGGGTGACACGCGAATGCAGTGTTCTCCATATAATCTGTTGTATAGATGGTGTATAGATGGTTGTAATTATTGTTATTATGCTCTGTAATATAAGTGCGATAATATTATAAATATTATATTTATTCTCTGCCACGTGTTAGCAGAAGCCTGGGTCTTGTAGAGAGTCTTGTGAGAGAAGGGAACATGGTTGTAATTATTGTTATTATGCTCTGTAATATAAGTGCGATAATATTATAAATATTATATTTATTCTCTGCCACGTGTTAGCACAGGTTCCCACAGGTAAGTTCCCACAGGTATGTTAAATGGGAAAAGTATATAATGTAGCCACTATACGATTTTTAATTGTCATTTAATGTCACTGTTGGGCTCACCTGTAAATGGTTGTACTATTAATGACCGAATTACTGTTTGAATTCATGTGGTGGTATTTTATGTATTTTATTTCATTTTATGTGCTGAGGGAGCAGAGAGGGGATGACAAGAGCCACTGAGCCCTGCTGTGCTCCCACAGAAACAAAACCTTCCTTTTTGACACCAATTGATGTGCATGGGTGATTGAATGCTGATTTGCATCTGTTACAGTCCTTGCATGTGAAGCCCTTTGTGACGTCATGTTTACAGCATTTATCAGACGTCCTTATCCAGAGCAACTTACAATCAGTAGTTACAGGGACAGTCCCCCCCCGGAGCAATTTAGGGTTAAGTGTCTTGCTCAGGGACACGATGGTAGTAAGTGGGATTTGTTCAAGTTCAAGTTCAAGTAACCTTTATTGTCATCTCTTCTATATATTGTGCAGATATACAGAGAGGCGAGAAGACGTGGCTCCAGTTTACACAGTGCAGCATAAAAGTAGACAACAAAAAAACAGAAAACAGATGCGTCACATGAAATACAATATATAAATAAATAGGATACAGAATATACAATTTAGCTAAAAATGAAGTGTTAACCTGGGTCTTCTGGTTCTTAGGCGAATGTGTTACCCACTAGGCTACTACCACATGTTTCCTTGAAGGTAACCACTGCTAACAGAGGAAGAACACTGATTTCAAGCATCATCCACCCTTTAAAGCGTCCAGTCTGCTATTCTAACTCAATCAGCATGACAGTTTGATCTCCAGCCTTGTGCTCCTCAACATATGTAAACCAGAGGATCACTGAAATGATCTCACCAGGACTGAAATGCAGTGGAAATGTTTTTGGGTTTTTTTTTTTCACGGCAAAGAGGGACTTCATCTCATCACTCAAATTCAAATTCAAATTTTATTTGTCACATACATAGTCATACACGGTATGATATGCAGTGAAATGCTTTTTGCGACTACTACAGACCACAGTATTGCAAATGTTGCAAGTATACAATAATCCAATATGCAAATATTGCAAACATAACCAAATATTACACTTTTACGTCTTTAACATAAAATATGTGGAACTGGTAGGGTGAAGGTGTGCAAATGAGGGTGATTTTGTGCAAAAAACATTCACAACATTCTGTAGTATATGCAAATTGCATATAAAAACTTTGTGGAAACCAGCATTTGTGCCGTTCTCAAAACTTCTGGCCACGACTGTATGTATATGAGGACTCGGATCAGGCCATACTTTGTAAGCACGTGCGAGGAGAGAACTGCTCTCTGATTGGTCACACCTTCCGCACGATTCGTCGCCGCGGGCCCCGCCCTCGGGCGCCTTCGCCCAATCCCATTGGCCGAGGCCAGGGGTGAACGCCCGGAAGTAACCTGTCACCGCGTCACACCACGCCGCGATGCCGCTGTCAGAGGCGCGACCGCGGTCCCCTTCCCCGGCCGGGATGTGAACGCCCGCCCCACCCCGCCACCGCCACCGCCACCGCCGCCGCCCGTCGCTCCGTGTCGTTTCGGAACCGGGGCCTCCAGGATTACCTGCCGGCTTCTCTGTCACGGTGGGTGGATAAGCGCGTTACCGCGCCGGCGGTTAGCATGCTAGTACCGGCGCGTCCCTGTAAAATGTCACATTTTTTCCGGGCGGCTCGTCGTGTGCCGCTGGGCGCCTTCGCCACATGAGCCGGGCTGGTTTCTCAGGGTCCGTGCCCGTCGCCGTTAGCCTGTTAGCAGCGCTTTCCTTTACTCAGGGACCATTCTGCCGGCGGACGTCCGAGCAACATGGCTGCGAATTATCCTGCAAAGGTCCCGCCGCTTCCTGTCATCTCTCCATGACATTTTTTACACAAATTCTTCTGAACAAAAAGAGTCAAATCTACTTAATGCTGCGTGTGTGTGTGTGTGTGTGTGTGTGTGTGTGTGTGTGTATATAAACATACACATTCTGCACTTTATGTACACTCTGTTTATAAGATTAGATTGTCTATTATATTGTACTGTTCATTGTTCATCTATACACACTTATAGATCTATGTACATTCATACAAATATTTATATTCAATATAAACATATTATACATCTTGCACAAATAACACTCATCCGTACGCATCCTTACACGTTGTTCTTGTTACCTGATATAAGTATGGTATGAAAATGTCACGGTGTAAGTTTGTGGCCGTATCACCCTGCCCTGATGGTATCTCATGGGTCAACAAGCTAATTTATCTACCAGCCACCCTACAAGCACAAACACACACACACACACGCACGTGTCCCCGATTCGCCTCAGAATTCGTGAACAGTCGCTCTGGAGATGTAGGGGCTGAGCGGGATCCTCAGTGGAGTGGTCCTGATTGGAATAAGTGCCGATTTACGGTTGTTATATATGCGATGACCTGATTAGACGCAAATCTACTTCCAGTTTTCGGAGCCTGCCACGGACGCTCAGCCATGGCGGAGCAGGGGACCCCTGCTAAGAAAGCCCCGGCCGTGGCCGCTGTCCGGCATTCGCACTTCATCGTGGGCTCCGTGTCGGAGGAGAACTCTGAGGACGAGATCCTGGGCAAGGCCGACCTGCCGGCGGAGGAGAAGGAGCCGCGCTCCCTGTCGCCGTCGTCGCTCAGCTCCGACAGCACGTGTGAGATGGACGGCGCGGACGGCCCCCTGCACAACATGAGGTGGGCGCTCGGCCGAAATTTCATGTAGCCGGGATGAGGGGGTAGTAGCCTAGCGGGTAACACACCCGCCTATGAACCAGAAGACCCAGGTTCAAATCCCACTTACTACCATTGTGTCCCTGAGCAGGACACTTAACCCTGAGTGTCTCCAGGGGGGGACTGTCCCTGTAACTACTGACTGTAAGTCGCTCTGGATAAGGGCGTCTGGTAAATGCTGTAAATGTAAATGGGATGAGAGGCTTAGTCTACAGGGCGTTTTTTTTTCTTCTCCCTGCCGTCTTCCCCCTCTCTTCTCTTTCACTGTGGAACGATGGCAGTGTTTGTAAATGAATAGTTTCATTATCAGCAGCTTCTGTCTTACATCAACAGCCCCGATTGTGCTGGTCTGAATGTCTGAATCTGTTTAAAATATCAGACTCGACAAGCACAAGCTGAGTCGGCTGCTGCTAGAACCACACGGAAGATCAGAAAATAATCTTTTTCGCTTCAGTATATACAGTGATAATTATTAAAAAAAAAAATTTGTTGTTCTTCCGTTATATGTCATGATGATAGAGTACTGTCCTTCAGTGTATTTCGCATCACAGCATCATGATATAATTGTCTCATATTTCATCCAATCACAAGACTCTCTGTGATTCCCACCCCAGGTGAATCCAGGGCTGGTTACCGTCTCTGATATAGAAATCAAATGAAGATTTTTTTTAACCCCCTATAGGACAACAGAATAACAGGGTTCCTACGGTCATATACAAACCTGGAAAAGTCATGGAATTTGAAAATAAAATTTTCCAGTTTTGGAATACAAATTTAACACACGAATGTATAATGAGGTACGTGGTTCCCGTAAGACTGCGCGATGGCCCTTTTTCTACATTTACAACTACAACGTTTAAAACTAGCGCAGGTCTGTAGTATCTTTGCTGGCTTTACGTAGTGAACCGCGCCACGTGCTGCTGCACGCGTCGCTTCCGTATTCCAGCACCGTAGTCCACTGTCTCCATTTAAAAGTCATGGAAATTACAGCCGATCCTGACTGGGTCCATTTTACTCGGGCTCAGGCTGCGCAAACTTTTAAGTTCAGCTTTTCGGGGTTGTCATGAATTTAGTTTAAAAATGTCTTAGTAAATTTTACTTTTTTAAAACTTTTTATTTGCTTTGGAGTCTTCAAAAAAGTCGTGTAAATTCTTTTCTAAAAATTTGTAATAACTCTTCTTCTAGTTAATGACCGCATTCCGTATTTGAGGGCGGGGAGACCACTACGTCAAATGGTCCTATTTGCTCAGAATTGAGAGCCGGTTCAACTTTTCCGAATTAAGAAGTCAGAGTGAACTTTAATGTCACCTCGACCACACACGCACACACGAGTGTACAGATAGCAAATGCAAATTCTACAGTGGGCTCAAACATAGAGAACGGTGCAAGGGGCCAAAGCAATAATGACACTCATCCCAGGTGGATTTTGAGTGCAACAAGCGTATAGAAGTATTTAAAAATAGATATATACTTAGATGTGTATTGTTTTTTTACCCAGTGGTCTACAACAGACCATTTAAATGCATTTTTTGTTAGGAGAGATACTACAGCCTGTGTGTGTGTGTATGTGTGTGGGGTGTCAAAGTCAGGCCACAGGCCCACCCCCCTTCCTCCCCTAGTCCCCACTCTTCCGGGTTCCGCGCAGGAGGAATCGCTAGTGATTGGTCCGACTTGCCTGATCGCGAATCATTACGTTACTTCGTATGTGTTGTGGCGATGAGCCACGCCTTGTTTAATATTGGCCTCCCAGGCCGGGTTCGAGTCCCTAAACGCCAAGGTGCCACCTTGATCAAGGTACCATCCCAATGCGCTGCTCCCCTTCATGGACGCGCACTGCTCACTAAGGGTTAAATGCACATTTTGTTGTGTATCACAATGACGGTTTTTGATTGACAGGCCCAGCATGTCGGGGCTCCACCTGGTGAAACAGGGTCGGGACCGGCGCCGCATGGACCTGCAGCGGGATTTCACCGTGGCCTCGCCGGCCGAGTTCGTCACCCGCTTCGGCGGTAACAAGGTCATTGAGAAGGTACGTAGCCGCCGCTTCCTGGTTTGGATTTTCTTCCCTGGGTTGATGAGTGGGTTGACGTTCTGCGTCTCATCACGCAACAGGTGCTCATCGCCAACAACGGCATTGCCGCGGTGAAGTGCATGCGTTCCATCCGTCGCTGGGCTTATGAAATGTTCCGCAATGAGCGCGCCATCCGCTTTGTTGTCATGGTGACACCAGAAGACCTGAAAGCCAATGCTGGTGAGCTGGATGGATGTGTATGGTTTGATGCCCATGATATCACCACAGTGTTACACATTTGTGACGGGGGAAAAGTGGTGGTAGTAAACTAGTGTGTAACACACTCGCCTATAAACCAGAAGACCCAGGTTCAAACACCACTTACTACCATTGTGTCCTAAGTGTCTCCGGGGGGGACTGTCCCTGTAACTACTGATTGTAAGTCGCTCTGGATAAGGGCGTCAGGTAAATACTGTAAATGTAAAATAATATATATGTTTATGTGTGTATGTTACTCCCTTAATCCATAATGTTTGTTGGGGTTTGGGCTGCGATCGGTTAATTGGCCCTCTGGCATTTGTGTCTCCACTTGTTGTGAATTTAAAGTGTTGGGTGGACGATGCAGAAATTGCAGTGGGAACGAGCGGATAGAAGAATAGAAAAGTAATATTTCAGTACTGATATGGACTTCTGTTTTTAAGGGTTGAATAATGGATTCATTTGTAGGAGTCTCATCTGGTCATATTTTTCTTGTTTTTAGAGTACATAAAAATGGCTGACCACTATGTTCCCGTACCTGGGGGGACCAACAATAACAACTACGCCAACGTGGAGCTGATTGTGGACATCGCCAAGCGGATCCCTGTGCAGGTTCAGAGCCTCTATAATTCTTATGATGTATTTTTAATAAGGGTACAGTCGTGGTTCAGATTATGTAAAATTACATAATCTGAAAATTTTTGTTTTTTCTTTTTAATGCCGGTGCAGTTAACCCTTCTCGATCCTCATTTCTATAGGCAGTGTGGGCTGGGTGGGGCCATGCCTCTGAAAACCCCAAACTTCCAGAGCTCCTGCATAAAAACAGCATTGCCTTCATGGGTCCGTGTTGCAAAAACATCACCGGTCAAGTCCTGTTGTGTAGTGCTTTGTCTTACTGACCCATTCCCGGTGTGTTTACTTCCTTAGGACCCCCCAGTCAGGCCATGTGGGCTCTGGGTGACAAGATCGCCTCGTCCATTGTTGCCCAGACCGCCGGCATCCCAACTCTGCCCTGGAGTGGAACAGGTCTGTTCTTTCGCTCTCATGGCTCTGGAAATGCGCAGCGTTAGATTAATGTGTGTTTGGGTGTTGTGTCTCAGGGCTGACTGTTGAGTGGTCAGTGAATGACCAGAAGAAAGGCATCGTCAACGTCCCGTCTGATCTGTATGAGCAGGGCTGCATCCAAGATGTGGAGGCTGGCCTGAAGGTGATGCACAAAGTGTCTAACCGACCAGTCATGTTCCAGCAATTAAGCAATTACAATTTAATAAAAGACATGTATGAAAAAAATTCAGCTTTTTTTAGATTTTAGTTGAAATAGTAAAAACTTCCCCCATAAGACCACACCCATCGTTCAGACGCTGCTGCGTGCTAGCGCCACGTCTTCTTGAGTCTGGTGTTGCTTTTTGGGTGCAGGCTGCAGAGCAGGTTGGCTACCCAGTCATGGTGAAGGCCTCCGAGGGAGGAGGAGGGAAAGGGATTCGGAAGGTGAACGCTGCTGATGACTTCCCCAACCTCTTCAGACAGGTGCGTGAGACCGGTTTGAACCACTGATCTTCTTCTGTATTCTGTATGTGTGACATTCATAAACCAGTGAAGGTTCACACCTCTACTTTGTACCAACGATAGCATAAAAAAAAAAAAAAAAAACTTGCTCGATCGTGTGTATGAATATTGACTTCTCAGGTTCAGACTGAGGTGCCGGGCTCACCCATCTTCGTCATGCGTCTCGCCAAGCACGCGAGGCACCTCGAGGTCCAGATCCTGGCCGACCAGTACGGGAACGCCATCTCCCTGTTTGGCCGCGACTGCTCCGTCCAGCGCCGCCACCAGAAGATCATTGAGGAGGCGCCCGCCACCATTGCCACGGCGGACATTTTCGAGGACATGGAGCGGGTGCGTCAACAAAGTCAGACCTTGCCTCAGGGTCCTTAATTAGTTGAATTGAGTTCATTATAGTTCATTCAAATTCAAATTTTATTTGTCACATACACAGTCATACACTGTATGATATGCAGTGAAATGCTTTAGCGACTGCTACAGACCACAGTATTGCAAATATTGCAAGTATACAATGATTACCAATATGCAAATTTTCGAGGACATGTGTAACAGCAAGGTATAAAGTGAAAAAAAAATTGTGCAAGAGTAAAAAAAAATTGAGTTACTGAAAGTGGAAGTGAAAGAATGGGTCGCCATAGTTACACAACAGTACTCCCAGTACAGGTTACCAATTTCCATGGCTTCCATGGCATAGAATTGTCACAGTATGATGTTACTTTCAAGCTAGACGCAAGCGAGTGACCGGTTTCTACTCTCCCTCAGTGCGCGGTGAAGCTGGCGAAGATGGTGGGCTACGTCAGCGCGGGGACGGTGGAGTATCTCTTCAGCCAGGACGGCAGTTTCTACTTCCTGGAGCTCAACCCACGGCTGCAGGTGGAGCACCCCTGCACCGAGATGGTGGCTGACGTCAACCTGCCTGCGGCTCAGCTGCAGGTGCGGCCTTTCTTCCTCACAAGATTTTCGGAACGCTGCGTTAGACCTGCATCCTCAGTGCTTACATGGAAAAGTAAATGAAAACAAGGAATGACCTCTAGCGGGTGATCAGTACCTTGAAGAAAAAAGGATTTTATTAAAAACAATCCATTTTATTCATATCGCACATACAGAGAAGAAGCCTGTACAGTCATAAAACATAATACATAAAAAATAAAAACAAGGCAAATATTTTTACATAAAAGCGGTCATAAAATAATAAATAAAACCTGTCTAATATTTACTGGCAGCTCATTCCAGCACTTAGGAGCCACAACTAAGCTTTAACCTTGTTTCCTGGACGTCAGAAGTCATCTGGCCTTCACACCTTAGTGGTCGTGAGGGTATGAATGGCTGAAGCAGCTCAGGGTGGAGCAAGTCCATTTAAGCATTTGTACACTAAAACAATGGTTTTAACGTACAAATTGATTCTAAATGTGCAAAATTGATTCTAAAATGTGCAGGGAGGTTGGGAAGACCTAACTGGTGCTTTCTAGCTAGAGGCAAGGCCGGGCTGACTACTGCAATGCCCTTTCTGCAGGAGCTTTTTGATCTGACTGTCCATTTGTAAATCACAGTCCATGATTATTCCCATGTTTTTGACCACTATTGGTAATATGTGGCCTCAAGGGACCTAGAAGAAGAAAAAAATATTTTATTAAAGTGTAAAAGGGGATTGACTGCTCTCACCTCCTCCTGTCAATATCACATGTGCAGTTGCCCGAGCAGTTTTACCAAATCCCTGAATAATCCAAAAAATGTGCCAAAAACCACACAAAGCTACCAAAACTGCTGTGACAACTGAGTATACTTGGGGTTCCTTAGTTCCTATTGTCCCCAAGTTATTATATACAGAAGGCAACTGTTGGCTGGTGTGAGTGTGCTGTGTGTGTGTGTGTGTGTGTGTGTGTGTGTGCATGAAATTCATATTTTTTTTTATATCAGTCGAATTTGCATGCTGCATCATACGACTAACCCTAACTATTTAATTGTAAACTCAGTTTGGTGGTATGCTTTGCAACACGGCCCTCATCCACACACACACACACACACACACTCACAGCACACTCACACCAGCCAACAGTTGCCTTGACGACAAGCAATTTACGCTCTAGCAGCCCTCTTGCCGCCGCAAAACCACAGTCACGTGGCTCCTCTATGTGCCTTATGTAGGTCACCGTGCCACTGGGGTCACTTTAGTAGGAGGGGTTTAACTCTTCCCACTTGTAGGTTTTAACCACCAATCAGAGGTTGGGGGGAAGGATTTCTAGCTTTTTGCTACTTGATCTAATACCAGAATAAAAGGGTTGGGCCCAGAGTGTCATAAAGGCCCAGAAACCCCATGAACCTCCAGGGTTTATTCTTTTTTCCAGTCTGCCTATGATTTGCAGGCTGCATTGTGTGTAATATGAGTAAGCACTACAAATGAGATCAATGAGTGTCCTGACCCCTCCCTTAGATTGCCATGGGCATCCCCCTGCACCGCATTAAGGACATCCGTGTGATGTACGGCGTCCAGCCCTGGGGCGACTCTCCCATCGACTTTGAGGGGCTCTTCACTGCCCCCTGCCCGCGAGGCCATGTCATCGCGGCTCGCATCACCAGCGAAAACCCAGACGAGGTGCGTGAGACTGAGGGGGGGGGGGGACACATTTATGTGCTAAAATAGAAGTGTGTCTATGATGTCTTCTGGTTTGTTTGTGTTTCAGGGATTTAAGCCGAGCTCCGGCACGGTGCAGGAGCTGAATTTCCGCAGCAATAAGAACGTGTGGGGCTACTTCAGCGTGGCAGCTGCCGGGGGCCTGCACGAGTTTGCAGACTCCCAGTTCGGCCACTGCTTCTCCTGGGGCGAGAACCGAGAGGAGGCCATCTCGTCAGTATTCACAAGCTATGGGAACATAAAGAAATTAATTCCCTTATAAATAATCCACGGACCCAGATGCATTTTAAAACTGTCCGGTTTTACACGCCATTTATCTGGCATGTCCAGAAACTGACTATATAAGTGATAACAGCCAGGCTATAGCCGTTAACAAGTATAACATGGAAAAACATGAATAATTCAAAATGATTTACTGTTTCTATTCTGTTTTCTCTGGCAGCAACATGGTGGTGGCTCTGAAGGAGCTGTCCATCCGTGGAGACTTCAGGACCACCGTGGAGTACCTCATTAAGCTGCTGGAGACAGAGAGCTTCCAGAATAACTCCATCGACACAGGCTGGCTGGACCGGCTCATCTCTGAGAAGATGCAGGTCAGGAGGGTGCCATGCCTCAGTTCCGTATGTGGGGGTTACTAAGAGTTACGAAGCCCCTGATGTAGACCGCTGGCCTGTTTCCTGTTCAGGCCGAGAGGCCGGACACAATGTTGGGGATTGTGAGTGGAGCTCTTCACGTGGCGGACGTCAGCCTCCGGAACAGTGTGTCCAACTTCCTGCATTCGCTTGAACGGTACGTCCCCAGGTTATTTCTATACTGCTGTTATAGCGTCGGTTATAGTTGTTTTTGCCGGTCTGTCTTAATTTTATTTTTAGTGTAGTCTTTGCGTCCAGCTGTAATTTGTCTTTATTAGTATTAATCATGTCCAGACACATTTTAGTCTAGACAAGTTTCAGTCTTATTTTAGTCAGAATTATCATGAATATTTAGTCAGAATATCATGAAACTTTTTTTTTTCTTCTTTCTTTTCAATTCTATTCAACCCAATCAATACAGTACCTAGTAGAACAGACAAGCAACATTTTCTTTTAGTCAAACTCATTTCATAATTAAAACAAGGTTATTGTTATTTTATTGTTAACTTATAGACTCAAGAATACTCAACATCCATTCCAGACGCGGAAGACACTCTGATTTGTTCCATGTTTTTCAACACACATTCTTTACCACTTCATCATTTTCTCACAGCCATTTGCTCACCCACCACAAATGTCCTGAAATCTAAACTATGCCTCGAATCAGAATTGCGCGAGTGATGTCATCTGTATGACCAAATGACAGACGCAGGAAACAAAAATACTGCATAATAATAATGCGGTTAAACGAGAGGAAATAATGTCATGTCTTATTCCGTCGCTTTAGTCTAGTTTTATTTTGTAAACCTCATTTAGTCTTGCGTGTGTGTGTGTCTAATGATATATTTCGTTATAGTTATTGTCACAAGACCAGCATTATGTCTCGTCTTGTTTGTCAGGTCATAAAGATTTGTTATCACAAAGATATTTAGTCATAAATGTTATTAATTAAACCCGCAGTAGCATTAATAGAGCCCACTTGTTCATCTGTCTCCATGTGACCCAGTGCTGCCTCGGTAGAAATGTCTGTAAGGTATTAGGATGAACATCTGAAATGTTTGATATGATATTTTTGTCATATCGTCCATAGTCCGCTAATTGGTCTCTGTCTTCCTCTCTTGTCTCTGTTTCTTGACGATAGTGGTCAGGTGCTGCCAGCCAACACACTGATGAACACGGTGGACGTGGAGCTGATCTACGAAGGCACCAAGTATGTTCTGAAGGTGACCCGTCAGTCCCCCAACTCCTACGTGGTGATCATGAACAGTTCCTCCGCCGAGGTGGACGTGCATCGGCTTAGTGACGGGGGCCTGCTGCTGTCGTACGACGGGAACAGCTATACCACCTACATGAAGGAGGAGATAGATAGGTACCAATTTTAGTGCCAATAGATCTTGATTACACAAAAGTATACACTGTTTTTGAGTGAAAATAATATTATCACAGAGTGGTTCATACACTGTGTGAGGGTTTTGACCATGTAATCATTTACATGCTTATGTTCCAACTCCAAGCTGTGATGTGTATTTGTGTAATAGGGGTAATGGAGGGTCATATCAAGGTGTGCATAATTGTATTGTTGAATTTAGTCGCAAATAATAATTCCTCACACTAATAGTTGCCTAGCATTTGCCTGAGAATGTTTACACTCACATTTTTTTTCCTTTGCAAAAAATATGTGTTTCAGGTGCATTAACATTTTGGATTGACTGTTAGAACAGTATTTTTTTTTATATTAAATTAATCCTCAAAATACTGTTTTGCATAATAATTGTGCACACAGTGTAGTTTGTAATCTGGGTTCTGCTTTAACTTATTTTAAGAATATAAAGTGGATGCCTTATATAATTCTGCTTTTATTAACAACTTCCTTCAAACATATTAACATATAAAAAAGACCTAATTTACATTAACTTAGCTTGTTAATGAGGATAAATGAAATAAATAAAGTGAAGGGATTGTCACTTGTCACATGTTCCGAGACTTCATCCAGTCGAAGGTCAGTCCGGACCTAATAAAGTGAAGTGATTGTCACATGTGATACACAGCAGCACAGCACACGGTGCACACAGTGAAATTTGTCCTCTGCATTTGAGCAGTGGGCAGCCATGACAGGCTCCCGGGGAGCAGTGTGTGGGGACGGTGCTTTGCTCAGTGGTACCTCAGTGACGATCGAAATTCGAACCGGCAATCGTCTGATTACGGCACCGCTTCCTTAACCGCTTGGCCACCACTGCCTCAACAAAATAAAACCACCAATTATTCTGACTATAGGTAATGTTGATAGATCATCATGGACTGGTAAATGTTTAGTTTATCCTCTATGCATCAAAAATTACCGCATCTGTTTTGAAGTTGAATAAGGCATGAAGTGTCACTTTTTTGGTCAACTTTGGTCAACAGCATTATTTTCTGAAAAATTTAATGTTTCATTTCCACGTCACTCATGAGCCATGATTGGGGGCAGTGGTGGCCTAGCGGTTAAGGAAGTGGCCCCGTAATCAGAAGGTTGCCGGTTCAAATTCAGACCCACACACTGCTCCCCGGGCGCCTGTCATGGCTGCCCACTGCTCACCAAGGGTGATTGTTAAAAGCAGGGGACACGTTTCGTTGTGTCACCATGTGCTGTGCTGCAGTGTTTCACAATGACAATCACTTCACTTTCACTTTCATGATTGGTAGAAGAGGTTGAACTGGGGCCGGACCGTGTCAAATGTCCATAACAAATCTGGCAGTGGTTGGTGTGCAGGGAATAACTTGTCAAGTCAAGTCACCCCTCATCACCTACCTGGACTAGCGGTCTCATCAGGTGGCCTGTGGTTCTGCAGGTATCGCATCACCATCGGGAACAAGACGTGTGTGTTTGAGAAAGAGAACGACCCGTCCCTGCTGCGCTCGCCATCAGCCGGAAAACTAATCCAGTACACGGTGGAGGACGGGGGACACGTGTTTGCTGGACAGTGCTACGCTGAGATCGAGGTGTGTGTGTGTGTGTGTGTGGATGTGCGCACCTGTCTGTCTTTGAGAACTTCGTGCTGTAATGGACTGTCTGTGCTCAGGTGATGAAGATGGTGATGACGCTGACTGCGGCGGAGTCGGGCTGTATCCACTACGTGAAGAGGGCGGGGGCGGTTCTGGAGCCTGGCTGCGTTATCGCCAAACTGCAGCTGGACGATCCCAGCAGGATCCAACAGGTCTGGTGTCTTCGCATCTTTTATTTGTCCCGAATTATACATTTACATTTACATTTACAGCATTTATCAGACGCCCTTATCCAGAGCGACTTACAATCAGTATTACAGGGACAGTCTCCCTGGAGCAATTTAGGGTTAAGTGTCTTGCTCAGGGACACAATGGTAGTAAGTGGGATTCGAACCCGGGTCTTCTGGTTCATAGGCGAGTGTGTTACCCACTAGGCTACTACCACCCTTATCCAAGTTTATTTAATCACCTTGTTTTAGTTGGAGGTAGGATAGTACATCATTGTGACACTTCCAATGCCTGATGTTGAACACTTAATAATGTGGGTGTGAAAGGCTGCATTAATGTAAAGTAAATATACAATTATTTAAAATGATTCTCTACATATGTTGTGGTTTATGTTTGGGAGGAATTAATTTATTCTGCACAATTGAAAAAAACAGCGTCATACCAATGTGCTGTACAAAAGATACAAGAAAAACAAATACAAGAGTTTCGCATACAGTTAAAAGCAATCGGACAAAATTTAATGTAAGCCTCGATTTGAAAGTTGGAAATTAATGGTGCCCACCAAATTTCTAAAGGTAGAGTGTTCCATAATTTTGGAGCCAAAAAATTGATAACCCCTAGATTCCTGTTTGACTCTGCCACTACCAGCCTGTTTCTGGTGTGTATGCTCAGCCAGTATCGTGTACGAGTTGTATGTTTGAAGTATGCTTTAGGTGTCATTTTTGGGGCTTTATGCTTTTTTTGTGTTCGGACCCGCAGGCTGAGCTGTTCACAGGCAGCCTGCCCACCGTCCAGGCGGTGGCCCTGAGGGGCGAAAAGCTGCACAGGGTTTTCCACAACACCCTGGATCACCTGCTGCACATCATGAGTGGCTACTGCCTCCCCGAGCCTTTCTTCAGCAGCAAGGTCAGAGGTCACCCTGCTCATATTCTACCACGTCGGGGCGCAGGCCACGCTGGAACGTTGCCCTGTGTGTGTGTCTGACTATGTCCAGTTGAAGGAGTGGGTGGAGCGGCTGATGAAGACCCTGAGGGACCCTTCCCTGCCCCTGCTGGAGCTGCAGGACATCATGACCAGCGTTTCCGGACGCATCCCCCCTGCAGTGGAGAAAGCGATTAAAAAAGAGATGGCCCAGTACGCCAGCAACATCACATCTGTGCTCTGCCAGTTCCCCAGTCAACAGGTCACACTTACACACACACACACACACACACACACACAACATACACACACTGACAGGCACAGTCCATCAACATTCATTCTTCTCGCAGATCGCCAACATCCTGGACAGCCACGCGGCCACTCTGAACAGGAAGTCGGAGAGGGAGGTCTTCTTCATGAACACCCAGAGCATCGTGCAGCTTGTCCAGAAGTGAGACCACTTTCTTTTTTCTTTTTTTGTTAAGCGCCTCACAAGCAAAAGGGACACTTTGAAACATGGAAATGTAATCCAAACCCAGGTACCGCAGCGGGATCCGAGGCCACATGAAGGCAGTGGTGATGGACCTGCTCAGACAGTACCTGAAGGTGGAGGTGCAGTTTCAGCACGGTAAGCCACCAGCGAAGCTGAATAAAAAGAATTAACCTGTAAACTGTACGCATTTGCAAGTTTACAGAAGTAGAATCCGAGAACCTGTAGTTTCCACACTTGGCCACTAGATGGCATGTTTTTCAAGGGTTCCTCAAACCCTAAACATCTGCATATATTTTTTTGCACTATTGTCAATAACGGACAATGTGTTTCTCTGCAGGACACTATGACAAGTGTGTGTTCAAACTGCGGGAGGAGAATAAAGGAGACATGGCCAGCGTGCTCAACTACATCTTCTCCCATGCACAGGTCACCAAGAAGAACTCGCTGGTCACCATGTTGATCGTAAGTTTACTATATTGTACATTTTATTTATTATAACATTGGCATGTAGCGAATAAAGAAGCGTCCCGCATTTCAGGCGTGCATGTGTGCATGCAAAATAGAAACTGCATTTATCTGCAGGCGACATTTTTTGGGTTAGATGTGTAGAAAGTTTTAGACAAATTTTTTCCTTTTTTTCCATTTTAATCCCAGTGGCAGTCTAGGTCCATTGTAATTGCGTTTTGCTGCGTGATTTTTGCATTTTCCGTATTATGTGCCACAAGTGTGAATTTTGCTTGAAGCCTCCCCCCAGGTCAGATAAGTTGTAGTTCATAGATCCTCTGCCATAACATTTTCTTCAGCTACTTTTATCTCATCTTATCCTGTTTTTCACTTATTCATTGCAATGAGTCACTTCATTTGTCACCTTTTTAATTAAGTATTAATGTGGCTTATATTACCCTCTACCTCTGTTATATTATTAGTTCACATTATTAATTCATGCAATTTCTCAGGGGCCACATTAGCGGGGCTAAATTCTCACTCTGGCTTTAGGACCAGCTCTGTGGCCGCGACCCCACACTGACCGATGAGCTGATGGCCATCCTGACCGAACTGACCCAGCTCAGCAAGACCACCAATGCCAAGGTGGCCCTGAGAGCGCGGCAGGTGAAGCACCAGACAATAATCACCCACCAGATTCTAGCAGACCGCATTCAGACGTCGCGGTGTCTTGTTTTAATTCCAGGTGCTGATTGCTTCTCACCTGCCATCGTATGAGCTGCGGCACAACCAGGTGGAGTCGATCTTTCTCTCCGCCATCGACATGTACGGCCACCAGTTCTGCATCGAGAACCTGCAGGTGCTGCGGCGGTGACTTCTGAGGCCTCTGTCAGTTTCAGCTGGTATGCTTTATGATTGTTATCTCTTTCATGTGTTTGTCTTGTGCAGAAACTCATCTTGTCGGAGACGTCCATCTTCGACGTGCTTCCCAACTTCTTCTACCACAGTAACCAGGTGGTGCGCATGGCAGCCCTGGAGGTGACTGCGTACATTTTACCTCTGTTTATGTTTGCTCATTTATGTGGATTTATTATTCAGTGTGTCTGTTTGTGTGTGTGTGTGTGTGTGTGTGTGTGCAGGTATACGTACGCAGGGCCTACATCGCTTATGAGCTCAACAGCGTCCAGCATCGCCAGCTGAAAGACAACACCTGCATTGTGGAGTTCCAGTTTATGCTGCCCACCTCCCACCCCAATAGGTACCCACAATGCCTTGCTGTACCTCCTGCCCATCCCCCTTTTGTGCAGATATTGTGTGTGTGTGTGTGTGTGTGTGTGTGTGTGTGTGTGTGTTCTCACTCATGTCCAGCAACATGCAGACTAGGGCTGCATGATTATGGCCAAAATGATAATAACGATTATTTTTATCAATGTTGTAATCATGATTATTAATCATGATTATTCATTATTTTATGTGAAACACATTTTATTGCTATTTTAAATAAACAATAAGTGAACAAGGCTTTCATTTCAAAATTAAATCTCATCACAAGTGACAATCGCTTCACTTTATCACTTTATTATTATTAGTGTATATCTATTTTTTTTGTGTGTATATATCTAGGTTGTCACAAGGTTACATACTGACACAAAGTGCACATGCACAACAAGTACAAACGTGGGACACAGGCAGTGCAAGAGTAACATTTAAGGCGATTAAAATATGTAGACAACAAGAAAACAGACAGACAGAGCTAAACTAGAGAAATGAAGGTGCAAATGCCGCTGTGCAAAAATGAAATGGTGCAGTAATAGATAATATTTTCGAAACATCAAGCGCCACCTAAATCAGTGAGTACATTCACGATTACCACTTCAACATCCTGCTGTATCGTCTTTTCTCTGTGTGTGTGTATTCATGTCATTTGTCTGTAACAGCGCTGGCGCTCGCATGTTTCTAACTGCAGAATTAACCGGCAGGCTTCATCGCGGTCATTAGTGGCGCGTTAGAATTTGTGTGTCCGGCGAGTGAAATGCATGTGCAGGAGCCATCGATCCAGAATGTGTGTGTGTTTTGCTGATTAAATAAGCAAAACAGTCACACACACGCATCCTCTGGCCACTGGCTCTCCGCTCTCCTGGTTGCCTGATGCTAACCTTTCTGTAATCCCTATTGTCTGATTGCAGAGGGAACATCCCCACACTGAACAGGTAGAGTACCTCTTTTTCCCTCTTCCACAACCGTGTGCTGTGCTCTACAGGCTGACCTGTCCTGTGGCACGTACCACGGCCGCATGCGCTCACACACGCCTTGTTTCCTTATTTTTTCCGTGGTTTGTGGCACATTTAATGGGACAATGTCCGCCCAACTTGGGGTAAAGGAAATAGATTTTAGAAGCCTGTTGGTGGTAGTAGTCTAGTGGGTAACACACTCGCCTGTGAACCAGAAGACCCAGGTTCAAACCCCACTTACTACCATTGTGTCCCTGAGCAAGACACTTAACCCTGAGTGTCTCCAGGGGGGGACTGTCCCTGTAACTACTGACTGTAAGTCGCTCTGGATAAGGAAAATGAATCACTGCATCCTACACACACCCTACACTACTAATAGAAATATACAATTTTTAATACACATTCATGTTTATATTTTCAGATTATAGAATACTTTTTTACACTGTGCTGTTGGTGTACTTTTTTCTGTTCTCATCATCCACTGTCCCTTTTTCGGCGTGCCAATGCAAATTCCCCACTTGTGGGACTAATAAAGGATTATCTTGTTTTATCTTATTACTGATTTATAAGAAAGACATTCATCTGGAAATACTCCTTTATTCAGTGAAAACATTAAAAGGAACATTTCTGACGTCAGCTATAAATCTCGGTTTGTGCCGGTTGTGTAGTCCCCTCACCCCACACTAACTCTGGGTCCAGAGTGTGGCTCTTCGTCATTTTCGGATTAGGCGTGATGAACGATTTTATTTTCCATTGTAAACATCTCTTCAGGCCAATCCTGTGTGTTACCGACTGGTATGATGGTTATTACCAGTTGTGTCTGTGTGTTTATTATTTGGAACTTTTTTTTTTTTTTTTTTTTTTTTTTTAAACCCCTTCTTGTGTGTGTGGAACCCAGGATGTCGTTCTCGTCCAACCTGAACCACTATGGGATGGTGCACGTGGCCAGCGTGAGTGACGTGCTGCTGGACACGTCCTTCACCCCGCCCTGCCAGCGCATGGGGGCCATGGTCTCCTTCCGCTCTTTCCAGGAGTTCACCAGGTATCGTGTGAGAGTGTGTGTCCATACGTGTACGAGTTTTTAATGCATGACCTCCAGTCTCTGTGTTCTTGTCTATAATTCTTAGGAACATTAAAGACGTGATGAGCTGCTTCTCAGACTCTCCTCCGTCCAGCCCCACCTTTCCTGATGGTGGGAGCCCTGTTCTGTACGGAGAGGACGACAACAAGGTGAGAATAAAGCATCAGGTCCCGTCTCCAATCCTCTCATACCTGGCGGAAGGAGGGTTCCTGTGCGCTCATCTTCTTCTGTTGGTGGGTATAGAGCACCCAGGACGAGCCCATCCACATCCTCAACGTGGCCATTAAAACCGACAGTGACATCGACGATGACGGCCTGGCCGCCATGTTCCGAGACTTCATCCAGTCGAAGGTCAGAGTCCGGACCTGCTCATTATCAACTACGTTTATTTCTCAAGTCCAAAATCACAAGCCGTTTGTCGCAATGGGCTTTGACGCACCGTACCGCTGACCCACCACAACCCACCCCACCTATGCTAAGGCCTTGCTGTGTGCATTTTATTTCCCAGAAATCCCTGCTGTTTGAGCACGGCATCCGCAGGCTGACGTTCCTGGTGGCGCAGAAGGTGAGTTTGACTCTTGCTTCTGCTCTCCCCCATCGTTTTATTTTTATTTTTTTTTCTTTGTTTTCCTCTGATGATAACACAGGAATCATTCCGCTCGAAATCGTACAATTTAACCCTGCCGAATATGTTGAAATAGGAGCTGGGCGGTAATTTATGGTAATTCTTGAAAACAAAATCTTCTCTCTTTTGTCACTTTTTTTTCCTTCTCCCTGCTGCTCTGTCTCTCCACGTGGTGTTCTGTTCGACACAATTACAGGACTTCAGGAAGCAGATTAACTGTGAGGTGGACCAGCGCTTTCACGTAAGTACGGAGATGAAACAGGGCCGGGATGCGCCCTGATGGAACCAGTCTAACCAGAATGCATTTCCTTTGTGGATTTATTTTAAAGTTGCTGTTTTCACTTGCTTGACGTCCGCATAAATGAAAAGGATAAAAAGGACATGGTTTTGTTAAAAATGGACACCCTTGTATTTTTGGTAGAATTCATCTATCTTTTACAGGTCATAGAAGTGTGGCTAGTGAATCATGTACCATCTCACGGGACTGTAGTCGGCAGAAGCTGATTGTCATGTCTGCTAACTAGTTGGTTACCAAAAGTGAAGTGATCATCATTGTGAAGCACAGCACACGGTGACACAACGAAATGTGTCCTCTGCATTTAACCATCACCCTTGGTGAGCAGAGACACATAGTCTTCCAGACATGTTTTAGTCATCAGATTCCCCGTAAAGCTCTTTTACGAGAAAATGGCTTAAATGTCCCCTATTATGAAATTTGTTTTTGCCTTCATATCAGTGTTAATGATCCCCTAATTCTGTATTTGAGTCCTTCACAATTCCGGTGGCTTTCCGGATGCAGAGTGTGTTTGGTAAATGTCCGTTATGTAGAAGAGAAACTCTTCTCAGCTGTCCTCACTATCCATGGAGGGTCTTGCGGTCCGATGCGGTGCAGTTCCAAAACCAGACAGTGATGCAGCTGGTCAGAATGCGCTCAACAGTCCCTCTGTAGAAGGTGGTGAGGATGGGTGGTGGGAGACGGGCTGTCCTCAGCCTCCGTAAGAAGTAGAGACGCTGCTGGGCTTTCCGGGCTGTTGAGCTGGTGTTGGGAGCCCAGGAGAGGTTCTCTGAGGATCTGATTTTTCACTGTTACCGTGGGGTGGCCGGTCAGCAGAATTCACCCCTGTTTCCGGTCTTCTGTCCTGTCTGTCCCACAGAGAGAATTCCCCAAATTCTTCACCTTCCGCGCCCGAGACAAGGTGAGTCGCCGTACACCAAGCATCCTCCACTGAAGCAGACTTTTAAGTTGATAATCGTTATATCATTATTTTAAATTGTGTTAATGCAAGGGACAGCTAATAACTGGAGAAGCGTATATATATCATAAATTAATTGGTGTTATTATTTGTTTGTTTTTGCTCTATTCTTTGAAAGTCACTCATTAATGATGAATTCTTCCCACTCAATTCACTCCTTTCCTGATGGGCTCGGCAAAAAAAAAAAAAAAATGGTTCCACCAAAACTCATTCCATTAATGAACTTTTTAATTATTTTACCCATTTGAGGGGAATGACATCCATTAGCGAGATGTAATGATCACCTCCATTTCCACGACCCCTCCCCCCGCAGCCCAGTGGCTCCGGGGTATTTTCCTCTCGTTCACTCTGGAGTGTGCGGCACCAGGAATGAAGGAGACTGCTCGACTCGGTCCACCCTCTCGATACGGTGTACTGTTGTGCAAATTGTCTGTGCTGTCGTTCTGGTTACATACGCACACATTTAATTTAATTCCATTTGGAACAAGCAAAAAACAAAAAAAGTTCTTTTATGTCATTTGCACGGATGATGTTCTAGTGTGAATTTCTGAAGGCTGTGACAGCGCGGATGTCACATGTCATGTTTTTCCTCATCAGTTTGAGGAGGACCGTATCTACCGGCACCTGGAACCTGCCCTGGCCTTTCAGCTGGAGCTCAACCGCATGCGCAACTTTGCCCTGACCGCCATCCCCTGCGCCAACCACAAGATGCACCTGTACCTTGGCGCCGCCCGCGTGGAGGTGGGCACCGAGGTCACCGACTACCGCTTCTTCGTGCGGGCAATCATCCGCCACTCGGACCTCGTCACCAAGGTACATGGAGTAAAAGTGAAGTGTCATTGTGGAACACTGCAGCACAGCACACGGTGACACAGCAAAATGTGTCCCCTGCATTTAACCCATCACCATGGGTGCAGTGGGCATCCATGACTGGTGCCCGTGGAGCAGGGTGTGGGGACGGGACCTGAATGGCACCTTGACTGTTTGGGATTTTTGTTGTTATGGTTGTCGTGGTCTGATCTTGCAGCCGTGTTAACTAGATTACGTGTCCGCTGTGCAGGAGGCGTCGTTCGAGTACCTCCACAACGAGGCGGAGCGGCTGCTGCTGGAAGCCATGGACGAGCTGGAGGTGGCCTTCAACAACACCACGGTCCGCACCGACTGCAACCACATCTTCCTCAACTTCGTGCCCACGGTCATTATGGACCCGTCTAAGGTCAGAATCTGTGAGGGCCGGATGGCTGGAGAGGATTTTTTTTTTTGTGTAGATGTATTTTAAGTGGCAAAAAATGTGTGTGTGTGTGTGTGTGTGTGTGTGACCCGGTGCAGATCGAGGAGTCCGTTCGCTCCATGGTGATGCGTTACGGCAGCCGCCTGTGGAAGCTGCGCGTGCTGCAGGCGGAGCTGAAGATCAACATCCGCCTGACGCCCACCGGGAAACAGATCCCCATCCGCCTGTTCCTCACCAACGAGTCCGGATACTACCTGGACATCAGCCTGTACAAAGAGGTCACCGACTCGCGCACGGGACAGGTGGGGCCCAAAGATCGACAGGTGGGGCATTCACCTTCATCATCCCTCCATCGCGCTCCCCCACCCAAATCAGCATTCAGGCCCCGTCCACACGAGAACGAAAACTTTTGTCCAATCTGGCTTCGCGTCCACACGGAGACAGAGTTTCAGGGGACCGAGGGCGGGATTCCAGAGTGAATTTCTCTTTTCCACGTATCCATATAACCCCAAATGTACAACGTCCCACGTACAAAAATGGCGGATAACACGTTCGTGGTCGTACTGAAGCAGCGACATTTCTAATGAAAGCGAGACTGGAGAACAACGACGTGTTTAACTCACCGCGGAGGAGAAGTAGACTCCAAGCAAGGAGAGCAGGGAGTTACAGCGCCACCTACAGGTGTGGACGGGGGATTAAAACAGCGTTTGGTACGTTCTCTGCATCTCTGTGTGGACGACGACATCTCAGATAACACTCATGTATGGACGCAGGTTTTTGTTTTTTGTTTTTTTTAGAAAACCCGTTTTTGTCCTCGTGTGGACAGGACCTTAGTAGGTCCACACACCACTCCTCAAACCACACCCAGTTCTTTCTTTTTTTGTAGTTGTGGACATGTCAATATATTTCCCATAAAGAATATACTTATTTTTAAACATCCTCTCAGATATGTCGATGTTTCTTGATTTGTTGTTTTGTGTGTGTGTGTGTGTGTGTGTAGATCATGTTCCAGGCATATGGAGATAAACAGGGTCCACTGCACGGGATGCTCATCAACACGCCATACGTCACTAAAGACCTGTTGCAGTCCAAACGCTTCCAGGCCCAAAGTCTGGGCACCACCTACGTCTACGACTTCCCCGAGATGTTCCGACAGGTACGGAATCTCACGAAGGAACATTCCTTACGACATAATGTTTGTCAGACGTTTATCAGTTACGCCTCTTTTTGGACCATGTCTCTTCCAGGCCCTGAAGAAAATGTGGCAGAGCACCGAAGCCTACATCCACATGCCCAAATGCCCACTTCCTTCAGAGCTGCTCAACTTCACTGAGCTGGTGCTGGACCCACAGGGGCAGCTGGTGCAGATGAACCGTCTGCCCGGAGGAAATGAGGTCAGTGTTGAACTGGACCCAGCCAGCTGGTGGCGAGACTTCACTCCCACCACTGGCCTGTAGAGGGCACCATGTCTTCACTGCTGTCTAGAGAACGAGGTGTGTTGGTTTCAGCTGCAGCCGTGTGTGTTTGTAGATCGGTATGGTGGCTTGGCGAATGACCCTCCGCACACCAGAGTACCCGGCGGGTCGTGAGATCATCGCGATCAGTAACGACATCACGCACAAGATCGGCTCCTTCGGGCCGCAGGAGGACGTCCTGTTCCAGCAGGCTTCGGAAATGGCGCGCCAGAGCGGCATCCCGCGCATTTACATAGCGGCAAACAGCGGCGCCCGCATAGGACTGGCAGAGGAGATTCGCCACATGTTCCATGTGGCCTGGCAGGACCCAGGCGACCCCTATAAGGTGAGAGGTCAAAAGTGGATTTTTAGATGTTGTGCTTTTGTGTACTCCTGTAAAAAAGTTTTGACATTTTTACAGCATTTACCAGACGGCCTTATCCAGAGCAACTTACAATCAGTAGTTACAGGGACAGTCCCCCCCCTGGAGACACTCAGGGTTAAGTGGTTAAGGGCGTCTGGTAAATGCTGTAAATGTAGTAAGTGGGACTTGCGGTGTTCTGGTTCATAGTCGAGGGTCTAACCCGCTAGGCCACTACCACCCTACCAAATATCTGTATTTCTGCTGTTAATGATGTGACGTATCATCATTATTTTTGGTCCCCTGCAGGGCTTTAAGTACCTGTACCTCACACCTCAGGACTATAAGAAGGTGTCGGCCCTCAACTCTGTTCACTGTGAGCACGTGGAGGACGAGGGCGAGTCCAGGTGAGCGTCCTGCCCACTTGTGTGTAAGGCCAGGCCAAGCAGCCGCTGACCTGTGATGTCTCCGCACCTCCTGCAGGTATAAGATCACCGACATCATCGGGAAGGAGGAGGGTCTGGGTGTGGAGAACCTGCGAGGCTCTGGGATGATCGCTGGCGAGTCGTCTCTGGCCTACGAGGAGATCATCACCATGAACTTGGTACATGCACACGCATGCAGAGGGTTCTTTCGTTCTTGGTTTGAGACTGTATTGAGTTAAAGAGTGAAACTGTACTGTCCAGGTGACGTGTCGGGCCATCGGGATCGGGGCGTATCTGGTCCGGCTCGGCCAGAGAACCATCCAGGTGGAAAACTCTCACATCATCCTCACTGGTGCTGGAGCTCTCAACAAGGTCAGAGTTTTAAAATCATTAATTATGGTTGTATGGTTTAAGCCAGTAACAGATTTCACCGTATGTCTCATATTTGTATCATAGTAAAGTAGGGACGTAACTTGGACTGGCAAAGGAATGTTATAAATTTGGTGATACTGAAACCGATTGAGATGGAAAAATTGAATTGCAATGCAATTTATGTGTTTCTCATTCATAAGCCCCACCCATCACGGTCTCTGATTGGTCGAGAATCTTTTCCCCCTTAACGGCTGGTTGCACCATTGAGAACATAGGTTGTGTGTGTGTGTGTGTGTGTGTGTGTGTGTGTGTGAGATATGTGCACACTGTTCTGTATACAAATATTGTTTACATTTTCGAATGTCATATTTGGTTTGGGGTTCTGTATGTGTGTGTGTGTGTGTGTTTTCATGTAAATAAGAACCGACAGCGGGAAGCGGAGCACACCGGCTGCAGTGTATAAATCAGCAGTCAGGGGACCGAACTGGCAGTGGTGTTTGTGTTCCTGCGACGTTCTCCTGATCCGCGGCTCCTTCGCTCGTTCACACGCCGGTGATTCTCCCCCCTCCCCCCGCGCGGCGCGAGCTCCGCAGAGAATAATAGAAAACGGAGCGTGAACCTGGTTATTTGCATAGAAATTGCTTGATGCCCGTGGCGCTGGCTGGGGAGAAGGACACCCATACCATTTATCTTAAACTGTTCCTGTCTTACACACTCACTCACACACACACACACACACACACACACACACACACACACACACACACACACACACACAGATGTACTGCTAAATCTCTGCCTGTGAATTAACACATCTCTGGGATTTAAATTAGACCACAGATAGCTGTGTGTGCATGCTTGTGTGTGTGTGTGTATTAAGGATTTAAGGATGGACTCAACATGCAATTCAATGCGATTCACAGTTTTAAGTTCAGAGTGCCATTTTCGTAAGATTTTTTAACTGAATGAGCTGCGTACAAATTAGGATTGAAAATGCACATTAATGCTGCTAAATATAATTATGCATAATAAAATGGCATTTTATAACAAAACGTAATAAATAAAGGAGGAGACGTGTGACGCAGGGAACTCTGCCAGGGTGGTAGTAGCCTATGAACCAGAAGACCCAGGTTCAAATCCCACTTACTTCCATTGTGTCCCTGAGCAGGACACTTAACCCTGAGTGTCTCCAGGGGGAGACTGTCCCTGTAAATACTGACTCTACGTCGCTCTGGATAAGGGCGTCTGGTAAATGCTGTCAAATAAAAAAAAGCTGTAAATGTAACTCTCAGTTCACCGTGTGGGTAAAACACTTGATACGGTGCCAGTCTGGCTTCCCTCACCGCAGCAGCCATGTTTCCCACCTACTACATTTGAACGTTTCCAATCCGCTGTGAGTGACTGATCGGCGGCGTTCCATTTCCATGCTGGAGTGCACGTCCTAGTGCACACAGGCGATAGTGATGGTGGATTACGGCTTTAAATTCACTCACAATTCTTTTTTTCCCTCAACCGGTTTTAATCCTCACACCTTTATAAGGACTTTTATCCAGTTTGTCACTAGTGTTATGTCACTAATGTCTCTCATATGTGTGTGACCGAGGGATGTTCACTTTCCCATCGCGGTGGCACGGATGAATAACGCATGCTGTAGAACAGGAAGTGAGGTAATGACTGTGTGCAGGTGTTGGGCCGGGAGGTGTACACGTCCAACAACCAGCTGGGCGGGGTTCAGATCATGCATAACAATGGCGTGACCCACAGCACTGTGTGTGACGACTTCGAGGGGGTCTTCACCTTGCTGCAGTGGCTGTCCTACATGCCCAAGGTAACAGACTGGCTCATTATCACCATAAATCTCTTCACATGCAATATTTTCATATTCAGAAAGAAAAGACTGACCATGAAATGCCTGTCAAAAGATCCACTATTGAAATACTGAATCCACTATTGAGTCATAGATTTGTTCACTACTAAAATGAAGAACTTCCCGCTGTAAATAATTATAAACTAAAGGAGTCAAAACAACAATATTGGCAAAAGCTTATTGAATAATAGAGCTGCTGTCAATGTACTGTACATCTTTATAATATTTATATTTTTCTATTTTGCTTAAGTTTCATATAAGGTCACATTAAAGGTGGGGGGAGTATTTTTGTTGTTTTTTTTTTTTTGTTTTTTTTTACATTGCAAAGACATTTTTACAGGGGTGTGTACACTTATTACATCTACTGTACTAATGCTTTTAAACTGAAAGTTGGATTAAATTAGTAAATCAATAACTACATGTGTACAGAAAGTGAAAACGAGGCAGTATTTAATCAGTCTAATGAACTATGGGCATTGTGGGAGTTTGGGGGCGGTCCTTTACCTCCGCGTTGTGTGTTTACACCACCTTACAGTGCACCGCCAGCCCGGCGCCCATCCTCAAGTCCAAGGACCCCGTCGACCGAGCGGTGGAGTTTGTGCCAACCAAAGCGCCCTACGACCCCAGGTGGATGCTGGCGGGAAGGCCGAGCCCGAGTGAGTCCAGCCTCCTCTGGTACCGGACATGGTACCGCGGCGGTAGATCCGTCTAGAAGGGGCTTGTGGGGGTGGTGGTGATCAGAATCAGAATTGGCCATTTGGTTCTGGTTGATGGTCAACCAGATGAAATATCTTCATCAACGAACCTTCATGACCTGACAAACGAGACGTAAATGCTGGTCGTGACTATAACTATAACTAAATATATAATGTAATATTGTTGACGAATAAAAACTAGACTAAAATATGGTATATGGTAGCAGGTTATCAGATGTCTGGGAGAAGATGACTAAGCGACGTTTGGACACTTTTTTTTTACAATAAAATGTAAAAGAAAACATAAAAAAGAAAGATAAACTTGTTCTAATTATGAAATGGGTTTCACTGAAAGAAAATGTTTTATAGTCTGTTCTACTCAGTACTTGTTCTGTATTGACTGGGTTAAATAGAATTGCATTACTAAAAAAAATTACTAAAATGCTAACACCCTTGACTAAAACTAGACTAGTCATGGATAATTCTGACTAAAATAAGACTGAAATGCTTAGACTTTTTGTCGACTGAATCTTGACTAGACTAAAACGTGTCTGGATGTAACTAAACCTAATAAAGACTAAAATGACAGAAGGACACAAAGACTGGGCTAAAACTAAAATTAAGACAGACCGCCAAAAACACTTTACTTGTAATGAAATTCATCTGTTGATGTTTTATGGCTGTTTCTACCTGTGTTCATGCAGAAGTTTAGAAGCCGATGGTTTATGAGGATTCATCTCTCTCTCTCTCTCTCTCTCTCTCTCTCTCTTTCTCTCCTCTCGCTCTGTGCAGGCAGCAAGGGGGCATGGCTCAGCGGCTTCTTTGACCACGGCTCGTTCCTGGAGATCATGCAGCCGTGGGCTCAGAGCGTGGTGGTGGGCAGGGCCAGGTGGGTGGAGCCTCTCGTTTCAAAATTCCTGCTGTAAAGAACACTACAAGACCCAAAATGCCCGTCTTGTGATCGCAGGCTGGGGGGGATACCTACCGGGGTGGTTGCTGTGGAAACCAGAACAGTAGAGCTCTCCACCCCTGCTGATCCGGCCAACCTGGACTCTGAGGCTAAAGTAAAACACCGGTTTACACTCACAGACTGAGAGACACACACTGATGCCCAAGCCTCCGTCTTCATTCAGAAGATTGTGTGTTTGTGTGTGTTTTACCTCCAGATCATCCAGCAGGCTGGACAGGTGTGGTTCCCCGACTCGGCGTTTAAGACTGCGCAGGCAATAAAGGACCTGAACCGGGAGGGGCTGCCACTCATGGTGTTCGCCAACTGGAGAGGCTTCTCAGGGGGCATGAAAGGTCAGCAGGACACCCAGCAGCCTTTAAATATAATAAACATCGATTTATTACAGCACCTACGTTCAATATACACACGTTTTACGAATCCTTTTAATACAGTAATCATTATATCACAACCTGTCGTGTTTGACACTTTGAATTGAACTCTTGACTTTGCGATGAAGATGGCGTTTGCCGTTACTGTAAAAACATGGTATAATATATAGGGAATGTAGACCGCTGTCCTCTTTGTCAGACATGTATGACCAGGTGCTGAAGTTCGGGGCGTACATCGTGGATGGTCTGAGGGAGTACCGGCAGCCCGTCCTGGTCTACATCCCCCCGCAGGCCGAGCTGAGGGGGGGCTCCTGGGTGGTGATCGACCCGACCATCAACCCCCGACACATGGAGATGTACGCCGACAAAGACAGCCGGTGAGGGGGATCTTCTCTCAACCAGCCAACCAGAGAGTCCTGTGGGGGGAGTAAAGGTTTAGACCACAGACAGGCGTTGCTGCATCGGCAGTTAGAGGAAAAAATCATGAATTAACAAATCATGCTGGTGTGCTAAAGGTGGACCGTTATGTCAGAATATTTTTGGGAATCACAGAACATCTCACAATTCAATGAAATATTATGGCGTCTACGATAATGTTTCAAGAGAGAATGATTCTTTTACAATCGCACTATGGGGGGGGTCTGTGTGGGGTACACTGTATACCGTTGGACTGACAATAAATCTCTTGAATCTCTTGAAACATTATCGTAGACAACAAAATGTTTTATGTCATTTCAGCGATATGTGATACATTGCAGGAAGGTTCTCTGCAATATGACCATGTTATGTCTCTAACTGAAGAATAAAAATAACCATTTCAATATTTATAAAGCAGCATTTAACCATTTGTTAATAATAAATAAGTAAATAACATCACTGCTATGTGGTTAAAATTGCCTTCAGTTCCTCTCTTTGTGTCCCAAACATGGGTTTAAGTGTTCAGCTTCAATATATGGATTCTGGATACCAGTGTATTGATAATACATCATGCAAGGAAGTATCTCTTGAATTGTCTTGAAATAAGAGGTGTTGGTTGTGCTTGTGCTCCGCTGCAGTGGTGGTGTGTTGGAGCCGGAGGGAACGGTGGAGATTAAATTCCGCAGGAAGGACCTGGTGAAAACCATGAGGCGTGTGGATCCTGTGTACATGGGCCTGGCTGAGAGGCTGGGTGGGTTCCCAACACAACTTTGTCTTTCGTACTCAGCCAGAAACAAAACGCATTGCTTTTATCACATCGCCTTGTCCTAGACTGACTTTTAATAAAGAGCACGTCAAAATAATTGAACATGCTCATTAAAAACCTGGAAAAGTCATTAAATTTGAAAAGAGAATTTTCCAGCCCTTGAATATGAAATAAACATGGAAAAGTCATTGAAATCTGACAAATGAATGTAAAATGAAGTACATAGTTCCTGTAAGAATTGCGAGAAACGTTTTGATATGTTATAACCCTAGGGGTGTTTCTAAAATATCGATTACAGCAATATATTGTGATATTTTACATGGTGATACTGTATCGATACAGGGACATCAAATATCGATATTTTTGTATTCTAATTTAGTCCAAAATTCAGTTATGAGTTATGTTGTTTTGGATGAATTGTTAATGCAATGTGATCCACACCGATTATACATGGCATTTATGTACAGTATCACAATATATCATTATATAATCGTAGCGTGATGTGTTCCGTATCGTGAGATCCAAGCCAGTACACACCCCTAACAACTACAATGTTTAAAACTAGCGCAGGTCTGTAGTTTCTTAGCTGGCTTTACGTAGTGAACCACGTCACCTCTGCAGCCGCGTGTCTCCTTTTAAAAATCATGTAAATTACAGCTGATGAGCTACGCCCGAACCTGATGGGGTCCATTTTACTCGTGAACTTGGAGGAACAAACACTTTCATTTAAGTTAAGCTTTTCAGGATTGTCACAAGTTTAGTTTAACAATGTTTTGGTAAATTTTGACTACTACTTCATATTTGCACAGAAATTTCAGAGAACATATGGTCATGCAAATTTGCCTTAGAGCCATGGAAAAGTCATGGAAATTCTTCTGTAAAAATGTGGGAAGAACCCTGTTCATATGATGCACCTGAAAGAAATAATCAATCGATATTTCAGAGCACCACCCTCCCAGCCACACACAGGAGGTTTTTCTCGCCTGTGCGTGTGTGGCATTACCCCACAACTCCGCCCATTGTCTGTGGCTTATTGTGTCGTCCCGGCACGCTCCCTGAGGAGAGGTGTCAATCAGCGCTGTCTCGGATCAATTCACCCGCCGCCTCCACGCCATCGATCTTCCTCCCATCGGAGGAGAAATGGCTGCGGTGATTGAATTCGACAGGAGCCGAGCAGGCCACACCCCTCATCTGTGGTTAATGGCCGACCGTCCACCCGAACGGGGGTTCCACACGAACTTGGAACCTCATGTCTGTTCTGTGTCCCGTGTTTTGTAACCTAATGCCATCATATTTACAATATGAAATAATGATCTCACTGCTAAAGCTCGTTGAATGCGCCGTTAGTAGATGCACTGAAAAGGCAATTTTTGTTGATCTCGATACAGAAGGATCTGCAGAATAATTATGATTGAAAATATAAACTGTGCTAAATATCATTTTTTGTGTGTGTTTGTTACCCTCAGGCACCCCGGAGCTGAACGTGTCCGATCGTAAGGAGCTGGAGACCAAGCTGAAGGAGCGGGAGGAGTTCCTGTTACCCATCTACCACCAGGTGGCGGTGCAGTTCGCCGACCTCCACGACACGCCCGGTCGCATGCAGGAGAAGGGCGTCATCACGGTCCGTCGACAGGCCCGCCGCTCAGTACAGGGCCGCCAGGCCTCCGGCACTTACAGAACTGTGTGTGTGTGTGTGTGTGTGTGTGTGTGTGTGTGTGTGTGTGTGTGTGTGTGTGTGTAGGACATTCTGGAGTGGCGGACGTCGCGTCACTTCTTCTACTGGCGTTTGCGGCGGCTGCTGCTGGAGGACACGGTGAAGAGGAAAATCCAGACGGCCAACAGCGAGCTGACGGACGGACAGATCCAGGCCATGTTGCGGCGCTGGTTTGTGGAGGCAGAGGGGGCTGTCAAGGTGTGGCCTATAAACACACACACACACACACACACACACACACCAAGCATCAATGCTTCAGGGTGGGTGTGTCTGAAAAAGTGAAAGTGAAGTGATTGTCAATTGTGAAACACTGCAGCGCAGGAGACAGTGGCAGAAAAAAATGTGTCCTCTGTATTTGTGACAGTGGTGACAGTGGACAGCCATGACAGGCGCCCGGGGAGCAGCGTGTGGGGACGGTACCTTCATCTAGGGGACCTTTTTTGACCTGAGAGAACTCCATGTGGGGAATAAAACGTGGTCAGCTGTTGCATTGTGGGAAATCTGCTGTGCGAGGGCGTGCGTGCCTGGATCCGTTTTGTGTGTTTGAGTAGATGAGAGGCTACCGCCGGCAAGCAAACCCGTCATACGTTCGTCTCGTTACTGACATCTGTCACCATGGAAACGCTGTGTATTGCAGCACAGCAAATCGCTGTTTCTCGCTGATCGGCAATGCTCTCACTTTTGGGAAAATTGCAGAAAGAGACCTGATTGGCTGGCCCGTCCTCTATTGTTGAGGAATTCAACATTGTTTAACTTTGTACTGCAAGCGCGGCGAAGCGGCGGACCCACGGTTCAAGACTGACGATGTCACCCCACCACGTTACATTCCGAATATGGCTAAACTGAAACTCCAATCGTGAGATGGTCCTGAGCTGGTCGAGCAGGACAGGGCGACTGAAAACGGGGCGTGTCCCTCTGGCACCGAGGAAGGTTGTCCCGACTCAATCAGAGGCGGCGAGGACAGGAGCCCCAGGCAGCGTCGGGAGTATCTTTGGAAAGGGCCGTCTTGCCGGCTGATTCATTACTCCAATCAGGCCCTGCTATCTTAAGCCACAATTAATCTGCTCTCTGGCATGTGCAGATAGGGGGCAACATGCTGTTTCTTAATTAAAAGCAAACGGATTAAAAATGATTAATAAGCGCATTAAACGTTCCTGCGGACTACAAGTGCGGCGCTTGCAGCGACGCGGGAGACCATTAGCGCGTCTCTCCGGCCTCTGCGGCCCTGTTGGCTTTGTTTTAAAGACGAACGGTGCGACCGAGCCGTCTTTGGGGGGCAGTGGTGGTCTAGCGGGAAAGGAAGCGGCCCCATAATCAGACGGTTGCCGGTTCGAACCCCATTTACTTTTTACTTTTGCATTTACAGTATTTACCAGATGTCCTTATCCAGAGCGACTTACAATCAGTAGTGACAGGGACAGTCCCCCCCTGGAGACACTCAGGGTTAAGTGTCTTGCTCAGGGACACGATGGTAGTAAGCGGGGTTTGAACCTCGGTCTTCTCGTTCATAGGCGAGTGTGTTACCCGCTAGGTTTCTACCAGCCCGACACACCAAGGTGCCACTGAGGTCCACTTGATGAAGGTACCGTCCCCACACACTGCTCCCCAGTTCCTTTCATGGATGCCCACTGCTCACCAAGGGTGATGGTTAAATACAGAGGACAAATTTCACCGTGTCACCATGTGCTGTGCTGCAGTGTTTCACAATGACACTCAGTTCACTTTTCTTTTTTCCTTCCTCCTCTCATCTCCTCAGGCCTACCTGTGGGACCGCAACGAGGAGGTGGTGGAGTGGCTGGAGAGGCAGCTGGCGGAGGAGGAGGGCGCTCGCTCAGTCATCGACGAGAACATCAAGTACATCCGCAGGGACCACATCCTCAAGCAGATTCGCAGGTCAGAGGTCACCGCGGTGACCGTGGATCTAGAACGTCAGGCTCAGTTCTCCGAATGCAGCGTTAATTCAGAAGGAATTCACGTTCCGTTCGTCAGTACGCTATTCTCTGTTCCTCCACAGCCTTGTCCAGGCCAACCCAGAGGTCGCCATGGACTCCATCGTCCACATGACTCAGCACATCTCCCCCACCCAGAGGGCGGAGGTGGTTCGAATCCTTTCCACCATGGACGCCCCCGCGTCATCATAGACGTTCCCTCCGAGGAACCCGGGCTGGTCTTGCACAAGCTTCTTCTCCTCCTCCTCCCCACGAGTCCATGTTCCAGCGCCTAGTGCATCACGCATCATTTGGATCACTACAGCGGGGGAATCGGCATCATTTGAAATTGAAAAGATTTGCGTGTGTTAGAACGAATGCGGTTTAAAGAGAAGAGCGTAGAACTTCACTAACAATTACCGGCGTAGGAACGGCATGCGTTTCATATGCCCCGCCCACCCGTCGTGCCCCACATCACGTTCACGCTCACTGCCACACCACACTGCCACACCAGAACCCAGTTAAGACCCCCACATGTACGCACCTTATCTATGCATCCAGAATAGAGCCAAAAAACAGCACCGTGTGCTGAGGTGGAGGGCGGCAGTGGTTCTGCCCCCTCCTCACTTATTAATATTATTATTATTGCTGTTACTTCCCCTACCCTTCGTTCATTCCATTAAAAAAATTATTTAATAAATTTGTTTATTTGCTCTTATAGTAAGAAAAAAAATGTAAATGGATTTTTAAAGATGTAATATTTAAATTATTAAACTGTAAACTAATATACATGCTGCATTTAAAGGTTTTGAGGGAGGACAAAACCGTTCTGTCCATGTGGGGGGATAAAACGTGGTTGGCTGTTGCATTGTGGGAACTCTGCTGTGGCACTGGATCCGTGACCCGGATTCTTTTTGTGTGTTTGAGTAGATGAGAGGCTACCGCCAGCACGCGAACCCGTCAAGACGCTTGTCTCCTTACCGACATCCGTCACCGTGGACACGCTGTGTATGGACGCCAGCTAGCTCCCCGTAGTGGCGTATAACTCTGAATAAATCAGACATGCCAACCTCGTCTCTGACTGCTGTGTCAAGGCACCATCCACACACACACATTTACAGCATTTACCAGACGCCCTTATCCAGAGCGACTTACTATCAGTAGTTACAGGGACAGTCCCCCCCTGGAGACACTCAGGGTTAAGTGTCTTGCTCAGGGACACGATGGTAGTAAGTGGGATTTGAACCTGGGACTTCTGGTTCATAGGCGAGTGTTTTAAGCTACTACCACCCTGCTCCCGGTACAAATTCAAATTTTATTTGTCACATACACAGTCGTACACGGTATGATATGCAGTGAAATGCTTTTAGCAGCTGCTACAGACCACAGTATTGCAAATATTGCAAGTACACAATGAACCAATATGCAAATATTGCAAGTGTTGTTGTGGTTGTTGAGAGCTCGGACAGCCTGCGGGAAGAAGCGCCTCCTCATTCTCTCCGTGTTGGACTTCAGGGAGCGGAAGCTCTTCCCTGATTGCAGCAGAGAGAAGAGTCCATTGTTGGGGTGGCTGAGGTCCTTCACGATCTTCCTGGTCCTGGTCCAGCACCATTTGCTGTAGACAGATTGAAGGTCAGGGAACTTGGTACAGATGATGCATTCAGCTGATGGAACCACCCCCTGCATGGTGCTGTTCCCGAACCAGGTTGAGATGTTTCCCGTCAGGATGCTCTCTATAGTGCAGGAGTAGAAGTTCCTGAGCACCTTGGAGGGCAGTCTGAAGTCTCAGGAACTTCTACTCCTTTCATGGTCCCTGTCATGGCTGCCCACTGCTCACCAAGGGTGATGGTTAAATACACAGGACATCACGGTGTTTCACGGTGACACTCACTTTCACTTCAGAGGAAGGTGAACAAACCACCAAACATGCGCTACAAATTGGATCAGCCACGACCAACACCCGGCACAATTACCGCCGACACAGTTAGAACATAATTGGGCGAGGGGGGTCCCAATGGGCAGTCTGGGGAGAACCAGCGGGCCCGTGGGGACCTGCGGCCTAATTCTGCCTGGGAACGAGACCAGGAAGTTCCTTTATCTCGAAATGTCCCGCAATGTGATCATCTGTTTAAGTGAATTCTGATTGTGGTATTACGGCTGCATTTATGGGAGATGGAGTCATTTCTTAAATGAATCTACTGGATGCATTTTCGATGGCTGACTCATTGATCACTATTATTTATAGTCAGTTGGTGGTTGGATGAATTCTGTAATATCATGACCTGCTCGCCTGTAATCCTATTGACGCCTGTGCACAAGAGGTCACTCCTCACCTAAATCACAGAAAGAAAAAATATATATTCATAAAGGAAAAGACACAAAATTGCACTTTAATTGCGGTACAGAAGGTTTTCTTTCACTGATCAGTGTCAGGATGATAATAATAATTATAAAAGAGTCCACAGTCTGTATAAAAGGGGAGAGAGCAGCCAGGGTCCTCATCCCAACGCAGGTTTCAGTGTGGAACGTCACTCGCGAGGAACCGAGTTCCCTCCAAACAAAGACCGGTACAGTTCAGTCCTGAAACGGAAATAAAAAAAACAGTTCCAGTGAGTTGGAGGAAGCGTTCTGGTGAAATACGGTGAGGTGATCAAGGTGACTGGTGGTACAGCGGCAGCTTTAATGCAGCAAGTCCAAGTACTTGACTGGCACACACACACACAGGGCGTGATCCCGCCCACCTCAAGAAGGGGATCTGTGCCCCCCCGGAGTCATCAGGGACATAATCCCCCCAATCCCCTTTTCAAATGCAGCAGCAGCATCAGGATTACAAGCAGCAGCCAATCATCTTACAGCAGCACAAAAACAAACTACGCAGTCTGTCTGTCTGGGAAAAATAAACAGTAGAATTGGTGCTGAATCTATTTTTTTGTGCCACCGGTGACACAAACATATGCGGGAGAGTGTGTGTGTGTGTGTGTTGTTCTCGGTCCTCCCCCATCACCATCATTAACATTCATGGGGTCAGTGGAGCGATTCTGAAGAGCTGAAGCTGAAGAGTGGAGGCTGGGGAACGGTGGTGTCTGTTCATTCAGTCCCGCTGCTCTAAGAACCCTCATATCTGCACGTGTGTGTGTGTGTGGATACACTCTTATCTCTGGCTGTGTGCTTAAGTGTGTGTAATCAACCTGACCATGAAAACCAATCCATCAATCAGGAGGTCTTCACAAAACACCTAGTGACTCTCACTTCATAAAACACACACGCGCACACACACACACACGCCACCATTTAACTGCTCCTGCTCCTAATGTTCTCTCAGATTGAACTGCTGACCTGATGAGAAGGAACAGAATGGACAAGGAAAATCTGTATGTGAAAAAGTGAAGTGTTTGTCATTTTGAAACACTGCAGCACAGCACACGGTGACTCAACGACACGTGTCCTCTGTATTTAACCATCACCCTTGGTGAGCAGTGGGCAGCCATGACAGGCGCCCAGGGAGCAGCGTGTGGGGGCGGTGCTTCGCTCAGTGGAGACTCTGGATTCGAACCGCCAACCTTCTCGCTTCCTTAACCGCTAGGCCACCACTGTGTGGATCATGGGAGAGAAGCTGATGAAAGACGGCAGAACTCACCGAGCTTCATCGTTCATAGCGCTGTGGTCGATGGGAGCCATGAAATTCACCAGTTTACTGTGGACATGGAACCTGAGACACAGACAGATTTTATAAAAACTTACATAATAACCCAGCAAATGATCATAAAACGGGGGGTGTGACCAAATTACACATGTGCGCATACACCACCACCACCACCATCATCTTCTCTCCATAGCTGCCCATTACAAACAGATAATAGAAAACATCACGTCGGTGTGACCTTTCACCTCGACAACAATTAAAATGCCATTTTCATTTCCACGACCCAATCAGTGTGATTTAAAAGAGCAAAACGAGCTGATTAGCGCTTCTCCGCTCAATTCCTCGGGGAGAATTGAAATTCGGACAAACGGCGGGTAAAAAAAAAAGGGGCGAGAGAAAATTACGTAGTTCAACCCCAAAACGCCAGCGGCTCCTAATCAGCCAGCGCTCTGAGAAGACGCTGCCGGGAGGGAGGAGGTCATGACAAGCGGTGACCTTTCCTCCGTGGACCATTTATTATCTTCTTCCCACAGCCAGCCGCCAAAGTAATACAACACAACTCACTGCTGGAGTTGATTTTAATATTGAAGAGCCAGACCTGTAACCCCTCTCCGCATGCTACTGTCAGAAAAGGGATTTAAACCAGGGGTTCGACCAGCAGGTGAATTATACGAACGTTCAAGAAAATCCCACTGAAATGTTCAGATGCTGATTAGTGGGCCGGACGTTGATGGGACTGGTTATTGTGATTTGGTGGTGGCAGCCAAGTGGGTGAGACACTCGCCCATGAACCACATTCGAACCCCACTTACTACCACCGTGTCCCTCAGCAATACATTTAACCCTCCGGGGGGGGGACTGTCCCTGTAACTACTGGTACGTCTGGTACATGCATTAAAAGTAAATACTACTCATAAACAATCAGTGCAATGTGTGGACGAGTGGTGATTATTAGGAGTGTTAGAAATCATCAATAGAGCAATATAATGGAATATCAACTATCGATATTTTTGTATGCAAATTCAGGCAGAGTGAAATCGAAAAATGTGACCAATCACAGCGTCTCGAATTTCAGCTGCTTTTACATTTTCCGTGAATATCGCAACTTGTAAAATATCACAATATATCATGATACGTATCGTATGAAAAATGTAAACTATGTACGTCCAACGTGCATCACAAAAATGCCGATTGTTGTCCAGGTCACTAATCGAATGATCCATAATTAAAACACTGTTTAAATGAATGAAGGTGTATGTTATTTCCAGCCTCACCGGACTTTGCGGCCCTTGCTGGCCTTGGTGTCGACCTTCCTCTTGATCTTACTGCGCAGCTTCTGAATGGCCAGCCACTGCCTGTGGGGACAAGGCAGGGAGAATGAATCCGATTGGCTCGGAGCCCCGCGTCGCTGGTCACCGGCGTCCGCAGCAGAGCACAGACCTGCCCATGGCCACCTGGTCGTTGGGGTCGGCTGCGCTGGTCTTACGTCCGATCAGTTCACGGAGGAGCTTAGAAACAAAAGCAAGTCAAAATAGATCTTAATATTCAAAAAAAATATTTTAACTAAACATCTTGTAGCTGGAAATGACACACGCAGCACATTCCAAGTCGTCCCTGCTCTGGTCCGCAACCAGGAGCGTCTCAACGTCCTGGGTCACGTGACGAAAGTTGTTTTCTGGCACGCTGCTGATGGTCTGGTTTCGAACGCACCGCCGCGCAAAGCAGACAAGTTTATTAGAGGCGGAGGCGGGAGACGCGTGTATCGCCATGGCAGCCGATCCATCAGTTTATCTCCAGCACTTCATCACCGTGCCAACGGGCCGGAGCACCGACCCCAGAACAGATACGGGGCCGAGCTGAACCGCTGATCAAAGCGCGGACAACAAGGGAGAGAAATGAGCAGAGCGTAACACACACTAACACAGGGACAGACAGACACATACAGACACACACACACACACACACACACACTAACACAGGGACAGACAGACACATACAGACACACACACACACACACACTAACACAGGGACAGACACACACATACAGACACACACAGGGACAGACAGACAAGCATGCGCGCACACACATACAGACACACAGACTCTAACACAGGGACAGACACACACACACACACACTAACACAGGGACAGACAGACACATACAGGGACAGACAGACACATACAGACACACACAGGGACAGACAGACACATACAGACACACACAGGGACAGACAGACAAGCACGCGCGCACACACATACAGACACACACACACACTAACACAGGGACAGACACACACATACAGACACACACACACTCTAACACAGGGACAGACACACGTCTAACACAAATATTCTTAAAGGATCTGAAACTCCCCAACAATTCATCACCTGGTGATAGAAGTCGTCATCATCAAAGATCTCCTCATCCAGGTCTTTCAGGTGAGAGTTGGCCTTCAGTACCGGTTCTGCTGCCTGGTGGGAGAACCAGAACCAAGAACCCTGAAATCAGCGGTTCTTTGTGCTTCTCTGCAACCTCAACATCACCAGCTCTATGAAGAGCACATGAACTTCATTCTTTTATTTGTGAAAACCCCCCACCTCTCCTTCTGCACCGGCGCCAGTCTGGAGGTCGGGGGCGGTGGGTTCCGGTCTCCCCAGGACTCGGTTCTGAGAGCGCCGGGTCTGAGTGCGGCGTAGCAGCCGCTCCTGATCCATGAGAACCTGTTCCACCTGCGTCAAGATGTTCCTCTCGAACGCGGCGAAGCCCTGAGCGACAAGACGGGAGGAATATTTACAACACAACCACTGAGGCCCCTCCCCTTCTTAACACCTGCAGAGTTCTAGCACATTTTCAGTGGCTGGTCATCATGAATGAGGGGCGGGGCTTTAATGCATTCTCAGATTGGCTATCGGGAAAGCTGGCCCGCCCTAACACATTTAATTGCCCTGAGCAAAATTTTAGGTGCCGCGCCTTGCATCCAGGGGGGGTGGGCGTGGGGGGCAGAAACGGCATTTTTTATAACTAGCACGATTCTGGCAAGCTGGGGTCACTTTTTAACCCGAATACACGTGAAGGAAGAAGGGTGGGGTGCGCCGCTGTGGCCTCATGGGAAAGTTCATTCTAATAATTATTACTGTTACTTAACAGCTTTACTAAGCAGGTAAATTCACGTTGGTTTGTTCTTTTCATAGTTTTAAGAATAGTGGAATGTTTTATTTCTGAAGGTAGGGACACTCTAAACGTCCCCAATTCGGCGAGGGACGTTTAGAGGGTCCCTACCTTCCCCGCCTTGCCCGTGGTGAGACGCGTCTTGTCGTGCCACCTCTGCAGGGTGGCGTCCCGGTACGGCTGGAACGCCGCAAAGCGCTTGGCCATGAAGTCGGGGTACTCCGCCATTTCCAGCTTCCGCTTCGCCGGCTTCTTCTGCTCCTCGTCTTCATCACCATCCTCCTCCTCGTCTCTGCCGCGTGAGAAACAGGAACACGAGATGCGGCAACTCAACACAGAAGTGAAACGCCTCTCCGGGTTCCGGGGGTCCGGATCGCAGGCGGTACCTGCCGGGTTCTGCACTCCAGGCCTCGCCCAGCGAGATGCTCCGAGTTTCAGGGTTCTGGTGCAGTAGGAGGTCCTGCAGCTCCAGCAGAGATCTCTGCAGCGCCTTCAGGGCTTTGTGGCCTGAGGGGGAACGTTTGACATCAGACGCCGGTGACTTGTCATCAAAACAGAACCTGGTGCTGGTACCGGTAGGCAAATGCATTTTAGACCAAAGGTGGGCGGGGCCAGACTCACACACCCCAACCAACCTGCGACTCTTTCAACCTTACACTTCAGAAAAGAAGAATAGTGGAAGCATATTTTATTTTTATCTGTGTTTCTTCAGTTTGACATTTAGAAGATTATTGGGATTTTTTTTTTTTTTTTTTGCTTAAAATACGCGTCAAAATACGCCGCCACACACCAAAGCTGTTGATCGGTGTGTTCAATTAGAGCAGCGTTTCTAAATCTGACGCCTCTTGGGGTGAGTCAACCGTCCTTTACAATATTTAGTGTTTAATGGTTTTCATATGTTGACTGAGTTGATAAGTTTAAAGTAGAGGTATCATTTCCCTGTACGTGTGCGCCCCGTCTTCACGTCTTCAGCTTCTACGCGTAAATTTGCGCTGGTAAATAAAGGCGTTCTAACGGTGTTCTGGCAGCGTTCACCATCACCCATTGATAAAATTTTACAAGCAACACGCTAGCCTCATTTTCGTTACATTTAGCATAAAGTTAAATGCAATATGTGCATCTTCATTTTCAGGCGGCGCCAACACTGCTGCCGCCGTTTCCTCCTTCCTGCATCTCCATCGTGAGAATTCAGGAGGACGCAGCACATCAGTCACCGCGCTGCCTTTTGTACCAACGCAATAAAAATCCAAATGAAGCCACGCCGCTCTCCAGCTCACAGGGAAAGAGAGAAAATTAATTGCCCATGGCTAGAGGAATCCTATTAACCGCAGCCGCTGATTGTTACACCGGAAATGATTTTCCCGGACGGAGCCAGAAGCATCTGTTTATGGAATCAGATAAAACCTGATTTTTATTATTTTTTTTTTTTATATCTCATCACAAACCACCTACCTACAGACATATGACCGCGCCGGCGTGAAGCTCATAATAATTCATCTGCATGCAGAAAAACAAACCACACACACCGACAGATTATACAGACTTGCCAATTCAGTCAGTACACATGCCTTTCAAAAGCGGGAGGTAACCGGAGAACCCAGAGGAAACAAACGCGGGGAGAGCTCGTAAACTCTGGCATGAAGCGCTCCTCCATTTCAAAAATTGCATGACAATTTTTGCACAATTTACAAAATAAGACCTGTTTTTTTTTTAAATGACCCGAACAGAGAATAAGCAGAAGCTGCTTTTGACATTGTTTTTGAATTATTTTAAGTAAAAGTGTAGCGATTGTCATTGTGAAACGGTGACACAACAAAATGGGCAGTGTGTGGGGGACTAATCTTAAGGCAACCTTAAGATTACGGGGCCGATTACTTAACCGCTAGGCCACCACTGCCCCTAACTAAGAACCAGAGGGTTCATTTAATTTTTTCTGGAAAAAACGTCAACACGACTTCCTGTCTGCAGCAAACATCGTGGTTGGTGGATGGTGTTGACGTCATTTCCGCAAATGTCACCTCAATTTCTATAGGCCGCTCTCCTCGTCACGCCTCTCCCGTCCTCATTAGCATTTAAAGCTACAGACGGTGAAACGGCGAATCCAGGAAAATCTCATTGTGGGACTGGATCAAAGTGGCTGCAATTCTGCACCAAGGCGGAATTTCGAAAAAAAGAGACGTCAGATTCAGAATTATGGGACAAACTAGTGAAAGTGATCGTGAAACACTGCAGCACAGCACACGCCACACACAATGAAATGTGTCCTCTGCATTTAACCCCTTGGTGAGCAGTGGGCAGCCATGACAGGCGCCCGGGGAGCAGTGTGTGGGGACGGTGCTTTGCTCAGTGGCACATTGGCGGGTCGGGATTCGAACCGGCAACCTTCTGATTACAGGGCCGCTTCTTTAACCGCTAACCACTGCCTCTAACTAAGACCGAAATAAAAGCCAAAAAAATTCATGTCAGGGGACCTTTAAAACATTTCATCCTATTAAGTCCTGCATATGAATTACTTTCAGACACTCACTGTTCTTCAAGGCTCCAGTGAATTCGGCGCCGCCCAGCTTTTTGAACTCCGGGAAGGTCAGAGGCTGCGGAAGCTGATTGGCCGTCACCAGAGCTTTCTGCATCTTGATTCGTCCTTCCAGGAGCTGATCCCAAAGAGCTACGTTGGAAAAAACACATAAAACCGGCATAAAATGGAGACAAAAGAGGAAGAATACAGATCTGAACGTGTTGTGGTGGGAGGGGCTTACCAAGCTGAGCCTTCACACATCTCCCCTTCTCAACCTCGTCATCCACCTTCGCTTTAGAGAACGTCCTGACGTCTTCCGAGTCGCTATCCTCCTCCTCGCCTGAGTCTTCATCACTCTCATCTTCCTCATCACTCTCATCTTCGCTTTCTCCCAGGTCATCCATGCCCTGCGTCAGTTCGTGAAAGTCTGTGTCTTTCGAAGAGGTCACGTCTGTTCCCTTCATCTTTCTAACCAGACTAGACATCTGGGAGGAGTCCTCCTCCTCCTCCTCACTATCCTCTTCTTCCTCACTATCACCTTCATCCTCTTCCTCACTATCCTCTTCATCCTCACCATCCTCTTCATCTACACAAAAAAAAACATTTACATTAGTCTGAAATTAAATAAATGAGAATTTAGCTTCATGCCACCACTTCTTCATGAGACGCGTGTGTGTGCGATTTCTCTACAGTTATACAGAAGACGGGTGGACCTGCACCTGATCCGGCGTTCTGCTGCCGCAGCTGCCTGCGCGACGTCGCTCTGCCCGCGTACCGCCGATCCGTGTCCGACAGCAGCGTCGCGCTGCGCCTGCGCAGTCCGCCACACTCGTCTTCACCCTCCTCATCGCCGTCGTCAAACTTATCGATCACTTTGGCTTTGGTCGCTGCGAAAAAAGAGGGGGTCCGGTCACGCTCGCCGCTTTTACTCCGTTTTGCTTATTATCACGAGGCGGTTGATGAAGTTTATGTTAATGGTGACGATGGTTATCTCCAGCGAGACGGGCAGCGTGGGGCAGATTCTCGCCGGTTCGACAGAAAAAGGGCCAGGTTCTCACCAAAACAACCCCGTTCGCCACACAGGCGCCACAAAACACGAACTCTACCTTCATCTTCGTCATCCTCCGGGTCCGCGAACTTCGGTAACGGGTTTAACAACTCCTCTAACTGCTGCGATATGGAGGCGGCCATCTTCCTTCTCAGGCGCAGGCGATTTTCTACGTCATCCAAACGCGACGGCGGCAATTTGTTCACGTGACAAAATTCCTGCCTTCTCATTGGTCCGATTCACTTTCACAGCGGCTGCGCAAATTTACTGCTTTATGTGACATTATTCATTTAAAACATTTGTTTTTTTTAAATGATATTTCATTTACTGAGATGTAGTGTGAACATATTCTATGAACTGGTAAACGTTGTGTTTATTCAAAATGACGTAATACAGACTAAAACTGGGAAAGTATGAAATGAAACATAAATGCATAAACAACATGAAATATTCAGTCAGCTTTCTAAAAACGTTTTATTCAAAAGCCATCAAATCTATTCATTATTAATACAGTGAATGGTCTAATCTGCACAGAGCTCACAGAAGCATAATCAGAACATAATATAATATAATAAATAAATGCAATATTCCCATAAAGGATCAAAAGGTAGCAGCAGCTGCAGGAGAGACGTGTGACGCGATCAGTCAAGGCAGTTTGGTCGTGATCTTCGTTCCCTTCTCGTTTTTGTAAAACATTTTCCGTCCAGTTGTAAATACACACAGGAAAAGAGCAAAAATAGGAGCAATAAATAAAGAAATGAGCAATAAATAAATACATTGGCAAATAAATAAATGTTTGGTTGTTGCTGAAAAAAGTCTCCCCGTTTCTGATATGAGGTTTTGACATGGTGCTGATACTCTGACCCCTGAAAGGTTAAAGGTCAACTCGAGCCTCCTGTCTGTGTGGCTGGGAGAGCAGCTGACTGGTTTTGGAAGGTAGACTTCGTTTCACAATTCAAGGGACATTTGGTGGCTGAAGTGATGCCCCCGTCCTTGTCTGGTGTTGTAGCTGCCACCGCCGGGCCGGCGGTCCTCTTTCGCTTCAAATTCATCTTTATTACACAGCAAGAGAGCACGAATAGAAACAGGAAACAGAAATAGACCAGTGAAGTCAACAGGCGCCGTGTCACCTGAGGGCGACTGTCCCTGGGCTACCAGACGGTCCCTTCGCTCAGCTCTGAGGACGGGTGGGACAGTTGGCTGCTGTAGCCGCCGCCGTTGAGACCCATTGAGGCGAAGGGGGTCCCGGGGCCACACATCTCACTGGAGACGCTCTGCATGGATCCGGGGCCGCCAGGCTCCGGGCTTGGTGAGTCCCCTGGGTGCTGAGACGCGATGTCGGTGTAACACGGGACCTCCCCAGACGGGTGGTGGTGGTGGTGGTGGTCCATGGTCCCCAGAGGAGTCCCTGCTGGGCCAGAGGAAGACACGTAGCCCAGGTCCCCAGGGGTCTGCGCGTGTGACGCCGGGGGTCCCTGGGGGAAGTAGTCATAATTCCCTCCATAGTATTCACCCTGATAATCTGGAGAGACGGACACACACCCCGCATGAACACACGTCATAAGCTGGTCCCTGTGTTTCCCCAGCGCGCCACGAGACTCGCACCTGCGTAGTAGGGGAAGTGGCCGCTCGGCGTGAGTTCTCCGGGCTCCAGCCGGTCCACCAGGGCTCTCATCCTCCTGGGGTTGCGGAACAGGGCGTGTCTCCGGGCGCCCAGTGCGCTCAGCTGCTTCATGCGCCGCTCTTTGGAGCGCCGGTTCTGGAACCAGACCTGGACCCAAACAGAAAGTTATATAGAAAGAACTCATTTTAACCATAGCGCTCTCTCTCTCTCTCTCTCTCTCTTTGTATATGTACATATTCAACTCAAACTAGTTGCACAGACCACAGAACGAGATATTGTTTGGTTTTTTTATTATGGAATTTATTATTATAAAGATATCCTCTAACCAACGTTTTAAAAATGAATGAATGGATCCCACCTGGATGACCCGCATGTTGAGCCCCGTCTCCTGCGCCAGCTGCTCCCGGATGTGGCGCGTGGGTTTGGGTGTGGCCGCGAACGCCGCCTTCAGGGTCTCCAGCTGCTTGGCTTTGATGGTGGTCCTCGGTCCGCGCCGCTTGCCGCCCGCGGTCTGCTCGTCGTTGTCGTTGCTGCTCGGCTCCTTATCCGATAAATGTCCGTTTTCCGAATCCTTGCCGTCGTCCTGGGGGTCTGGAGAGAGACTGGGGTCGCTGCACGTGGTAACTGGAACAAATGCCGCATTATTAGAATTATCATTGTTATTATGATTATTGTTGTTGTTGATGTTATAATGGCCGTTGCCATGGTGAACCCACCTGACAGCAGGGTCGCGTCTTTCCCGCCACCGGCGCTGTGGTTTAAATAATCCTCTTTACACACGAACTTGTAATCGTCCAGGATGTAGAGCTCCTCGCCGGTGGAGATCTGCTTGCTGCACATGATGCAGGTGAAGCAGGTGAGATGGAAGACTTTACTGCGGGCCCTGCGCACCAGGTCGCTGGGCGAGATGCCCTGCGCGCAGCCGCCGCACTTGGTCCCGTAGCGCCTGCGTGGGGTGGGACGAGACGTTCATTTTTACCCTGTTTACCCTCTTATAATGTAATAATTCACCTTTTTAACATTTTACCCTGTTAAAATGTAATAATTCACGTTTTTTTTTTACATTTTTACCCTGTTAGAATTTAATAATTCACGTTTTGTAACATTTCATATTGTAATAATTCACGTATTTTAACATTTTACCATGTTATAATGTAATACTTCACGTTTTTAACATTTTACCCTGTTATAATGTAATAATTCACGTTTTGTAACATTTCATAATGTAATAATTCACGTTTTTTAACATTTCATATCGTAATAATTCACGTTTTTTTTTTTACTTTTTACCATGTTATAATGTAATAATTCACGTTTTTAACATTTCATAATGTAATAATTCACGTTTTTTTATTTCATAATCTAACCTTTTACATTTTTACCCTGTTATAATGCAATAATGTAATATAACCTTTTACTTTTTTTACTCTGTTATAATGTAATAATAAAATTAAAACCTTTTACATTTTTACCCTGTTATAATGCAATAATAAAATGTAACCTTTTACTTTTTTACCTTGTTATAATGTAATAATAAAATTAAACTTTTAAAATTTATTCTGTTATAATGTAATAATTCACGTTTTTTAAAACATTTTATAATGTAACCTTTTACATTTTTACCCTGTTATAATAATGTAATGTAACATTTTACATTTTTACCCTATTATAATGTGATATTTCACATTATTGAACATTTCACAATTTAATATTTAACATTTTGTTAACATTTCATAATGTATCATTTATATTTTTACAGCGTCACGATCTATTTTAATGTTATAATGGAACGTTACCGTCATAAAGTAACGCTTAATTTTTTTTTACATTTTTCCCATGCCGTCAAATAAAAATGTACCCTGTGGTAATAAAACGTTTAACATTTTTTTTCTTGTATCTAACAATCTTATATACTTTACAATCTTTAACGTTTTTTTTTTTACCGTGTCATATTTCCACAGTTTACCGCGTGGTAACGTAGCGCGTTCCGGTGCGTGGCAGGCATCTTGGATCCTGTTCTTCAGAGCCGGATTTATTATCCACGGGAGCTCTGACAATGTGTGTGTGAGTGTGTGTGTGTGAGTGTGTGTGTTCCCGCAGCAGCAGCAGCGTGTAAATAATCGCGTTTTGGCGCAGATCCGCGTTGGAACGGCGTGACGCGCGGCTTTTACGCGCCGCGTTCTGCCACTTTGTCGCCTATTTATTCGGAATAATCGCTCGTTCCGGCTTCTTCCCACCTGAAGAAGTCGCTCTTGCAGTACAGGCGACCGTCGCGGGTGAAGCACTTGTCGCTCAGGCGACAGCGGCAGTCGCAGCAGCGGACGCACTCGGCGTGCCAGGCGCGGTCCAGCACGTTCAGCAGGAACCTGTCCAGGATGGGCCGCTCGCACCCGGCGCACTGGACCATGATCCCCGCGGCGCTCGGAGCGTCAGTCGCGGCGCCGCGCCGGCATGGTGGCGACTGGGCTTTCCCGGAGCGCGCGACTCGGACCCTATCCTGGCCGGTGACGTCACGCCCGAGGCGGACAAATCAGCGTCCTGCGACCCGAACAGAAGACGTCGTTTTTGGTTTCTTTTCGTTAGAAGATTCGTCTTCAGTGGAACCGTCTCTGGCGTGGAAATCTCCAGTTAAGCCAGCGTCTGTAGCTGCATGAACTCTGACCTTTTGTGGAGTCAACGTTGACCTGTGAATTTGAACTTCACACCTCGACAATAAAAGCTTTGCCCTTATTTGCAGGCGTTGCGCGTCATTTCTGCGTAAATCTGATTATTTCGAGTAAAGCGGCTTTTACCGGCTGCGGTGGAGATAATACACCGCGCAGCGGAGATATGATCGCGGGCGGACAGGACAGTTCCTGTTCTCCACTGATACAGGACACACACACCTACACGTATACACACACACATAAAAATACACACACACGTATACATACACACGCACATGTATAAATATAAACACACATATGCATGCACACACACACACACACACACACACACACACACACACACACATATACATATACACACCCTCACACCCCCACACATATACACACACCCTCACACACACACACACACACATATATATATATAAATACACACACACAGTAAGTACAGGCCAAAAGTTTGCACACCTTCTCATTCAACGTGTTTTCTTTATTTTCATGACCATTTACGTTGGTAGATTCTCACTGAAGGCATCAAAACTATGAATGAACACATGTGAAGTTATGTACAAAAAAAGGTGAAATAAGTGAAAACATGTTTTATATTCTAGTTTCTTTGCTCTGATTACTGCTTTGCACACTCTTGCCATTCTCTCGATGAGCTTCAAGAGGTCGTCTCCTGAAATGCTTCTCCAACAGTCTTGAAGGAGTTCCCAGAGGTGTTTAGCACTTGTTGGGGTCCAGCTCACCCCAAACCATCTGGATTGGGTTCAGGTCCGGTGACTGTGGAGGTCAGGTCTCCACTTTTTGTTAAGTACAGAACTCCACATGTGTTCATTCATAGTTTTGATGTCTTCAGTGAGAATCTACAAATGTAAATGATCATAAAATAAAGAAACCGCGTTGAATGAGAAGGTGTCCAAAGTTTTGGCCTGTGCTGTACGCATACACACACACCCTCACACACACACACACACACACCGTTACACCCCTCCACACACATATAAATACACCCCTCCCACCCCCCACACATATACACACACCCTCACACACACAAAGGCAGACAGCAGCAGAGGTTCAAACCACCAGCACCTTTTCTGCAATATAAAAAAAAACAAAACGTATTACATTACCCACTTTACAACACTATTCCAAATTCCACAACAATAATAATATTAATAACTACAACTACAATCGGAATAACTATGAGTAAATAATAAGAAAATTGTTTACAGATTAAGATTAACTTTATTAAAACAGATGAAAATTCATTTTCCATTTACATGCCCAGTGCAACAAAGATGGAAACAAAAAAACTATATAAATTGCTGATAAAGTATACTTTAACTTAAATTATTATGAAGGTGTTTTTACCAAAGGACAGATGTGCGGACATGTCCAACGTGACAGTAATAGCTAGTAATAAAAAAACATGTTGAGCTAGTGAAGCAAGATGAATAAAATAATAAGTAAAGTGTGGTTCATGTTGGTCCCACATGTATTTCTGATACATTGTGAAATATCGCGATAATTCGCGACAGTTCGTCCAGCACGTGCTCTACCCTCTGTTTGTTTTGGCTTCAGCGCCGCTCATTAACGCGCGTTAATTACGGCTAATTGGCTGTAACAGAATGAGCAGGAAACCCGATGGGAACCTCACCCCAACACACAACACACAACTAATTAGCATATGCTAATTAAAAACCACGATTTCATGTCCACTGAGGAGGAGGAAGTTTGTGGAAACTTCATTTGAAACTCCTCCCCTCCTCATTTGCATATTGTGCAATCAAGCAGCCTTTTCATCTGAGGAGAGAGACGGAATATGAATGGAAATTAAAATAATATCTCTGATTGAATTCTGGAGCGTTTCCGTGGCTGCCACATGAATGCTCAGATTGAGGGTTAGGGATGAAGGCGAGGTCGCCCATGGCAACAGCAGGGCAGGGGTCTGGTGGATCTGGACCAGCTGACGCCACATGAATGGGTTCTCAGGGTTCCTGTGCGGGTTCCATGTACAGGAACACGCTTCTATACGTTTACATGTGTGTACATTACACAGTGATGTGGCCTACAATGACAAGAGCTTCACAAAATGCCCCTAAAAATCTGAAAATACATCCAGTTTGACCCAAATCTGGTTCCATTTTTTGCATGAAAACACTCGATAAATGACCTCTGCAATATTGTTCAGAATTTACCATTTACCATTTCCATCATTTGTTCCTTCAGGCAAAGCCTCTGGTCTCAGTGAAGTGTTTATTTTACATTGAGAGGATCTCCAGATATTGAGACCCTGTGTGTTGGGTGTGAAAATGAGGTAGAAGAGAGGGGTAGAAGGAAGCGAGGTGGATTGTGGGTGTGTGTATGTGTGTGTGATGGAGCTGATTTGCCCAGGGAGAGGGTGTGGGGGAGGAGCCTCTTGCCGCCAGGGACCCTGGGGGGCCGAAGCCCGGGACTGGGTGATGATGGAGATGGATGCAGGCGGCCCACAGACGGCCCCGACACTCGGGCAAATTAAAAGGCTATTTTGTCGTGTTGTAAAGGAACAGAACGGTACGGAGGGGGCATCCCCCCAAACTCCACCCACCCCCTCACACCCCGCCCCTCTGTTCCTTTTCTCCATTTGTCTCTTCAGTGTCATCAATCCCCCGGAGGACGGGAGCCGTTACACGCCTTTCACTCATGCAAACACACACTCGGCTGTCTCTGTTTATAAAAGATAAAATTGAAATATATGAAATGAAATCCCTTGCCTTTGTGTAGGACGTGACCAAAACGCAAAGATCCAAATCCATCAATAGTTATATTAAAACACACATTCATCTTTTTTTCTATAATCCCAAATACACGGCAAGTCTGAATATACAAATGACAAATCTTGTTATAAAATATGGTTATTAGGTGCCAATGATCATTGTTGTACTTTTTTTTTTTTTATGTATTAAGGAAAAAACCTGGCGGCCGAGGAACTCCAGTTTGCTTATTAGGTGATTAGATGCTGATCATTTATCCTCAATTTGAATTTAATAGAGCAGCTGACCCACACACACACACAGCTGAGTTGTCCTCCACATTGTGTGTGTGTGTGTGTGTGTGTGAAGCTGAAAGAGAAAGTGGTGGCATATGGCAGCTGGCCAGACGACCTCAGGCTGATAGGGTATCAGCAGCAGGGAATGCTGGGTAGTGTAGCTGAGTTATGATCATTGTGCTCTCAGTTATGTCGCCGTGAGATGTTATCTGAGTTTCCATTTTCACCCCCTCTCCAAAAAGAAACGTGTTCACAATTTTCTTCATCATGATCTAATCTGAGCTCAAATGACACGTGTGGCTGCATGGAGAGACAATATTCGACTAAAATGAGCGCAGCACTTATCAGGGGAATCAATAAAAAAATAGATTCCTCATGTTTGTTTATGTATTCATGCTTTTTATTATGCTTATGTTCTACATGGGCAGCATGAGAAACGTCCCCTCATCATGTCCCGCCGTCCCGGCCCTGATGATATCTCTGCGCACAGATTGCTGCCACTTGATTATAAAGGACCCTGGTGGACATGGGCAGGGCGCAATCAGGACAATTTACTGTGGGGTCACAACCCAGAGGTGCCCTGCGGTGGCTTATCATGTCTGAGAAGGAGAGCCGAGCGCCGGGGGGGCGGTCGGTGTATCAATCGATTGAGTAATGTGTTTCCGAGGGGAGATATGTACATAGGCGGGTCAATAAGAGAAAATGATAACAAAAATAATTCTGCCGTGGGAAAATAAATGACAGTGAGGCGGAGGTTTCTGAAATCTATATAACCAAGAACACACTGTATAGATTCAAATTTATTCCAAGCCCTGTAATAATTTCATATTTTCACCATCCATTTTAAACTTAATGTGTAGTGAATATTAAAATATATAATTCAATTAAATTCTGAAAACTTTATGGAAACAAATTACTAATGTGTTGATACAAATGGTGTGTGCTGTATTGGTATACACGTATATTATCACACTCAATACAAAAACCAAACAGAAGCTCAGAAGCGCACACACACACACACACACACACACAGATCAATCTGGAAAGCTGTGTTTCTTCAGCAGGACGTGCCCTGACTCTCTGGCTCTAGTTGACCGACCCCAGGGCGGGAGGGGTAGATCCGCAGACAGAGCCCCGACTGCCCCGCCCTTCAGACCGAAGCCCCCCGCCCCAGATCTCTGAGGGGCATCCAGAAGGGTCCCGCACAAAGGAGGCCGACCCTCGCCAAGCTGGTCCCCCGCAGGCCTGATTACCCTTCAATAGCCAAGCGGGGATTGATACAGTCACTCAGGGCGGCGCGGCCACTTCCCCTCGGATGAGCAGGCAAATGGAATTCTGGGAACGGCTGTATGAGTGTGATGCGCGTTCAGAATCTCCCAATAACCCAATTTCTTGCCAATGATTATTTCCGGGGTTTTTTAAAAGGCCTCGGGAGCACGTTCGCACATTTTCATGCCGAACTCCCGTTCTTCGCTGGGATATTGATGATGGCCGCGGCTTGTTTATGGTCGACATTGGACAGCACATGCGTCCCGGCACCACTTCTCAGGCCCAGTCAATACGCCACAAACTGATCTGTGTTCAGCTGAGCAGCAGATATCGACCCGCGGAGAGAAAAAGCCGGTGGACACGGTGTTCTGAGAGGAGGGAGGGAGGGAGGACCGTGTCAGGAGCGGTGGATACCATCTCGACATCGTGACATCTGGTAACAATGGCGGTGAAACCCTCCTCGAGGACAAGCTGAAGAACACGGAACTGTGCATCTAGGAGCCATTCCTTCACTCCGTGGATGCCAGGCGTTCCAGGAGCATGGTTAGGGGCGCGTGGTTAATATTAATAAGACACTAAGAAGGTTGTGAACCTTCACTGGTCACACAATTCGACTCGGTTACCATGATCAACGCCTCGGTTATCGATGCGTGACGATGCATCCCATCAATTTTTCAACATGACTTCACATTGCGTTTTAAAATACGTCAGTTGAAATGAGAGTTAACTCACCAACTGAATGCCGACCGTTTTACAAAGTGCCCAGATGGCCGTTCAGCGCCAGCGTTTGTATGACATCAAATAAACGCCGCATGCAGCGTATTTTTCGCATCAACTACTGTCAAAATACCGACGAGCAGTAAAGGGCAACGACTGTTAAACAGCGATGAGCGCCAAACATCGGCAAGCGAACGGCAGCATAAACGGCCAATCGATCACAGCTACGACACGCAGCAAAAACCCACACGCCGTTCATTTCGACTGTCTGCGCGGACGAGGCTGAACTCAGATCAGGCCACCGCAGTCACATTTTAACGAGAATTTTTTACATTTACATTTGTGGCATTTATCAGACGCCCTTATCCAGAGCGACTTACAGTCAGTAGTTACAGGGACAGTCCCCCCCTGGAGACACTCAGGGTTAAGTGTCTTGCTCAGGGACACGATGGTAGTAAGTGGGGTTTGAACCTGGGTCTTCTGGTTCATAGGCGAGTGTGTTACCCGCTAGGCTACTACCACCCCTTTTTTATACCACCGCCCAAAAATCAGATGCGGGGCAGTGGTGGCCTTGCGGTTAAGGAAGCGGCCCTGTAATCAGAAGGTTGCCGGTTCGAATCCAGATCTGCCAAGGTGCCACTGAGGTGCCACTGAGCAAAAGCACCGTCCCCACACACTGCAGTTTTTGCTGCACGTTGTTTCCGTGTTCAGTTGCCGTTTACTTACAACCCAATTCCAATTCCCCGCTACCAACATGTATCCCAAAGTGCCACTTTGTGAAATATTCTCCTTCTTTATGGCTGAAACAACAGGGATGTGAAATATGCAGAAACAATCGTTTCATCCAGAAGGTGTTCCGTGTAAAACTTTTACAGTTTTTACAGTTTACATGTTAATATAAAAAGAGCAGCAGAGAGCAGCAGATTGTTGTTCGGGGGTCGATAGGCCAGTTGGGGGGCAGCGTGTGGGGAGGAAGTATAGAAGAACAGAGATGATGCAAAGCATGGACACAGCACCACGTGTCACCATACACACACACACACACACACACACACACACACAGAGCATCTTTTAGGTCTGTCTTTTCCACAGGATCACTTTTAACAATAAGGTGATCCGCCCCTTTACAGCCTGCACTCCTGCTGACCCCTTCACTCGACCCTGTGACCCCTGACCAGCTGATCAGGACATAACCTATCCCAGCCACCCTCAGAACAATAAAATGGGCGCGGCGGAGAGAAAAAAACGAGGCTCCAACCCATCGCTGGTCAGGTCTGTTGCCCGCGCTGCTGACTGACAGGCCGTGTCTCTATGGCGTCAGACAGACTCCAGCTGCCGTGGCAACCCCCGAAGCCTGCGCTGGCCCCGCCCCTGTTTTGCATGTCTCATTTGAATATATTGAGTGGGCCATCTGTAAGCCATTTGTCTCATTCAAAAAGCCGTTAGACGCGGCTTCTTTCTCCCACCAGGAGGATATTAACACATAAGCAGGGTAAACACACACAGAATGTACAGCGGAATGCACTCACCAGTTCACACGAAAACAGAATAGACGGTATTTTCTGCATGCTATATTTTAAAATAAAAGTATGCGTGGTGTCATGGTTTCAACCGTGAGGGGGTGTCCTGTCCTACATTTTTACATTTACAGCATTTACCAGACGTCCTTATCCAGAGCGACTTACAATCAGTATTTACAGGGACAGTCCCCCCTGGAGCAACTCAGGGTTAAGTGTCCTGCACAGGGACCCAATGGTAGTAAGTTGGGTTTGAACCTGGGTCTTCTGGTTCTCAGGTGAGTGTGTTACCCGCTAGGCTACTACCGCCCTATCCACTACACACTACCCACAAGGCTACTTCCCACCCTGTCCTGTGTGCCGGGAAGGGGGTTTTCAGGGAGTCCACGAGTTTGCCCCGGATTACCTGACTGTCTGCACCTGGTGTGGTGTTTAAATACTGCCCTCTTGTGTTCGGTCCTTTGTCAGGCTATTGAATGTTTGTCTTGTGTTGCGTGTTTGAGTAAATCCTGTCGTGCGTTTGCATCCTTCCTTCCTGCACACATACACCCCCCCCCCCCCCACACACACACACCTACACACACATTTCCCCACATGCACACCCACCCGCACACACACCCACATGCACACACACACACCCACACATGCACACACACTCACATACACACACACCCACACACACACCCACATACATACACACACACACATGATCAAATCATATTCACACACAACAGCATGTGGTTCTAATGCCGTTCTACTGAATTCTAGCGCTGTTCTGATCCTATTCAGTTATGTTTCTGGTTTGTTTCCCCATCATGAGCCAGGCAGGGCGTTTTCTTTTATTTCCTGCCATCACCCACTGCATCACAGGGTCGCTCCGGTGGGCCGGCACCTCCCTGACACCCTGCAGATGGAATAGCGGTGGAGTGCAACTCTTGACCGGCGCCCCTGAGCTCCAGACGAGGGGCGTGGCCTCTCCACCTCCGGCACCGACGATCTCGCGTACCTCTCTCATGCGCCGGGCCGAGCCATGACCCAGAACCGCCCGACTGGGGTCAGCAGCGCCATGCTTGTCAGGTAATGGAGAGGACGGCGGATGGGGAGAGGAGAGGAGGGTGAAAACGTGAAGCCGTGGGAAGTTGGTGGATGAATGTGGAAAAAAAGGCTCCGCCCCCCCCCTGAAAAGCCCCACGATGAGAGTTCCTGGCGGGCAGGGGAGTCTGAACCGCCGCCAGGCAAAAGCCACAGCCCCTTATAGGACGTGCAGTTAATGTGCTAATCTGTTTTCGCCAGCTCGCCCCGAGGCACTACACCGCCGGCACGCCGCCTGGGGCGGGGCACACATGAAATACTTCCCTGGGGGTCATTAAATTGGTCACAGTCAGAGAAGGGGGGATTCGGCGCGGACGACACTATCTGGTCGGGGCCAGGCCTGCTCCTTCTGCTGGACTGTTAGCGTGGGCGGAGCTTCCCTTCACTTTTAACCGGACCCTGCAGATTAGCGGTTGGTCACAGTTAAAAAAGTATTATTATGGAGCACAGAATTAAAATGAGCGAAAAGCACCATCCCCACACACTGCTCCCTGGGCGCCTGTCATTGCTGCCCACTTGCTCAGTGGCACCTCAACTGTTTGGGATTTGAACCCACAACCTTCTGAGCTAAGAGCAGAAAGACTGCAGGACAGCATGAGTGAACTGATGGAGAATAGCAGCTGACTGCAGCACAGAAGCTGGTCCTCAGCCTGGGACTGAGACACACCACACACTCCACACACACACTCCATTTCAGCCTTCTGTCATTCCTCACCCCACACGTCTCACACACACACACACACACACACCTATAGCTTAATCAATACATCACCCAGCAGGGTAGGAGCAGAGGGGAGAGCTGCTCTCCATCAAGAGCCCCGGGCTACGTGGCGGAGACAAACACGTGTAAAAACACACACACACACACACACACACACACACACACACACACACACACACAAAACACACTGGCCTGATACCAAAAAAAGCTCAGTTCTGAGAACAAAAAAACTCTGAACCCACTCTGCGAGTGAAAACGACAGGAATACAGAAACCGGGAGGGAATATGATTGAAAACGTAATAAATACGAATTCTTATACAAAAAACGTATACATCTAATTCGTTGTCAGAGACATTTAGATTTACAGCATTTACCAGACGCCCTTATCCAGAGTGACTTACAGTCAGTAGTTACAGGGACAGTCCCCCCCTGGAGACACTCAGGGTTAAGTGTCTTGCTCAGGGACACGATGGTAGTAAGTGGGATTTGAACCTGGGTCTTCTGGTTCATAGGTGAGTGTGTTACCCCACTAAGGCTTCTACCACCCTACTACTACTACCAAAGATAGAGATGAATGAAATTCGATTTTCATGATGATGCATTCTTGAAGTTTAATACTTGATGGGTAAAATTCTGCATTTTCATTCATCATGCAGGCAAGATCAACTATTTCCTTTTTACAGTTTTTTTCTATCGTTTTTTTCCACTAGTTACAGAATGTTGATGTTATTTTTTAAAAACTCGAAATGCAGATTTTCCTAAACTCTTCTGACTAGCGTGGACACAATACACTTAAAACAGGGTTGCCTGGTTCCACCACGCCATGTCAGGTTCCACCACGCTCAACTGGGGCAGGTTTCAGGCCCATTCCCACTTCACCACCATGTTCTTGCCACCATATTCTCCTGTCCTCAACTGCATTTTCTCATGTTTCTTTATAAATATGGATGCAAAAAGCAATGTTTGGAACAGTCACCATTTTGTGACTCAATGTTCTTTAACTAGTGAAAAAGTGATTGGAAAAAACTGTAAGTTGCATTTAGCAAACTCCTGTGTTAGAGTACCTTTCATGCTTAATATGATAGTAATATAATTACATTGAATTATTTAATAACCCCTTAGTTAATTAAACCCCCCCTTGAAGTTTTAAGTTTTCTAATTTAATGGAATTCACACAAGCATGCATTGCATAAAGCTGAAATTATTTGAAGTTTCCAGCATTCCATCTCAGGAGCCTGGCAAGCAATTATCCATCTTCTGTATTCAATAGTTTACATGAAAACGTGATCAGCAGCTCTGGAGAAGAAGAGCACACGTGCATAAATTCCTGCACTGACAGCCATGGAGTTAATAATATCTTAATTAAACGACCACTTATCCGGCCAAGGGCCGAGTTAATACCCAATGCGCAAGTACCTTAATATTAAATATTGCACAAATTGCTTACAAATGGGCACTTGAGGTCCACTGTGTGGGATTTAATAAAAAACTGTAATGGCTTTTTTAAAAAGTAAATGATCTTTCATGGGACATCCTCATGAACACAAATCTAATGCTCACGGGCAATTATTAAAACCTTAATCAAATAGAGATGGTCATTTGCTAATTAAATTCATCTGGGTCATCAGGGGTCGTTTGGAAGGTGAAAAATGTCCCCAGCCAGAAAGGAAATGATCCCAAGTGTTGGGGAACTTCATGAAATGTTACCTGGATTCTGTTGGTGGTGCTGTAATATTTCCTGAAGAATCAGAACATGCTGCAGCCTTCTGTCCCGATGGAGATCAAATGTTTGCATGTCCTTTTTCTTCTCTGGCATTTACATGACATTTGCAGTAGGTGATGAAACAGGAAAGTGGACCTGGAACCATTTTTTCTCGGCCCACCCGTGCCATGATCCATAATGACATTTTATCTCACTTTTCAAGCCCTCACAACATGGCACAAGAACGTGGAAAATCTCCCAGAGCTCAGGATGGTCAGATAAATCAGATCGTGCCGCACCATTTCGAGTCGTGCCGCCACGTCCCCGTCGCCTCGCTGCAGGACGCCGTCGGTCTGAGTCGGACGGCCGATGCAGATGTAACATTTGTCGTGTCAATAGAAGTTGTTTGCGCTGGACTGATTAGCTGCACGCGGGGGCTCCCTGAGAAAGAGACTGTAATTCACCCGACTCCCCTCCCCACCTGCTCTGCACCCAGGAGAGAGACAGATCAGAGCGGCCCGGCTGGGGTGGGGGTCTCACAGGGAGTCTGCAAGGATGTAAAATGGACGGGGTAATTCTGTGTTAGTACCCACTAGGGGTGGTGGTAGCCTAGCGGGTAACACACTCGCCTATGAACCAGAAGACCCGGGTTCGAACCCCACTTACTACCATTGTGTCCCTGAGCAAGACACTTAACCCTGAGTGTCTCCGGGGGGGGGGAATGTCCCTGTAACTACTGACTGTAAGACGCTCTGGATAAGGGCTTCTCATAAATGCTGTAAATATAAATGTAAATGTAAATGTGTTAGAAATAAAGGATATTCCCTCTATTCTGTATAAACTGTAAAACATTAAGAACCATCCAGTGGAATTTTTGAAAATAATTGTGATAATTACAGATGATGAAGTTTGAGATATCCAGTATTTGGGAATACTGATGTAATTTCTGTGTCTGTACCACTGCTGACGAGTTCATTTGGTGGAGCGTGGCAGGTTTAATAGATAAAATAAAACCCGAATTGAACCAACATCTCAACTCCTCTTTCCTCCTCCTCCACCTTGAGGAGCTAAAAGAACCGAAGACGTCTCAGTCGGTGCCTGGTGAAACGAGAACCGATGAAACCACGCCCCGGCCTCTCCATCAGACAAGGTGGGCGTTGCCAATTAACCTTTTCTGCTATAACTGCAACACCCCTACATTACTCATTTACATAATTACACAGTTAGAACCAAATAGAACCACAGACATGCATGTCATGTTAAAATAAAGTAAAAACCGCTGCAATAAATGCAATTAAACAATAGTCAGCAAGTTACACTCTATTTAATTATTAAAAATTAATTCTAATCTAAACACACAGCATGAGCTGCCAGCAGGAGGCCTTTTGTCCAGTGAAATGCTGGATTTGCTCTTATATACAATTTTAAAGGGCCCATTTCGTCTGATTTCCTTACGACATTTCACTCAGCAGGAAATGAAGCGGTTCTTATCATGCCCCCGCCTGAATTATTAATCACATAGATTTTTAAAATTTCACAAAGACGGGCAGGCACTGCCAGTAGACACACTGATTTAATTGCATATATTTTAGTGTTATTAATTGCGTTTTACCAATAAATTTCTCATTAATCCACAGCTGAAAAAACATCATCACTGTTGTGTGCTTATGTCTGTGTCTGAGTGTTTCATGCAGACATTATGAATTCATAACGTGACCTGTTTGCATAAAAATGGTGCAAAATGAGGTTCTGCTGGTGTATGTGTGCAAATATAAAAAATAAAATATGAAATATGAAAATACAAAAGAGGAAAAAAGGGTTTCCAAATAAAATGCACGCGGCACATGGTTTGTGGTGGAGGGACGTGGACATGACCTCTACTCCATGGCGTCGTGAACCGCGGGGACGCCCTCCTCCATCCCGCCAGTGTCCATTATGGCTCCTGATTAGAACGGGATGAAGAAGGATCCCTCTCTCCCAAATGTTTGACAGCGCATATTAAAAATGTGCCACTCTCAAGGAGACGGAGAGGACACCGGCGGATGTTTGTTGCGACGCGCCACCATCCCCATCAATCCAAAACATTAACACTGACACAGTTTGTCCATATCAAAGACCAAATCCGGCCTTTCCCTCAAAATGAATATCAATTTACATCAAAATTATACATACATACGCTGTCACTCATCAGCGTTTTCTCATACAAGAAGCCCATTTCTCTCTCGAGACACCAGGTCCTCAGGACGAGCGGCCCGGTTTGAATTTAGAGTGTTCATTAATAGGATATTACGTCAAATCACAGGCCTCCGCTCCGACTTCCACCATGAAAAGGGCTCCCGCTCATTATGACAGCAGAACCGATGGGGTGGGGAGTCACAGCAGGCGTGTTAAGCATAATGTCAGATCATGGACAATGGGCTTAATGAAAAATGGAGGCGGAGGCGGATCAGTTCAGGTCAAATACTAAAATTAAATTAAAATACAAAACCATGGAATGGGTTAAATTCATTGGAACTATAGCAATACACAGTAACTATAAATGCAACTATGCATGGAATTGTTATATATATATGCTCTCCTCACTCATCTGTACATTAATGCTTTATTCCACCCTGTGCATGTTGCATGCTCATATAATCATATTACCATTAACCCACGAAGTGCAATGCAATTCTATATTACACCTTATCCTACACTGCAATTTATTTTACTATTTGCATTTAAAACTCTTATATGATAGACATTTCAAATAGAAAATAATCGAAAAGGTCCATAAATGTCATCTCAGGTTTCTCCTCAGGGCAGGAATGTCAGGGTCCCAGCTGACTGCTCAGGGAGGGTAAATTTGGGGTAAATGACTACGCCTGGGTCCTCCCTCGGACCGGCGATTGACAGGAAAGCGCCGCAGGGTCAGCAGAGAGGAGAAAGAGACCTTTCCTGTGCCCGAGGGCTGAGGAGCATCAGTCAGTCTGGGGTAATTCATAAAAGAGTCGGACAGGGGTGATAAAAAACGAGTTGGAAATGAAGTGCACCGGGGACGAGGGCGTGTGACAGACCCGGGCGTCCAATCCACCTTCATTCCCACACATCAGCCAACCTGCCTGGTTTATCTTTCTTAAAGGAGCCGTGCCCATTTCATGCTGCATGTTAATACGTGAATAATAACTTCGTCACACAATATTTTGTCAGCATCGTTCAGATCTGCTATTTGCTGAACTAACAGAACTGCACTTCACTCATTATTGTTAAAATAAGATTTCTCTAAATCATATAATCAGTCGTATTTTAACATTCAGACTGCAATCAAACAAAGAACCGCGGCCCCTCAAAAGCCAACGTGACCTCTGACCTCTGGATTTGGACTTTTGATGCCAATGTCCCATCACACACACACACACATGGATTACTTCTATTTGTTCTCTGCTGCTAGTGGGCCAGTTATTGATACAATCCCAGAATGATGGCTGGGATTTTCCAGTTAAGCCTTTGAATGACAACAAACATTCTCCAGCGGAATAATTGAAGAGCGGAACGGTATTGATTCCTTCCCCCCTCACTTCCGCGGATATAAAGGAAGGAGCAGGGTCCCCTTTATGAGCTGTAATGTGGTGAGATGCGGCCATGCTTGCAGGAAGGCAGGGAAGCAACACGCAGCACCTGAGATGAAGCTCTTTCTCTCGCCCGATCCCTGGCAAGCAGCGGCGCAGACAGGAGATCCGGACTGATGGATCGGAGCGTGACACCAGACACCCCGATATTTAACTCCTGCACGTGTCTACGGGAGCCAAAAGCCGCAGGACGTCCAGAGGTTTCTGCAGTTTTTAATTCGCTAAAATGAAACGTGATTAATATCTGATGTACCATCATTGCACATCACATCACAAAGGGATTATGAGGCGGAAAAAATACGATTAATGTCAGTTCACACAAAACCTGCTGTACGCAGTCATGTGCAAAGGTTCGAGCATAAAATTGTCCGGCTGAAGTCTTTAAATTCTTACACAAGACTTGTTGCAAAAAAAAGGCTTCCAATCCTGCAAAATGAGCTGAGCGTGTCCATATGTGGACTCGTGCCTGCCTTCAGGTTCTTGAAGAATGCAGATCACCTGATTTACGGCCCTCAGACTCCTGTACATGAGATTTTTTCGTAAGATTTGAGTTTGCGGATAATGTTTGGATCTGTCGCGTACGGATCCTGAGCATAACAGTGAATTTAAAATGCACGGAACCTTTATATGAAAAGACCGGATCTATTACCCTTCCAGCTCAGCAGTTAGAAGTCTTATTCACATCAACGCACAATTAAGAAGGACGGATTTGAACCTAAACGTTCAATAGAAAACTGAATGCAGGCAAATTTCTGGTTATAAATTATTTGTCTGTGTATTTAAGGCAGATCCAAGTTTTAATTTTTTTGCAGTCAACTTGATCCATTGTATAGTTATGCAAGCAGGATAATCCACTATCCATTAAAGGGATTTAAAAGACCTCAGAGTGGATTATCCTTCTCGTGCCACAGCCTCGCCGAAAAAAAAACAAAAAAACTCACTCAATTGAATCTCTTGTTTCTTAATGATTATTTAAAAAAACGAAGTTCTTTGTTCCAGACTCTTTGCGCAGCTTCCTGCGGCTCTGTACCGTACAGTACATGGTCAGCTGCAGGGGGTGGGGCCTGAATGGGCGCGGTGGGGGGAGCGCTCCACTCTGGCAGTAGCAGGTGAAAAGGAGCCAGCAGATGGCGAGCCGGGAGATTACGGGCCGCGGGATCTATATTCATAAGGCGGCGCACACCTTTGATTTCCAAGCGGATTACACCTTGTGTTCAAACACAGAGGGAAGAATGGGTCAGGGAGGCAGAGGACATGGGGGCAGAATAAAATCGCCGGCTACTTATTCATGGTTAACTCCTCACGGCTCATTACGTCTAATCCTTATTGCGCCGCAAGTAGTGGGCCGGTGTGAATGGGTCATCATTGGGCTGGCGGGGGGGGGCATGTGTCACCATTGTAGGCCAGAGGGCCTAATCCCACTTCGTGGAGACCCCGGGAACCCCCGACACCATCAAACAGCCCCGGTGACGGGGGCGCTCCCCGGGAGGAGTCGGCCTGGTGAAGAGCGCGGAGAGAAGCCCGCCTTTGTTCGTCAGCCTGGTGGCACCTTCTTCAGCGGGTGCTAATGAGGTCGTGTGGTGAAGTTAAAAGAGAAGTAAATGCTAAATGAGATTTTCCAATATGAAAGGCACCAAAAGTCACCAAAGTCACCAAAAGAAGCCGTGTGCACAAACGGGTCACTTTTGTTTCACGGCAAGCCTGTGAAGGTTATTAATGTCATGAATACATTATAAAGCAACTTGGATTGTAATAAATTGTAAAAACAACATCAGTTAATGGTATAAATACTAAGTGAAATGGAAAATTGCTTCATTAAAATTTTACTGTAGATAAATAAACACAGCATACAAATGATAAGCATGGAATGTTTGAATAAGACTTAACACATGAATGTTTTGTGAGGTACATTACCGGAATTCAGAAACACTACAGAACATTTGGCTTTGGATCGGTACGCAATAATGAGACAATAATCTTGATGGTTACCAAGATGTCTGACTCGTTAACACTCATTTAGTGTAATATAAGGAAGCACCACTAGATAGAGGACTGTGAACATGCAAACGTGTACGAGGCCTACGGTTTTTATAACAGCCCCCTGCTGTCTCTGAAAGTTAGAATTCAAGACGATGTTAAATAGGAGAATTCACTGCCACATGACAGAATACAGAGCTTTTTATGAGGTACGGCGGTGTAGAAGTTCAATCGAGAATTAGAGAGTTCAAAAGTCTTTTCAAATGATTCAAATTATTCACAGCTCACAAAATGCACAAAAAAAAAGGCCTGACTGTGTTTGTCATCGTCGGCATCTCCGTCCATCTCTTTCCCCCACCAGAGATAAGAGCACGAAGACAAGCCGCGTCACCTGCCTTGCCCATTGTCTGAGCTAAACCTTCACTATGGTGACTAGTTTCCATCTCGGGTCGCGGTGCACTTGTCAAGTCGCTGCCAAATCAAATCATGCAAATGAATTCGCTCCCCATTGTAAACGCTCCCCGAGATCGGCGCTTTATCAGGAACACGTCCCACAGAGCCGATGAGGATCTTGCGCCCGACCCCGCCGCTCGGGGGGCGGTGACTTGGCCCCATTCACGACTCGAAGGTCATGTGACACACATCTGATGCATACAAAAGAGGGACGATTTCTACAAATTTACATCTGCATAAGACCGCAGGTTGCAATTTCCCAGCGCGATATAAAATGTAAAAAGTGAAGTGATTGTCATTGTGAAACACTACAGCACAGCACAAGGTGACATATGTCCCCTGCTTTTAACCATCACCCTTGGTGAGCAGTGGGCACCATGACAGGCACACGGGGAGCATTGTGTGGGGACGGTGCTTTGCTCGGTGACACCCTCGTGTATCGGGATTCGAACTGCCAACATTCTGATTACTACACATCAATATTCATCAAGTCTAATTTTAAAAAGGGGAGGAGTCTGTAGGCATGATTGACAGCTCTCACAAACCCCCTCTTGTCAATACGTCACATGCCCAGGTGTCTTTCTCCTCCGTTTGCCTCCGCTCTCTACACTCCTAATGCGCCTGGCCACGCCCCCTACCCACACCAACATGCAGGTAGGTTCATCAGCAATTTATTTAAGAGTTCTGATGCGTGAACTTGCGAGCCTCACACTTCTTATAAATCTTATATACATCTTACATCTTATAAAAACACAGCCCCGCAGGCCAACAATCACAAAGCTGGAGCCGTGATAATGTTACAGGTAGACCATCCAGAACATGATGAAATGACATGGCCATATCTGCCGGGGACGGGCAGTGATCCATTCGGCGAATGAGAAACAAACGCACAGGGGAAAAAAAATTGTGAAGGTGAAAGTTTTCACATGTGACACAGCACAGCACGCGGTGACACGGTGAAACGTGTCCTCTGCTTTTAACCATCACCCTTGGTGAGCAGTGGGCAGCCATGACAGGCGCCCGGGGAGCTTCAGCAAGGGGACCTCAGTGGCACCTTGGCAACCTTCCGATTACCGATGTCCGCTCTTCCTTACCCGCTAGGCCACCACTGATCAATATCTCAGATGAATCTCAGATGATACTACTGGGGTGGTAGTAGCCTAGTGGGTAACACACTCGCCTATGAACCAGAAGACCCAGGTTCAAATCCCACTTACTACCATCGTGTCCCTGAGCAAGACACTTAACCCTGAGTGTCTCCAGGGGGGGACTGTCCCTGTCACTACTAATTGTAAGTCGCTCTGGATAAGGGCGTCTGGTAAATGCTGTACTTGTAAAAAGTTTCATCCCTGCTGGATTCACCTGTTATCATTTTCAGATGATCGATGGAGGAATTTCTTGTTCAGAAGGATGCAAATCTAAATTCACAATGCGGAAATGCATTTTTCTTTTCCAACTTGCAGGTGAACAGAAAGCAATTCCGAATATGAATCCTTTCAATCGTGGCGACCTGTTCCATAAAACCCAGTCACAGGATGAACCCCAGTCCTTCAGAGCTGGTAATGGCCGCTTACGCCTTATTTACAGCGTGTTTACTCCTTTTATGTCGTGGGGACAGGAAAAGGCAGCGTCTTTTTCAAGCACACGCCTGCGACCCCCGTGATTGAAGGAGAAAGGGACAGAAATGACCCACTTATCCGTGATTGACAGTAGGCCAACTCCTGCCCTCGCTGCGCCGCTGGCTTTGTGCAGCCGGCTGCGCTGCTTTTGTTACACGTGAAATTGCCATTTTTCCCTCGTCTGTGTTTCCCGCTTCCCAAATTGGAGACACATTATGCTATTGGGGACACACGGAGGACCGGTGCGGAGGGGACAATTCGTAAAATGCCCACCTCCGAACAACTTTAACGACTGGCGGTGCAGGAGGTGTCGCCACTGCGGCGGAATCGACAAGGAGCGTAATTGGGGTTGTTAGGGGGACATTATGAGATGCTGTGGTGGGACGTTTACTGTGTAAACAGTCATTACGGCAGTGTGGGACCGAGGCGGGGGCGGCTCAGCTCCACCTGAACCTGGTTTAAATAAGACCCAGAACCGTTCGAGATCCTTCGTAATCCATCCGAGTCCAGGCCACCGACACCGGGCTGTGCGCCGGGCCTGGGATTGGTCGGAATGCGTACAGCATCGGTGGTAGAAACGGAGGGGCCAATTAAACGGCGAGGGCTCTCGTGTGGAGATACGCCCCCATCGACCCGACCGCCACGCCCGGCTCGAAACCGACTCACCACAATTACAGCAATTACCGGCAGCCGGCGACTCTCGCCGTCAAGTAGCTTTTAGTGGGACTCACCGGGTCAGGTACCCATTAGGATCACCGACCGGCCGGGCAGCGGGGAAAAAAAAGAACTTTCAAACAAACTGCGAATGTTAAAGCCAATAAAAAGAAACATTTTATTTCACAGTAAATAAAAAAAAAAACAGTGATAATAACAATGTAATAACAATAGTAAAAACTCCACGACGTCCCATTCCAGACTAAACTGCAGCACCGGGATCTAGAGTTGTCCGTATAAAACGTGTTGGGAATCTCCTCTCTGATGACGTGCGCTGGAGTGCAGATTTTTGGTATGGAAATGTGGAATATTTACAGAATTAGCGAGCATCTGGGATGTAGGTGTGGGACGTGTGGACGGTGGGGAGACACACGCAGATGATGAAGAGGACCCACTGACCTCCATTAAAGCCTAAACGGCCCATCCTGGACTGGAGCGCGTGAGGGTGGATGGGGCTCGCACGCGATGGGCGGCCACCCACGGGTGCAGCGGGGGGTTGTGGGTAGTTAGGCTGTGATTTACTTCAGGAACGAGTTGGGATGCTCCGATGACGAGTGTGTGCGGAACGAGTGGCCGCTTCAATTTCTGTAATCGTGTACTCAACCAAATCAAGTCTGGGATGGATGGAGTCGTTTAAACTGGTGACGGGCAAATCTGGAACGATAGGCGAAAACGTGAGGGCTGGAAATCCATCAGTCACACTGGGGGAGATGCGTGTCGCTCGTCTCAAGTCCTCGACCGTGACAATCCAGAGTGAGACAGAGTTCGGACAAACGACTGCACGTAACACGTGAGCCTGGGAGGGCAATATTTCATCCGAAATGTCTTCTATTGCTACACAAATCTCTGAAATGTAGACACTTCTTCGCTTTCAAACTGGTTTTTAAAAATCATGCACGCCCTGAATTGGCGGTGTTTGTAATATTGAGCATACTGTGTACTTGACAAAATACAATTTGAATTTGAATCCTGTTTTTTGCTTCAGACTCATCTCCATCTTACCAAAACTTATCCAGAATTAAAATTGCAAAGCTATCATATACTGTATATTCATTATATGAATATTAATAGCATGAACCTAATATATTAATAGCATGAAGACTGCTGAGAGGAGGCAGCATGGGTCACATAATTAAAAAGAAAGTTCAATTAACCTAATATTCTGCTCTTCAAATCTTCAAGCCCCCGCCGGCTCGATGAAAGTGTGCCATTCGGCAGCATTTATATTTACACGATAATTAATATATTCAGTTCCTGACAAACCGCCCAACAGGGACCCCGTCATCTTGGAGAGAACAGAGAGCGCCGCCACGCCATCAACATCTCCCGTCATACCAGACACCAGACACCACACCATCAGCTGAGGAAATACTCAACACCACGACAACACCAAGACTCAACACCACACCATCAGCTGAGGAAAAGCACAACACCACGGCATTAGCTGAGCAAAGACTCAACACCACGACATCAGCTGAGGAAATACTCAACACCACGACATCAGCTGAGCAAAGACTCAACACCCCAACATCAGCTGAGGAAAAGCACAACACCACCACATCAGCTGAGGAAAAACTCAACACCACAACATCAGCTGATGAAAGACTCAACACCACGGCATTAGCTGAGGAAAAACTCAACACCACGACATCAGCTGAGGAAATTCTCAACACCACGACATCAGCTGAGGAAATACTCAACACCCCAACATCAGCTGAGGAAAAGCACAACACCACGGCATTAGCTGAGCAAAGACTCAACACCACGGCATCAGTTGAGCAAAGACTCAACACCACACCATCAGCTGAGGAAAAACTCAACACCACAACATCAGCTGAGGAAAAGCACAACACCACGGCATTAGCTGAGCAAAGACTCAACACCACGACATCAGCTGAGGAAATACTCAACACCACAACATCAGCTGAGGAAATACTCAACACCACGACATCAGCTGAGGAAATACTCAACACCCCAACATCAGCTGAGGAAAAGCACAACACCACGGCATTAGCTGAGCAAAGACTCAACACCACGGCATCAGTTGAGCAAAGACTCAACACCACAACATCAGCTGAGCAAAGACTCAACACCACAACATCATCTGAGGAAAACTCAACACCACAACATCAGCTGATGAAAGACTCAACACCACAACATCAGCTGATGAAAGACTCAACACCACAACATCAGCTGATGAAAGACTCAACACCACGGCATCAGCTGAGCAAAGACTCAACACAACAACATCAGCTGAGAAAAGACACAAAACCACAACATCAGCTGAGGAAAAACTCAACACCACAACATCAGCTGATGAAAAACTCAACACCACAACATCAGCTGATGAAAGACTCAACACCACGGCATCAGCTGAGCAAAGACTCAACACAACAACATCAGCTGAGCAAAGACACAAAACCACAACATCAGCTGAGGAAAAACTCAACACCACAACATCAGCTGATGAAAGACTCAACACCACAACATCATCTGATGAAAGACTCAACACCACAACATCATCTGATGAAAGACTCAACACCACGGCATCAGCTGATGAAAGACTCAACACCACAACATCAGCTGAGGAAAAGCACAACACCACCACATCAGCTGAGGAAAAACTCAACACCACAACATCAGCTGATGAAAGACTCAACACCACGGCATTAGCTGAGGAAAAACTCAACACCACGACATCAGCTGAGGAAATTCTCAACACCACGACATCAGCTGAGGAAATACTCAACACCCCAACATCAGCTGAGGAAAAGCACAACACCACGGCATTAGCTGAGCAAAGACTCAACACCACGGCATCAGTTGAGCAAAGACTCAACACCACACCATCAGCTGAGGAAAAACTCAACACCACAACATCAGCTGAGGAAAAGCACAACACCACGGCATTAGCTGAGCAAAGACTCAACACCACGACATCAGCTGAGGAAATACTCAACACCACAACATCAGCTGAGGAAATACTCAACACCACGACATCAGCTGAGGAAATACTCAACACCCCAACATCAGCTGAGGAAAAGCACAACACCACGGCATTAGCTGAGCAAAGACTCAACACCACGGCATCAGTTGAGCAAAGACTCAACACCACAACATCAGCTGAGCAAAGACTCAACACCACAACATCATCTGAGGAAAACTCAACACCACAACATCAGCTGATGAAAGACTCAACACCACAACATCAGCTGATGAAAGACTCAACACCACAACATCAGCTGATGAAAGACTCAACACCACGGCATCAGCTGAGCAAAGACTCAACACAACAACATCAGCTGAGCAAAGACACAAAACCACAACATCAGCTGAGGAAAAACTCAACACCACAACATCAGCTGATGAAAAACTCAACACCACAACATCAGCTGATGAAAGACTCAACACCACGGCATCAGCTGAGCAAAGACTCAACACAACAACATCAGCTGAGCAAAGACACAAAACCACAACATCAGCTGAGGAAAAACTCAACACCACAACATCAGCTGATGAAAGACTCAACACCACAACATCATCTGATGAAAGACTCAACACCACAACATCATCTGATGAAAGACTCAACACCACGGCATCAGCTGATGAAAGACTCAACACCACAACATCAGCTGATGAAAGACTCAACACCACAACATCAGCTGATGAAAGACTCAACACCACGGCATCAGCTGATGAAAGACTCAACACCACAACATCAGCTGATGAAAGACTCAACACCACAACATCAGCTGATGAAAGACTCAACACCACCACATCAGCTGATGCTTCAGCCATATCTACATATTTTGGGATTAACAGCGAGCTCAATTACAACCTGCATTTGATGGTGAACTTCTGCTTTATGAGCTCCTGGCTCGTCTGATTCATTTGAAACTGTTTTAAGTGATTTTCTTTGACACGTTATCATGGCCAATTGCATGTAACTGCGGCGATGTTACCTTTCTTCTTCACTACATGATACTAGTGAGGCAGTGGCCTGTAATCGAAAGGTTGCTGGTTCGAATCCTGAACCACCAAGGTGCCACTGAGCACACACTGCTCCCCGGCACCAGTCATGGTGCCCACCAAGGGTGATGGTTAAATACAGAGGACACGTTTCACCGTGTCACCGTGTGCTGCGTTGTAGTGTTTCACAACGACAATCACTTCACTTTTTCACTCACTAGAGGAAATGCAACCACACCGACCACAACGGCAACATTAAAACCCCAGAATAATACAGATGCTCTCATTACAGGACGTGCGGAGGCAAGTGAAAATGTGCAAGTGTCTGAGTGACGAGGAGCATGTCGGCATGCTGGACAACAGGGCCAGAACTCCAACACAGCAGGGTGTTTTTGACATGTCGCGGTCAGTCCTGTAGACTAGATCGTGGCACCAGGACGCACAATAAGAAGAAGACAAGCCAATGGAGGGTGATGGAGGGGGACGTCAGAGCTCAGTTTAAATCAGCGCTTGTCCAGACGGCTCGCATTGCACCTCTAATGAGACAAAAAGCGAGGGATCCAGGAGTGGCCGGATATTGTGGCAGAAAGGGGGCTGCCGAGAGGGTGACTGATGGCGGTTTAATCAGCAGTGAGGAGGGTTAAGTAGCGGCACACCCCCCCGACGCCCCCTCACAGGCTCTCACAGCCCATTAAGACGGAGGATATGGATGGGGGGACAATGGTCCCGCGGGGGGGCATCGTTGGCGGCTGATCCCGCACTCATCCTGAGTTTAATGAGCTCGCCGCGTCGTCCTCCAGCCACAGTTTAACCGCGGAGCTGTGCGCCACCTGCACCTGCTCCCCATTTTTTGTTTGGTTTTGGGCTTTTTTTGGGGAGGAAAATCTGTTAAAAAGAACACCGAGAACCGAACTCAATCTGGCTTCAGAGAAGGAACCAATAAGGCGGGTATAACGCCGGACCCTACACTGGGAAATCCCACAAATGCATGACGGCTTGAGCGGCCCATGAGGCCGGCTGAAAACGGGGCGCAAAAAGGCCGCAGGAGCCCCGACTAACCTGAGCCTGGAAAGGCCGGCGTGGCGGCCGCGTAAAAATAACAGACGCTCATAAATCAAGGCGGCGGGAGAGGTTCCGCGATGAGAGGTAATCGATACGAGGGCCTGGCTTCGCCACCGAGCAAAATGGCACTCCATTTATAACGCAGGACTTTGAGAGGAAACATCACTCACGTCGGAGCACATGGGGCTTTAAAACCCGAAAACCTCTCGAAATGTCTTAAAAAAAAAACCTGGTCGTGGGTCACAATTTACACCAGACTTCCACCAGCCTGTTTTCATAATCATCATATACTGTAGATGGATGGTTTAAAATCCCACTTTTACAAACAGTCACATGTAGCTGAGGAAATTCCAGGCCCCTCAACTGGAGTTCATGGTCATGATAAATCTAATAAAAAAGATTATTCTAAATATAAAGATTATAATGACAATTGTGTGGGAAAAAAAAAAAAAAAGGTCCACATTCACTGGCGACATATTCATCAAGGTGTTGAACAAAGGAGCTCCGTATTTTCCGCCGCCAGCAATGCCATTAAATATTAACATGTAATTATAACAAGGTGAGAAATTAAATATTTACAGCTTTTAATCATTCATCCATTAGGGAGCTGTTTTGCATGGTGAAAATCCTCTGATTAGAGCAACGCAAAAGGTCACGTTTGATTATTACCTCCTAATTTTAGAGCCTCCAGATCTGGAGTGTCAAGGCGGAGGACGGAGGCGCCGTGATGAGGAACACTTCACCCGCACGGAATTGGCTAAATGGGGCCTGGTGGAGATCGCCCCGGAATACTGATCCGAGATTTGATGGTCTTATTAAAATCATTTTGTACGTTAAGGGTTTATCATGTCGAGTTGGGAACACAAAGAGGACCACAAAGAGTTGGAATAATTCCTAAAATTATAATTCTGAGAGTTCAAATTTGTACAGTAAAACTCTTACAACAAACACATGAAGATATATTATGAATAATATATACAGTGTACAACTTATTCCATACATAAAAAAACACCCTGAAGTCCTGTGAAAATGGCAGGAACCCTGGCGGTCTCGGCCCAGCCGCCGGTGAGTTGCAGTAATTGGACAGTAGCTGCCGCGGCCATCCGTGGCCATTAGGCCCTCACACCTCCGCGGCGTTTGTGGATCGGCGAGGTTTAATGGTCAGACCCTGCGGGGGGGGGGGGGGGGGGGATGGCCAGGGACGTCGGCGCCAGGACCGGTGGGTGAGGGCGTCGCGGAGAGTCTTCATGTTATTACCGCATTTTTACATTAACCCTTACACACACTTTCACTTCCGCTGCCTGACACCATGTTAATACCTACGTAGCAAAGTGTTATAAATGTGTTGCAATATTTCCTCCTTCTGCGTCCTGGTGCGGTCACATTCTCGGAAAAAATTCACCGTTCCTATCGCTGTGAGAAGACGCCGAACGTCACCAGGGTTCCCGCACTGATCCTTTTCCTGCCGTGTTGAAGACAGCGACCCAGGACCCTCACCCCCCAACACCAGCCCACCACAAAACCGCTAACCAGGCGGCAGCCGCCAGTTGGGCGCTCGTTTAACGTTAAAGAGCAGATCGATTGTGGTTCCTCTACACGTTCTCCATTACAGCACCTGCACCCGCGTCACCGATGCGCCGCCACGGACCCGATTCTAAAGAATATAAAGAACGCTGAACATAAACGGTTCAGAAGGTCTGTTTACCAGGGAACCGCAAACTGCAGTCTGGAAGTGACACCAGTTTATTGTGTGTGTGTGTGTGTGTGTGTGTGTGTGTGTGTTGGACAGTGAGGGGCCGGAGATGCCCAGTCAACCCGACATCTTTTACAGCTGGTTTTACTGGGGTCTCTTACAGGCCTGTCCCCTTCTGTCTCTTTGCCATGGCAACCAGGGTCTCATTTCAGAAGTGTCATGCTGCATTATCATCTCACCGGCTTACCCCCAAACACACACACACACACACACACTTTCACCCAACAACACTTTACCTACACACAGAAAGAGAAGGAACATGAAAAAATGATTTTTTTAAAAATATACATATAAACAATGATCTCATATGTTCTAACAAATATCAAACAATTCCGTCTCGTAAAACACTTAACGAGGATAAGAAATCCTCCCCACACACGTTCAGGGCTCCGTTTGTTGAGAGTTGAGTGTGTGACGGATGCAGGTTAATGACAGAATAGAACATCAGAACGAGTGAAAATTAGAACCTCTGCAGCAACACGGTTCAGACGGTGTGGGTTGACAAGAGGCCAAACAGTGGCGTGAACAAAGCACATGGCAGCCCGCCTGCACAGGGCACAACGGACTGAATACCAGCCGGAACCCCGATCAGTAATGAGAACATCAGAAAGTGCTCAGTATTATCTGTTGGTTGAATCGCATTCTGGGGTTTCTACTAAACCATAAACTCTGTCCAGTGCACCTTACCCAGATTGCCACGAAACCCACTAAAGCGAAGTGATTGTCATTGTGATACACAGCAGCACAGCACACGGTGCACACAGTGAAATGTGTCCTCTACATTTAACCATCACCCTTGGTGAGCAGTGGGCACCATGACAGGCGCCCGGGGAGCAGTGCTGGGGAGTCGAACCGGCAACCTTCTGATTACGGGGTCACTTCTTTAACCACTAAGCCACCACTGCCACTAATACTATAATAAACTATAATAAACAAGCCAAATACCACTTTTGGGTATTGAATCTGCTGGATTTTATATATATATAGTTTCATCTGAATCATGTTGTTTATTTATTTGCCTACTTGATGAGAAATGAATGGACGCGCGGGTCTGAAACTGAGTCTACGTCTCTGTCCACCTTTAATCGCCTTCATTTTAATAATGATCAACTTCACAAATGATCCCTAAAGGAGCCGCAGTCCTTCACTGACACTTAATCCGATCCAGCCCCCCTAATTCAGCCCCGGCAATTACCTCCCGCCCTCGCCACGCGCTCCTGACACGGCCGCTCCGTCACGCCGGCCACGAACTCTGACGAGTAAATTAGCTAATAACTCCGCAGGCGCAAGGAGCTAAAGCCCCGTCACGGGAAACTCCTGATCCTGACGGGCCCTGGGGACAGCGGTGTTCTGTCCCGTAGGAAATCGTAATGAAATCACCGCAGGCCAGAATGTCTTGTAATTGCTGTGAAACACTGCAGCACAACACATGGTGACACAACGAAACGTGTCCTCTGTATTTAAGTCACCCTTGGTGAGCAGTGTAAGTAAAGTGAAGTGATTGTCACATGTGATACAAAGCAGCACAGCACACGGTGCACACAGTGAAATTTGTCCTCTGCATTTAACCCATCACCCTGAGTGAGCATTGGGCAGCCATGACAGGCGCCCAGGGAGCAGTGTGTGGGGACAGTGCTTTGCTCAGTGGCACCTTGGTGGATCGGGATTCGAACCGGCAACCTTCTGATTATGGGGCCGCTTCCTTAACCGCCAGGCCACCACTGCCCCAGTGGGCAGCCATGACAGGCGCCCAGGGAGCAGTGTGTGGGGACGGTGCCTTGATGGTTGTGGATTTGAAGCCACAGCCTGTTGGTTTAGAGTTCGCTTCTCCGTAATAAAATGCTGCCATTCCGAGCAGAAGACCCTGGGCTGCCAGGTCTGCCAGCCTCTGGCACATTAAACTGATTAATTGATCCCTCCAGGGAGGGAGGGTCGCCTGTCAATCTCAACCCAACACACGGGCGGAAGATGGAAGCAGTCTGTGGCTCGGCCTTCGCTGCTGATAAAGCAGGAGAAGCAGAAGAGACAGTTGCTAACTTCCTCCATTTCTGTGAATAGGACGTAACCTCTGGAGCTGACGGACCCTGAACAAGCCAGATGGCCATTTACCAGGCCCCAGACCGAGGAAGTGCACGTCTTTATCAAAAACATTTCTTTCTCATTTCAGTTCGCCTCCGTGGGCTCCGACAAGGAGAGAAAGAAACCCACGAATCAGAGAGGGACGTCCTCCCAGAGTAAAGTGGAGGTGCAGGTATTAAAAAACGTCCAGCAATATGTCAGAGTAAGGTTGGAATTGAGAAGTCTCTTTCTTTTATATTGAAAGTGTACATACGAGCTCTTTTTTATTACTAATATTTTCTTTACAGGAAGGCGTCTGTCCTGCATTTGAAGATCTTTATTTGAAGAGAAGAGTCTAGACGAACGCTTTCCTTGAACGATGGTGGTACCAGCGGAGCAGTGCTGGAGGATCGGAGAGATGGAGGTGCAGAGCGAGGAGCGGTGAGGCATCTGCGGTAGGACTACGCACGGTTCAGACCTGATGCAGGGGCAGCTGCAGGGAGCCCGTGGAGTGGTGAGGGTTGAAAACGCCGTGGATCAGCTGGTGAGGTCGAGTAGCACTTGGAGGAGAGAGGTGCAGTGGTCCAGCTTGGAGATGACCCGAGGTCCGTCTCGGTGGCAGCAGATCCGGCAGTGGCCAGGACAGCCTGATGCCTGCCGAACGCCAGTCTGTAATTACAAGTCGGGTCCGAGACGCCACTGACGGCCCCGGTGGGCTGAGGGGATTCGTGGTGGCCGTTTCAACTTTAATTGTCCATTTGTTCTCAGCCTGCGGCGTGTGACGAGAGGAAAAGCGGCAGGTGTTGAGCGCCACCTGCTGGTTAACACCCTACTAGAGCACCTTAACCAATCAGAAATGTTCCTATGTGCAACATGCATTGCACAGAAGAGTCTCTGTTTAGAATATACATTAAATCATTGGCTCATGAAAATGAGTAATCCAAATTCTCATATTATTAGGATATATCCTACGGTCACCTCAAAAAAAGGATTCGAAATACTGAACTGTCCAACTTCTGTAAAGCATCTTCATTTATAGTCAGTGCTATTCCAACATTTTCTCATTTTTGAGATACACTAATGTACAAGTTTTCATAAGGACCCCCTAATACAATGACGAGCAATGATGGTGAGACGCATGGTTCACATCATCCCTACTGTGGTTCCAGTCAGTGACGTTCCCCGAGGTCGAGAAGAAAGCAGCGAGTGCAACAGAATGCCTGCCGTTCACAGACAAAAACATGTCACCAGTGAGAAATCAGACCAAGTTATGAACAGAAAGTATTGCTGAACACTTCAAGATGAACATAAGATGGTACCTGTTGCAACCGAGACGTTCAGCGATTCCACGCCAGGATGGAGGTCTCGGCGGGGTGGGATGGTGAGGAGGACCTCACACAGGCCACGCAGTTCTCTGGACAAACCAGAACCTTCTCCGCCTGATCGAGAGAGTGGACCCCAGAACCCAGGCCAATCAGAGGAGCTTTCGCCTGATCCACTGCGTGGTAAAACGTGCCTGGAACTCACCCATCAACAACAACGTCGGCTTCGACATGCGGAAATCAGAACACTGCAGAACCGGGACGTCCGCGTTCCGCTCTTCGAAGCCCACAGTACCAACAACCTGCCAGCCTTGTTCTGCCTTCATCTAAAATAAGCAGAAGACCAGACTTCTTAGATGTTAAATTACACACACACACACATAATCAAGTATATAACGGTATTACAGATCATGTATCACATCAAGAGTCTCGTCAAAATGCATCGAAATAAGTAGAAATGCTGGTAATTGGTTTTTTGGAGACATGGTGTGTAATTCATTCTGACATCCCCTTTAAAAAGGGCAGAAGCCTGTAGGCATGATTGACAGCTTTCACACCTCCTACTTCCTTGTTCTGGATGACTTAAGCCCTCTCCTGTCAATACGTGACATGCCCAGATGTAGAGCAGCGCCCGTCTTCTCCGTTCTCTACACTCCTAATACACCTTGTACACAAACGTGACCACGCCCACTACATTTACATTTACAGCATTTATCAGACGGCCTTATCCAGAGCGACTTACAATCAATAGTTACAGGGACAGTCCCCCGTCTGGAGACACTCAGGGTTAAGTGTCTTGCTCAGGGACACAATGGTAGTAAGTGGGATTTGAACCTGGGTCTTCTGGTTCACAGGCGAGCGTCTTAACCACTAGGCTACTACCACCCTCGTAGGCCACTACCAACACCAACACGCAGGTTATCGGCTCTTTAATTCAAGCCTTCTGAATGGTGAATTGGTGAATGTGACTTCAGTGAACGCTACATCTTATGCAGCACCTGGGTGGGGAAAAAAATCCAGGTACCTTGATCATCTCTGCCAGGTTCATAAAGCCATAGACCCCCATGAGCTCCATCACGCCGGAGCTGGCCTTACTCACGACTGGTGTAAGAGGGCAGCTGGAGAGGGAAAAGATGAAATAAAATGACAATATCGTTTACGACCTGTGCAAACAGTGAGAAATTGGTGGAGAGTGAAGACCTATTGCGAAGACTGCTGGCCACCCTGTCAACACCGAGGAAATACGCAGAGCGCAGAACCGCTCCGAGGTTCATGGGGTCCTGGATTCCATCTAGAACCAGCCACAGTGGGGAGCGCTTCTGAAGATCTCCCCCCTTGGGCTTTTCCGAGCCGCCATGCATGAGATACGCCAGAGGACTGGCCTGAAGGCAGAGCCCCTGATGCACCCGTCCGCTGGTCATCCTGTCCAGCTCCTTCCTGCTCACCCTCTGGACAGGAAGGCGGCGTTTGTGCGCTTCCTCACACACCCGGGCCACAGATTCCCCTCGTTGAGACTCAATCACGTCCTTCACGAAAAGCCGGAAGACCTTCCTTCTGCCCTGGGTGAGGGCAAGGAGGCATGGGGCCACGCCAAACACCAGGTCATGCTTCTCTTTCGTCCTCGTGAAGTGCAGGTCCTCCAAACTGAGATTCTGGAGTTCAGGAGGTATCCGTCCAGGTTTGGAGGGACCCACAGGGCCACTGCGTCCCAATGTCATGCCTCCAGCCTGCAGAAGGCGCCTTGTGCGGTGATGAAGAGCGTTGGGAGATCTGCCCAGCTTCACCAACACTGGTTTCAGGAGGCTGGAGGGCTTCCACAGCTGCATGTTCTCCTCCTCTAGGACAATTTATTCTAAATGCTCCTCGCATTCAGACCAGTAATTTACGTGCTTTACCGAAACGTGTTACTTTTACTGTACATCTATTTAAAAATAATAATAAGTAACGACGAACAACACAGACCACGTGTGTGTATGTTCTTCTTTTCTGGTTACGGTTCTGCAAAATCGCGTTGGAAAGACCGCTGCTGCCATCCAGCGGCGTCCGGCGCAACTGCAGCTATGCGCAAACCGGAAGTGACGTTAAGTTGCTATGCAACCTAGACGACGCTCACTGGTAGGACACTGGAGAAGATTAACTTAACTTTACACATTTGTAAAGCGACATTGGTCGCATATTCAGACAATGTACTGTTTTAGATAACACGTTCTGTGCGAGGCGGTAAAACCATAGTGCTGAAGTCAGTCTTTACTTCATGAGCCTTGTTTTGCTGATTAGCGTAGCTTAGCTAACCGGGGATGGCTGACGGCTGGACCTCCGACACCGGAGAGGCGGTCTACCGTTCCCGCGACGCCGTCAAGAACCTCAAGATTAAGTAAGCACCTCGCTAGCCTGTCGCCAATCACGTACGCGCTGCGTGTTGGCTGTTGTTGGCGCGGTGTGTGCTTGTCTGGACAGTTATGCTACAGTGTCTATTCAACGTCATGTACTCACGTTGTAAGTCGCCCTGGATAAAGGCGTCTGCCGAATGCCTTAAATGTAAAAATGTCACAATGTTGTGGAGGGCAGCAAGGAGAGACATTCGGACGTGAAGGATTTAATGCGTTGACTTCTGTGTGTTTGTGTGTTATTGCATATCTGTATTTTCTCTATGTCTCTTTCTTGGCAATCCTACTGTTTTGCGTTCTGCAGCACTTTAGTCAGCTCATTTGTTGATTTAAAGTGCTTTGTAAATGAATATACAGTACCAAAAATCTAGCCACACCTTCTCATTCAGTGTGTTTTCTTTATTTTCATGACCATTTACGTTGGTAGATTCTCACTGAAGGCATCAAAACTATGAATGAACACATGTGGAGTTATGGACTTAACAAAAAGTGGACGTTGTGTTGTGGTGTGTGTGTAGAGTTCGGATCCAGCGCGTGACCTCAGCTGCAGCCATCTCGCAGCATCTTCAGCAGCAGGTTTTGTCCCACCAGGACCGGGGGGGCATTGAACTCAGCACCTTGGCCCCTACAGGTACTGAAATCTCTGCCTCACCAGTCCACGGTTTAACAGAACAGTCCACATCCCGCTGCGTGGTGGTCCAGTTATGTAATTCACGTCCTTTCAGGTGGGGACGATGAGGAGGAGCTGGTCCTGGGTTGGCAGGAGAAGCTCTTCAGTCAGGTGAGTTTTCGGCTTTTAGCTGCTCCCCTTAGGGATCGTCTCCATCCAGGGTTCCTACGGTCATTAAAAACCTGGAAAAGTCATGGAATTTGAAAAGAGAGTTTTCCACACCTTGAAAAGAAATATGCTTAAAAAAACCTGAGGAGAGAAAAAGGAGTGATACAGAGAGGGACCCCCTTCCAGGGTAGAGTGAGCCTGCAGGTGGTGTCAGTGCAGGGTTGGTGATGGTTTGTCCAAGAAGAGAAAAAGTCCTACAGTTGTAGAGGTGGGGAAGTCCAGAGTGTTGTATAGAGGATCTATCCATGTTTGGAGGTACTGGACAGGGCAGAGTAGGTTTAAGTCCAGTGTCATGGTGTACGTTACGTCTCCATTATGATGTTACTGGTCCATTTGAAGATCCCTGAAGCTGTAGTTGTTACGGTGGTGTTGGCTGTGGTGACCCTCTGGTTCGTTTCATGTTAAGTTGTCTGGTTAGCAGTTCATTGCCAGGGACCAGGATCCCTCTAGTGGTCCCTTCACTGGACTCTGGAGGTGTCTGGGCGCTTGATTCCGTGAGAGAACAAACAGAAGCAGCGGCAGACGGTGCCATTGTACGACTGGTACAGAAATATGTGGTTATAGCGGTGTATTGGTGCTACAGTGGCCCGGTACCCTAACTAGGACAGCCTAACTAGGGTGAATTTAACACTGTCTGTGCTTAACAGGGTGACTGTGTGATAAAGTGGACTTAATATTTGACACTGTGTCTGTGACTTTTTGACACTGTGTCTGGGACTTTTCAGTTTAGATTTAAACACTACGTCCGTTTAATGATCCGCACGTGTGTCTTGTGCAGTACGAGGTCGACCTGTTTCAGACGGAGGCGGCGTGCCAGACCCCGCTGGACCGGCAGTATCACGCAGAAATCGCGGCCCTGCTGCGAGGAAAGGGCCGCCGCAACGGCCGCATTTTCACATACACCGACTCGGACCGCTTCACCAGCTGGGAGGAGGTTCGTCCTTGTCCGGCGGCGCCGTGCGCTTTGCTGTCGGGGTGTCCGCGATGTGACCCTGCGGTTGTTTCGGCAGCACTCCGAAAGCCTGGTCACTCCGGGGACGTCTGGCCCGACGTTTCTGGCCGAGCGCATGGCGAACGTGAGGCACCGCAAGCAGGAGAGGTGTACAGGGTGAGCGCCATTCCGCCTTCTCTAATTCACTGTCCCCAGGCCTGATGGTTAACGTGTTAAAGTTCCCGCGGCCCGTTGTCCTGTGTAGGGACTCGATTGTCCCAAAGTCTAAGCTGGTGAACTGGGAGCCGTCACAGGAGTTCATGAAAAACAGCCACATCATCAACACACCCGTTCAGACCATGCACATCATGGGGGACCTGGGCCCTCCTGGGAAGTAAGAGTTTTTAATAAAAATCCGTAATAATAAGCTGAGATGGAGATGTGCGCCTGTAATGGAAATCGGTCCGGTAGGCTGGGTCTGAAGGAGAGCGAGCACGTGCTGTGCACCATCAGAGCGTACAAGAACGGCGTCGTCACCATCAAGCCCGACTTCAACAACAGCAAAGGGCCCTACAGGCAAGACACCAGACGCGACCTTTCACCCCCACTCGTCAGGCGGGTCGCCGCCCCGCGACGTGCACACACTGTCTCGTGTTTGTGAGCAGGCTGGAGACGGCCGGGGGGACCAGAGAGTTGTGGCGCCTTACGCTGGTCAACGCCTCCAAGGCCATCGGCGCGGAAGAGCGAGAGCGAGAGCAGCGGATGTACAGAGACGTGGGTTACAGAATCTGGTCCATGTTGAACGTTGATTATCGGTCATATCGGTCATGATTATCGGTAAGTTTTTTTTTTTATTCTGCCACCAGCTTTACGTTCGCCACAGAGATTACCTCAACAGCCTGGCCGGTCAGGATTTTGAGATGGTATGTTCCACCAAACTCTTTTTTACGATATGACTACAGAAACTGTTCATTCTTCTAATGTCTCAAATATAAAAATGACATTGACCTGTTTAATATAAGACCTGTTTAAGATTTTTATGGCAAGGATGAATAATATATTTTTACATTTACAGCATTTATCAGACGCACTTATCCAGAGCGACTTACAATCAGTATTTACAGGGACAGTCTCCCTGGAGCAACTTAAGTTTAAGTGTCTTGCTCAGGGACACAATGGTAGTAAGTGGGATTTGAACCTGGGTCTTCTGGTTCACAGGCGAGTGTCTTACCCACTAGGCCACTACCACCTTTTTATTGATGCACTGTCACAGATTGATTAGGAATTGTGTACCTCTGGATTCAGGAACACTACAAAGTTCACTACAAAATAATAATTTGTGGGATTTCTCCTGTAGCCTCCTACCGGGATCCTGCGTCTTATAGTGAACGGGGAGATCGGTAATTTTTTTTTTTTATAAAATATTATCCAGAATACATTTTCACCCTTCAGCTCATATTATCTGACGTCTGTTCTGTCCGTTGTGCAGTTTCGGCTGAAGGTTTTGAGTATGATAACCTCTACATCCACTTCTTCCTCGAGCTCCCGAACAGTAAGCACGAGTCCAGGAGCCAGTAGTCCATATAACCGCCAGGGTTCGAACCGGTTCTCACTCTTCCCTCCTCTCCTCTCCTCCTGCTCCTGCGTACCAGACTGGTTCAGCCTGCCGTTTGAGCCTCTTTCCGGAGTCACCCAAACCTGCCGCACCCGCACGCTGGGGAAGGTGGGAAGAGCAACTTCAGACACTACTTCAACTTTAACCTCTAGATCGGTTTTGAGAAGATAAAATGATCCTTTATCATTTTATCTTATTTACATTGTCATGGCAGAAAGTGGACAGTTCATGAATAATAGAATAAAGACGACAGTATAATATAAAAAGTTCACTATTCAAATAAATAATTTACATTTACAGCATTTATCAGACACCCTTATCCAGAGCGACTTACAATCAGTAGTTACAGGGACAGTCCCCCCCTGGAGACACTCAGGGTTAAGTGTCTTGCTCAGGGACACAATGGTAGTAAGCGGGATTTGAACCTGGGTCTTTTGGGCGAGTGTGTTACCCACTAGGCTACTTCCATCACAAATAATCTGAAAACAACTGTGGATGAGTGTATTAAAAAAAGTCTATGTACACACACACACACACACACACACACACACACACACAAGGAAAGTGTTCTAGTCTGACCCTGCTGTTTATTCCTTTTTTTTTTTTTGTAGGACAACGTGGCTTTTTTCTGCTACCCTTTCAGCTTTGAGTCTTTTTTCCAGAGTGAGGATGAGAGTGAGGGTGAGTTCAGTCGCATGGCGCTGCAGAGGGCGCCAGGCGGGGCGGGGCACCAGTAGAGGTTTCTCACCGAGGTTTTTCTGCCCAATCAGAGTCCTTGCCCCGCTGGCCAGTGCTTTACTTCAAGGTTCTCTCCCTGGACTACTGGCAGCGCTACCGGACCGAGGGATACGGTTACCTGGTCATCCCATCGGCGCACGGTCAGTGAGATGATTGAACATTAATGCAAGTTCCCCAAGCCTGTCTGTGGTCCTGCAGTGGCTAGAAATGGCGATAGGTGTGAAGAGTGGTTCGGCTGTTCTGCTTCAAAGGTTCAGAGAGGGGCAGCTCAGATGGTCTGATCAGGAATTTGATCAGGACGTCATAAGGGGAAAGGTTACCTCCCATTTCGCCCAGAGAATTTCACGCTCCTCCCCTAAAACCCTAAATCTCCACCGACTGTTATGGCTTCCAAACAGGAAAATTTCAGAGACTTCAGATACAGTATAAGAGGATCACTAAGACCAATATAAAAGGTTGAAAAACCTTTAATAGTGGCAACCTCATGTAAGAGCACAGATCTGACGATTACTTTCTGATCTTTATGTGAAATATAATTTTGTCATGGAAAACAGACATTATAATAAGTAAATTAAATGAAAAACAGCTTTATAACAATATCACTTGGATAGAATATTGTAATCGTGTGTGCGTGTTTTCCCCAGGCTGCCACAGAATGACGTGCCAGACATGGAGACCCGTACAGAACGGGACCGTTGCAGAGCTGCGGCGTTTCTTCATCGGCGGCTCCCCCGAACTTGAGGACAGCAGCTATGCGAGGGTACCAAGCACCTTCAAGGTGGGCGCCTTCAGGCAGACACCAGATATCAGACATGAATAAACATGAAGCTTCATTCACTGCTTTTACGACTCAGGGAGAGCGCCTGAGTCGCCTCGGCTTTCGAACGGAGACGTCGGGGAGCGTGACCCTGACCCTCCACTGCATTCAGCAGGCCAGGCGAGTGAGACGTAAACCTGCTGCTGAGTCTGGGAGCGTAATATCGTCTTATTGACCGTGCGTCCCCGTGGCTTGTTATGTCTACAGGGCTTTTGTCGATGCCAATTCTCTGAAGAAGAGGAGGCAGACCGTGCTGGACCAGCTGGGCGGCCACAGTCAGCAAGGGTCTGTTTACAACGTGCTGGGTAAGAGCCCCGCCTCCACCTGCTCTGCTGGGTTTGGTAGACGACTTTTACTCTCACTCCACTGACCGTGTGTGTGTGTGTGTGTGTGTGTGTGCGTGTGTGCGCAGAGGCTTTCCAGCGGGCACGCAGGCGAATGCAGGAGGCCAGAGAGACTCTCCCCAGAGACCTAATCAGCACCATCTCTCCCGTCCCTCGCAGCTCCGAGTCCACGGCCTGACCAGCCAGCACAGACCTTCCAGAGTGATGTTCTCTCAGTGGAACGTTGCTCCGGTGAATTCCAGGAATTGATCTTAATCACGACATGATATATATTTTATACAGCAGTATGTACAAGACTGGGTTTTTATACATATAAAAAATAAACCTTTCTAATCAATTCATTCACGTCATTTGGTATTTTAAATTGCATAATGCGTGGATTTCCACGCATGAAATTCTGCACATAACATTACAGGATTTTAATTATATAAACCTCTACAATTTAGCCTGTTTAATTTACTCTTGTATTATGTATCAGGACGTTTCCAGAAATCCTGTTAATATTGAGCATAGTGTGGAATGGACTACAGAGATACAGGTAGGTCTTCCCCGGCCCAGGCATTACTGCCTGACGCACCTTATCCGGTGACTACGGATTTGTACCCTTAAACCAGAACGTCTCCTGGGACGTCTCCCAGCCGCCCCCTGCAGCCCGTGAGCTAGGTGGTGCCGCATCATGCATCCCTCCTCTCCGGCCACAGCCAGAAACTACTCCTCTCTGCCAGGCCTGCCCCGCCCAACCCCGACTCTGTCAGGAGGCGGACCGCTGACGTCCCCACGAATCGTGGTCCTCCATCCTGCTTGCCTGAAGACCCGGTCATGCCGCCATCTTTTCAGCGGCCCTGGGAGATGTGTTGGAGGCTCGGACTCCTGACGTTACAGAGAGACACAGCCACAGTTCTAAATTCTGATCTTCCAGAGATCTTCCACGCCCTCCCATCCTGCCTCATCTCACTTTTCATCGTGTTTCTGTAGATAATGAGATATGTTCTGCATACATCAGTAATATGTCGTCCCGCGGTGGGAATGTACATTTAATGGCTCGGGGCCTTCTGAGATGAGAGGAGAGGTGTGATGGAACCCCAGTGTTGTGTTGCCTGACCCGGACAGCTTGAGTCCTTGTGAAACTGATCCAGATTAGTTCCGGCAGAAAGGGCCCGGCCCACCCCGATGAACGCCGTGCCCCTGGCAGCATGTGGCGGTGAAATGGACGCGGGCGGGCGGGTCTCTCTGACCAGCTGCCGGTGTGTAAAATGAGCCGAGGCCGACAGACGCTTGGGCTGGTTTACTCCCCGGCAGCGCATGGGCGGGGCCCCAGCCTGCCAGGAAAGTGTCAGCGCTGGCGTGGCACTCCCCTGCCCGTCCGGACGCCCGCAGCACCTGCTCCTGTCACAGTGCATTCTGGGCCGGTGCTCTCGCCCGCCTGAGCCGCTAACGGCGGCCTGATGACAGGTCCACCACATCAGGGTCCGCTTTTAAACAGGGTCCTGCGCCTCTGTGGTTCTTTGTGGCAACTTTAACGGTGCATAAAACCCCTTAGCACCTCCCTGTCACGTTGTGGGTCGGATTGATACGGGCAGAAGCGAAACTTCTCTTACTCTCCTCAAGCAGTAGGAGTTTTAGCGTCTTGCTGACGTGTGGGAAAGCTCCTCTTCAGTCGTAAGAGCAGCACACACCAACTGACTTGTTTTCCTTGTACCCTAATAGTGGGCAGTGGTGGCCTAGCAGTTAAGGAAGCGGTCCCGTAATCAGAAGGTTGCCGGCTCAAATCCCGATCCGATCCCCCCACACTGCTCCCCGGGCGCCTGTCATGGTGCCCACTGCTCACCAAGGGTGATTGTTAAATACAGAGGACATGTTTACATTTACATTTACGGCATTTGGCCCTTATCCAGAGCGACTTACAACGTGCTTCCATGTTACAACCAATGAAGTGATCAGTTCTGGTTCACTAGGACCCCCAACTATGAATACAATCTTTTTATTCACTATGATGTAGTTTCTATACAGAAGAAGGTTACAAGTTCATCTAAATATTCTCTAAAGAGGAAGGTCTTGAGCTGCTGCTTGAAAGTACTCAGTGACTGAGCTGTTCTGACCTCGAGGGGAACTTCATTCCACCACAGAGGGGCCAAGATGGAGAAGAGTCTAGATGAGCGTCTTCCTTTTACCTTCAGAGATGGAGGGACCAGGCGAGCAGTACTGGAGGCTCGGAGTATACGAGGTGCAGTGCGAGGTGTAATAAGGGCTGTGAGGTAGGATGGTGCTGCTCCATGTTTGGCTTTGTAGGCCAGCATCAGTATTTTGAACCTGATGCGTGCAGCTACTGGGAGCCAGTGGAGGGAACGTAGCAGAGGGGCGGTGTGGGAGAATTTGAGGAGCTTTCACAACGTTTCGTTGCTGTATTGTATGTCACAGTGACAAAAGCAATCACTTTCACTGAACATCATGAGCATTCCATGCAACAGCATGAAATCAGACAGCATCAACTATAAATCCAAAGAAAATCCAAATTGTATATAACATAAAGTAAAGTGAAGTGATTGTCACATGTGATACACAGCAGCACAGCACACGGTGTACACAGTGAAATGTGTCCTCTGCATTTAACCCATCACCCTGAGTGAGCAGTGAGCAGCCATGACAGGCGCCCGGGGAGCAGTGTGTGGGGACGGTGCTTTGCTCAGTGGCACCTTGGCAGATCGGGATTCGAACCGGCAACCTTGTGATTACGGGGCCGCTTCCTTAACCGCTTGGCCACCACTGCCCCAAATGATTGTCACTTGTGATACACAGCAGCACAGCACACAGTGTACACAGTGAAATTTGTCCTCTGCATTTAACCCATCACCCTGAGTGAGCAGTGGGCAGCCATGACAAGCGCCCGGGGAGCAGTGTGTTGGGATGGCAACCTTCTGATTACGGGGCCACTAACCAGCAACCTTCTGATTACGGGGCCATTTCCTTAACCGCTAGGCCACCACTGCCAATTAACACAGCTTTACCTCACTGATCATATTTCATGCTGCGTATGAGCTTAGTTTCACTTTCTAGCTGCCCGACGATCACATATTCCGTCCTGTGCATTAATGAATAATTTGTGGGGGGTGCTGATTGTTTATAAATGCCATGACCACCAGCTGACTGTCCACCGGGCAACAGCATGCCAGCCACAGGCCCTGGGCGCCACAGGCACCATATGGCCTCTCAGCCTGCATCAGCCGATGCAATGTGGCCCCGCGAATGCAGTATTTCAGCCGCCTGAGAACAAAGCCCCCCGCAGAAAGGGCTAAATATGGCCGGGCGCGGCGCGCTTTGGCAGCGGCCTGGTATTTGTCGGTTCGGATGCACGCGCATGTAATGTGCAGCTTGAAGGGCATAGCGTGCGTTGCGATGCGCGCTAAGACGTGATGCAATGTTGCGTCTGCGCTTCTGGTTACGCTTTGAAAGGTGTATTCCTCGCCGGGGGGCACGAAGCGACGCTCAACATGTTTATTTGAAACGGTAACTTCATCCCTCAGCAGCTGAGAGGCCGAACAACAGATCACTTTCCTTTCCATGGCCCGCAAAAACGCTTAATAGAACATTCGGTTCTATTATATTATATTTATTGAACTGTAAATTATGTTTCTATTACTACTACTATTATTATTATTGTTATTATTATCATATATGGTGGTCGTAACCGAGTGGGTTCCCCACTTACTAACATGTTCCTGAGCAAGACACTCCAGGGAGACTGTAAGTGAAAGTGAAGTGATTGTCATTGCGATACACAACAAAATGTGTCCTCTGCATTTAAACATCACCCTGAGTGAGCAGTGGGCATCCATGACAGGCGCCCGGGGAGCAGTGTGGGGACGGTGCTTTGCTCAGTGGCACCTCAGTGGCATCCTTGATCGCTATGCCACCACTGCCCCACTGTAAATACTCATTGTAAGGCGCTCTTTATAGGGGCGTCTGATACATGCTGTAAATGTAAATATACTTTATACACTATGTATACTAAATATTCACCTATACACTGATATACTATCGTTTTGCTGTTACTTGTCCGTCTGGTTTGTCTCGACCTGCACTGTATTATGGGTCATGCACAATGTCCTTTGTCACAACTTTATCTTTGACTTTGACTAGCTGGACATCTGCATGGCGTTCTGGGTCAGTTTGGGTAAAAAGGTGATGACGTGAATGTGCAAACGCTACAGCTGTGCTGGTTTTTATTCTTACCAATAAATCCACATTGTCAGGATTTCCTGCCAGCAGATGTCGCTCGTCTTCACCCAGAACCGGAACAGGCCGGTAAAATTCTGGCTGCATCTGAGGTTTATTATTCATTTCTTTATGAACGCATTCCTGTCCTTCACGCATAGCTTTGCACAGATATGATGAACCATTGCATTATTTTCCCCCCGCAATAGAGCCTTGTTTTGTGTGTTGAACGATAAGAAAGTAAGTGATGATTAACCTCGGGCTGAGAGCGAATGGGAAAGAAGCACCTGGGGAGAAGTCCATTTCCGGGCATGGACCACCTGTCGCCACTTTTAGGATTACTGAGGTCAAGGCTGCTGGAGATACCGGCCCTTCTGGTCACTTTATCACCGCTGTCCACCATCCGACTCGGTCAAGTGCCCCATAAAAGCAGCCAGGGGGAGGAACCTGGGTCCCTCGGGGTCCCTCTGTTTGTGACTCATTAGTGTTTGGAAAGAATCTCTGGGACCCTTTGATGGCTTCCTGTTCATCAGCTCATAAAAACCGCACTTCGGTTGAGCCCTTTTCCACCTTCCAAGGCTCAACGGTCTCCTTTTCTTTTTTTTTTTTTTTTAGGAGAAAGGGGGGATGAAAATAACGAGATAATCAAAAAGCAAATATTGCCGTCTGGAAAGTATGCATTCCCATTTCATAGCATCAGCTCAGCAAATAAACGCCGCTGGGCTGCTCCGCAGTTATAAATTTAGCATGGTGCCGAAGTTTAGATTAGCACTTTGTTTTAAATAAAGGAGCCGTTTGAAGTGCATTTTTGTGCCATGAACTGGGAATTAGAGCAACTCTCCGCTTACGTGCGAAACGATGTTATCTCAGACCTAGCGAGAAGGCTTTTCTCGAAAACGGGATTTCAAAAAAACCTTTGTCCACACGGGAGCATTATCTGAGAAGTCGTTGTCCACACGGAGACGCAGAGAACGTCCCGAACGCTGTTAACCTCCCTCCACGCCTGCAGGTGGCGCTGTAATAGTTCTCCTTTGTGTTCTGTTAAACAGCCGCATCTTTTTTAATTAGAATTGTGCAGCGTAGAGAGGATCTGAAATGTCGTTGTCCACAAGGAGACGCAGAGAACGTCCCGAAAGCTGTGTCAACCTCCCTCCACGCCTGCAGGTGGCGCTGTAATAGTTCTCCTTCGTGTTGAGTTAAACAGCCGCGCCTTTTTTAATTAGAATTGTGCAGCATCGAGAGGATGTGTTATCCGCCGTTGGACGCGTTTGGTGTAATAGGTCAGGTTGGAGGTTGAGAAAGTCACTCCGGAACCCATTTTAGGAAATAACCGTTCTGGGTCCCCTGAAACGCCGTCTCCATGTGGACGGCAAATTTCTGCCGCGTGCCCGAAATGAGAGCGGAGATCTACTGGTGTCGTGGGCGTGTACATATTCCGTTTTCTACCAGATCTCCAGCATTTTCTGGCTATAAGGGGCCGCGTCGGTCTGCGCTCTCGACATTCCCCGTCTTCATCAGCAGCCCGGGGATAATCCAGGCACTAAATGTCTGTGCTTATGAAGACGTCGTGATATTTGGCCCCGGACTCGGCGGGGGGAGGCGTGGCCGCAGCCGGCATGCGGCGGCCCGCTGTCACTCAGCGGCGCGCCGCCGGGCCGCGGGCTTGGCGGCCCACGCTAATCCCCGCCAATAAAACGCCGCTTTAGTCCCGGTGCCATGTGACCATGAAGGTGACTTAATCCTATTTTTGACAACACACACACACACACACGGTCAGAGAATGAGAACAACGTCATGGACACACACGCGCGATGGACGTGCGTGTCTCACCGCTGACTGGAAGCCACGGGCCTGGTAATGTGCCGCTGTCAGAACGGGGATTAGAAGCCTCCTGCCCTGGAGCTCTTATTTTAGACGCCGAGTGTCCCTGCTCTGCGGCGGCAGCGTGACATCTTACCCTCGGCCGTCCCCGGCCGCAGCGCTTCAGATCACTCCAACGTGCACAAAATAAAGACGCTTGGAAATATCTTGCTCGTCTTTAACCGAAATGTTATCAGCCCGATACTCCTCAGTTGCCTTCGTGGTGGAACTGGTGACTTTCAGCTATTTAGCTGTAGCCATCAGGGGACACTGACCTCTGCCATGCTGCACGTCTCGCTAGTACGAGACTCCCCTCCTCAAATCCTGCACTTTTTTTTTTTTTTTGCAAGCAGCTGTCCAGGAACATGTGTTATGGGGAGACGAGAACGAAAACCAGGATCTCTGCTTTCGTGACAACTGTGAAGACCCCAAAGCTGCATGAGCAATAATGGCAATCTGCGTGAGAATTGGTCTGCAAAGCCGTGCAAAGTTAGTGTGGAGTTCTCAGAAATAAACACACATAACCATGAAAACTGGTCTTTGCAAATTGCCTGGATCTGGAAGAGGAGGACGGTTACACAGTTCATGGTTACACAGGAGGAGGTTACACAGTTCATGGAAATTTACAGCATACACCTATGCTGTAAATACTGTATATAATAATATCAGTAGCTGGCATGCTAACTCCATGTGCTGTAGCTAAGAACTTATTAAGGCTTGCAAAGGGGAACACATCATGGGATGTGTTAACCTTTTTATTTTTAGTATTTGGGTGGTTTAAGTGCATGTAAATATATTCAATTTTGTTATTGTGACAGTCTAAAGTTCGTTAATAATTGCATGATTCAGACGACGCGTTTTGTTGGCTTCAAATGAGTTAGGGTTACAGTGCAATCAGATACCCCAACATGCTGTACCACAGCATTTTGGGGTCTTTTTTTCAATTGTAATTAATTTTACATTTATTGTAAAATTTAATAGATTTACAGCCTGCATTGTTCTACTATCTTAATGTGTAGAGGAAAGCAAAAGAATAAATATTGTGTTTATGGAAAACTCTCCCTGCACAGAATAATAAAACTAATGAAGAGCTGGAACTGAGATCATCAGCTAATCTCCATTACAGCACCTCCTCTACAGCAACATGGCCCCCACACAGCGGGCCGCTCTCAGCTTACAGCTCCACACATGATGATACGGACATCTGACCACACGGGGCAGCTCATAACAGGTCCCTGAACCGTATCCACCAGCTGGCCCCGCAAATTCCTGCAAACCCCCCCGGGACGGCTGGAATCTGGCGCTGAGGTCGGCCATGTCTGGCCCCAGCCACTCAGCATACAGTAACGTCCTCCACCGCAGAATCACCAGCTCTTGCTGCGCCTCTCCCCACCACCGACAGCAGCGGGCAGATTAACAGCTTCCTGCTCTCCGGAGTTATGGACCTCGGGAGGGCCGCTGGAGCCATGAGTCTGTCCACACGCGGGGTCCCAGGCGCCCCAACAACATCAGCAGCGTTTTTTTTTATAATGACACGAAGCAGAAAGCAGAGCAGCTCTGAGGAACGGTGTGAGGGTGAAGTCACCCTCGCACCAGGTCCATGCTCCGTGGGCAGATGGCCGCTCTCCTGCGAGGGAGGACTCGGCCGGCTGGACCCACACAAACGCTGACCGGCCCGTGACCACGCATGGCCTCTCCGCATGACGGGGCTTGGATGGGACGACCGCGGCTCCCACACAGACGGAGAACATCTACAAAGACCTGGAGGGGGTGTCTGTCACTGACTATAAAATTAATCAGAATGCTGGTGATACACTGTGTTCTGCACCCCCTTCTTCAGTTGATTACCAGCTCGCATGAAACAGAACAGTATATCTTCATATACAGTAAAATGTATTACATTTAAAGGCTTTACATCTTCAACAAGCCATGATCATGACAATACTAAAATTGCACATTGCTGAAACAATAATGTACTATAGCCAGCAAGGAACCTATTCTAGAGCTGTAATCTGGCCTAAAAAGTCCACAACTTGACAAGCATGGCTTTTTAAAAGCCCGGCTTTCTTCAGGCGCTACAAGTGCTGGACTTAAAGGGAAAGGAAATGTGTGTGGAAATGATCAGCTTTAAAAAAAAAAAAGCGGAGCCAAAGGCTAGCGTCCATTTCACCTCCTCAGCATCCATTTTCGTATCTCTCTTGCGATAATTAAAATACGTTACCTGACAGCAGTGGCCAAAAATTGCAAATCAACTTGAGATTTCATGAAAAAATGTACATTTAATAACACAAATTTACAACATACACTTTTACCAGTAACGAATAAAACTGAAAGGATAGGTACAATAGACCGCAAGTTCGTGTTTGCTGGCTGATCATTTACTGATCAAGCTCGACCTGACCGGAACTGAGTTAAATGCTAAACATTGAGGCTGAACCCGGGCTCTGGCCAAGATTTACAGCTCTAACCTTTATAACCAGGATTGTTATCGAGGTTGTCAGATTGGGCGATTTATTGGGTACCTGGTCGAATGAAATGAACTGCGCGTCTCTTCTCCTGTTTAACATACACGATCAGTACAGTGAATGTTATCTAACCGGTCAAACTAACTTCTCTAACTTCTCAGAGAAGTAAACAGCTGTAACCAGGATGTGTTGGTCATTTTCAGGCTGAAAGTAGAGCTTCAGTAAGTGCTCTCTGGTATGCTCAAATAATTCTTCTTCTTCTTCTTCTTCCTCCTTTGGCTGCTCCTGTTAGGGGTCACCATAGCGGACCATCCAGTTTGGTTGTCCACATAGTCAACATGTTACAGTCCCCTTTTACACAGGCTAGGGACCGGCACCAAGAAATACACCATCACATGCATTCCCAGTTTGATTCCCATTAAATAATTCTAACAATATTTGTGCAAAATGAAAAATTCGTAAAAATTCACTGCTTTTATGAATATCATATCAGATTTAGCTCCAGGCCATACACAATGACAACACACTCACCTAAGAACCAGAAGACCATAAAGTCCCAAGTTCAAACCCCACTTACTACCATTGTCTCCCTGAGCAAGACACATAACCCCGAGTGACTCCAGGGGGGGATTGTCCCTGTCACTACTGATTGGAAGGCGTTCTGGATAAGGGGGTCTGGTAAAGGCTGTAAATGTAAATAATAGTACTATTTGTATTTTTTGTATGCAGAAGTTATGAACTGGTCGATTTCATCACAAAAAGTCATTTTCATATATGCATTCAGTTCTGACCGAACTGATGACTGCAGGCCTTCAGTCTGCTCTTCTGTGGCCCCGGAGTTGGTGGTAAAAGTGACAGCTGACTTCAGGGGGCGAGTGGGAGGGGCACAATCGAGGGGGGTGGGACCAGCAAGATGACTCCCCCACCATCCCTGTGCCCGTAATCTATAAACCTGCTTCCTGCTGGCAGATGCAACAATGTGAAACTGCAGGAGCTTCCCTGGCGCCAGCCCGTTTTACTGCCCACTGTGTGCGCTCATAATCGCCTCTCACGGCCTGGTAGGTTGGTGTGCGGTGGACGGGAGTGAGAGAGAAGCTGGGCTTCGTCTGGATACAAACACACACACATACTCTGGCCTGACCCGACAGCTACACACACGGCTGATCACCAGTAATATCTGCTGGGATAAGGATTGTGGATGTGACTTCAGTTTCAGATTAAATTTCTGATGTATGGTTGTGATGGGTTTGTAGGCATAAAACTTCTCCGTGCTCAGTGTCGATCTCTGATTTTCTTGATTTTCATCTGAATCTTTAGCAAAAAATCTGCTAAGACCTTAAAATAGCTCATAAGACAACGTAAAGTTCTCTTAATAAGTTATAAATGAGTCAGAACCCAAAATAAACAGAACTTTTTAATTTGTAATAGAACAACCATGTGGAACAATGAGAACAGTTCCCCCTTCTTCCACGTCAGTTTCTCTAGGGCCGCCCACATTCTTGCTTGAATTCTTGACCGGGTGACCACTGGAATATGTATTCACCTCCCCTCCACATTAATACACAACAGGAACCATAAGAACCCTAATCTGTGGAATCCAGGAAATCACATTGTATGATTTTCAAAGAATGTGTTTTAGTAGTGCAGAAAATAAGTATGTAGCACCTACAATCAAGCAAGATTTCAGGATCTCACTGACCTCTTACTTCTTCTTTAAGAAGCTCTTCCATCCTTCATTTGTTTGAACTCCAATCTCCACCATGGCCAAGACCAGAAAACTGTCTAAGGATACCAGGGACAAGGTTGTACTCCTGCACAAGACTTGGGACTACATGCAAGATGCAAGATGTCACCTCATAGGGTACAAATGATATTGAGAACAGTGAGGAATGGTGGGGAACTGGTCTATGAACTAAAGAGAGATGGGACAATAGTAACAAAGGTTACTATTAGTAACACACTACGTTGTCATGGTTTAAAATCCTGCAGCACTCAAAAGGTCCCCCTGCTTAAGACAGCACATGTCCAGGCCCATCTAAAGTTTGGCAGAGACCATCTGGATGGTTCAGAGGAGGATTGGGAGAAGGTCATGTGGTCAGATGAAACAGGACGACTGATCTGTTTTAAGGAAAGAAAGAATGGTGCCATGTATTGTGAGATTTTGGGCAAAAAGCTCCTTCCATCAGCCAGAGCATTGAAGATGAAATGTGGCTGGATCTTCCAACATGACAATGATCCCAAACACGCTGCTAGGGCAATGAAGGAGAGGCTACCTAAAAAGCATTACAAGGTTCTGGAGTGGCCGAGCCAGCCTCCAGACCTCAATCCAACAGAGAATCTGATCCCAGAGACAGCCCCAAAACATCACAGCTCCTGAGAATATCTTGCATGGAAGACTGGGCCAAAATACCAGCTACAGTGTGTGCAAACCTGGTGAAGACCTACAGGATATGTTTATCTCTGTCATTGCACCCCAAGATTACATTACAGTATTGAGGTGAACTTTTGCTGTTGACAAAATACTTATTTTCTGCCCTATTATACAAATAAATCCTTATAAAATAATACAGTGTGATTTGCTGGATTTTTATACATTCTGTCTCTCACAGTTGAAGTGTACCTATGATGAAAATTACAGGCCTTGCTCATCTTTTCAAGTGGGACAACTTGCACAATCAGTGGTTGCCAAATACTTTTTTGCCCGTCTGCATATTTATGAAGCCCCACAGAACCCAGTGCCGTGTTTTTCACATTCGTCTGAAGGTTTGAACGTCTCCTCGTGGCCATTTTTTCCCACTTCTGCTCCATTAGCTGCACGCGGTACCTGCAAAAGCCATAAGTGTGAACGAATCACCATGCAGAAAATGTCAGGAAGACACGCTGCTGGGCATGGGGCTAAAAGTGGGGCAGGGGTGTGACGCCGATCGGCGGCATTCTGTTCATCAAGCCTCTTTAAGAGGCTGCCGACCACCGAAATCAGAGCAGAGGTCCGGTTCCCACCGCCCCTCCTCGCGGCTTTAAAGTAAACGCATGTTTCCGTGGGGACTTGTTCCTGTGATCATAAATCTGTCATCCGTAATCTCAGCGTCCTCTTAACTTGTAATAATCAACTCGCGCCGCGCACAGACACCGGAGAGCGTCTTGTTTTCCCATGGACCTCCGCTTGTGTGATGACGACGGCGATGATGATGATGTTATTTCCAGCAGATATTTCTTAAATGATGCAGCTTCTGTTTGCACAAGGGGCCGCGACCTTTTTTAGGAAAGCTGCCGTGTTTTTATTCTGGTCGACAGCCGCCTTGTGGCTCCCTCTGCGCCCATTGTGCTCTGAGAGACTTCCTCACTCTGTCTCACACGCAAAGGTCCCGGCGATCGGGACCGTGACACAACAAGATCAAAGTGACTTAATATAAAGGTCACCAAGGTCACCAACACTGTAATGGCTACAGGTTCAGTGATCTTCAAATGGCCCAGTAGCATTATAATGGACATTTTTCTTTCTTGGACAAATCCCTGCTTATTTTAGTGGAGTTTTATCTTGTGTGCAGAAGGGTCAAGTGTGGGGTTCAATTGTAGGGTCTGTCAGAGCTTACATTTACATTTACGGCATTTGGCAGTTTGTAAGTGATTTTGGCTTATATAAGAAATACATGTTGTTGTTGTATTTTATACTGCCCCCTTGTGGTCTCCAAAAGATGCTATTCCAGACACGATTAACTGAATGAACCGGAAAGCGTATTTAACCAAATTTGAATCCATCAGTGCCCCAAAAGCATATAAGAGCTAATCAATAATCGATTTATCAATGTTTTAATACAATACACCAGCAGGGCTTCAGATTTTTGCTATTCATACCGCATTAATAAACAATCAGTGCCACATTTGGGGAGATTGTATCTTATGAGAATATCAGACTAAGACCATGGTGATATCCTTGGCACAGGCTACTGTGCACAAACAGGGGCACGTTAGAGCCCCTCCGCCCTCCCAGTGCTGAAAAAATAACAGAGTACTCAGATTCCAGCAACTCTGTGAAATAACTCTCCATTTTTAAAGCAGAAATGAAGGCACGCTCTGTCCGCGGCCAGAATTTCGGCGCTGCCGGGCTGGACGCTTTAATGGGAAACAGTCTGGTGGCAGCGCACACACGTCCATAAAGGACCCTTTGAGTGAGTGGCAGTGCGTCAGGCCCAGTAATGTGTAGCAGATGAGGGGTGAAACTCCCCCAGCCTCCTGGTCTGAGCGCAAGGCTCCGCGCCGCGGACGCCGCAGCCCCTGGCAAGCGCAGCGACCCGAGAGCTTTTAGGTGTTACTGGCTCATGTGTCTGACACTTTCTATTAAAAAGCGCATTTCTGAATTTTTCTCTCTGCTTGGAGCTAAAATGTTAAATTTATCTGCGGTTTTTATCCCTAATTTACCTTAAAATAAACAATTATACCATCATGTCATTCCATTTTTATCCTTGAACTGTAACCATAATTACATCTCTATTATTAAGTGTAATGAGACCGACATTAGGGGACTTTCTGTAGGGTTGCTCTGACCTTTTCAACTCTATATGAACCCCATATAGCCCTTCATATGAAACATATTATGATAACAAGTAAAATAAATGAAGCATTCAGGCTGGTTTAACCCTGTGTCTCGAAAAGATTTTAAAATAACACTTGCACTCTATGCACGTCATTCTTCCACTGCACATATTCATAATTTTTCTCATATTCTATTGCATACTTAATGTTTACATGTTTATTTTACTACATCTACAGTTACTGTTACACTGCAAGGAATTTTTTTGCATCTATTCTATTCTATTCTATATCATATTATATACCTTATTTATGTAAACATATCTATATATTCTCCATGCATGCAGGCATCAATACATCTGATCTCATGCTAAAAAAAAATTTTTCATTTTGCCGGTAGAGTGAAAATTAAGGCGTCTTGTCCAGTGAAAGTGAAGCTGGAACGATGGACCCTGGAGAGACAGTGGACACTTTACAAGTCCAAGGTGTTCCAGATGGGCAGGTAAGGAAAACAGAGTGTTAATGAAATTCCCCTTCTCCTCACACCATCAGCAGCTCAAGTGTGGCCCCGGGGGCCGAGGCACTGTCCATCCCACCGCGTCTCTGTCCTCCACCAGAGGGAAACACAAGCCAGCACTCCCGTCTCACAAGCCCCGCATCGATTTCACATTTCATTAGAGCCTGATAAGACAAACAATTTAGGGCTCTGAGGGCCACAGTCCCTCCCTGAAACCAGAGGCCGGCAGCCATATGGGCCGCCGCTGAAGATAAATATTCAACGAGCCCAGCCGAGTTAACGGTTGAGGCCCCTGTCCCTCTCCCCACCACGACTACTGTACTAAACCTGCAGAACGTGGGAAGCGGCCCACTCCGAACTCCGAACGTTTTCCAGATTCTTCTGCAGAGTCCTGGGACTCCGGTCGGCTTTTAATATATTTTAGGGCCTACCGGGTTGCCAGGGCGAGGCCACGGCGCAGCTCAACCCTGGCGCGGCGTAAAAGCACACGGAGCAAAAGGGGAGAATAAATGATGCAACGGTGCCCAGGCAAGGGACCCGTTTATTTTCACACGTCCCAACCGTTCGGGCCTAAATCCATTTACATTTACATTTACAGCATGTATCAGGCGCCCTTATCCAGAGCGACTTACAATCAGTAGTTACAGGGACAGTCCCCCCCTGGAGCAGTTTAGGGTTAAGTGTCTTGCTCAGGGACACGATGGTAGTAAGTGGGGTTTGAACCTGGGTCTTCTGGTTCATAGGCGAGTGTGTTACCTGCTAGGCTACTACCACCCTTCTGTCACCTGCCGTCAGCCGCGAGCTGCCGTCGGCGGAAAATCTAATTGCCGCGTTCATTAGAAGGAGCGGCCGGAGCGCCCGGAGACACCTCCATTTCCTTTATGGGCCTCTTCCTGAAACCTGCGTGAGCCAAGGTGCCGTCTCGCCAAGCGGCGGGGAACCCGGCTATTTAGGACACCGGTAGCGAGCTGGGAAGCGCGCCCCGCGGCGCGAGCGGCTAACGAGCAGCATATGGCACCGAGTGCCGGTTCCCCAAAGTGGTCCCATGTGTCCCGACTGGATAATCGGACAGACACTGACATGGCCGGCGCGGGACGTCCTGTTTACGGGCCCGGCGTTTTCCCTAAACAGGCCCGGTCGTAAAACGCGCTAATATCACTAATGGCTGCTAATGACGGCTCGTAATTCCAGGAGTTCCTTTAACGCGATGGGAAAGGAAAGCTGTGCAAACGAAGCATTATAAACAGACGCCGAGTGCGAGACGGTGAGAACGCGCTCCTTCGCGGCGCGATCGACAGGCCCGATAAACACGCGGCGCAATGAGAAATGGCGGCGGGGCAGGGGCCAGCGGCGAGCCGCGGGAGGAACCTGTCGGGGGCTTTTTCTCCACACAAAGCCCCCTCTGTGCTACCTATCCCGGCCCCGAGCCAGGCAATGGCCCTTTGTCGGGGTTCTCTGGGGGCCCTCCGGCTAAACGCGGCCGTGCCGAGGCCGCCGTCGGCCAAATGGCCGCGACTCCGCGCAAAAACGCGGAATAAATACCGCGCTTCAGATTTACCCAATAAAACATGGCCGTGCCATAATTATCCAGGTGAAGCCGCGCCGGGCCGAAGTGACGTTGGCAGGTGGGATACGGACCCCACGTTCGGGCAGATGCATTTTGGCGAAAGGCCTTCTGGGAGCTCTGGCTTTTCAATGGGCTTCTTTTTTTTCCACCTCCTTCTTCTTCCTCAAACTCATTACCACATCAAATGTCCAGGAAAGGGATACTGCCCATGGGCGGGGAGTAATGAGGACTCCTCTTTTCTTCCCTGTCTCCGCTTCTCCGGCTTTCTCCTGTTGTTGAGGCTGGGGAAAGCCCCCCCCCGACGCTTTAATGATCTCCCCAAACCACAAAACGCTGATTCTCCCTCCAAGCCGTGGCATAATGGCGCACAGATACTCTATCTTGTCAGCTCTAAAGCTCACTTACAAACCCATTAAAATTCGCTGTTATAATAGAGCTGGACCTGAAAGGACGTTATTTTAAGATGTCGCCTACAATTGAGCCTTTGTGTCAAGGGCTGTGATTGGCAGAATAATGAGCGACGCATCGTCACAATAAAACACCAAAACCATCCCAACAGGCACTTAAAACGGTTTTTGCGGCCGGTCGCGTCCCAAGAGTCCGCTTGACCGTGGCTGCAGCATTTTTAGCCCCACTGTGCTGCGAAACGAATCAGCAAAGATCACTAAACATTTACCTTTAAAACACGGACGGATTAACCTGACATTCCGCAAATAAGTGATCGTGATTTACATTTACATTTACAGCATTTATCAGACGCCCTTATCCAGAGCGACTTACAGTCAGTAGTTACAGGGACAGCCACCCTGGAGCAACTTAGGGTTAAGTGTCTTGCTCAGGGACACAATGGTAGTAAGTGGGATTTGAACCCGGGTCTTCTGGTTCATAGGTGAGTGTGTTACCCACTAGGCTACTACCTTGAGAATCGTGAACGATTCTCAAGACGCGGCCACCTTCAGGTGTGCACCACAGTGAAATCACAGTGAAAAATGCATTGAGGATGGCCTGAAAGTTTGTGAATTATTCAGAATTATTTCCTGGGAACAGATGTCAGGATGTCACAAAATGTCTACATTTTTATTCTTGACTGGCACAGCATTTCATAAATCATTTTTTAATGTATTGCCCTTACCCAAAATTTGAATAAGAGATCGTGCGTTCACAGTGTTTGCGGCTCCATCTAATGGTGCTTCCTTATAAAATGTAATCCAGCTTTTTAAAAAATATGCACACTGCAACTTTCTGTCCAGACAGGCAACCACACCCACAAGACACATTTACATTACATTACATTTACATGATTTTTTTACCAGACGCCCTTATCCAGAGTGACTTACAGTCAGTAGTTACAGGGACAGTCCCCCCCTGGAGACACTCGGGGTTAAGTGTCTTGCTCAGGGACACAATGGTAGTAAGTGGGATTTGAACCTGGGTCTTCTGGTTCATAGGCGAGTGTGTCACCCTCTAGGCTACTACTTACACAATTGTCTCTGATTAAGTACTATAATGTGGATAATGTGGACGTCCCGTGCAACTCTGCTTTGCCTGTGTGTGTGGACCAGGAAGGAAGACGGCGGGACGTTTTATTTCTCTTTGCTTCTCACCATGCAGAGTTAACAGCAGCTGCTCGGTGACCACAGCCTTGTGAACGCGAAGATCCTCCTGCAGCAGAAGCAGAAGATTGACTGCGTCGAGGCTGTCCGCGCCGCGCCGTCCCGTCCCGGCAGCGAAGGCCGCCCCGGTCCTGAGAACGGCGTGTCTCCGCTCGCCTCCGCTGTGTAAACTTGAAAGCGCATTAATTGAACGTTTTGGTGACGGGTACGTGTGGTTTATGCGCCGCGGGGCCTGGGCTGCGGGCTCCAACACAAACACAACCTTTCATCCGTGGCCAAACGCTACAGCGGCTCTGGACCCGGGGCTGCGGCGCTGCCGAGCCGTGGACAGTGTCTGCACCGGCTGAGGCCTGGCGAGGACAAGTCGACGCTCTCGACGATAAAACAGCAGAACACTGTCAACCGCAGACCGTCCCTTGTCTTTATCGCTCCGTTCCTCCGCCCGGGCCTTCCGTGGAATATTTCTGTTCTTTTTCCTCATCAGGGCTCTTAGGGCTCAGAATCTATAGAATTGCTGGTGTCGTCCTCTTGTACGTCGCTTTGGATAAAAGCGTCTGGTAAGTAAAGTAAAGTAAAGTAAAGTAAAGTAAAGTAAAGGAATTTGTCAGTCTCACACACAAACAGCCACCAGCGCGGCACCTGAGTCACTTTTCCCTGCGGCGCGAGGGTGATGCAGCGGAAAGTGATTTGTAGGTTCAGAATGGGTGACATCCACAGGCTTGTCTCACACACACACACACACACACACACACACACACACACACACACAGTGCATTAAAAGGATGTATACATCATTTAGATTTATGCTAAATTCTCATTGAATATTCTTCATTGTTATGTTGTCAGATTTTTTCTTTTTTGCAATAAAGTTTTATTTGGATTCTGATTCAATCGGCGGAAGGAACTCCCACATAAAATATCTTGATTATTGTGAATATCAATTTTTTTTGTGACGTGAAAATGTAAAAAAAAATGGCTTGGTGGCTGATCACATCAGATTATGCAAGAAAAGCGGTTTCATCATGCCAGTTACCCACAGTGCAGAATATCGACCATGTTGATCCTCTGGCCGAGCCCGGCTCTCGTCCCGACGGATTCCGCGGCAACACTGGGCGCATGTTGGCGATAATTCAACGATAATTCAACGATAATTCTGCGCCGCGTTCGCTGTGCAAGTCGAATCAAACGCGCGGTTGTACGTTGTACGTCACGACACCGATCAGACGCCACACCGGGAGACTTTAAGAAAAATAGATCTGTTTTATTTTCATTACGGTTCTTGAAAAAGACACTTTCGGCTGATATCAGTCCCGCATGTGACACGGAAAAATACATGTGGGAGGGGGTGGCCTACGGTACCTGCATTTAAATACTCGGGAAAAAAAAGAATAAATTATCTTCGCCCCCGGGGGCCGAGAGGGGCCCCGGACGTTTATGTACAAGTCGCTCGTCCCCGCGCCAAATAAATACTCCCTTTACCGCCAGGTCCCCCCAAGGTCACCTTCTGGCCCTCAGACGTGCGCAGGGGCGTCCAGGTACGGCTCCGCTTTGGTCACGTGCAGCGCCACGCCCGCCGTTTTGTAATGGCAGTGGGGCTTCCTGCCGCCCTGCGCCACCAGCCTGCGGCCGCACAGGCCCTGCCAGGTCTGCAGGGTCTTGGGGCTCCACACCCACACGCCGCTGGTGATGCCCACCACCAGCAGCATGAAGATCTTCACCATGAACACCGCCACGGCGGGCACCGACGCGTCCAGCGTGCAGTCCTCGCCCCTGCGGCCGGGGAAGGCGGAGCACTTGCTCTCCAGGGCCCTGAACTTCCAGTAGTCCATGTTGAGCCTCTCGTAGAAGTAGCAGACGATGACGCAGGTGGCCGGGACGGCGTAGAGGATGGAGAACACGCCGATCTTCACCATCAGCTTCTCCAGCTTCTCCGTGTTGGTGCCCCCCGTCTTCATGACCTTGCGGATGTGGAAGAGGGCGACGAAGCCCGTGAGGATGAAGGAGGTGCCGACCACCAGGTAGCAGGACAGCGGGATGAGGACGAAGCTGGTCAGGGCGATCATGTCCATGCTCCCCACGTAGCACAGCCCGGTCAGCTCGTCCCCCGCCACCTTCCTCATGGTGAGGATGACGATGGTCTTCATGGCCGGGACGCCCCAGGCGGCCATGTGGAAGTAGCTGCTGTGCGCCTCGATGGCCTCGTGGCCCCACTTCCTGCCGGCGGCCAGGAACCAGGTGAGGGTGAGGATGACCCACCAGATGGAGCTGGCCATGCCGAAGTAGTAGAGGATGAGGAAGACGATGGTGCAGCCCGTGCTCTCCAGGCCCTCCTGGATGATGTAGAGCTCGCCGTTCTCCCGGTCGCAGGCGATGTTCTCGGCGCCGGCCACCGAGCGGATGATGAAGGCCACAGAGTAGACGTTGTAGCACATGGAGAGGAAGATGATGGGCCGCTCGGGGTACTGGAAGCGCTGGGGGTCCAGCAGGAAGGTGAGCACCGTGAAGGCCGTGGACACGAAGCACAGCGTGGACCACACCGCCATCCAGATGAAGGCGAAGTCCTTGTCCTGGCGCGACCAGAAGACGTCCACGGCCGGGGAGCAGCGCGGGGCGCAGGACCGGCTCTTCTCCACGTACTGGAACTTCTCCTGGTTCTCGCAGGAGCCCTGGACGCCGGTGGCCGGCCCGGGCGGCCTGGGCCGGGCCGGCACCGGCAGCATGCCCTCTCCCTTCCTCCCCTCCGGCCTGGTGTCGTTCTCCGGCGCCTCCATGCACAGCGAGTTGGGGTCGTTCCTGGTCGGCAGCCGGGCGCAGTCCAGCGAGTCGGGCCAGCCGAAGCGGAACTTCTCCATGACGGGCGAGCACCGCTGGCGGGCCTGCTCGCACATGGGCCGGCAGGCCGGGATGGAGGCGGACACCTGCTCGGCGCACATGGGCACGAAGAGCGAGCAGAGGAAGAAGCGCAGCTGCGCGTCGCAGCCGTACCGCACCAGCGGCTCGAACTCCCGCAGCTTGGCGGCCGCCTCCGCCTGGCTGGCGTGGCGCAGGAGGTTGGGCATCCTGGTCGTGTTGTAGCCGATGCCCTGGCACAGCGGGATGGCGATCTGCTCGCACCGGGCCGCCGGTGCGCGCTCCAGGTCGTACGCGCCGATCTCCAGCGTGGATCCCGGCGCGGCGAGGTGGCACCAGAGGTGGCACCAGAGCGCAAGTCCGAAGCGGCGAAGAAGTCCCATAATGAGCGCGAGAGCAAAGTGAAGTTTTTAGAACGTCAAGGAGATGGGACGAATCCGGTGTCGCCTGTCATCCCGCGACGTGAGCGCGCCCGGCGCGTCCATGTGCCGCCGACGCGACTGTCTCTCGCCTCGCCGTCCCACAGCGTGTGTATCCCGAGTCAGGAGGCGGGGCGTGGCCACGACGCCCCGCCCCGCCCCGCCCCCGCGTCCGTCGAGCGACCCTCCGGTGACCGAATGTGGGTTCTTTTCCCCTCTCTCTCTCTCTCCTTCTCTCTCTCCCTCTATCTCTCCCTCTCTTTCTCTCTCTCCCGCTCTCTCGTTCTCTCTCTATCCTATATCTCTCCCTCTCTTTCTCTCTCTCCCACTCTCTCTCTCTCGTTCTCTCTCTCCCTCTCTCTCGTTCTCTCTCTCCCTCTATCTCTCCCTCTCTTTCTCTCTCGTTCTCTCTCTCCCTCTATCTCTCCCTCTCTTTCTCTCTCTCCCTCTCTCTCGTTCTCTCTCTCCCTCTATCTCTCCCTCTCATTCTCTCTCTCCCTCTATCTCTCCCTCTCTTTCTCTCTCTCCCTCTATCTCTCCCTCTCTTTCTCTCTCTCCCACTCTCTCTCTCTCTCTCTCTCCCTCTCCCTCTCTTTACTTGACACGTTCCCGGGAAAAGAGGTTCTCCAGGAAAAAGTGATTCATGCCGCTGGTGCAGAACAGGACCCAGTACCGTCCGTCCTCTATTCCGGCGTTTTCACCTACACTTGCACACGTAAAGTAATTACAGCAAGAAGAAAAAGTCGAAACCCCCCCCCAGATTTGGCGGGAACGTGTGGAGAAGTGTTCGTAATTCGGAGAGAGCGACTCTGCTCCACAGGTGTCGTGCAGGGCTGGTGTAAAACACTCCATCGTCCATTAAACAGTCGTCGGTTGTTGTCCAGTCGTCCAACATCCAGTTGCCATTTCTTGGTGCATGAAAAGGAAACCGGCGGCTTCTCCGACTTTTATTGCAGATGAAGTGAACAGATGTCCCGGGAAAGTGGAAGGATGCCGTTCCCATCTAGTGGCCAGGCGACAAGCAGCGCCCCGGCACCGCAGAGACGCCCCGGGCCCTGGGCCGGGCCTACAATCTGGCACGTCGGTCCCGGACATTTAAAAGACACGCCCGCGATGAGACCGGCATCTGTTACCTGCTGTTCTAAAAGCGCTACACAGTCCACGCCCGTAACGGGAATTTGTCTTTTTAACGTGGAAAGTTATACCAGGACACGACACGCTGTGAAATGCGTCCTGAACTGCTAAAATCTGAAAATGCAGAAACGTGCGTCATCGCTGTGTCGTTGCTATGGATACTATATATGCAGCAGGATGGTAGTAGTAGGGTGGTAGTAGCCTAGTGTGTGTCACTCGCCTGTGAACCAGAGGACCCAGGTTCATGTCCCACTTACTACCATCGTGTCCCTCAGCAGGACACTTAACCCTGAGTGTCTCCAGGGGGGGGACTGTCCCTGTAACTACTGTCTGTAAGTCGCTCTGGATAAGGGCGTCTGGTAAATTCTTCAATCAGCCAAAATACATCCATGTTACACCTCTTCTTACCTCCCTCCACCGGCTCCCGGTAGCTGCTCGCATTGAGTTCAAGTCCTCGATGCTGCCTACAGGGCTGTAAATGGAACTGCACCCTCCTACATCAACACACTACTACCTACTACACTCCTGCACAGAAGCTACAATACTACCTCCTACATCAACACACTACTACCTAGCTACACTCCTGCACAGAAGCTACAATACTACCTCCTACGTCAACACACTACTACCTAGCTACACTCCTGCACAGAAGCTACAATACTACCTCCTACATCAACACACTACTACCTAGCTACACTCCTGCACAGAAGCTACAATACTACCTCCTACATCAACACACTACTACCTAGCTACACTCCTGCACAGAAGCTACAATACTACCTCCTACATCAACACACTACTACCTAGCTACACTCCTGCACAGAAGCTACAATACTACCTCCTACATCAACACAATACTACCTAGCTACACTCCTGCACAGAAGCTACAATACTACCCCCTACAACAACACAATACTACCTAGCTACACTCCTGCACAGAAGCTACAATACTACCTCCTACATCAACACAATACTACCTAGCTACACTCCTGCACAGAAGCTACAATACTACCTCCTACATCAACACACTACTACCTAGCTACACTCCTGCACAGAAGCTACAATACTACCTCCTACATCAACACAATACTACCTAGCTACACTCCTGCACAGAAGCTACAATACTACCCCCTACAACAACACAATACTACCTAGCTACACTCCTGCACAGAAGCTACAATACTACCTCCTACATCAACACAATACTACCTAGCTACACTCCTGCACAGAAGCTACAATACTACCTCCTACATCAACACAATACTACCTAGATACACTCCTGCACAGAAGCTACAATACTACCTCCTACATCAACACAATACTACCTAGCTACACTCCTGCACAGAAGCTACAATACTACCTCCTACATCAACACAATACTCCTGCACTCCTGCACGCTCTCTCAGATCAGCAAACGAAAGGAGACTAAAAATTCCTTCTTCACGGGGTCTCCGATTCCAATCATCTCTGTTCTCCGTTGTTGTCCCTGGCTGGTGGAACAACCTGCCCTCCTCCACACGACTAGCCGAGACTATCACCACTTTTAAGAAGCAGGTGAAAAAAATATTACAGACAAATCTAACACATGCGTACACATTGCACAAAACAATACAAAAATGTATAAATACATTATACATTGGATCGCTATTGTTAACACCCACGGCATCTGCAAAAAGCCTTGGGGTTTGGATAGATAACAAACTGAGTTTGAACCATCATGTTGCTGCGATCTCCAGATCCTGCAGGTTCACTCTCTACAACATTCGCAAGATTCGGCCTTTTCTCTCACAACAGGCTACGCAGCTCCTCGTCCAGGCAATGGTAATCTCCAAACTCGACTACTGTAACTCTCTCCTGGCTGGAGCCTCTGCAGTCACCATAAAACCACTCCAGATGGTCCAAAATATGGCAGCCCGCCTCATCTTCAATCAGCCAAAATACACCCATGTTACACCTCTCCTTACCTCCCTCCACTGGCTCCCGGTAGCTGCTCGCATTGAGTTCAAATCCTTGATGCTTGCCTACAGGGCTGTAAATGGAACTGCGCCCTCCTACATCAACACACTACTACCTAGATACACTCCTACACGCTCTCTCAGATCGGCAAACGAAAGGAGACTAAAAATTCCTTCTTCACGGGGTCTCCGATTCCAATCATGTCTGTTCTCCGTTGTTGTCCCTGGCTGGTGGAACAACCTACCCTCCTCCACACGACTAGCCGAGACTATCACCACTTTTAAGAAGAAGGTGAAAACCCTCTTATTCCAAAAATATTACAGACAAATTTAACACATACACATGCATACACATTTAACAAACAAATACAAAATGTATAAATACATTATAATTTTTCTTAGTCTAGCACCCAACACTCTCCGAGCATGTTCTTCAATGACAAGTCTAAGCCTTATCAGGGCTCTTAGTTTGTATACTTGATATTCTATAGAAATCGAACGAGAATTGCTGGTGTCTTCCCATTGTAAGTCGCTTTGGATAAAAGCGTCTGCCAAATAAAGTAAAGTAAAGTAAAGTAAAGTACATTATAATTTATCTTCGTCTAGCACCTAACAATCTCTGAGCATGCTCTTCACTGACAAGTTGGGCCTTATCAGGGCTCTTAGTTTGTAAACTCGATATTCTATAGAAATCGAACGAGAATTGCTGGTGTCTTCCTCTTGTAAGTCGCTTTGGATAAAAGTGTCTGCTAAATAAAGTAAAGTAAAGTAAATGCCGTAAATGCAATAAAAAAAAATCAAATGAAAAATGAGCTGTGACAAAATGCAGGGTGGCGATGAGCGACCGCTTCTCCCCCGGGGACCCCGACGGACCCCGATCACGGGGTCAAGGCTTCGGACGGTCGCACCTGGTTCCCACCCGTCCCTGGCCGGTCTCCGGCCATTCTCATGCAAAGCAGGCCGGGGGAGCGGCGCAGCCTGGAGCGGCCCGGCCCGACTCGGCCTGTTGTTCCAGCGCTCTCTCCAGCAGGTCAATTTCCTGCCGGTATAAACGAAACAGGACTCCTCTTGGCGCCTGTTTTTGTTTTGCCGCCGGCCTGTTTAAGTAGCGTTCGCTGCGCGTATTTTACCACAAGTCCCCCCCCCCAGCCCGCTATGAAAGGAGCCATTCTTCGTGCCTGCTGAATGGAGCCGGGCCGGAGAAGAAAAAAAAAAAAAAACGAACCCGCATCTACAAGTGCAATCAGTCAAAGTCACAATTGCGGTGCATCGGGGCGGCCGAGGCGATTTCCATGAAAACGGCGGCCATTTAAACCCTCGTGAGGGAACATCTCATTAACCTGGATCACCGGCGGATGGGCGCGGCCCCCTCCTCTCGCGGTGGCAGGGTGGGCAGTCGGAAAAAACAAACCGCCGCTTGTGTTGGTGTAACGTGGCTACTTTACACCCGGCGGCGTTCTAGCGGCGCGTCCGGCTCAGGATGTGGTGGTCGGGGCTGGAGGAGACGGTGAGGAGGATGTGGGGAGAACTTGGCCCGGTTTTTAAAACATCAGTTCACCTGAACTTATTAGGGGTGGTTGTAGCCTAGCGGGTAACACACTCGCCTGTGAACCAGAAGACCCAGGTTCAAATCCCACTTACTACCATCGTGTCCCTGAGCAGGACACTTAACCCTGAGTGTCTCCAGGGGGGACTGTCCCTGTCACTACTGACTGTAAGTCGCTCTGGATAAGTGCGTCTGGTAAATGCCGTACATTTCACATTCGTCTACGCGAGTCTGGCCGTTAAGGACCACGTTGGAGATGGAGCGAGCGGCTCTGGTGGAGCCATGATGATTTCTGGCGCCCAGAAGAGGAAATGTAATGACGTCTTGGTAAAGGGGAGGAGCATGTAGGCATGATGGACGGCCTCCTTCTCGTCGAGGGCGTATTTTAACATGTTGCCGACCCTCCGGGAACGCGACCCTCGCTGCCGTTCCTCAGCCGGAGCTCCTCGGAGCCGCGCTCTGGCACCACGGCGCGCCAGTCAGCACCGTCCCAACTATGAACAGAATGCGGCATGCCAAGGAAAGCAAACACGCCAAGGAATGTGAAACATAAATGTGCAGACGCTGTTGCGCGGGTCGCGGTGAAGGCCCGGGACGTTGCCAAGCCCCCGTTCTAGCCCCCCAGCCCCCTGAATCCGCCACAAGTCAACCTTGAGATATAAATGAACAATGCGGTACATTTATACGGCGCAGTCTCTCACTCTCGCTCGCTCGCTCTCCGCAACCTCGGCCCGGCGTCTCGCCTTTGTTTGCAGAGGCAGCGTTCCCCAGCGGCGGCACGGCACATCGCCGGGATGCCAGGCGATGGGGCCTCAGAGACCCCATCTGGCCTTTGAACCGGAGACGGGCCTGTCTTCGGCCTAGCTGGCATTCGATAGGACGAAGGCCTTCCCAGTTTCCCGGCGGGCGAGGACGCCCCCGGCTTTCTTGCGCTGTCCCAGGAGGCGAATGGACACCGTCTTCAAAGTCCAAACGGCTCCCGAAAAAGCAGCGGCGCGACTCGGCCTGCCGCGACCACCTGACCCGCTCTCCATCACCCTGTCAGGACACGTTAGCACGAAATGCCGGCATTTTACTGCAGGCCTTTACTCTCAAGGTGGATCTTTCTCGGCCACTTTCTACCATAAAAAATTGCAATTAAAAAAAAGATTAATTTATTACATTCACTGATTGTGCAGCAATATGTAAAACCACGGTTTTAATTGTCATTTGGTCGTCTGATAATTTAAACAATTAGCACAGTATCCCTCTAAAATGATCAACATGAACCAATTTCATAGTTTACTAAATGAAAAAAATTAACCCTGAGATGCCTTGAATTTGGCTAATTTTTTGGGATAGAATATTTCAATTTTGAAATATCAAGGACTTTACAACTTAAAAAATGTAACATTCCGTTATTCTGATGATCGAAAATGTCAAACCCAGCATTATACAATTGATGCAGCAGCATAAAAAATGATTTTATTCCAGCATTCATTCGCGTGTAACGCCGTTAGGATTAATTTACGGGACATTTAAGCTGCGGTGGGGGGGGTGATCTTTTACGCATTAATGCCAAATTCCCAGCCTGCCGCTCCCACCCTGCTGCCCCATCTTGGGTTTCCCGCGTGCCCTATTAATACTGTGTGGATGGACAGAGACATCAGGTGGCATCTCGCAAAGGCGTGGCGAGAAGGACAGGACGCACCGTGACAAAGTGCCAGAAATGTGTCACTATGGGCAGCCCGTTGGGACCGGTGGACGGAACGTGAAATGTGCCGGACAGCGATACGGCCAGCGGAGGCCAAGAGCCCAATATACGACCAGGTTCCGCCCACAGGTCAACCGGTGACCCCGTTACAGGAACGGCTCCTCTCCGACCTCTATTATCTAGTGGCGTTCTCAGAAGCGCGTTCTAAATACACGAATGAAGCGTTGTGAAGATCCTGGGGGGTACGGATGAAACAGTATCGTGAGATCGCTGAGCTCCAATTCTTCTCTTCAATTTAAAAAAAAGAGGAAATCAAAACGTACAGATGTCAGTTCTGGACATGAAGGGCCGACGGTGCTCGTCCCCGTTCCCTGAAATTCCAGGTCGGTTTTTCCTGAAGAGCGCTCCGAAGCCGAGCGAAGATTGGGCCAAATTAGCATGGCCTGCGTTATACGCTGCAAAAACATGTCTATATAGTGCATGTAACATACGTTTCTAAAACTAGTCTTGCACAAATCTAAAATAAAAAAAGATTGGCCTGTTGTTTTTTTGCAGTGTATTTACACATGCAACGAAACCAAATGCATAATGATGAATTATTATGTTTTTTTTTTTTTATGATATAAAATATCCAATTACCGTTTTACGGGAATAATATGTTTGTGTGGGACACGAAGGATACAGCCCCATAATTTCACTTAAACAATACGATCCCTTAAGGTGAACCTCCAGTGCTTATTCTTGGCTACAGAAATGTTTAGGAAAAGTTTTTACGCCAGAAAACAAAAACGGCATAATTTGATATTTAATATTTACGAGTCGTGCAACAAAAGTCCATTCAAGTTCTCCACAAATGAATGTACATGGTTCTGCTGCTCAGGAAGGGGAGATCTGGTCAGATAATTAGATGCATCGCAGGGCCCGCGGAGGGACAGAACAAAAAGTGTGAAAGTGAAAGTGAGGTGGCAGCACACGGTGCACACAGTGAAATGTGTCCTCTGCATTTAACCATCACCCTTGTTGAGCAGTGGGCAGCCATGACAGGCGCCCGGGGAGCAGCGTGTGGGGACGGTGCTTTGATCAAGGGGACCTCAGTGGCGCCTTCGAACCTTCAACCTTCAGGGTTCCCTCTGCCTCCACCCACAGTCCATGAGACATGCAGGTCAATTCAACTTCGCCGTTTCTTCGTGTGTGTGCGGTGGGGCTTCACCCTGTGATGAAAGATCTCTGGGAAGAGCTCCAGTTTGGATAAACAGGGCTGCTTTCCTCACACAAGCGAAGGTCACGTGGAAAAAGGTCCTTCGAGTCCGTCTGGGATGTTGGGACCGGGGACAATGGGGCCTGTTCTGTCGGGACAGGCCCGGAGATGAGCCGGATAGCAGCCCGTCATCAGATTACGCCGAGTCGCTCACCAAACGCTCTGAATCCTGCGAGACTCCTGTCCTCCTGTCCTTCTCGAACCTGCTGTCCCCACCCCGTCCTCTTGCGGGAGTCACGGCGGAATGGACTGGAGGAACCGCTCCGGCCTAAACGGGCCATAAAGCGTTACAGCACCACATCAATAATAAACCCGTCTCAGCGGATCCTTATTCGGCGCGGGGTTCATTTCTCCGCAGGGCCGTGTAAACAGCACCGGAGTAACAACAATGCGCTCTTATTATAATAATTATTAACTCATGCTCGTCACCCATAAAACCGAGGAAAATAATGATCCCAGATTTGGTCACAAGCTTTTGGCCGAGGAGGCACAATTGAAAGGTTTTTCTTTCATTTTTTTTTAGCCACAATGAACACATTCACGTGTCGCCAGCGAGGGGGGAAGCGCTTACCCTGCAGGGGGCATTTAAACGCAGTCGTATAGCGCCTAGAAACGAAAGGGGCACCCTGACAGAGTCTCAGTTTCTTCGCAGCGGTGGCCCCGTAATACAGAAGGTTGCCGGTTCGAATCCCGATCCGGCAAGGTGCCACTGAGCAAAGCACCGTCCCCACACACTGCTCCCTGGGCGCCTGTCATGGCCGCCCACTGCTCACTCAGGGTGATGGTTAAATACAGAGGACAAATATCACTGTGTGCATCGTGTGCTGTGCTGCTGTGTATCACATGTGACAATCACTTCACTTCAACCAATATTCGACCTATCCATCATACTGTCATTAATAATCTAGGAAAATTACATTAGATAGATATTAAATATTCGATCGGTGTTAAGCACATTTGAGTAAGAAAAAGGAAAATGTCAAGAAAAGTCCAGCGGATTATCCATATGGACCCAGTGGTGGTCATGGGAATAACATTCTAGATGAGACATAGGGGTGGAAGTAGCCTAGAGGTTGACACACTCGCCTATGAACCAGAAGTCCCAGGTTCAAACCCCACTTACTACCATCGTGTCCCTGAGCAAGACACTTACCCCTGAGTGTCTCCAGGGGGGGACTGTCCCTGTAACTACTGACTGTAAGTCGCTCTGGATAAGGGCGTCTGGTAAATGCTGTAAATGTTTTGTAGAAGAATTACCGGGACACATTTACAACTTTTGCTTAAAGTTTCCCCTGATCCTCTTGTTCCACGTCCTCCGACTCGACGCTGAAAAACGTCTCCGTGTTTATGGGGAGCGAGGCGAGTCCGATCTTCCCTCGTCCACCACACACCTTCCATCCTGCTCCGCTTCTTCCTGGGTAGACGCGGGCGCCGTGGCGTCTGCAGCTTACCGTGGGGTGTCCTACCACCCGCCCGCCGCCGTGCCAGGACAAACACCTCGCCAGGCCCTCCTCACCAGGGACAAAGAAGCAGTGTGCCCGAAACGGCAGAGATGGGTTCCTCGAAAAAAAAGAACCCGCATCACTACGGATTTTGCAGCGCGATTGTCCAGAATGGAAAACGTCCCCCCCGTTTTGGTGGAAATATATTAGTTACCTAAAGACAAACACGAGGAAAGGTTGAGCCGTCAGATCTGTTAGTAATTATACGGTGGCCTGGAGAGAGCTGCGGGGGGGGAAATGGCCTCCTGCTTTATATGCAAGGAGGGACATTTCAGAAAAACAGCCGTGTTTTTACGCCACCCCCCCCCCCCACAAAATTAACATGGTCAAAGGTACTTCCCCCCCCCGACGAAATCGCGATCGCTATTACTTCACACTCGCAGAGGACAGACGGCCGAGACGCAGGCCTCATTATTCACCCACCAGAGTTCCCGCTCTCCGGGGTCCGAGGCCGACAGGGAAAAATAACAATGATCAACCTCGGAAAAATCCCTGGAACGAGCGAGACGTGGATTTGCCCAAAATGTTTTCGCACACTCCACGTGTTCCCGTTTTCTCCCCCACAACATGGCCGCTTGGTTTAGGACGCTGTCCTCCGGTCACTCCACTTCCACGTCCTCACGTGGTCCCGAAGGACCATAAAAGTCGGCCTGGAGCGCGGATATTTACCGGGGTGAGCGCGGCAGGGGCCTCGTGCCCCCGTTCTGCACGCCAGTCTCGTTGGTGCATCAGCCTAAAGGCCCCTCACCGCTGGTCCAATCATCTGAATTTAACGTTTATAATAGAAAAGGGGAATTTGTCTGACTTAATAGGCTTTTATGGCGATTTTATGCTCCTTGCTGTTTAATTCGAGGTTTACTGGTGAAGAGCATCTTCTGTTTCGTGGTGGATGTTCTGTTTTATATTATTCTGGTCGCACTCGTTTCTCACGCAGTGAACAGTCGTGTCAGTCTGAGGCAGCAGATGGAATCCTACCCACAATGCCATGCGGTTTAATGGGTGGCCTGTCTGCACACTCTCGGCGCCCTCCTGCCCGGATCTCTTATCAGGACGGCCCCCACCCAGCCTTTTCCAGAACCTTCTCGAGCCGAGGCAGACAGCCATCTTCATTGTGGCCATGGTTATCGCACCGTTCCATCTGCGAGGTGAAGATCCGTGTACACCAACATGACGGCCTGTCTCCGGGGCGGCGGTCTAAACACGCCCGACTCCGTCGGGATACCAGGATTCTTCATATTTTACACACACACACACACACACACACACACACACACACACACAGAGAGACTCATTTTTTTCACTAATACATACTAATCTCATTGGTCATAAATCTGACTTTAAAGGTCCCCCATCATGAAAATGTCACTTTGTGAGGTGAGGTAGTAGCCTAGTGGGTAACACACTCGCCTATGAACCAGAAGACCCGGGTTCGAATCCCACTTACTACCATTGTCTCCCTGAGCAAGACACTTAACCCTAAATTGCTCCAGGGAGACTGTCCCTGTAACTACTGATTGTAAGTCGCTCTGGATAAGGGCGTCTGATAAATGCTGTAAATGTAAATGTAAAAATGTAGATTTAACATTAATACAAGTTCCCCGACCACCATGGCTTCCTAACGTGCGAAGCATTGTAGTTGCTTGGTGATTGGATGTAAAAATTAGCACTTTTATTTTTTCTGGAAAAACGCCGAGACAACTTCCTGTCTGCGCCAGACATCGTGGTTGGTGTTGATGACGTAATTTCCGCGAAGGCCTGCTCAACTTCCACTGGCCGCCCTCCTCCTCGTCCCGCCCCTCTCCTCCTCATTTGCATTTAAAGCCACAGACGGTGAAGCGGCGCGTCCTGGGAAAATCTCACTGTGGGACCGGACCAAAGCGGCTGTGATTCTGCACGAATTTCGGAAAAGAGACGTCAGGTACTGGATCCCGGCGCCTTTTGCCACCATTACTGACTCACAGCTCCTCAGTAGCATCTTTCAGTCTAAACTGTGCATCCGGGTGGCAGGTCCACGGGTTAGTTTTAGGCCGTACGGTGTGGATTGGGTACCGACACGTCCAGCTGTAGCAGCACAGGGCAACTGGGTGCTGGTCCTCAGTTCGTGACGCCAATAAAAAAATGCAAATGGCCAAAGGAACATGCTGACAAATCACGATACTTTTACAATCTTGTGGCCAATGTGATAATAACAAATTATGCAAGAAAGCAACGTCTCAGGCTGTATCACCATAACAATTGACGGCCAATATTGGTCAGAAGCAAAATTGCGCGAGGTGATCAAATAGAAGGCGTGGACAGGGTAACAAAGGCTTTACTGACTATGACAACGAAATAAGAAAAACATCTCATCACCACAAACAGTGCATGTCAAGGGGCGAAAAAACGAGAACGCGAGAGAACCATGTAAACATTATTAACGTGAATAAATCATTAACAAACAACAAAAAAAAAAAAAAAAGAACTTGACGAGAACGTCGTCCTCAGCAGGTCTTGCGGCGACAAACCCGGGTTTTGCTTCAGCTCTCTGATGCTGCTGGTGTTGGGGGGGGGGGTCCTGGTTAATCAGAGAATCGACTTCAAGTTGGACACGCTGCTACACGTGACACTTTTAATGTGTTTTTAGCAGATGCCGCCCTCTAGTGGGGGATTAACAAAGTGCACGCAAATCTCGCGAAGGTTTCGTGGACATCAAACAATTAACGAAAAGAGATTAAACAGTATTTACCTGTCAAGGTTTCATGATATGTTGAAGCTCGCAAACATCTTGCAGCACATCTCCCTCTCCTTATCCACAAAGTCTTTGTAGGAGCTGCACAAGATGCAACTTTTATTACACATCAGAGCGAAGGGGGGGGGGGGTCGAGAGAGAGAGAGAGAGAGAGAGAGAGAGAGAAAGAAAGAGGGAGGGAGGGATCAACTCACTCGGCCAGCTTCCTCAGAGACTTGTTGATGTCTTTATCGAACGGCTTTCGAGCCCGAGCCGCCACGAGGAAATCGTAGGCTTTTTCAAAATCAAACATCTCCAGACAAGCCTGGCAAGAAAGAAAAATGTCACATGATTCCGGTTCAATTGCCAGGGTTTACGGTCCGGGCTGCTTGAACAAATCGAATCGGATTCAGGTGAACCGACTTACAGACAGTAGTTACAGGGACAGTTCCCCCCTGGAGACACTCAGGGTTAAGTGTCCTGCTCAGGGACATGATGGTAGTAAGTGGGGTTCGAACCTGGGTCTTCTGGTTCACTGGCGAGTGTGTTACCCACTAGGCCACTCCCACCCTCCAGTGGAGGAGGAACGAGGCCCACAGGCACCCACCTGCCCACAGCGGAAGAGGGCCTTGGTGCTGCTGGGATCCACCTTCAGGGCCTTCTGCCCGATCTGCAGCGACTTCGTGGGTCTCTCCAGCCTCAGGTAGGTCAGCGACAGGTTGAGGAGGACCGGCAGCCGCACGGCCCGGACCATCTGGCGCTCCTCCTCGTCCTTCGCGTCGCGGTTCTGCAGGAGGGTGATCGCCTGCGCAGGGACAACGTCACACGAAAGCGCGCGGCCGACGCGCGGCGAAAATTCAGAGACCGGCGGCCACCTGCTTGTATCGGTCTTTGGCGTCTTCATAGCGGCCCTGTCTGAAGCAGTGGTTGCCGAAGGTGCGCTCCGCGTTGACCACGCTCAGCACCGCGGCGAGGGGTACCGCGTTCTGCTCCTCCTGAGATGTTCCGACCAAAGCAACAGACGGAGACTGAGGAGACCGATCCGACATTAAAGAGTCCAAGTGGAGATTCCCTCACCGGAGTCAGGGCGAAGAACTCGTCCACCTGGGCCGAGTCCAGGAAGTCCAGGATGTGCACCTCGAAGAGCACCGTGGCCCTGGGCGGAATGGTCGGGGGGCAGCCCAGGTCCCCGTACGCATAGCTGGGGAGGAGGAGGAAGCGGGAGAACTCGCCTTTCTTCATGGTGAGCAGGCCCAGCTCCAGGCCCGGGAGACTGACGTCTGTGGAACGTGACATTTGTTAAATCTCAGAAGACTCCCGACAAATGCTGACGGGCTTTCAGAAGTGGAAAGCCGTTCGGCCATCATCAGACAGGGCTCCCACGGGCCGGGGAACGTCTGGAATATCAGGGAATTTTGCTCAAAACCTCTTTAAAATGTGCAACGTTCTGGAGCGTTCTAGATATTGGTCTTTACGTGCAGGGCAAGTGTAAATTTGAGGATGTTTGGCCTGAAGCTGAAGAATTTAAGGACTGGCTCATCCAAAGATGCACGTAGATGCACCTATATTCAACAACAATGGCGGCGATGTGGTTTGGAACTCCTTCTCTGCTCAGCACCGGCGCGGTGTTGGACGGTTCTTTATACGGGAGGCGAGTGGGAACCCCGAACCTCTCGGCCTTGGTCTGGCTCACCTCTCCCCAGCTTCATCATCCGGGGCTCCTTCAGGTGCCTCGTGGTCTGGAAAGGCTGCTCGGAGTACTCGAGGAACGCAGACAGGTGCACTGTTAAGACACGTTTATATAAAGATAAAGCGAAGTGATTGCCGTTGCGATACGCTGCAGCGCAGCACGCAGTGCACACTATGAAATGTGTCCTCAAATTCAAATGTTCAAATTCAAATTTTATGTCACATACACGGTATAATATGCAGTGAAATGCTTTAGCGGCTGCTACAGACCACAGTATTGCAAATATTGCAAGTATACAAGTGTAATATTTGGTTATGTTTGCAATATTTGCATATTGCAAACATAACCGAGTCCTCTGTATTTAACCATCGCCCTTGGTGAGCAATGGGAACCATGACAGGTTCTCGGGGAGCAGCTGTGGGGACGGTACCTTCATCAAGGGGACCTCAGTGGCACCTCAGTGGCACCTTGGCGGGTCGGGATTCGAACCAACAACCTTCTGATTACGGGGCCGCTTCCTTGGCCGCTAGGGCCACCTAAACGCCTGTTTAAAAACGACACACCCCACCTGAAACGGACGCGTCCATGGGGACGGTCGGACCCTCGCCTTCCCGGACCACCTCCTTCAGGACCCCGCCGTCCCCCAACACGTCCTGCATCTGCGCAGCGAGACGTCGGAAGGGAGTCTGGGACAGGGACAACGGGGACAGCAGGTCACCGGTGGCGGCCCCGACCCGCCGGTGGCGCCATGTGACCCGAGCACTGACCTGCGCTCCGGCCCGCAGGCGCTCGCCGGGCTCCAGGTACTGATGGTACCGGGGGCACAGGCCGTTCGACATGGTTCTTCTCGAAGGTTCGCTCGGGACGTTCCGGGGGAAACCACGTGGCATTCGCCGCGCCAACCTTATAAACCCGCCGCTTCGGGTTTATATTTTAAAAAACGCCGCCTCACTCCGGTCGCTTGTGCCCAATTATCGATGTTATTTAAATGAGTGATTTGGGTGACGCTGCGCGTAATGACATTTTGCGTCGCCTGACGTCACCACGTGACGTCACCGGTCGCTTAAGCTCGACGGTGCTGAGGAACAGCAGGATCGGTGGTGAGCTTGCTTCAAACACATCACTATTAATAATGAAGATTATTATTATTATTATTATTATTATTACATTTCACTTCACTTTTCATTATATTGTGTGCGTATTGTTATTGGCCGTCGTGTCAGTTTTCTGGCGCAAAAACTACTGAAAACAGGAGACCAGTTTATAATCCAGCCCTCGTGTTGCTTCTATACCCGCAACACTGGCACCAAGCACAAAATACAGAAAAGAACAACACTGTTGTAACTTTGTAAATTATTTATTGTCATCTTACGTTTTCATCTTTTCACAAAAATATAAAGATAAAAAAAAACATACATACGTACATACATACACCAACATAAGCAATTACAAGTGCTTCTTAGGGTAAATTTTCACAATTTTGTTTCGTTCTTTTCCACATGCATGCAGATCAGCCTTGTATGCAGAGACACTTAGATAAACTTCCACCTGTTCTAATACTGGCAAGATTTTTTTTAAATAGATCTTTCGTTTTGTCTCCTTACATGCTTCCAACAAACTCCTGTGTCCATCTCATTCTCTACCTGCGAATCTCCAGCATGCAGCATGAGGATCCAGAAGCAGGAGTTGTTATGGCAACATCTGGTTCCCAGAGCGTTTCACCAAATTTGCCTGCTTGACCCCATGCGCCGCTTCCAAACATTGCTCTTCATTAAAGTGGATTGAGGAGTATACGGTTGTAATAGCTATAAATGTGTGTGAGATTCCAAATTACCTAAGCCATTCCACAAAGTGCCAAAACACACTAAATACACTCAAAACCGTGTCTATTTTTTATACCCTAAACAAGGATACGGAGATTCAGTCAGGACACGGCCGACTGAAACGGACTCGTTTCACACCGAATAAGAGCCACACCACATTGCTGTACTATTTTTAAAGGAACAGGATCAGCAGGTATTTGTTTAGACATTTTACTGTGGATAGAAATGGTCATCCTGGGACCTGCTACTGGGATTGGCAGATGACGTTAGGCCTGAGCGGTATGGTGAAGATGGGATGCACCGTGGCACAAAAACGTATATATATCGGATTTTGCATTCTTATTCAACTTAATGGATAAAATGATAAATATTATTCATCGTTTTAAAATAAATTTCAGATTCGTCACGCGCCATCGGATGGCAGAATGCTGGCCAAGGGCATTCAACAGGCAGCTGTGGCAAGGTCGATCTAGTGCAAGTGTAGTAGATATAAAATGTGAAAATGGGGGTTAGTACCAGATACGCCGGACTCTGTTAATGAACTCAGACAGGCTGCACGGTACGCTTAACTCCGATGAAACCACATGTAAGCTCGCTTTTGTCGTTTCGTGTGACGTAGCGATCTGGCGGACGGGACGGATCGGGTACTGACGTTCCACTTCCCCCCTTTTCAAAGTAACACACGGTGGCCACGTCAAAATAAACGCACACGGATACCGCCCAAACCTAGATGGCATCTGACCTTTCCCGATCAGAAAGGGTGGACTCCAGTGCTTCGGTACTGACGATGAGCGTGGCGTGATTACATTCAGTTCAGGCAGAACGCGTACCCAAAACCAAACACACCCGGAGATGAACATTTTGTACATTCGTCTTGTATAAACCATGAATATGTTAAGAAAGAACATCTAGAACAGAAAAAAAAGAAGTGTTCTTGTTCTATAATTATGCATTCGATTTATTTACAATCTTGACTGTGAAACAGGTATGTATGGTACGGTACGGTATGGTATGATATGTCACATGCTGCTTCCTGTTGTACAGAAAAGACGGTAAAAGAAGCACCACGGGCCGAACGTCTCTACGGCAAGGCCCAGTAGACATTCAGCGCTACTTCACGCTGACCCAATGAAGGGACCTTACGACCTTTGACCCCCCTGTTTCTCACCCACTCCCACCTACAGCACTGGCTGCCCCAATTCACAAACAGAACTGCGGTTAACGTAGTGGAGATACTCACTCAGTCCGGCTAGCCGAGCTACAACACCAGTATTAGCACAAACACTTAAGCGGCCAGACCGCCGCCCACTGGGATCTGAGGTGGCATCAGCCATGCGCCTTGTAAGGAGGAACTTCGCGTAGTTCTATACCCTGTATCAAAACTCAACAATCGGACGTAAGATCACAAGAAATCCTGCGGTAGGGGGAGTTCTGGAATGCAGAGAGAGAGAGAGAGAGAGGATGTGTGTGTCGCCACGGTGACGCCCCTCCTCAGGACCTGAAGACGTGGACGGCCCTCACCACGTACTGCCTGCAGATGGGACATTCGCTCATGCGCTTCCCGCACTTGCTGCAGGTCACCATGTGGCCGCACTCCAGCAGCACGCAGTCGATGGGCGAGTCCATGCAAATCTTGCACAGGTTCTCCTCCAGCCCGGGGGGCTCTGGACCTGCAGGCTCTGGAGGTCAGAACAAGGAGACAATTCAGAATCTTCAGACTCCCTTATCCAGAGCGACTTATAATCAGTAGCGACGGGGACAGTCCTGGAGACACTCGGGGGTCAAGTGTCTTGCTCAGGGACACAATGGTAGTAAGTGGGGTTTGAACCTGGGTCTTCTCGTTCATAGGCAGTGTGTTACCTGCTAGGATTGTACCACCGTAGCACTTTCTGGATGTGCTTCCACACTCACCCACGTTCTGTTGGTCCTTCTGGTCGTTGTAGAGACGGGTCACTCGCTCCATCAGCTCCCACTTTTCACAGCAGCCTTTGAAGTTGACAAAGTTGCGGGCGAGGATCTCCTTGAGCTGCCTCACGCTGAGCCCCTCGATGTCCTCCACGCTCCTCAGATCCGACAGGGAGGCTCGCCGTCCTTCGCCCAGAGCATCCTCACTGTCTGACGACTGAGGAACGCCGACAGTTAAACGTGAGCCCACTGCATGAATAATATTAAAGAAGATGAAATCACTTCTTTTACCTCATCTTCATCCTCCTCCTCCTCCTCCTCCTGACCCTGCTCCTCTTCCTCGTCCTCATCCTCGTCCTCCGTCAGCTGCTCGGTCTCAGACTCCGTAGCCGGGTTGATGGCAGTCGTCGGGGGCACAGTGATGTTGGAGGGCAGGTCCGTGTCGGGCGGGGCGCCCGCTTGCGACACGGTGTCACTGCTGCTACTGCTGGGCGGAGTCTGCTGGCCTATAACCAGCTCCACCAGCTCCTCCTTCTCCCGGCACATCTGCGTGGGGACCTCGTGCAGGTGGAGGTAGTCGCGCAGGTCCTTCACCTTCAGCCGCATCAGCTCCGCCCGGCTGAAGAGGTTCCCGTGGAAACGCTGGCAGGTGAAGCACAGGCGTGGCCGCGGCTCCAGCTGAACGGAGCAGCGGCTGCAGAAGTTCTTCTTGCAGTCCACGCACACATGCTGTATAATAAATAATAAAGCGAAGTGATTGTCACATGTGATACACAGCAGCACTGCACACGGTGCACACAGTGAAATTTGTCCTCTGCATTTAACCATCACCCTGAGTGAGCAGTGGGCAGCCATGACAGGCGCCCGGGGAGCAGTGTGTGGGGACGGTGCTTTGCTCAGTGACACCTCAGTGGTACCTTGGCGGATCGGGATTCGAACCGGCAACCTTCTGATTACGCGCACTCAACATAAACACGAACCAAGATAGGATCTCGTAGGAGCGAAAGACACGTACCTTCCTCGAGACTGTTTCAAAATGGCCTCCGCAGGCCTTGCACAAGTGGTCGGGGGACGTTGGGTAGGGGCTGAAGCCCGAGTTTGTGTAGGCCTGGCGCCATGAGCTGCCGTTCTCGTCCACTGTGGCGGTGGTTCCAGCACACAGCCAGTTACAACAGGAGGGCCACATGCCCCTGCCTGCACACAGAGACAAAATCAGCGTCTTACTTCGTTTGCTTTGGTCCAAACCAGTTTTGAACATCGTATCATTGTTCACGGGGGGAAAAAATCCAAGCGAACCGAAACACATCGCTTCAAAAAACACGAGGACTTTCTCTCTGCTGATCGGGCAGATGTATCGCCGTGGAAACAACAAAAGTAAATACAGAAAGTAGATCTGCTGTAGTGGACTGTGTTTGTGTGAAATTGGAGGGACATGATGGAAGTTGGCCTGGCGATTTGATATTATATTTCATGCATTTACCACATACAGTACAGGCCAAAAGTTTGGACACCTTCTCATTCAACGTGTTTTCTTTATTTTCATGACTATTTACGTTGGTAGATTCTCACGGAAGGCATCAAAACTATCTACCAACGTAAATGGTCACGAAGATAAAGAATACACATTGAATAAGAAGGTGTCCAAACTTGTACTGTACGTTTCGAAAATGTAGCGCGGTTACATCTATTATCTTAATATGCTGTAGATCTGGAGTTGCCGAAGGCGAACAGCAACACAACACAGGAGGGGAACTCAGTGTTCTCAAATCATGTGATAGCATTTCAAGTGTCCCACGGAGAAAACGAACTGCTAAAGAAGGGAAACCTTGGCTAAACTGCCACCGCAACAACTCACGTACATTAACACGCAGCAGGTAATAAGAAAGGGAAACCGCTTGACTGTCACTGCGACAATTTGCAAGGGAGCAGTGCGTCTTCAGTGGGAATCCTTCACTGAATGTACTGTGGGGTATACGGCCAATGAATATATTTTGATTTTAGGCGCCTTTCTGACACACAATCAACAATACAACACACAGCAAAACTAGAATAACATACAAGCTTATAAGGCATAACACAACAAAAAAAGCAAAAAAGACAAAGCAGAGAACTCAGAGAGAGAAAGTGCACCTGAACAGATGGGCTGTGAGTGAGGAGTTAATGGGCGAGAGTGAATTTATGATAGTAAGTTCCAGAAACTAAACTGCTATCAATATCACCCGAAATACCGTCGGCTTTGGATAATGTTGATTTAGTGTGAAGTGATTGTCACTTGTGATACACATCAACACAGCACACAATGCACACAGTGAAATCTATCCTCTGCATTTAACCATCACCCTAAGTGAGCAGTGGGCACCATGACAGGCGCCCGGGGAGCAGTGTGTGGGGACGGTGCTTTGCTCAGTGGCACCTTAGTGGCACCTTGGAGGATCAGGATTCGAACTGGCAACCTTCTGATTACGGGGCCGCTTCCTTAACCGCTAGGCCACCACTGCCCCAAATTTATTACTAATAAGTAGGATTTCAGTTTTATCACTGTTTGATTCAAGGAAATTTGAGTAATGCCAATGAGTGCAGAGAGATGGTGGAGAATTGTATAAGAGTTAATGTTCTTATACAATAAGAATGATAAGTTTGTATTACCTTCATTAGAGCAGATTAAACCAAAGCAGCAGTTGTGCTTGGTGTGAATTATACGACTCTTGTAATGGAGCAGTTAAATAGCATGCCATGGGACAGGACACTTAAAGCAACATGATTTTTAAACGAGTTTAGTTTTTACAAAAGGAACACAGACGCAACTCTCGGTTCAGGAGGTCGGATTCGCAAGCTCGGGGCAGTGGTGGCCTAGCGGTTTAGGAAGCGGCCCCGTATTCAGAAGGTGCCAAGGTGCCACTGAGCAAAGCACCGTCGCCACACACTGCACCCCGGGCGCCTGTCATGGCTACCCACTGCTCAATGAGGGTGATGCAGAGGACAAATTTCACTGTGTGCACCGTGTGCTGTGCTGCTGTGTTTCACAAGTGACAATCACTTCGCTTATTTATTTTTTTTAGCTCGTCCCGCCATGCACGGAATGATTTGGTGATTCATTTACGTTTAGAGCCCTTATCCAGAGCGACTTACAGTCAGTAGTTACAGGGACAGTCCCCCCCTGGAGACACTCAGGGTTAAGTGTCTTGCTCAGGGACACGATGGTAGTAAGTGGGATTTAAACCTGGGTCTTCTGGTTCATAGGTGAGTGTGTTACCCACTAGGCTACTAACTCCCTCTTCGGTGAACGAATCCTTTGAGTGAGCTGATTCTAAAGATTCGGTACATCTAAAAGAACTGCCGAGGCCCATCACTAGTGGGAAGTCCAGATCCAGCGTGAATCCTGAGTGGCTGTCACACAAGCAGCGAGTGAAAAAGGCTGCCTCCGATTGGTCGGCAGCAAAGGGCGCCGCTTCTGATTGGTCGACAGAGGCTTCGCCTGCTCGCCGGTGAAGAGCGGAAGAATAAATCGAAGAAACCACAGGAGACAGTAGACGTCTGAATGTGCTTGTGCAGATGAAGGAAAAAAAATAATAAATTCACTTTATCTTTTCACTGAGATGACAACACGCAGGAGTCCCCCTCCGTTTCAATTACCGATATATTTAATATAATAATTAGACGTTTAATAATAATAATCATATCTTAATATCTTTTTAAAAAGGCACACTTCCTCGTAGTGCCACCAAACCTAATGACACCTCCGGACGACTTGCTTAACACATGCATGAGATGAAATCATATATGAGCAACACTTGTAGTTATTTCCTCTATTTTTCCATCCCTTCAAGGACGCCAGTGCATTTTCGCCCCCCCCAGGGGAAAACACTGAAGCTGTTGCCTGTTCGGGCGTTCAAAATGACCCAGAACTTCATTTCGTGGATCTGACCAATTGGCCCAACACACTCACACCCTTTATTCGTGAGCCGGGCTTGCAATGCAGCATGCCACACTTGCGTTTTTCTCAGCCAATTAACATGTCTTGGTGTTGCAGTGATTGTGCATCCGTTTGGTGCTGAACCCCACGGTCGCCACATCGTCGGGATGCGGTTACGCGTTCGTCCCGTTTCTTGCATGATCGTCCACCTTGCAACATTTTAAGGATGCATGACCTTACCTTAATGACCCGCAGCAAAGCCTCATTGTCACGGGCATAGCGCAGAGCTCCTCGCTGATATGCATTGATACACTATGTATGGAAGCGAGCGTGTGGAAATTAAAATTTTTATCCTGCTATGTTCATCCGGCCACATCCATCCCACAAGAAATACTCCCGTTGAAAAGAAAACAAGAACGGTAGTTTGGAGCAAGACCAACGACTCTCGCTTATTCCTGAAATTAAAGCAGTTCATTCATCCATATTAAAACTGGGTTAACATTTTTGTCTGTATGGTCAAGGGAAGCATACGGCAGTAAAAGAATGTTTCATTTACATGCGGACATCACTCTTTATTAGCACGCTGGCTGGTGACGTCATCAAGGTACGCTATATTCGAGCAGCACTGTGCTAGCATTTGCTGTTCGTTTACATTGTGTCACTAATTTAAATTAAACACAGGTGACGTTCAATGTGTTTAGATATTAGCACTATACAACATTTACTATACAACTCTCAACAAACGCATAAAAAAATCCCCAAATTATAACGCGGGGTTAAATAGAGAGTCGTCGATCTGGTTTCTAAACGCGGCGTGAGAACAGTGAAGGTGGCGCGTTGGTCTTTTCCGGACGTGACGTCACAGCGGCGGCGGGAATTTGGGAGGAAGATGGACGTCGAGATGAAAGATGCTGGTCCCGAGGAGGCGCGGAAGAAGGGCTCGGCTGCCGCGTACGAGCTACCGTGGTACGAGAGCTTGTTAGTCCGCTCGTCGCAGGCACGTCTAACGCGACGCAAGCTCGGCGCTTCTGACCTGGTTTGTTGTGCAGGGTGGAGAAGTACCGACCGGTGAGACTGGACGAAATCGTCGGGAACGAGGAGACCGTGAGCAGACTAGAGGTAAAAGTTTGGAGTTTGGTTTTCTTATCATTTATTTTTTATATCTTTATAATAGTTTTGGTTTGTTTTTGCATGTTCAGGTTTTTGCCAGGGAAGGAAACGTACCCAACATCATTATTGCCGTGAGTCTCGCTCCGTCTGAAGAAGTGCTCTAGGACTGCAGCGAGAGCCTGATTATTGGTTATTGATGATGATCTTGTAGGGTCCGCCTGGAACGGGAAAGACCACCAGCATCCTGTGCCTTGCTCGGGCTCTCCTCGGCCCCGCCATGAAAGATGCGGTCCTTGAGCTGAATGCGTCCAACGACCGGTACGTTTTCTCTCTTCTTTTTTTTATAAATATATTTTTGTATGATTCCTATGACTAACATGTAATTCAACACCATAAAGAACAATACAGAATTTTGTCCAATGACCCAGCAGTATATCTTAATAATTTGCCATGCTTACACTGAGAGTGATAAAACCGAAGCTTGTTTCATTAGTTTATAGATTTGAAGCCATTGGACAACTCATGTCAGTGTCTGACACAGCATACATATTAAGACCGGTACGTTTTTAACCAGAAATGCATATTTACAATATATAATAATATATCTAATATAATATACATTTTTATATATATGTATACACACATGTACAGTACAGGCCTAAAGTTTGGACACCTTCTCATTCAACGTGTTTTTATTTTCATGACCATTTACGTTGGTAGATTCTCACTGAAGGCACCAAAACTATGAATGAACACATGTGGAGTTCTGTACTTAACAAAAAAGGTGAAAAGTGAAAACGTGTTTTATATTCTAGTTTCTTTGCTCTGATTACTGCTTTGCACACTCTTGGCATTCTCTCAATGAGCTTCAAGAGGTCGTCACCTGAAATGCTTCTCCAACAGTCTTGAAGAAGTTCCAAGAGGTGTTTAGCACTTGTTGGTCCAGCTCACCCCAAACCATCTGGATTGGGTTCAGGTCCGGTGACTGTGGAGGCCAGGTCTCCACTTTTTGTTAAGTACAGAACTCCACATGTGTTCATTCATAGTTTTGATGCCTTCAGTGAGAATCTACCAATGTAAATGGTCATGAAAATAAAGAAAACACATTGAATGAGAAGGTGTTCAAACTTTTAGTGTGTGTGTGTGTATATATATATATTAGAGGTGGGCATAGATTAATTTTCTTAATCTAGATTAATCTCACTGAAATCCTGGAATTAATATAGAGTAAGAAAATTTAATCTAGGTTCTTGATTAATCTAGATTAAAATGGCTCATGTGAATTCTGCCGAAGGCATTCAGAATATGTGTGCTACCCAAATAATGACTAAAAGTAAGTCTTTGAGAACGGGTTTCTCAAGTCAGGTGGCGCATTAGACCAGGGGCTCATCTCCTGTTTCCAAAATGCATCACAAACTGCTTGAGAAAGCTGTTCTACTATGATAATTGGTGATGAAAATAAATTATGTTCAATAAGTTGTACTTGTGTTTTACCAACTGTTTATTCAGTTAAATAGCTGCATCCATCCACGTCACATCTGATGTGGTAATTTCACAGTTTGAAGACTCGTTCTCGCCCCCTACAGTGCAATTCGGCTAGGTATACATCCGCGCTAAAATATCAAGGTGAAAGTAATCATAGTGTAGCAGTTCTTCTTCTGCGTTGTGTAACTTTTTTATTTTGTTTCTTGAACCACAAATGATGAGCTGACACCCAATAGGTCGCGTCAGAACATCACGTCACACATCGCGTCTTTCTGCACCTCTCTCTACAATATACAGTATTAAAAGAACATAAAAAAATATTCACAAAATAACACACATGCAAAATATTCCTAATATGTACAGAAATTCAAATGAAAGAATTAACTTTTTGCACACAAACCCCACGCAGCTCTCACAGCTCACGCCATGTGTCCAAGAGACCAGAACCGGGTCTCAAAAACAAAATAAAAGTCTTTAGGAAATAAGAAACTAAAAGACACAAGAGAGAAGAAATATACTTATAAATCTAGTGTAACCATTTAACTCCGGCACAATAGCTTGCGTAGTATAGACCCAGCTCCCAACACAACTTTGTGAATAGATTAACGGCGATATTTTTTTTTTTTTTTATCGCTCGATAAGAGTCTCACGTTAACGCCGATAACGGCCCACCACTTTTTTATATATATATATCTTCTCTGGTGTAGGTGGTAAAATAAAATATTGCTTTATGACTAGACTTTTTTTTAATTTAAAATCTCAATATTGTATCTTTGTCAGCGGTATTGATGTGGTGAGAAACAAGATCAAGATGTTTGCCCAGCAGAAGGTCACCCTTCCGAAGGGACGGCACAAGGTAATCATTCTGGACGAGGCCGACAGGTGAGGATCTATGAAGAACCTCCTGGTGGCCAAAACATGCCGCTGGTGTCTAAATCCTGTTGTTCGCTCTTTTAAAAGCATGACAGATGGAGCTCAGCAGGCTTTGAGGAGAACCATGGAGATCTACTCCAAAACCACACGCTTTGCTTTAGCTTGTAACGCTTCAGATAAGATTATAGGTGAGTCTGTGTGTATGATGGTTTTATTCTGAATTTGTCAAAATAACGGTGCATTAAATCATATTTAATCGCCAATTTCAGGCTACGTTATTTAACACCCCAATTTATTAACTTGCATGTAAAGTACTTGTAACCCATTTCAGTAAAGTAATATTAAATCTGGCTATTTTCTGCTAATATTTATTGAGCCGATTACATTGATCGTGATTAGTGCTTAAATTCAAATTTCATTGATCATATGTGGCGCAACAACTGCCAGCTGTTAATAAAATGTTTTCAGAAAAATTTAAATCAATATTGCTTAATATGAGAGAAAAAAAAAATAGATATTAACATATCGTGCATCAGTTTTTGCAAGTTTTCTGTTTTAAGGTGTGTGTGTGTGTGTGTGTGTGTGTGTGTGTGTGTAGAGCCAATCCAGTCCCGATGTGCAGTGCTGCGCTACACCAAACTGCGCGATGAGCAGATCATGATGCGCCTGATGGAGGTGGTAGAGAAGGAGGACCTTCTCACCACCAACGACGGCCTGGAGGCCATCATCTTCACCGCACAGGGGGACATGAGACAGGTTGAATTGCTGTACATAAAAAAAAAAAAATCGCCAAATTAGCTCACCGTTTCCTCATGTATTTGCTTGTTTTGTACATTTTTACTCCAGGCGCTGAATAACTTGCAGTCGACCAACTCCGGATTTGGCTTCATAAACAGCGAGAACGTCTTCAAGGTGGATTCATTGTGCAACACTGCCATTTAATTGAAACTCTGAAGCCTCACTTTAATTGAATGAATTTCTCTCTGCGCAGGTATGCGATGAGCCTCACCCCCTCCTGGTGAAAAGCATGCTGGAGCACTGCGTTAACGCGAACATAGACGAAGCGTATAAGGTGCAGTAGACGCAGATGAGACGCTTCATTTCACTCCACTCCCTTCGCTGAAGTTGTCGGGTTCTGACTGATGCTCTTCTCCCCACTGCAGGTCATTGAGCTGCTCTGGTCGCTGGGCTACTCCCCCGAGGACATCATTGGAAACATCTTCAGAGTGTGCAAGACGTTCCAGATGCCAGAATATCTCAAGCTTGAGTTCATAAAGGTTTTTTTTTGTTTGTTTGTTTAAAGGTCTCCTATCATGAAAACGTGACTCTCTGTGAGATGATTTAACATTAAGTCGAGGTCTTAT